>NC_081429.1:21678667-22292827 GCF_949786415.1 Peromyscus eremicus | reverse complement strand
CCATGCATGCACAGGGTATACTTACAGCATGCAGTTAAACACTCATGTACAGAAAATAAAAAAAAAATAATTTAAAAAGATGGTCACTTACTTTAGAGAGTCTAACACTGTATTATTATGTTCCTAAGAATTACTCATGCTATGTCTTGATGAATCCATACTTTTGTCATCATATACTCAATGTTTCTCTTGGTTAATATTTACTTTCAACTTTCTGTCTACCTATGGCTGAAATGTATTCTTTGCAAACACAGTATCAAGATATTGATTTTATATTGATTTTGCACATGTGTCTTTCTCTTGGGAAGAAATGCATCTGCTGAGTTGTCATTAATAACAGATCAGTTTTTAATTTCTGCTATTTATTTATTTATTTATTTTAGATTTTCTTTATTTTTTATATTCCTATATTTTAGTACTTGTTTTGTGTCCTGTTATGCAATCAGTTTTGGAGAAAGTTCCATGAGGTGATAAGAAGGTATATTCTTAATAAAAAATAAAAATAAAATAAGAAGGTATATTCTTTAGTGCTTAGGTGGAATGTTCTGTAAATATCTGTTAGGTCCATTTGACTTATAATACCAGTTAGCCACAGCATTTCTCTGTTTAGTTTTTTGTCTGGATGGCATGTCCGTTGGCAAAAACAGGGTATTGGGGTCTTCCACTATCAGTGTGTGAAGGCCAACATGTGATTTACACTGTAGTAATGTTTCAGTTATAAAGTTGAGTATCCTTGCATTCAGTTCGTAAGTGTTTAGAATCACGGTATCCTCTTAGTGGGGTTTTCCCTTAATGAGTATGTCCTCCCATATCTCTACTGATTTGTTCTGGTTTGAAGTCTGTTTTATCAGATATTGAAATAGTATGGGGTCCTTTCCTTGGTCTTCACCTTGCCCCTGTCTTGCCTCTATTCTTCCCATGGCCATGGACTGAAGATAAGCTCTCGTTTATATAGACTGTTGTGTGGGCTGGTGTGATGGTGGGACTCACTGTCTTTACAGTGGTCACCTGGATGAGTGGACAGCTGCACATACTCCCATAGTCTACACCTGGCATATTAAACCCCCTCCTCTTGGATGTAAAGGTCTGTGACATCTGAAATGTGAGCACTGGCCTGCTTACTTATATGTAATCTCGTCAGTAGTCTGATTTGATATTATTATCACCAAAAGGTTCTCAGTTATACGTTCATATTATTCAATAACTACAATTAGGTAAGTCTGGTGCACAGGTACGTGGGAAAAACGGTCATGTGCATAAAATTAAAGATCTATCCTTAGATATGCATGTGATACACATGCATGCATGCACACAAAACAATCATACACATAAGATAAAGATCTATCCTTAGAAATACATTGTCTGTGGGAGAAGTATAGCAACTGTTTATTGTTTTTCTTCGGAGAGCAATTTGACTTACTATATTATACTGAAACACATCAACAAATCATCAGAAAACTTTCTAAGTTCAACCCGGGAAAATGGTGGTCAAGACAACATACGTGGAAGGATACTTTCTGTGGCACCGTTAATCAGCTAAAGGTTCACCACTACTAATCTCAAACTAGGGAAGTGGATGTTAACTATGGCTATTTTCAAATTAATGCAGTTCTGTTTCACAGTTAAAACTCTGTGTGTGTGTGTGTGTGTGTGTGTATACATGCACGCATGTTTCATCTCAGCCGTGTTGAGTTAAACCTCAAGTTGTCAATAAGGGTAACATTTGTACAAATTTTCAAGAATTCTAGATAATACAGCAAAGGCAGAAGGAAGGCAGAAAGAGTCTGTGCACTTTCTTTTTGGTTGTGTTACTTTCTTGTGGTTCTCACGTAGCCTAGACTGTCCTTGATCTCCAGAGTGTGGTATTTCATCCATGAGTCACTACACCCAGCCTGTAATGTTTTGGTTTTATTTCTTTATTTAAAAATTATTTGAAACAAACACAAACTATTAGCACTTGATTTTAATAGGTGTAGTAGATGGCTAGGGAATTGTTTTAGTCCATGTATTTCAATGTACTTTAAAGACTTCTTATTTAAATTTTTAAAAACTTTTTAAAAAACTCACAGAGGAATACTTCATGTTTAAAAGAAAAATATCTTCCAACTGATCAACTTTATCTGGGCAGAAGAAAAATCTAGTGACTACTCTCAGGGTTCAGTCTGTCGTCAGTGCCCACACTGCTTGCTTTTAGAGAGCCTCAGTGGTACAATTTGTTTGCTCTTTCTTTTCTCAGTTCTCTTCCTCAAACCCATTACCTAGAAATAAGTAACCCTAAAAACAAAAACGAGTTAAAAGAATTGACCATAGGACGTGTGCTGTGGGATGGTCTTTCTGTGTGCTATGAATATGTGTTACTATTATTGGTTAATAAAGAAGCTGTTTTGGCCTATGGTAAGGCAGGATATAGCCAGGCGGGAAATCTAAGAGAGATACAGAGAGAAGAAGGTGGAGTCAGGGCAGACACCATCAGCTAAGGAAAGAGCAACATGGCAGAGCACTACCAGTAAACCACCAGCCACATGGCAAAATACAGATTAATAGAAATGGGTTAATTTAAGATGTAAGAGCTAGCTAGTAAGAAGGCTGAGCCATAGACCAAACAGCTTGTAATTAATATATAAGCCTCTGAGGAATTATTTTATAAGTGGCTGCAGGACTGTGGGTGGGAGAGATTTGTCTGGACTCTGGGCCTACGCAGGACCGAGAAACTTCCCCCTACAGATATGTAGTAAGCATTGCCCAAGACCTAAGTTGTTTTCTTTATATTTTAAATATGCCACCTAAACCCCCACCCAAACTAAACACTCCATGGGCCACACCCTTCTCCCAGGGTCTCCCAACTGCTGGAAAAGGCCCCCTAGTGAAGCGCAAATCTATTTAGTCTTAACAATAAAAATCCAGAGTCAGGTATTAGGGTGGAAGCTGAAAGATCAGAGAAGCAGAACAGCCAGCCACTAGAGACTTCTTACCTCTACAAAATCTCAGACAGAATGGGGGATCATCCTGTCTCCACTCACCTTATATTCCTGTCTCCAACTCCCGATTGTGCTAAGATTAAAGGTCTGAGCCTCCCATGTACTGGGATCAAAGGCATGAGATCCCAAGTGCTGGGATCAAAGGTGTGAGCCACCACCACCCGGATCTGTTTCTCTTTTAAACTAGTTCAATCTCATGTAGCCCAGGGTTGCTTTGAACTCCTGATCTTCCTGCTTCTTCCTCCCAAGTGCTAGAATTAAAAGTGTGCCACCACTGCCTGGCCTCTATGGTTAACTAGTGGCTAGCTCTACCCTCTGATCTCCAGGCAAGCTTTATTTGTCAGAACACAAGCAAAATATCATACAACACTCTAGGCTTCACTTGTGGGCTGATATTGGAAGTTCTTAGGCAGTGTTTAGTTCTTTGTCTAAGAAAGCCTATGTTCCCAGCAGAAGGGTACATCCTAATCATATTGCTATGTAAGGTAATTCTTCAAGTGTCTCATAAATGCGAGTAAAAAATCCCAACTCTCTGTTGCAGTTGAAATGAAAATGGCCCAAGTGACTGACACACGGAGAGCCACCCGGGCAGTAGACTAGTCACCCTTACAAATCAACTGCTGGACATTGGCACGATGCCCAAACTGAGCCATGGAATCAGACAGAATATTTGACCCCGTATGCACTATCATCCATTTGTTCCTGCGGACAGCTCTTCCTGCTGTGGAGCTCTTCAGTCTCTACCATTACCCCCTGTGAGGTTGCTCAGGCTGGCCTTGAACTCACTCTGGATCCCTAGCAGATCTTGAACTTGAGATCCCTCTTACCCCAGCCTCCCAAGCAGCTGAAATTGCATGCCTGCTTTCCCAGGCTGGACCTAAAACTAGAACCTTTGAAGCTCTGTTTGTTCCTTAGAAAATGGAATTAGTTTCCTTTATATGGGATGTTCATACGCTTTTAAAAACATCACTTCAGGAGCACATCTTCTCCCTGATGCTTGATTTTCTTGTTCATTTTTTGAGGACTTGATCATGCCGTGCCGTGCAGGCTGACCGTGAACGGAGGCTATTCCTGCCTCTCAAGCCCACAGGGGCTCTCCCGGTGTTCCATGGTTCTAATTGTGATGAACTGTAGCAGGTATTAATTTAGCATCTGTAAAAAAAAAAAAAAATCTAGCAGAAAAGATTGTTCTGAGTATAAAGTAAGTATAAAACAAGCTTGAATGCATCAAATTGCATCCCAGGATACAGATGTCCATAGGGGAGTGTAAAGTTAATTTATTTCAGAATTTTCAGCTTGGCTGGTAAAGATGCATTTTACACTTTAAAGTACTTTGACTGATCCCAGAACCATGGCCATGCCACTTGCAAACTATGCCATGGGCCTGGAGTCGTGGCTGCTTAGGAATACTGAACCACAGGGTAGGGCCAAAGTAACACGGGCTAATGGGGGCTTTGCTCTGATTTAGCTGAATGGTGAAGTAAATGAAGCGGCAGCTTTATTATGTTGGTTGCTCTCCTTTGTGAGACTCATGAGAAGAAACGAAAGAGCTGGAGGTCCTAGGGGGGCTGTCCCCACATTCCGGTGTTATTCCTGGTATTGTAATAGACCCCTGTGTGGTTCACGAAGAGGTAGGAAAGCGAAACCTGTTAGCGGGAGCGTTGGTTGTAATCTATGTTTTTGATTATCGATGACAGGATCCTAAAATTACACCCAAATATCTCTCACCGGTTCTGAAATTGAGTTTCTGAAAAAGCACGGCAGAAGTAATAGGAGGTAAAGTGCAGAGTTCCAGAGAAATGAGCTGCGAATTGAGCCTGCGATGGAAATTGATCCTATCAGTCAGCTTTTGCCCTTATTCAGAGAGAAGGGGATGAGGGAGAAGGAGGCAGGGTGGCTGATTAAATAGGATACTAAGAGCTGGAGGCTAGAACTGGGCTTGCTGGTCCCTCGGGTCAGGAATGTAACTGTCAGGCTTCTCTGCTGGAAGCCTGGCTCAATCTGGCAGAAAAAGAAGGAAATGAAAAATGCCCTGGGCCAGTGTGGGAGTCACCTGAGCTTCCTAAGTTTCCTGCAGTGGCTGCCTTGGTGCTCATGGTGCCTTTCTGGTTGGCTCATCTTGAGCCAATGATCTCATCATAGAATAGCTGGCTCCATGTCTCACACCAATGGGGATCATCACGATGCCCCTCTCAAAAAGGCAGGGTGTGTCAGTGAGTCCGGAAGGTGTGAGTGCAAAGAGAAATGGCCTTAGAATCAATTCCTGTTTTCAGCCCTGTCTTTGGGATTCGAGAGGAATGAGGAGCAAATATCCTGTAACTGCTGGTCTTGGGTATATAGTTTATTACCCCGTTATCTAACTGGAGGAGAACTATATTGCTCCCATAGAATGGCACTAATGGCATGCTGAGGGAACTTGGTGGGTGCAGGTGCTATTTGTACTGTATTCTCAGGAATGCAGTATATGTTCCAATTAGCCTTGCTGAAGCCCCACATTCCTGGTTATGGAGTTGCTACTGTGTGATCTGTTTCTCCAACGATGCCCTTCAGAGTCTTGAGTGATCATCAGTGTAACTCACTGGCCTCAGTGTCCCCTTGGAACGGCTTGTTCACAGTTAGCAAATATTTCTGCAGAAACTTTGAAACTGAAGGTGTCGTAAAATGCTAACTTAAGATGCAAGCCTTTTTAAAGCATGGCTGGTTCAGTTTAAATTTTACAGACTGGAGGGAAAAAAGAGAAAGAAGTTTGCTGGGGATGAATTGCCAAAGGCTCAGTCACTGGACTTGACCTAGCCACAATGTCATTAAGGAGAGAAAGCTTTCACAGGTGCTTGACAGCACATGGAATGCCATTTACGTCCTGGGGTGTGTCTGTCCTTTAACATTCGTTGTTCCTGTTCAGTTTGATTTTGCATATGGTTTTTGGTTTGGAGATTGCCCTTGGATCATCAGATGTCTATTCTAATACTTAGAACCTCTTACAGCTGCTGATGTGTTAGTATTTTTGTTTGGTTGGTTGTTTTATGTTTGTTTGCTTGTTTGTTTGATTGATTGATTGATTAACTACCTCAGCTTGCTTAACTTTGCCTCTGGGCCCTAGCAAGAGAAAAGGACAGTATCCCACAACAGTAGGCCATTCAGTCATTAATTTGTTGATTCAAACTCTGTCTCTAGCTTTTAACAAGTTGGAGAAGTGGCTAGGAATTAGAGTCAAGGTGACTTTTATAATGATGCCCTGTAGATAGGGTTCAAAGTTACCTCCATTGGCATTGACCTTGCCACAATGGTGTCAACATCTCTGTAGATACAACAGAGCTACACACCACTGACAAAAGCCTACAGAGAGTGTACAAGGAAATAGATGTGTCGTGACTTCTGATAGAATTGCTTCTCCATAAGCTGCAACTCGACTGAATCCATCCAACCTGCTGAGCACCACGCATTAGCGACAGTACCCTATGGAATAGCTGTGGACTCTCCTTCTGGTCACTGAGCTGACTGGAAGCTTTGCTTGATGGCTCTGCAAATAGGTACCCTGGGAAAGGACCAAAATTCTAAATGCAGTTTCTCTATAATACGTGCCTGCTTTTGTTTCAACATGAAGTTAAAAAATTACAAGGGGGAAGTTCTTTTTTAAAATATGTTTATTCGAGTTTTTAAAAAATTTTTCATGCAGAGAATTCTGCGTTTTGATCACAATGACCCTCAACTCCTTCCTCCAACTCCTTCCAGTCCATTCCTACCTCCCCACATCCTCCCATCTCCATGTCCTCTTTTGCTGATATTGTTTTAATAACGATAATAATGTTTTAATGACTGAGTCCAATCTGTTCTGCTCATGTACTTCTAGGTGTTGCTCCTCTCTGGAGTGTGAGAAACATCCTTAATCAGTCCACTCTATTGAAATGCTTATATACAATAGCTTTGTATTGGGTTGATCTGGAACCTGACGATGCTGAGCAGTGAGGACCAGCCCCTTCATCCAGGAGTTGGGGCAACACACCTATCGATTGTTAATTACGACTCTCATGACAATACCGGTTTTAGATACTTGGTCATGGAGATGTTTGATTTTCGCTAGCGTACCAGTTTTCTTGGCAGATGAATGAAGAGCTTGAAACTTCATTTTGCCTTGCTGCAGTTAGTTCTACAGAGCACTAACAAAGGAAAGCATTCGTTCTGTGAAAATGTTACCAGTAGACAGACAAAAAAAAAAAAAAAAAAACAACAAAAACCCACAAACAAAAAAAAAACCCACTTACCTTTATAATCCTGAGGCTTTGTGTATTTTCTTAGGTAAGGCGTGAAATATGTACTGCATAATAGTTTTCCATTCATATCAAATTAGAACTACACTGCTTATTTAATATCTCGGCAATCAGTCATTTAGTGCAGTGATGGAAACCTTGGGAAAGCCCTTTAGGACAGTCCTTGTGGAGACGTAACAGAGCAGGAAGGTGGTGAAGAGATGCCTGCTCATCTGTAAGAGATCTTGGGTTTTTTGAAAGGTTCCATAAACATCTGAGTGATGAAGCAGCAAATAAAATGCAACATTTCCTTCACATTAGGAAAAGTTACTAATCCGGAAGAAGCCTCAGTGTTATTTCTAAGTACCTTATTGGTGATATTTTTCTAACATCTGTAATTTTTAAAAGTGTAACTGGAGTTTTCCTGGTCCTGCCTGGCCCACGGTCAGGACAAATCTGTCTCACGCGCCAGTCCTACAGCCGCTCAGACCCAACCAAGTAAACACACAGAGACTTATATTTCTTATAAACTGTATGGCCATGGCAGGCTTCTTGCTAACTGTTCTTATGTCTTAAATCAACCCATTTCTATTAATCGATAAGTTGCCACATAGCTCGTGGCTTACCGGTATCTTAACATCTGCTTCTCATCATGGCGGTTGGCAGTGTCTCTCTGCCTCAGCCTTCCACTTCCCAGAATTCTCCTCTTTCCTTGTCCCGCCTATACTTCCTACCTGACTACTGGCCAATCAGCATTTTATTTATACAGAACGATATCTACAGCATAAAAGTTGGTTTATAACTCTTATAATTTAAATATTTAAAAAATAGTTCATCCATAAGGAATGTTCCATACGAATGCCACTCGGTTACCTGGGGCTGTTGTGGTCTTCTTGTCCTTGGTCTCTAACATATATAGAGAAAGCAGCCTGGGGATCATTGTTAGAAACAGACACACATGGAAGTTGCCAACTTCAGACACAAGGCAGGCACATTTCTGTCTCCCTCCAGTGAGGGTGGTTGTTATGCCAAGCCACGAGAGTCTGTTAAAGGATCTCGGAAATTTATTAAGTTATAAAATGGGGATAATACACTCACAGATATGGAACAAAATAAACACCTCCACTCATTCAGTTGTTGTCACCCTCCGCTCCACCTAAGGGTGATGGGAACCCACCATCCTGTTTCAGACCACCCAAGAGAGCACCAAAGCACCTCCTCCTCAGTTTTAACCAGTCATGTATCCAGAAAGGGCCACTCCCAGAAAGGCTAGATAGCAAAAAGGTCATTGGTTGAACAGAATGAATACCCACAGCACTTCCCCTTTTTTGTCTAAATAAAAGGGTTCTAAACCTAATATAAACTATATACAATATAAACAATTATCAAGTATTGTCCAGGAGATGAAAGCATAACATAAACAAAAGTGGAACTACAATCAACAAGAACAACGTCAAATAAGAAACATACAAAATGTCCAGAACATAGGTAAATAGCAAATTACAGAGATTACTCCAATAACTGTCCCATCCTGAAGAATCTAACTCTAGTACCTAATATGTTCTTAGCTATAGTTACAATGCTCTTGTATCTTAACTATCTAGTCTTCAACCCCATCAAAGACCTGAGGGGGGTGGGAATATTACCTGAGTAAGCAGGAAGTGCAAGCAAGCAACTTCCAAAGTATGCAAGAAATGACAGAAACAGCTGACTGCCTGGATAGTCACCCATTGTTTGTCTGCATTGTTGGGGCATCATCCTCTATTGGCTATAGGCTAGAATATCTGACAGATCATTTTCAGAAGCGGGAAAATTTGAAAGACTGTCCTACCCTGTCTTGGCAAGGTTCAGCAGTCACTTTTCCTTATGTCCTGATCGTTCGGTTTAGACAGTATGCTTACTGTCAGCAGTCAAGGCATGGTGCAGTACTTTGCCCTACAGGCAATATTTGCCAAGAAGAACACAAACTCCATGTGGAGTGTCTTTGATGCCCATCATCCTTTTAGGAGGAGATCTGTGCTGCCAGGAGCAATCATGTCTCATGTCAACAGAATTCTAAGTTATTAAAACCTTCAAATTCCATCTCCTCTAGATCTATGAAGCGTTTGAAGATTATCTATCCATCTGAAATATATCCTTGTTTATCTAGAAAACCTAATTAACATGACTAAGTTTAACAAGCATGGGTGACTATTAACCTGTAACTCTTATCAACCTACATAGCTTAAAGACTAAGGCTTCACATAATAAAATTAAACAGTCTGTAAACAGATGTACAGTATAAGGACAATGACCTTGAATTTGTGACAGTATACAAAAATATCTTAGGGGTAGAAATGTACAGTGCAATATGGCAAAAATATCCTTAATTTGTATCAATATACAAAATATCCTAAACAGAATTTGAACATACATACAGTCATACAGTATGACATACAGTATGTCAAATATAATTATACATTTGTATCAATATACAAAAATATTTTAAACAGAAGTAGGGACATATGTCCAATGTGACAAATATAGTTTTGACTTTGTATCAATATACAAATTATCTTAAACAGGAATAGAAAAATAATGTTACATTTGTAACAATATACAAAAATCCATACTAATTCAAATTATCTAAAACTGAAAGTTGCTGATTTAGTCTACAAGTGGATACAAGAATCTGCTTTATTTCCTATCCTACCTATCCCCCTTTTTTCTATTCCAAATGAGATTCCTGAGTCTAACTTTATTGTTCTATCCCCAACCCTATAACAATTTATATCCAACTCCTAACAGCTGACAATTATCCATAACCCTGAGGAAACAAAAGCCTGTTGGGAGAAGGGGTGTCATTTTCTTAGAATTTCTTCCTGCTGTCCAGGGGGGCAAAGGTCTCCCTGTGGGATCCTGTAAAAATTAGAACAATGGTTAAGTCTCATGAAGACTAGCTGTAACATTTGTAACTAGTCTCAGAGTAATGGGTAAAGCTTATCTGAAGTTATGATTAGAGGTGTAAGATGAAGGACCATCTTAGCTAGCCACCTTGGAACTGTCCAGAACTGTTTGCAGTCCAAAGCCAATCTTTGTGTGGTGTTTATCAGCACAATGGCATCATTATAAACCAGGTAGAATCATTGTTGTGGGGCCCCATTATCTTTCTGGAGACTTTAGAAATGGCAGTTACAAAAAATTTACTGTTCGCTGTGGAAAATTAAACATTATTAATATCAAGACAGAAAGTTTAAATTTTAAGATAGTAATGTATCTAAAGAAGGTTCCAAAAAGTCGAACATAAGTGTGAACAGAAAGAGAATTGTGACAGTAGTTCCTAGATTTTTGGTTTTCTTCTGTCCCACACCAGGTGACTCTTACGATACGAGACAAAAACTCTTTTAACAACATACTTAGATTTAGAGAAGGAGAGAGCCAAACTCCAACTCTAAAGCCAGCTTTAACTAGGACTTCAACTTTTTTGAGAAGTAAAAAGATATTGATGTTTAGGTAGTGAGCTTTTACCCCAATTAGAGTATTTGTACCATTAGGTCAGATTTTTTTTTTTTTTTTTTTTTTGGCTTGGTGATTTTTTTTTTTTTGATAGCTTTCCCTTCTTTAGATGGGCCAGTTGTCCAAGGTCTTTTGACTTTTCGTATTTCTATTTTCCTGTAAAGACAGAAACAGAACCCTGCCTGGTCCTTGTTTGGTGAGTTTTCCTTACAGCTTGTAGAGATGTCACATCAGCGGACGAACTATCACTTCTTCTTATTAAGAAATTTCTCCTGTTCAAATCAAATCTTTATAAATTTTGATGGTACCCCTAGAGAGTTTTGAATTGAATCTTTATTAATTTCAATGGGATCCATAGAGAGCTGAACAGGAGACTGTGCCCAGGGCCTCTTCCTCCACAGGTTAGGAAATAAAGGAGGAAACTTCTTCCTAGTACCCTCTCTCAAAATGAAACACACGGGATTGCTGTTACACATCGCATTCTTCCGTCATGTTTAGAAATCATTAATATCCTGAAGCACTGTTTCCTTGTCCCATCAGAATCATAGTGCCACAGTCTAGCCTTGACTCAAAGTCATCAAGCCACAGAACTTAGATTTACACATTGGGGATGGAAGCATCCAGTTCATAAAATTGTTTTAAATACCTGGTAAATCCTAACTATCATTTCTTAAGTTTCTAATTTCCTTACCAATTCTCTTGCATTCACTATGGCAACCACACTTAAGGAAAATAAGACTTGAAATTATCAGTGAACCATGGCTCTAGCAAAGCAGAGCATTCTAGCTTAGTCTTTGCCTAACCCTGAAAGGGCCACCCTTGCAAACATGGTGTATTCAATAATGGTTGTATGGTTTCTCCTAGTGCCATCATTTCCAAAGCAAGCTTACTCTTTCTTTACATGTTTTAATTCATATTATTCAAAATACACTTATTTCTTACATGTGTTTTAAGTTTCTCTGATTTACAGAACCCACCTTGGGGCTGGAGAGATGGCTCAGAGGTTAAGAGCACTGACTGCTCTTCCAAAGGTCCTGAGTTCAATTCCCAGCAACCACATGGTGGCTCACAACCATCTGTAATGAGATCTGGTGCCCTCTTCTGACCTGCAGGGATACAGAACCCACCTTGTTAATTCTTTCCCCATGTGTTTTTCTTCTCTTTCAAAATAGATCCCATGCGTGGCCCGAGAAAACTGGAAGTTGTAGAGGTCAAGTCTCGACAAATCACCATCCGCTGGGAGCCATTTGGATACAATGTAACTCGTTGCCATAGTTATAATCTTACGGTACACTACTGTTACCAGGTGGGAGGACAGGAGCAGGTGCGAGAAGAAGTGAGCTGGGATACGGATAATTCACACCCTCAGCATACAATCACCAACCTGTCCCCCTACACCAATGTCAGCGTGAAGCTCATCCTCATGAACCCCGAGGGGCGCAAGGAAAGTCAGGAACTCATTGTACAGACGGATGAAGACCGTGAGTGCTTTTAACTGATAAGTCTCTGTGAAATATGTTCTTCCAAAACAACTTCGGTGTCTTTGACTTTTAGAGCTGCATGTTGAAAACAGGTGGCAGGTCGCCTTCGTGGATCTTAATATGTCTGTGCCCCTACTCCGAAGCACTAGTTAGGAGAGAAGGGACAGAGACCGAGGTTTCTCGTTTTTATATAATTCAGTTTCACAGTGTCACATGTAGACACAATTCGTATTGACCGTTCTCATCTCCCACAGCCCTGTCACTCTGTCCACCCTCCACGGTCCCTCACAGTTCTCTCCCTTACATCTATCTCAATTCATTTTATTCCATGACCCACTGAGATTAACCAGGGCAATCTGTGGGACCTTGTGTTTAGATCTATCCATTGGAGCCTGGTGGCCTCAGCCCTGGACATACAACTAAAGTTAGCAATTTCCCCTCTCCAGGAATCTTTCATTCTGGTAGTGTATATAGCTCTATCCCCCCTCCACCTTCTTTGACTGATTATTGAGCTCGTCTTGTGTGGGTCTGCTATAGAGAACTACAGCTTTGAGTTAATGATTGCAATAGTTCTGTGAGTCCAGACGGTGCTATTGTATGACCCCTGACCTTATCCTCCTAACCCCTTCTGGAATGTTCTGCAAGCTTTAGAGGAGATGGCATGGACTTCTATTTAGTGCTAGGCCCATAGTCAGTGCTTATTCTCCAAATCATATTTTGACTAATAAGTGGCACTTTTCTATATGGAAATTCTATAGTATTCTAAGTAGTTCTTAACATTTTCATTATCATATTGGATTGAGATATTACATCAGTTCCACAAACTGCTATCTGAACATCTTTACATGGTATTCATTCTCATCGTTCCAATCAAATCCATCACAGACCCACCAGAGCCAGAGTTCCACCTGCGTGAGCCTGTGATCACATGCCTGTGGCTTGCCCGGAAGATCTCCCTGACTTCTGGCTCTTACAGTCTTCCCACCCCTTCTCTGTGATGTTGCTTGACGTCTAGAGAGCCTGCTATAAATCTCATTTGTATGTTGTAACATATTATAATATGTTATCATTTACTTTTGTATAATTTTTCATCTGTAGCAATAATCATGCCCCACAAGATGTGATAAACATCCAAAAATACAAAATCAGTCCTTGCATGACATGAGAGAATGTTACTGATAAACATGTGATTCCTGTTTTAACTAACACTGTTGTTGAGTCAACAGGAGATAAAATGTAGCCATTTCATCAAGACCAGATATGACTGGCAGAGAAAAGAAGTTGCCCAACTCCTTTGGAGTTTCAAAGTGAGAACTAAGTTAGGAATTCTTTGGAATCCTGTCAAAACGTCAGACTGGCTAATTTTGGATGTTTGTTTATTTAAATTATCTCACTAGTCTCAGGAATTAAGCTTTGTGTTATTTGCAAATAAAAACCTATTGTTTTGTAGCTCAGCAGCATTCGGCTAATTAGAAAAGAACTATTATTGCAAATTACATTTTCTCAATAACCAACCAAACAAAAACCCACTTCAAAGAAGATGGGGAGAAGAAAGACAAACAGAGTAATTGTCAAACAATACCAAGTTTGAAGAGAAAAGCAACAATTCTTGTGACTCTAGTTTACCCAACATCATTTTGTTCTGGAATCACGTGTTTATTGAAATGTTTATTAACAGGAAGTGCATGGAAATTATCTTTTGATCACCATTAGCAGTATCACTGGAGAGCATAGGTGATATGGCCACTTCCCTAAAATCCATAATCCTAGAATATCTAAAGCGCATCTTCAACCTAAATTCATTTGACATTTTATTTTCTCTATTAAGTCTTCTTGATTTAAAAAAAAAAGCCAACTGTATTTTTCCTGTTCTAAGCCTTAATTTTTTGGATGGGTCCACTTCAAGCATTCTTTTTTTATTACATCATTTATTGATTTTTGCACATATCTACGTGATTGTATGTGTTGGTTCACATGTGCCATGGTGTGCATGTGGATTTCCAATGAAATTTGGTAGGAGCTGGTGCTATTATTGCATTACATAAACCCCTGGTGTGGAGCTCTGTCAGCTTAGTGGCAGGTACCTTCATCCACTGAGTCATTTTGTCAGCCCCACGTAAGGTGCTTCTTCTGCAATACCTTCAGTTACCGTGTCTCTTCCAAGGCATTTAAAAAAGTTTACTTTTTTTTTCAACCAAGATGCCCTTCAAATCAACATAATTTGAATATATCCCATTCAATTTTAGGTTGATTTCTTCTGTTTCCTTTCTTCATTCTTGAACCTACATAAATATTTTCAAGTGTAAACTATCATGCAGTAAAACATCCACCCATACAGCTGTGCTGATGCTGAGAAAGGGTGAAGTCATAGGAAACACTTCAGAGGCAGAGAGGACAGGATTGGTAGCAGTTCCTCAGGCTTGAACCAGCTGAAGCCTGGTTCAGCTTCTGGTTGTGATGAGTAGTCAAAGCCCAGAGTCTGGAATCGTGTTTCCTGGGAACTTACTTCTTAATATTATGCATACTTTGTTTCAACATAATCTTCTATTGATTTCTTCAGCCCAGATTGAGTGATTACTTCCATATTATATATTATTCAGATGCTATACATTAGAAATTGACTTAAATCCAACATCATTTTAGAAATGAAGCAAGTGAAATCCAAGTAGGACCAGCAGCTGTCTAAACTGCATATCAATAAAAAGCTTTTCTGTTAAATACTTGGCTCCATTTGGATTAAATACAAAAGCTCTCACTCTACCAATAAGCATGCCTTCAAATAAAAATGAGTTTCAAATTTGAAATCCTTCACTTTCTTTTGAAATTCCAGGCATCCGTCCAGTCTGAGACAGACTTGGTGACAATTAGAAGGCTATTCATATCCTTGCACAGTCTAAAGACGTCTCTCCAGCCTCCTTTTTAAAATCTTTATTGAAATGTTTATCCATTCATGTGTTGATGAACATTTGGGGTAGTTCCAGTTAAGAATAATGCTGCTGTGAATATGTAGTACAGTCTTCTGAGTTGACCTGTTCTCAATTATCTTGAGTAATCAGTAGATATATTAGAGGGTGAATGGGTAGGTGAATGGGGCGGGGGTGGATGGATGGATGGATGGATGGATTAGTGGATGGAACAAATGAAGTGAAGATACATAGATAGATAGATAGATAGATAGATAGATAGATAGATAGATAGATAGATAGATAGACAGAGAGACAGACAGACAGACAGACAGATAGCAATGATAGATGATAGATAGTAGAATGGCTGGGTCACATTGTGTATCTTTGTATATTGACTAATTTGAAGAACTGCCATGTGATTGTCAAAGTTACTGTATGCCTTCACATTTGCCCAGTACTGTATTTGGGCTAGAATATGGTTTTGATTGACAGTTTTCAGCCAGCTAATGATGTTGCGGATCTTTTCATGTGCAACTCTGACTGGTTTTAAACTCTCTATCCTCCTGCCTCAGCCTCTTCAGTGCTTGATTTACAGGTCTGTGCCATCATTCCCATTCTCTACATCTCTGCGAGCTGGCACTACCACCCACCACTCCTCCCAGAACTCCTGGGAAGCCCTCGTGGCTACACATCTTCTTCCTTCCTTCTGGAAAAATGGAAACAATTCCTACAAAGGAAAATAAGTGGGCTTCGTGTAACTGACTCACACCTTACAGGGGAAAAATTGATTCAATCATTTCACAAGAGCAGTGTCATTTAACTGGCTTTAGATCCCAGATTTGAAAAGAAATGCAAATGTTATCTATAGACCATCAGGATCTGCAAGGTCCATGAATAGCTAAGAATCCTTGGGAGGATTGGTTTATGACCCAGACATTCATCTCTCAACATCTTCCTCAGTCCCAGGTGCTGTTCCCACTGAATCCATCCAAGGAAGTACCTTTGAGGAGAAGATATTTCTTCAGTGGAGAGAGCCAACACAAACATACGGTGTCATCACTTTATATGAGGTACCTTACTTATTTGTTGGTAATTTACTTTTTAAGCATAATGTCTTGTGATGATCTGAGCTCTCTGGCATTTTAGAAACATAATTTCATGTTTCTTTGGAGAGGTTATATAGTCATAATAATTGTTATATAGAAACAAAAGATGAAAAATGAGTTTTTCAACTCTGCATAATTTCAAGATGCATATTTAAAATAAGTCAGATCATTGTGTATTGTGTGTTGCATATTAAGATACAGTATAACATCTTTAAAAGTCACTTTTATTGAAAGTAATAAATATTTTGAAACATGCATTGATTAGGAAGCAATCACTGAGTCACATTCTTTCCTAGCTATGAACTATTTTTCCATTGATTGTAAAACAGCACTGATTATCCAATTAGAGAGTCAATAAAAAAATTTCCTACACAGTAACTGTGGAATAATCTTTTGGGGGTCCCTTCCCATCAGTGCGTGCTCCTCAGATTCACTGACACCATTTTGTCTGCGGAGACAAATCAGTTGAGTGATGGTAGCAAAAGAGAATTTGATAAACTGTTCAAGGAAAAAAAATCATGGCAATAATGGGGTGACAGCCATCTTCATGTCACTGTGAGCATCGTTTCATTGTGCCTGTTGTCATAGAAACAAGCAGGTACACTTTAAAAAAAAACTAGCATTTGTTTGAATGCAAATTCAACAAAATTATATGTTGTAAGCGTGCTAAAAATTCTGGCCGATCTGCATATGGATCTGCTTGAATACCTCCCAGCAGCCCTGACAGGAGCCTGGGCCTATGAGCTGTCGGCGATGATCACCACCAGCCCTCTCGCTGACCCCACAGCCTCACGCTGCCGCTTCCCACACCTTCCAAAAGTTGGTATTGAAATGCAAAACAATAATAACAACAATAATAATAATCATCATCATCTAAATCAAAGTGAAGAAAGCCGAAAGAAAAATGTTGCATTTAGTCTCTGTTTTATTGTAAAAACATAAAGTTGCAGAAATCCATGGCTCAGCTTCTACGGAGGTGTTTTATAGTCAAGTCAGGAAGGGTCGATTTTCTTTTCCTCCATGATGAAAATATTTCATATTTTGGTCCCTCTAACCATGTTTGGACATTGCTTTTGCAGATTCTAATCTAAGAATAACAGGACTTTTTACTGGAAAAGCTTCTCTTTGAAGTTCATTTTAAGACCCAAGAGTCTGTCCGCCTGTCCCCAAAGCCACCGGCTGCTACTAGACAGACAGAAACTGATAGCGAGTTTCTTCCTCTCTAATCCCACCAGACATTTATCTTTGTGTGATAAGTAACTTCAGCATGAAAACAACAGGGAAGATGATAATTCAAAGGAAGACCCCATTAATCTCTCTGACTTAGTAACCAGGCTGTCCTAGGCTGAACACTGATCTAAATGCAGCTACAGTACGGATGTGTGGATATGCCATAAATCAAGGTTCTGGCAATCAGCTATTTGCAAGTAGAGCAGGTTGGCTCATTTTTCTGCAGATCCAAAGGGAAAATGTCAAATATTTTAATTGGGTCTAAATGACTAAGTATGTTTTCTGGGTACCAAACCAGTCTTTCTCATTCCTGCCTAGTTTCTACATATAGGAAGGAGGGTAGTTCCAGGTTCCTCAAAGCAGGGCTTGGGTGGCATTCCAGGAGGGGCTCTTCCTTTCCTGAGACCTCAGTGCTCATGAGGCATGGTTCACTTGCCTTACGTGAGTGCCCAGTATCCTGCTGAAGCAGACGATCAGTGTGGTGCCAACCTGTGTCCCTTCTCTCAGGATCAGAGTCTTGTGAAACAGATGCCGCCATGCTAAGAAAGCTAAGCAGTTGCCCCTAAAGAAGCAGGGACTCTCAAAACAGTGGACGGTGACATTTGAGTCTAGATTACCAGGGTTGGTGAATGCATGTTCCCTGAGGGCTGTTAACATACTTAGATGATTTGAGGATAAAAATAAATTACGTTGTCTGCTATAGATAAGAATACAGGTGCTGGGTTTGATTTTTTTTTGGGGGGGGGTTCTTTTGTACCTTCTAAAAGTACACTGAAGCATTGGCGTTTGAAAAGCGCTAACAGCATCGTTTGTTTTCTGAACTTGACAGCAGTACGTGGTCTCCCATTCTTCTGTTCATTCTAACTTCCCCCTCGTCCCTTCACTCATCTGCCTCTCCTTTCTGTTTGCCTTGCCATCATTCTGAGCTAACCTTCTCATAACCGCATTTCACTTTAGCCATTTCATTTTGTCAATTATCTTCCAAAAAATCCAGGTCTGATAATTATGTCCATCCTCAATGGCTCTCCTGACAGACTATGAAATAATACTGTTCTCCTGCTGAACCTGTTAAGGATGCCAGTGTTCAAAGTAGAATAAGCATCCCAGTTTTTCTTTTAGAGTTAGCCACTGTTAGAACTGGAGGCAAGTCCTAGCTTTTGTAAGGCAGAAACTACAGTGCAATTTTATTTATCAATTTAGATGGATGTCATTTAGTGTTAGGAAAAGCATGTTCGATTGCAATTACACACACCCTGTGAGGTCACCAGCTTCCATAATGCAAAAGTAAATACAAGACACTTTCATGATTGATATGCAAAGTTAATCTCATGAGAACTCTCTAACAAAAAATTAGAGGAATTTTTGTATTACATCTTTCCAAACATGGACAAAAAGCCTTGGGAGACATGTGAACAAAGATCAGAGAATTTTGTTTGCATAAGGCTTTAAGCTACATAATGATGAAAGACATGAAAAAAGTCTCAATGTCAACAGAACACTTGGAGTGATTGTTTTCAACACTCATGGCACAAAATGGGCTGATGGCTGTGGTCTATACAGATTTGAGACAGATTGATGAGCATGATACAAAGAGCCCATCAGAGGGAGACATGCGATGAGGAAGAGGATACAACTCAGTAGGAACTCTAACTGGTTTAGAAGCATGTGATAGCATACTTACTAAATGTAAATAATTGATTGGAGAAACTTAAATAGGAAATAAATTTGTTTAATTTTGTATAATCTCAATTAAACATTTATCTGGTTTTATATGATTTCTATAATGTATAATTTGACCAATGGCATGGAAAAATGCAGACATATAAAGACTGTTGGTGGAAAATATATGCTGCCTTTTCCATAGGCAATGTGAGACTGCCTACAACAATTTAATCTTGGATATTGTACCTATTTCTAAAGATCTATCAGTGAATAATACTCCCAAATACATAACATATAGATACCGCATCTCACTAATTTTTTCTCTCAGTTGTCTGTAGTTAATTCTAGACCTATGCCCAGAGAGTTACACATTTATAGGTTTGTAGTCAGTATGTATAAGATCTCGGAAGAAGACAAAAACCACGAAATGAAGCTCACCTTCTCTACTAAATGCAACTCTCCCATCACCAACTGTGAAAAGAATTTAATCCGTGCTGGCTCCAGACTCTCAGTTGCATGTGAGACTTGCACAGAAAGTTAAGTTTGACCCAGAGTAATGCAGAATGGTCGTGAGGTTGCCTGCTGGTGGGGCCATTCATATATTAAGGGTTGAAATATCTCAAGATTATGAGCCTGGATAACTGAGTGCACTTAGTTACCATTGTCTGAGCTTGGTAACCCTGAAGAGGAGCTGGGAATTGAGGGGACATGTTAGGAAGCTTAGCTTCAATGTTAAGTACCTGGTCAAGTTGTAAATGTAATAAATAATGCTTTCAGAATAAATATAAGTGCAAAAGTATTCAAAGTAAAGCAACCTTCCCACTTTTTCTTCTAAGTGGTAACTATAAGGTGCTATAGAGATAGCCCAGTGGTTAAGAGCACTACGTTTTCTTCCAGAGGACCTGAGTTCAATTCCTAGCACCCACAAAGTAGCTCACAACCATCTGGAACTCCCATTCCAGAACTGATGCCCTCTTCCCGATTCTGTGGGCACTGCATGCATGTGGTGCCTGGACATATAATCAAACACTCATGCGATACACATGAAATAAAAATAAATAACTCTTCAAGAAATCAAAGGAACTATAGCTACCCCTGGATCTCATCCCAATTATTATTTATTAGTAGTACTTCTTCTTGCCTTTTTTTCTCCTGGATTTAATGGGCCATGGTCCTCAGTGTTTGGTTTTCCTCCAAGAGCCTTCTGAATTTTTCACACCACTCTACTTTTTGCTCATGTGCCTCTGCCCTCCTACAGCACTCGTCCAACCCCTCCTATAGTGTGCTTCTGCTGTTCTTTCAGTATTTCCTTCAAATACTGTAGTTGCCTGCGAAGTACCTTGGCCCTTCTCACCCCTGAAATCAAATTTAATTATCCATTCCTTTGTGTTCACAGAGTAAATTGCTCAGACCCCAATTAAAGACCTGTATTTTATGCTGGCTGCAATTACCATCAACTCATGCTCCCTATAAGATTTCAGCCCCCTAAAAGGCTATTCCATTTGGCTCTCTGTGAAACTGGCACCGTAGAGTTGGCGCCTTTAAGGAGAAAAGGGGAAGATAATTTTAGAAGATTCCAGGCACTTAACTGCAATCAGAAATCATCCAATATAAGCAAGTGCCCATTCCATCTCACCAGTTTAACACCTTTCGTCCCCACCACTTCATTCAGGTGTCACTTTGCTTTTGTCTAGGGACATCCCATAAAATTACTGGGACCCACCAGAGGGCAATCGGTGTTCTTTATAGTGGCTTCATTAAAACGTTTTCTGCCCTCAGCCAGCAATGTAGTATTGGTGTAAGAGCTTGCCCAAACTTTTCTTCTGGGAGCCCTCCCTCTGCTTTCTCTACTGCCTAGTGCCTAATAAGTACTTAGTATGTACTAGATGAATGACCAGCTGAAAGTATGAAATGCTGGAAGGAACTATTATGTTCTGGCCAGAGCCTGGCGGGATACTGTAGTACATTGAATAATGATGCCCAGGCCAACAACCACTCACGGCTTGCAACCTGTGTGGCAGGAGGCACTTGTGGAGTTGGCCACCTCCTAGTCCTGGGGAGCTTTGTAATTTCTGACGTTCAGACTCCTGTAAGTTTAGGGGATAGGACATATGAACTTTCTGACCCTTAATGCATATTTTTGTCTTTAGAAGTAGATAAGATAATTCGTAATTTTGAGAAAGGCATGAATTAGGATTTACTTGTATTTTATAAGGAAAGAGGAGCAGGGTCTGTAATTTTTACCAAATTATTAAAGGGTTGAAGTGAAAACACAGTTACAAATCCTCTATCTGACTCAGTTTGGTGTAGCTGGAAGTTTTCCTGTGCCCCGCCCAGTCTTGGAGCCGCTCAGACCCAAGTAAACACACAGGGGCTTATATTATTTACAAGCCATATAGACTATGGCAGGACTCTTGCTAACTAGCTCTTATATCTTAAATTAACCCGTAACTACTAATCTGCATATCACCACATGTTCTGTGGCTTTACCTGCATCCTATTACAGGTTTCTCCTTGGGCGGTATCTTGAGTCTCTTCCCTTCTGCCTTTCTTCTTCCAGTCTACCTGCTTGTATTTCCTGCCTGCCTCTAAGCTGCCCTGCCATAGGCCAGATGGCTTTATCTATTAACCAATCAGAGCAACACATATTCACAGTGTACAGAAAGACATCCCACAGCAGTTTGGGGCCACCTGGTGGTGGTCATTGAGCCCCTCAGTGAAGCCTTTGCTTAGTATGTGCTAGTAGAGCCAGGACCCTGCTTTGCCAGGAGGTGAATGCTCACATGCTCTCAGGCACACCTCTGTGCTCTCCAGTAGTCTCCTTTGGAAAATATACCAAGTACCAAATGGTGACAGATCACAGTGGGACCCGAAAGAACATTAAGACATCACTTGGTCCTCCAAAAGGCGATGCAATTACAGGAAACATTCCTCTGCCTATGACATATTTAAATGATGGTTTAAAACTAAACAGGAGATTCACAGCGTCCAAGACTTGTCACCATGTAATGCTTATGGACCAGCCTCAGCAGATGGCTTTGGCTGCTCTGTGATTGGAAAGCCAGACTTAGGACACTTAACAAATATGCAGATTTGAGGTTCTGACCTGAGGCACAGATAGACACAATTCTTAACTAATGTCACCTGAATTCTCATCAGAATCTTCGTCCCCTGTACCATCTTCATATCCATTCCCCAATTTCTATCCCCAGCCTAGACCTCTCTTATAACCTACTTCCGTCATGTCCACAAGAGCATTTCAAATGTCTACATTCATCCTTAAATGCACTCCTACTTTAGTCTGAGACATTGACTATATTCTATCACCCACAACACAGCTTTAGCCACTGGATCCTACAACACTTCCAAGTGGTTTCTCTACTCCCTTTATTAACCCCTATAATAAAATTAAAGTCCCACCTGCCCATCAAGAGGGTATTTTAATTAAACCAATCAAATTGTTTTGTTTCTATACCCAAAATATTCAGTTTCCTTGTTGGATATATCTAAGTCCTTCATCTCAATGTACAGAATCAAGCACAAAGGAGCCCATGCCCCTACCCCCCTAACCTCCAGAGACCTCACAGGCCTTCTGTCTATTCGTTCCTTGGGTCCCCGGCACTCCTGCTGCAGGATTTAAGTCAGGTTCTACCCCCAAATTCATGGCCCGACTGTTTCTTTATAGAGTTCAGGTCCTCTCAGGTTTCTCAGCATCTCTTTCCTCAGGAATTTTGAATGGTTTTGTGGAACTTTCTCCCTGACAAAGCTTCTTATATTAGCATTGTGTTTCTTTCTTCCATAGTTAGTGTTTTTAGCTGGTATGTTTTTATCGTTGAGTTCCTCAGTTCTACCACACCCAGTCCTAAAGTCAAGTGTCCGGTCCATCTGCTAGCCACAGCACATCAATCAGTCACCATTCACGAAACCAGCAGGTGGGGATATGTAGAGAAGAGAACCCAGCACAGAGGCAACTCGGTCCTGTTCTAGGCAGGTTAGCAAGAGCATTGTCCAAAAGGCTCTGTAAGTGTCCTTGGGACCCTGCAGACATGTCACCTCACAGAACAGAGGACAGCATGATTGTCATGTCTTCAGAAGTTCAGCCAGATAGGCAGGTGACCACAGGTCTGAGGGAAGAAGCAAAGGGTCTGGGATTTTTCACATTTGCTTTGCTGAAGTCTAGACGGCAGAGTTTACAGGAAGATGAACTTGTCCTTTGTACACTGTACTCATCCCTATAATGACATTCATCATAACTGAGATTGCAGTTATGTACCACCCTGCTTACCCTATACAGGGTAGTCACAGCATCTGAGTTGCCAAGGAGACCCCCCAGAACACAGTGCTGGGCGTGGTCGGAAGCATCCTACAAATGTTTCAAGTCTATAAATGAATGAATAGATGAATGTTGGGGAGCGGATACACCTGCCACATTCCACTCTGGAGGGTTCAGGGTGGAGAGCTAAGCTAGGAGGCAGGTGCAGAGGAGGCTCCCCCACAGTCCCCCCGGGCTGCTGGGAGTGGAGCTGGTTTCTTGTCTTCTCAAAGTCCTCAGCCTCTGAAGAGCCATCAGTGAGAGGGTTAACAACAGAACTGCCTGACTTTGGTGATGCCACCCACTGCAGTGATTAATATACATGGCAAACATTCCCTTGCCATAGCTCAGGTGACTCGATCTAAATATTCTTTCAAAGAGGTCTTCTTAATTATAATGACATGGTGTAAATATAAGAAAAAAAAGAATGTCAATTATCACTCCGCATAATAACAGTGTTAGTGTTCTTGCACATAAATTACAAGTAGGTTTACCTATTTAGAAGCGTGAAAAGTGCTCAGTTTTGCAATTTAAAACTTCTGAATATGCCACATTTAAAAATTATGTCATTACAACTAGTAGAAGTTAGTAATCACCACTAAAGTGTGTGCTCTTGAGTAACTGATGAACTATCATACTGAAATCCTTTTTTAAAATCACTTGAAAAGGCAAAATTTAAAGGCACCTATGTTCCGTTTATTTTCAAACATTCCTGCCTCATCCAGAGTGAGAATGTCTATTCCATTGCAAATGTTATAAAAATACCTAGAGTCATACTCACTGGGGGACAGCTGCTAGTCACTCATACTCATAGCAATTTAAATCTCAATTTTATTTGATTAAAAGTAAATGAAATTTTCAATTCCTAGTGTCAGTAGCCACATTTCACATTCTCAATGGCCCCATATAGCATGTGGCCACTGTGTTAATAGGGAATAGAAAATTTCCACCATGACAGACAGTTCTGTTGGACAATATTGCTCTGAAAAATGTCAATGACTCTGACCCATAATAGCTGTCCATTTGCAGCACCAAGACTTACTGGCATGCATCTCAGATTTATTTTTGGAGCAGACATTGTCAGTCACATGGATGGAAATACTTCAATGTGGCCTTGTTTGGGAAATACAAGTATCCTATTCATGGCCAAATCAGATAATGGCCAAAGATTAGAGATGAGGCCTCTATTCTTGCCAAAGCCTATCAGTCTGAGCCAATTTGGATGTGTTGTATTTTTTTTTTTTCTAAATCAGCTCTTAGGACACATCAAAATCAAACAATTTCACTGTATCAGATTATGCTGAACCCATCTTTCATGTTCTAACCTATTGACTTTAAGCCCCTCCCTCTAGACAGGTAGCAACTCAGAAGCTCGGGCTGAGTTGCTATGTGTCTTCATTGGACTTGAGGTTGGAAGCAACTAGGGAAGAACTTATCCAGACAAGCCCGACAATGCCCCCATCAGAAGGCTTGTCGGATAAAGATGAGATCGACATCCAGCTTCTCTAGAGTCACCATCATGTTCTTATTCCTTGGCAGATCACCTACAAGGCAGTCAGTTCCTTTGACCCGGAAATAGATCTATCCAACCAAAGTGGAAGAGTCTCAAAACTAGGAAATGAAACCCATTTTCTCTTCTTTGGCCTGTATCCTGGAACCACATACTCCTTCACCATCAGAGCCAGCACAGTGAAGGGATTCGGACCTCCGGCAACAAACCAGTTCACCACCAAAATATCAGGTATTGAATAGTGATGAGTTAATGCCTTTCATCAGAAGTGGCATTTTGTGCCTTTTTGTTGTTATCATCAAAAAGGCAAAGATGAAACATAATGATAAATTTTATTATCACAGCTCTGGGTGCCTAAAACAGACTCGGAGGCTAAAATAAAGTGCTCTGTGTATTTAGCATTTGAGGGCTTGGCCCTCCTGTATTAGTGCATGGCTAGTGTTTTAGCAGTTTGCCTTGAAGGACTGGATTATAAGGCAGAAGTTTGTGGTGAGGTCCTCTAGTCCCCTTAGCAACCCTGGGTCACCAGAGCAGCTGTATTGGAGAAACTCTGATGTAAACCATGAACTGGGCAGAAAACAGTGCCTGTATTCTGTCCATAGGATCTACATTGTTGGTGGTTTTCCATCCTGCATAGAGACAGAAACACATAGCATCAGTCAGGGCTCCAGCTTTTTTTACAGACCTAGTTCCATCACCCAGCAAAAGATACAATTTGAAGACTAGATCTGGCATGTGCATCTGTGCAGAAAATGCCTGCGTTCCTCAGACAGGAGGAAATGAAGTTGCCATTTGGTATAGGATGTGTAACCACAATAAACAGAATTCCATGAACATTATCTTTTTTTCTTCCTCCCCTGGCTATGAGTGGCAAAATATTTGGGTTTGGCCTTGAACTTTGTATAATGTGTTTTGTTAGTCATCCTTCTGTCACTGTCCAGACAAAATACTGGAGAGAGGGAGAGGGAGAATGGTGGACATTATTTTAGCTCACAGTTTGGAGGTCTCAGGCCGTGATTCTTGGCCTCATTGCTCTGGGCCTGAGAAGATACTGCGAGAAGTATGTAAGAAGTTTGTGGCAGAACATAGCTGTGCATCCCGGGGTGAATGGGAATCAGAGAGAATAAAGGGGAGATGCTGGGACAAAATGGACCCTTCCAAACCTCTCCCTCTGTGACTTCTCAGTCTGAAAAGGCTTGCTGCTGCCTCTGAGTAGTCCATTCAGATTTGAACTCATCAGTCAATTGATCCTTTGATAAGATTTGCAGGCTCTACTCAGAACCCAGTAATACCATGTACCAAGAACCAAACTTTCAACATGTCAGCCTTCTGGTGATATTTTTATATCTAAGCCATAACAGCTATGAAGAAGTAGGGGGACAGCAGACAAGTTAACCAACTCCAAGGACTACTTCAGTCATAGTCAGCATGATTCCTATATGTATTATTACCCTTCTTCCTTGGCTTTGTAAAAGGTTTTGTTTGAAACAGAAGGAATTCATTGTCCAAAATAGAGTATTTTAAATGTTCCAGTAGGCTTGAAGGGAAAGGAGTTTTTAAGAAATTATATCTTGGGGGATGTTTTATACATCATGAGGTATTTTTATGCACAGATTTGACTTGAAGTTTAATATACATGATATAAGGACAGTGCAGAGTTGGAAAAATAAGTTTTTCTGTGAGGTTAAAAAATAGCATACATGGGCAAACATATTCATAGACCGTTATTGAGATTGGCTAAGAAAGTCTATATACTGGGATGATTTTAATGTATTTCCTCTGATCTTAAGTGAATATATCCCTATTAATATGATACTACCTATTGTATCAATTTCTCATGGTAACTCAAAGAGGAAATACATGCCAATATGTATTACTTCTGAGTAAATTTTATTATTTTTCCCCAGTAGAGATCATATTTCTATGAGTATTATCATAAGGGAGAAGTTCCATCAGAAAAATAATTAAGCTTTCCCATACATTATATAAAAATTCCAATGAATATGAGTCTGGCCACCTCGAGTTCATATAATTCTATCCCAAAGCAAAGAAACTTGACATTTCTTTTGCTCTATACAAGCTCATCAAAAGTACTGATTTGACTTTTATGGTATTAAAACCACACTGCTATGCTCGGTTCCCAGCTACTTGGGAGGCCTTAGCAGGATGGTTTAAGCCCGGGATTTCAGAGCCAGCCTCAGCAAACAGAGCAAGATCCCAGTTCAGGCCAGAGGAGATGGGAAGGGAGTTAGGTTATAGTTCCTGAGCCCTGTTCTCTGTTTTTATGGACCTGAGAGAGAGAAAGAGAGAGAGAGAGAGAGAGAGAGAGAGAGAGAGAGAGAGAGAGAGAGAGAGAGAGAGAGAGAGATGCTTGCATCCAACACACAATTGCATGTTGTGAAGTCGAGTTAATTCTTAATGGAATTAGAACTGGTTTTGAATGCTTAGAAAAACTTAATAGATGTGGCTAATAAATAACTCACCATTTTTACATAAAAGCTTTTTCCCGTATAAGACAACTGAGAAGTCTGCTCACAGAAGGGGATCTCTAGCTGTCACATCGGGCACCTCTGCCCACATGTGGTTGAGACTGGCGGCTCCCGCATCGCAGTTCCCTGCCGAGGGGAGTCTGCGAATCTGTCTGGAGGGGAATTATTGAAGTGTACGGTTGCTAGGCTATGCTGAGACACCCATTTCTAGAAAAGAGAGATTGTCAGAAATGACTAAGGAGAGTACATTGCTGAGAACTGTTGATAGTTGATAGCTGGGGAGGGAAGAATCATTCTTTTGATTTTTTTTTTTTTTAAGCTGGTGGCCATTAATAGATTTCCTGTGCTCTTGTGGATGGGCCTACACCCATACATGTATGGGCAGCACTAACTGAACTTAGTAGGTTGCTAGGAAGGAGGAGGAAGAGGAGGAAGAGGAAGGAAGGAAAGAAGGAAGGAAGGAAAAAAGAACATGAAGCTGGGAAAGAAAGAAGGAAGAAAGGAAGGAAGGAAGGAAAAAAGGAAGGGAGGGAGGGATGGAGGGAGGGAAAAAGGCAGCATAAAGTTGGGAAGGATTTGTGAGGAGTTGGAGAGGGAAAAACAGAAGTAGATATGATCATGTTTCATTGTATAAAAGTGTGAAGTTCTCAAGAATAAGAAAAAAAACTCTTCAAACATTTTCCCTGTTAGGAAGAACTCAACAGTTTGTGGACTGTCTGGAGATCTGTCCTTTTGAACTGTCATAATTAGTTGCCCCTATTTTAAGAGATGCCAAACTAAAGCTTCAAATGGGATTAATGTACTTTCTTTTCCTTATCCATTTTTTTTTAAACTCAAAGTCTATGTAGCCCAGGCTGGTCTCAGATTCACTATAGAGCTGAGGATGGCCATGATCCTCTCGCCTCTGCCTCCCAAGTGCTGTGATTACAGGCTTGTGTCACTGTGCCCCATTTTTGTGATGCTGGGGATTGAACTTGGTACTTTGTGTATGATAGGCAAGCATTCTACCTACTGAATTACACCCCAAGACTGAATGTACCTACACCCCGTACTGTAGAAAATGAACCCTGAGAGAAAAGCTCAAGCTGTTTATTCTGCCTTTGTTTCTCAGGCGTTTCCCGTTGCCATGCTTTTCCCAAGAGTCCACAGGTCATCACTAATTCACTGCAACAAGTCTCTCTGGCTCCCAGCATCCTCTTTAAACCCTTGGATAGGTCTTTAGGACATGGAAAAACTCAACTTTAGTGGCATTGGGTTTTATGGTGCTGGTGACTACTCCAAAGCTTCCATATATGCCTTTAAGGCACATTGTATATTTCCATCACAGTACACATATTCCAAGATGGTTTGTTGATTTAAAAAAAAAAAAAAAAAGACAGACTGCAAGCAGGTAGCCAGAACAGAAATGGAAAAATTGAGGCTCACTAACACCTCATCAGTTCCCTTCTGCCCCTTCTCATCCTCAGCTCAGGGTCAGAGAAGTTGTATGACTTGAGCAAAATGTCCCTGTCACTTTGTGTCTGGACTTTATGGATGTAAACCTCAGGTGTGATCGATTGATAGCTATTACTTGATCTGTGTCCTTTGTAAAAAGAAGTGAACAGTCACTAAAAGAACTAATGAGTCTCCCATCTGATCTTTTCCCCTAGCACCGTCCATGCCGGCGTATGAATTTGAGACACCTTTGAATCAGACCGATAACACGGTGACAGTGATGTTGAAACCTGCCCAAAGCAGAGGGGCACCTGTCAGGTAAGGGACAGAGGGAGGGCCACGCTGGCTCAAAGAGAAGGAAGCTCCAGTCATGTTCACTGATTTCTCTAGTGTTTTCTAGGCTTTTCCGTGCTGTTTCCTCACTAGCTCTCCTTAAAAGAAACAACTGCGGAGGATGAAGGGGCCTCTGTGGGAGGTGTAGAAACACCGGGTAGTCTTTGGATGGTGGGGAAAAGCTCCAGCCTCCTGGCCGAATGGCTTGACTCTCAATGGTAATAGCCTACTGTGGTTCAGGCACCCAGGGGCAGAGGACATGTCTTCCTGAGCTTTAAATGGGCTGGGTTTTTTAAAAATATATTTAAATTGACCCATTTCTCAAATGTATATTTAATGTATGATTTTTTAAAGGAAAGAAAATTATTAGGAAAAATCATAAAGTCTTTATTTGAGATTAAGATTATTACCAATATCTAGGACCAATTAGTCATTCCATTATGTTTTATGTAAATAAGAAACTACAAAGTAGGACCCTCACAGTAAATGAATAAAAAAATGATATTTGTTCTTCCTAGGAAAGATACAAAATAATTCCAGGAGTGGACCTGTCCTATGATCATGGGTCTCTATAGATGTGATGTCTTCTCCTCGCTTCAGTGGGATTTGGAGATTTTACCTCTCCCTATCTGAACAGATACCATTCCATCAATCTCTTATTCTGGATAGAATACCCCCCATTGAAACATCTCCATCCATAGTACAGGTTGCATGCAGTTTGTCTCTGGGCTCCTTTTGAAGAAATTGATCTGATAAGCCTTTTAAACCCTGACTATATGTGATCACATTTCTGCTTCCATATTACAGAGCAAATAGTGGGACTTGGTTCTGCTTGGCAACGCACACACAGGTCTATGGAGACAAAGGTCACAAGAGAACAGTATTAGTTGATTAGGGTGGAATTATGGAAGTTTATATTCAAAACAGCTTGAGAATTTTGTAAAAGCAATTGGTGTTCTATTCTGTTGAATTACATGTCATAATCCCTCTTTGAGTCCTGTATGCTAATTCAAAGGAACGGTTAGCTAGAACAGTGAATACAGACACACTCTCCTCAGCGTGTATGCTGTTGCCACCAAGAAGGGTGACTTGACACTCTATGGCTCCCTGAGCTGATTTTTGCACAGGGTGGAGGTCTGATAATTTGATGGGCCCAAAGCACACATTCTCAGGTACTGTCCAGGACACATGTGTTCTTATAACCACGGGTCAGGCATTTTTCATTTCTAAAAGCTGGATTTCCATTAAATGAAAGCTGTATGCTCTGACCTCAGCCTTGGGAGCATCACTTATTCTGACCAAGCTAATGATTTTTCCAGACTCAGCAATAATGAGCATAGTATTGTTCATTCTGTGAAGTATCATGGTCAGAGAGTCAGTGGTCACCAAGGTTCATGCCCACAAATGGAAAGAAGCAAGGATGCTAAGGGTCCCTCCAAACCAGCTATCACTGTTCCCTTGTGTCCTACAAAGGCCTTCTACACATTTCCCATTATTGCTTTCTACCTTCAAACCTCTCACTCAGTTTCCTACCCACATCACCACATGGATCTTTCCAAACCTATGCTTTGAAGTAGTTTCTCTTTGATCCTCCTATCTTTTTCTTTTCTATTTTCTATTATTTTCCTCACTAAGTTCTTGTTCCATTCTTTATTTTTATATATTTGTTCTGCTTTTGGAGACCTTAATGGTTAGTTCTAGATAAACGTATGCCTTCTATTCTTATGTCTGTTAACACACACACACACACACACACACACACACACACACGAATACTTATCAGAGTCCAACGCACAGCTTATCCCTCAGACCTTATGTCACCTTCATGAAACCCATCTCTCTGACATATAGGAAGATTTGGGTTTCCACAGTGGTCACAAAATCATCAAGTTCAAAAGTGCTCTGACCACTGTGGAAACCTAAATCGTCTCTCCAAATTGACTGGGAGGATGCTGTCTTCAAAGGGGCAGATTGTCTTGGCACATATTTGAAAGAGGAAATGATCGCAGCCTCACCTGTCAAGGTTTTATTCTTCCTTCTTTTATAAGAGCAAATGTTCCCTTCATTTGCTCATTGTATAGAACAACATAGTGGACTGATTATCCATTGAAAAGAGAGAAGACCCATATATCTGCAAAGACTACTTTGGAAGAAAATTTCTGCAGTTCCCTCAAAATGAATAGGGTTTGTTAAGCTCTCCATTTCCCTTAATGTTTAGAGAAATAAGAACTCTGATTGAGAAATCATATGGACCTACAATATAAAGCCATTGTGTAGATTAAAACACTGAACACATCTGGAAATTTGCAAAATGCACATGAAATCATCAAACTGCCATCTAAAAATCACCTCCCAAATGCTAAAACAAAAGCTAGAATGAAGAGAGGAAAGGGGGTGGGTAAACATCTGTTTGCTTTCCTGGGTTTTAAACAGTATTGTGTGTTCAAAAATACTATCATCGTGTGATTTCCAAAATGCATTCTTTCCATTGATTTGATTTTTCTTGGATCCATATTCATCAGCGTTGGAATTCATTCCTCCTTCATTTGTGTACTTCACTGGTTGAGTTCATGGAGTATTGATTCTATCAACTCTCAGCTGGTTTAAGACAGATTCCCAAAATTGCACATAGCTCACCACGTAAATGATGGTTGTCTTTTTATTGACCGACACTTCAGCTCTGTCACAGGAAATTATTTAAATCCAGAGATGGCGAAGAACATCCCATCACTGCAGCCAGTAAACTAGCACCCCAGATAAAATTAAAATGTCTATATATGGATTCAGTTTTTTCCCCAACCGGACAGGGAATGGCTTAATTTTCTTTTACTTGGTTAGAGTGGTCTCATTTCTGCCTTCTCTCTATCATTCATTCTGTATAGACACGATCCAGTAGAAAACAACTCTTGGAATTTGGCAGAAAGGAAGCAACTAAATAAGGGATAAATTGTATGTTTTCTTGTGCTAACAAGAATGCTTTATGGTGTGTGTGTGTGTGTGTGTGTGTGTGTGTGTGTGTACACGTGCATGTGTTCATGTTACGGGAAAGTAGCCAGTGAAGGAACTCTATCTACTTTCAGAAAACATGTCCCACTTCCTGAAACTGGTTTGATGTTGGCACTATATGAAGAATGTTTCTCTGACTCCTTCTGCATGCCCCCAGCTAGTCAACAGATGTTGGTGTCTGGTAAGGAGAGGCAGCACAAGCATGTCTGTGAACCTGGGTCACCTCAGAGAAGAGAATCCAGGGGCATGGCTATTGAAAGACAAGAGACAGGCAGGCCCCTCACTTGAAGATGCTTCCTATGTTAGAAGTGATGTTGTTGACATGCAGATGATGGTGATTGAAAACATGAAGGTTGTGTGAAGTATAAACAGGGTATTTTTAAAACAGTTTTCTGGCAGAAATAGCCCACGTGTTTGTCTCTCTGCCTGTGGCTCTGAAAGAATCTTTCGTTCCATCAGTACTATCTTTTTGGTGCCTGTACCTGTGTGAACTTCCTGGGGTTCTTCGGAGGGCTAAGTGAGCCTAGTGCGTTTTAAATCACTTCAACCCATAGTCTGTCCATACTGACTGCCCCATAGTGTTTGTACCTGCTGCGCATCTTCAGAACAATGCTCACAGGGCGCTTAGTCTGGCCCTAGTCCTCTAGCCCTTTCTTCTGTCTCATTCAATCCTGAAATCAAGGGAAATAGAATTTTACATAACATTGAACAACCGACCATTGTGTCCATTAGCAAAATTATAAGCACAATTTCTGTGGTTCTCACTTCTGTGATGCATCTTAATATTTGATGGCACGTGGGCTCTTTGTGCATGGACAAGTGATTGGGACTTGATCTCATAAGGAACAGGTTCTCTTGTGTGAGACAAATTGCTAAATGGTCTTATTAATAAAAAACCCGGAGCCAGATATTAGGGTAAAAACTGAAAGATCAGAGGAATAGGACAAGCCACAGCCAACCTGACCTTGCCAACTCCTCAGCCTCCAGGGAGAGCTACTTCCTGTAAACCCACACCTATATGCCTTTCTGTCCCTGCCCTCTTACTTCTTCTCTCCACCCAGCTACATCACTTTCCTCTTTCAGCGCAGCTCTGTCACTTGCTGTCTGTTTGTACAGATCTCCAGACCTCTGTGGTTAGTGCTGGTATTAAAGGTGTGTGCCACCATGCCTGGCTCTGTTCCCTGTGTGGCCTTAAACTCACAGAGATCCAGACAGATCCCTGCCTCCCAAATGCTAGGATTAAAGGCGTGTGCTACCACTGCCTGACCTCTATGTTTAATATGGTTTAATATATGGCTTTTTCTCTGATCCTCAGATAAGCTTTATTGGGGTGCGCAAATAAAATATCACCACACTCTTGACTCCATCTGTACATAGCAGCTCTTAAGGAAAGGCAGTCGCTGCTCCTGTTTCTCCTGAGCCTCTACCTAGCTGCGGCTGTCATCTGCTCTGTTATGTGAACTCAGCTATAGAACAAGGGAAACTGTCTCTTGGCCTCTGCAGGACAGTAGACTCTGGATGAGGAGTGCCTGGGAAGAGTGACTCTGGAGCAGCTGGTATTCTTCTCCTCACCACAGTGATTCAGTTCCCTGCTTCTTCAAGATGGAAATGTGTGAATTGCATCCCACTGAGGCACCTCTTTCTAATGGCATTGAAATTCATTCCCCACATCCTACAGTTTTGTCTTTTCATCCCTCCGTCTTGAGTGAAGCTCTAGGTGTGAGGAGCCAGTTAAAGGACTGTTAGTGTGTTAGTTCTTACAACTGATTCATGTAGGTGTGCATCTCTGATTGCGCTTTCTTGCTGAGTCAGCAGGCCTACAGTCATCCTCACCTGTGGCCACAATTCTCCAAAACACTCATTCCGCTTGTGAGATACTTACATGTAGACGAATTTCTAAACAGTCTTATTAAATAAGAAACACAGAGCCAAATACGGGGGTGAAAGCCTTAGAGATCAGAGAAATAGTGGTAGCCACCAGCTAACCTTAGCTCACCTCACTGCCATAGCTTCCCCAGAGAACCAGCTTCTTCCTGTCTAACCTGCGCCTTTATTGCCTTGCTGTTCTGCCTTCTCATTGGCTCCTAGCCCAGCTACCTCACTTTCTTGTCACTGCCCATCTGTACAGACCTCCAGGTCTCTATGGTTGGTACTGGGATTAAAGGCGTGTGTCACCATGCTTGGCTGTTCCCTAGTGTATCCTTGAACATACAGAGACCCTGCCTGCCAAGTGATTGGTTTAAGGGCACATGCTACCATTGCCTGACTTGTATTTATGGTTGGCTATGACCTCTGATCTCCAGGCAAACTTTATTTATTAACATACAAATAAAATATCATCACATTTCAGCACAAATAAAATATCTCCACACTTACAAGTCAGAGTCTTCAGGAAGATAGATCCCCGGTGGCTCAGAGAGAGGTGTGCATTCATGTCACTGCTATGAACTCTGCCACTGGAGGTCAGACTGAGTCATGGTTTAAATCCCATAAAGGTTCTGTCTCTGGCTAAGATGATTCATGAAAGGACTCCACCTTCCAGTCTGCTCATCAGGGTGCATACTCACCAAGATCAAAAAGCCATTCTCTCATCAAACCTCACTTTTCAGATGCCAGAATTATCCTGTTTGATCATCATCCACTATAGCTGAGTCTCCTCAGCATGTGATCAGAAACTGATAAATCCCTCACTGCCTACCACTTCCCTCCATGCATTTTTAGGGAGTCTACTTATATTAAAGACGAGACTCTGGATTCCTGTGTGCTGTCAGGGATCAAAGTTCACTTTTGTTAATGATGCTTTTTAGATGGCCATGTGAGTCACTTTTTTGAAAATTCACCTTAGCAACAGTTCAGTCTTCAAGAATCCTTTGTAAGAAGCTTTAAAAACAGCAGGAAAGAGATAATAATAACAACAACAATAATTAATAACAATAATAATCAACAATCATAATAACAATGCAGATGTGTTGTGGCATTTATACAATGCAATTTAAATTACCTTTGCCTCCAGCTCTTATTTAATCATGCCTTTATACATAAAAATATGCCACAACCATTTCCCTTTTCCAAGTTCCTTTTCTTCTACATAATCTTCCACGTGGGGGTCTGTGTATTTGATCCAAGATCCTGTCCCTCTGCCATGGCCTCCCTCACACCACAAGTCACCAGTACGCATACTGTTTTGAGTTGGCTTTTACAATTTGAATGGATATTAAACCGTATGCTAAATTATGAGGAATTATAGCCCCTAGGAGTCATTATGTGGGCAGGAGTGATTCCCAGTTTGCCTGCAATGCTTCAGAGAGAAGATGGAGGCCAGCCCCGAGCACAGGCCTGATGGCAGGCCCTGCCCCCTACCTTTTCCAAAAACCATTCTGTTCTTCAATTCGGGCAGTTTTCTATCTGGATTCCATGCTCTGCAGCATAGTTCTGCCTGCAGTAGGCACTCTAAGAACTGAGTGAGGAAACCGTTGTCACATTGAAGGCTCCCTCAGGTGACTGTAGGTTTCTTAGAGCAAATCTAGAGTAGGGCCCAGCCACCACTTTCCATCTGCCAAAGGGACAAGGCTTCTCACAAATGACTGGTGTGAATGGATTATACATTTGCTACCCAAAGGCTTTGAATTCTGTGTTTGATGCTGGTTGGCTGGCTGGCTGGGTGGCTGAGTGACTGGCTGGGTGACAGGCTGGGTGGCTGGCCGGGTGGCTGTCTAGCTGGGTGGGTGGCTTGGTTGTTAGTTTGTTTAGGCAATTTCTCACTGTGTTTCCTAGGCTAGCCTCTAAATCCTGTGTCCAAGAGATCCTTTTGCCTCAGTCTCTTGAGTAGCTAAGATTATAGTTGTATGCCATCATGTCCGTTTCTGTTCTGTTCGTTTTATTTTTATCTGAATTTGGGAGACACAGACAATGTATAAACAGCCCTTTGCGTTTTATCAACAGATAACAATGGCTAGATACTAGGTTCTGTCACAAGTCTTCAATGTACTAGATGCTACAAAATATCTTGATTGTAAACATGGACACCCCTGTGGGTCCTGTGACTTTGTACTCTGTGCAAACCCTTTTCAGATTCTTGTGTAAGAGTTCTTTCTGGTATTATCTGTTCCTAACTCCTTTAGACTGACCTACCCAAGGACAGACAGGCCATGTCTTATCCTTCTCTGTAGTCATTCCAGTGCCTGGCATAAAACCAAATGCATGGTGTATACTATGGAAAGAAAAGATGGCAGGAGCCTGAGTTTCCATCTCATTTACTGACATCACAGTTCGTCTGGTTTTGTGCTAGGAATAATGAAATGTTAGGGCTTGAAAGGTACTCCATGGGCAACTGTGATTTAGTGGCAAAACTGGAACTGGTTTCCTGTGGTTACTGGCTTCAGTGTTTTTTCAGGGACCCCCCTTGGGTTCATCTCTTCCTTTGGTGGTCACATCTAGATTTCTGCTCATCTGACCACAAACAGTGAAGCTTTTCAGGGCTCAAAAGAATCTAAATTGAGTATTATATAAGGTGCTGGGTGAGTATCCCTTCTTTAAAACATTTAGGACCAGGACGGTTTCAGATTTCGAATTTGAGCAAATTTAGAGCTGTATGTTTAGATTACTGGTTGAGGACCCCTGAAATCCAAGATGCTGCAAAATTCACAACTTTTTAATACTTTCAGATTAAGAACACTCTCAACTTCACTTGGTATATCTTCCTTAGTATTGTTTCTGTCCCTGTACATGTCACTGGAGGTGTTTAGTTATGTTCACTAGGGCAACTGACCTTGAATTTTAATTTTTATAAATCATATCTTGTTATGGAGTCATAATGATTGAATTAAGATAAGCTTAGCTAAAGTAGGAACTTCGAAGGAAAATATCTTTGTTGTTCGAAGCACTGAAAGTTACTCCAAAAGATGTTCCATCTAGGGCTCATTTACTCAGAATGTGGCTCCTGGTGTGAAGATTAATGGCAGGTGCCCTTTACAGAGCTTCACAGCCTGCATCTAATGTGCTGGTGGCTTTATATTATTATCTTTATCAGAAACTTGCATAACTACAGGACTTCTCTACCCTGCCCTTTGTTCACGATATGTGTCTGTAATTGGGTTCATAGTTTTCATACAACCTTTTAGCTGTAATTAATATTTTATTATAGCAGATCTTATCCCAAGCCCACAGAGCAGCAGGGCATTGGACTGTAAGCATGCGTGAGTAGGCACACTCACACACAAAGCCCAAGTGACTTACTAATACCAGGGAAACTCCTTATCATGACTTATGGCCAAGAGATCATAAAACACACACGTAGAGGCCTGCAAAGGTCCCACAGCAAACTGGGGCCAGCCTTCAGATCCTAGCAGAACAAAGAGAAATTAGCACTGCTAACAGGGATTATACAACCCTTAGGGCCCATGTGCTACTAGCTATCCACTGTCTGGAGAAAACTACCTGTCAGGTATCATTCTCATTGGACAATCAAGTTGATGTTAGTTAGATCAGTTGTTCCCGATGCCTGTTCTGCTTGAAGGACCAAGGAATCCTAGTCAGAGTGACAGCAGGTTCAATTCCAATCCCAGTTCTTCATTTCGAACTGGTGAGATACTTTTAAAACCCTTCACTACATCTTACCAGGTTGTGGAGAGGGCTTTTGTTCATTGTTAAATTTAGGAGAAAGTTATATCTGAACAAAAACAAATGGGATGAATGTAATTTATTGAAGTTGTGTGACAGCAAACCTACATTATTTACTTATTATATACCATGTGCTTGTTTTGTGGAGTATGAAAAATTAGACGTCAGAAAGCTATTGATACAATCGCTCCTTCTTGAAAAGTTGTATATTGTGTGTGTGCATGTGTGGGTGTTCATGCGTGCATGTGTGCGTGTGCGTTTGTGTGTGTGTGCGCATGTGTGTGCGTGCATGCGCGTGCGCGCATGCCCACAGAAGTAAAAAAAAAATGGTGTTGGGTCCCCTGAGGCTGGAATTAGAGATGGTTGTAAGCTAGCCCTATGGGTGCTGGGAGCTGAACTCAGGTCTTCTGCAAGCGTATCAAGAGCTCTAACCACTGTACTGTCTCCCCAGCCCCTCTCTCCCTTTTTACGTGTATAGAATATATGCTCTGTGCCCTAACCTGCAAATGAAGGCAAATTCACTTAGACACCCCAAGAATGGTATCAGTAAGCCTCTGAAATGATCAGAGGTGTCTTTTTTAAGGAATCAGCCAAGGACACAATGAAAGGGTCATGACATCTCTCTGATCCCTGTCCTCTGCATCTGTCCTCCTTCTATTGCCCAGCAGGGTCACCCCGTAATGTTTCACAACAGGTCACTCACTAATGTTCCATGCTATAAGAAATAGAATCAGCGAATAATAAAAACAGACTTCACAGCCAGGTGTTTAATTGTGAAATGAATTGATTCAAAAATTTGAAGTCAAATTCAAGGCTACGGCGAGCTTCCTCTGAAAGGCCTCAGAGTTAGGGGACAGCTGAAAACATTGCATCACATTTGAACTCTCTAGCTTAAGGAAGCACATGAAAGATGTTCAGATGTTCTTCTCTGTGTTTCATTTCATGTGATATTCTATATAAATGCAGATTTCTTCTCCTTCTAAAGGCCTTAGAGTTTTGTTACAGAAAAGCCTGGCATAAATTAAATTTTAAATTAAGTCTCTTTCCATTGGTAAGTTCTGATGCAATGATGTCACATCTTGGCAGATTCATTCTCACTGTGGGTTATACTTTAATATTGCAAATACTGTCGGAGGCTTTTTCGTTACTTTGAATTCCGGAATGCATAGCACTAGGAATGATGTGGCTTTAATAAACAAAAGGAAACTGAGTAATACATTAAAAGGATAATAGAATTTTAATTCAGCTCGCTGAGCCTAGAAACTTCTGATCGGCTTTCCAGGCTTGAGAATTTGCTGTCTTTAATCTTTTTTAGAAAACCCATTTGAACAGTGAGATTTTCAAAGCTAGATTCAAGATTATGATTAGGGATGGGAAGACGTTATGAAATTCATAAGTAACTTTATGTTATTCATACAAATTAGAAAATAGACCAGCATGGTCAAGGTACCATTGACCTGGGGACTAATGACATGTTAATTCCCATCAGGGGACTGCAGTAGGCGGCAGTTTGGCAGCCCAGAGGACTTGGCTGTTTTTCATTAGCACGCAGACATTGATAAAGGGGAATAGAAAAGAGATGTTTGACCTATGAGTGCTTAAATTATTAAAGAGCAAATAGATTTGAGGTCTGGCTGCTTGGAAATCTAATGTGTCTTGTGGACCAAGGATGAAAAGGCATTTGGGGTTTGAAATTGCTCCAGTCAACTTAATTCCTTCTTTAATATTTTTAGAGATGAGTAGATGGTAGCCATTTAAGTGTGATATACCTGGAGGAGAGTATTTGATGTAAGGTAGCCGCTAGCTGGCTAAAAGGGAGGCCCATTCAATGGTTGTTTAATTGTCAAATGTTCATCTAACCTCCATTAAATTGTTACCTGGAAAAAAAAATTACCTTTTGTTCACGTTCATGTAGGTGTTCGTCACACACACAAAAAAAACTTAGTTTCGTTAAAGAATGCTTCATTCGAGAATAACAAATTTGATTGTTAAAGAGAGGCAGTGCCTAGCACACAGTGGGCACCTAAACAGTTCGTAAATGAGTGACTGCGCCCACACAGCACACGCCCTCAAGTGGGGAGTAAGATGGGTAAATGGCAGCACAGGAAGCATGCAGAGCTGAGTCCCTTGGACTCTTTAATTGTGGGTGACCCAAGAAAGCTGACATTTAGCCAGCTCCATCTTTGTGCACAACTTTTTTTCCTCTTGGTCATATCTGGTTCTTTTCACTTTTAGGTATTCAAGAAGTGAATAAAAGTAGGATTGATAGCAAAGTTAAGTAAGGCAGAGAATGCCTTCAAATATCAGTGATCCAAATATCCATTACAAATACTGTGTACTATGCTCACCTACATAACCTAGGAATCACTTCTGGATTATAGTATGCCTTCAAATAGCAGTGATCCAACTATCAATCACAAACAATGTGTACTATGCTCACCCACATAACCTAGGAATCACTGCTGGATTATAGTATGCCTTCAAATAGCAGTGATCCAACTATCACACATAACCTAGAAATCACTTCTGGGTTATATTATACCTTCAAAAATATGCACTTCTAAGACCAAAAAAAAAAAAAAATGACTAAGCAGTGGCCCCTCTTCACCCAGGATCTTCCAAGACTTGAAGGCAATGATCCAGGGGCACCAATGACTCCAACTCTTCACTGAAACATATTTTTGTGAATTTGGAGCTGAGTCGGAGCAGATGAAAACAACAGATTGGTCATAAGCCGCAGGAAGAGGTGACGGAGGCCCTCTTTTAGTAGACACACTTCCCAGCCCCGCATGTTAGGCAGAATAGCATCCAATTGTCAGACCTGACCCAGGCTAAGGAAAGGATAGAGACAAACCGGTTATAACAGGCAAATTCAGGATCAGGATTTAGAGACGTGCAAAGTCAGAAGCATTCTGCTTGCTTTTCACAATAGGCTTTTCAGAATCAAGGGGGAGCCACTGAGATGGCTCAGTGGATAAAGGGTTTACCATGCAAGTATGGAAACCTGAATTAGATGCCTAGAGTCCACGAAGAATCAACTGCACAAAATTGTCCTTAGACCAACACGCACATGCACTCCATGGCCAGTGTGTTTGCACACACACTCATCATGAACACATCATCATCATCATCATCATCATCATCATCATCTAATGGCTTTTATAGTTCAACCTCATCTTCACCTTCATAGAGAATTTGAGGTCATCCTGAGATACACAAGACCCTGTCTCAATGAAAGGGGGATTGTTGTGGATAACTCAGAGGGGAAACATACTGCATACTTACTACCAAAGGTAATGGCCGGAGTTTGATGCCACATGGTAGAACCGGCCCTCACAAGTGTCCCTCTGCTCTGCACACATGCGCTGTGGCACAAATGTCCAAAAGATAAATAATTTTTATATGAAGGGGTTTCATGTAAGAGAAGTGAGGAGGCAGCAGCCTGGTTTTTGAAGTCAGGGCAGAGTCCAGGAGAGTGCCTCCCTGGAGGTTGTTTGTGGTACAGTCCAGATGGAGGAAAGGATTGAGCTTTGTGTGTGTGTGTGTGTGTATTTTTTATAAATCCCTTGATGTAATAAAAGAGAAGGGATCTCCATACAGTACTCAAAGCACTTTACTTTTGAACATAGAAGCCAGCTTATATAATGCCTATGTCTGTAGGAACCAGGAAAAATCCTGTATTGGGCAGCTGGTTCACATGAGTCCCTCCAGTAGGACGAGTGAGCAAGGACAGGAAGCATCCCTTGGCCCATAACTGATGAAGAGAGCTAGCTGTAGAGTCACCGTCGTGCCCCTTGGGTAGACTGGCACTTGGCATCTGAACCTGTTACACATCAGTAAGACAGGAAAGCGTGGGCTGCGGGTCCTCGAGCAGATGTCAGGTGAACTGATTTCAGCCACATTTTCTTCAGCTGTGTCTTTACGGTTGCGCTTCGTCTTGTATATGATGCTTCCAGAAGTTGCTTTTAAATGGAGACCTTGGCTATCGTGTCATATAACAAATGAGCTGGAAAAGCTGGTTCGGAAGGAAGACAGTGTTAGAATCCATTCTGTTAATTGGAGAGACCCTTTGTGACTCAAGTAATTATTATGGTTTGTCCATTTTATAAAAGCAATTGTTATATGTGGATAAAATTTTTAAATGTATACAATAAACATTAGAAATCCACCTACTCTTCCATTTTCATAAAAAAAGCCTAAGAATCCCTCAAATTAATTTAAAACCTCAGATACTAGCAGTGGTAGAATTAAAGTCTAGCCCAATTTACTTTCTCAATTCTCAACAAAAGCTGTTCAAAGAAAAGGAGAAACTTTCTCAGTGCTGTTTGCTAAAGAGAACACTGGGTTAAATTTCCTCCACAGCTGTCATCTGCTAAAAAGCAGGTGACATTTAGTATTTCACTTTGACCTTGACCCCTCACTCTTGCTATTGTGTTGTTTGATGGGCGTGACCCACTTATCTGCGGTAGATATAGATGTTCCAAGTCCTTCAGTGGCCTCCTGAAACTGTGACTACTACCAGACCCTGAATGGATTATATTTTTCCCTGTATACACAGTTATGATAAAATTTCATTTACCAACTCTACTAGTAAAAAAATAGAACAATGATAACACTGTATTATAAAATATATGTTAATATGCTTGCTCTATCCATCTTTCCTGTACTGACTGATTTTGTGTGTGGAGTTGACGCAAGCTAAAGTCATCAGAGGAAGGAACCTCAGCTGAGGAAATGCCTCCATGAGATCCAGCTGTAAGACATTTTCTCATTTAGTGATCAATGGGGGAGGGCCTAGCCCATGGTGGGTGGGGCCATCCCTGCTGGTCCTAGGTTTTATTAGAAAGCAGGCTGAGCAAGCCATGGGAAGCAAGCCAGTAAGCAGCACCCCTCCATGACCTCTGCATCAGCTCCTGCCTCTGGGATCCTGCCCTGTTTGAGTTCCTGTCCTGACTTCCTTCATTGATGAACAGCAATGTTGAAGTGTAAGCCAGATAAACCCTTTCCTCCCCAAGTTGCTTTTTGGTCATGGTGTTTCATCACAGCAGTAGACACCCTAAGACATCTCTTTCTTTTGAGAATCAAGACAAATAATGGATGGGGATTACAGTTGGGGGAAGGAAGCTAAGCCACTGTAAGTAAACTTTAGCTAACAGATCTGCCTACTCAGTTTGATATGGATCAGACCACTGTAAGATTTAGAAGCTGTAAACAATTACGTTGTGCTGCACTGTTCAATCTGTACAGAGTGGGCTGGGATGCTCCTTCTTGGAGTCTACCAGAACCCCCACACTTCTGAAGGCACAGCCATGTGGCTTTTTGAGGTGTCTCACACAGTGTGCCCCATGACATTGCCTGTTGACTGGAACACCTCTGTGTGTCCTGTCAGCACCAGATTCAAGTTCCTTGACCCTCTTACCTGGTAGCTGGCTTCTCAGAAAACAGGCGACGAGTGTACATACTGTGTTCCTTCCACAGTCTCTTGGCTCCACGGGTCATTAGCAGGGCAACCCTCTCAACCAAAGAAGTATCAGTATGTCGACATTCACATGTGTTTGTAAATCAGTGTGTGCTCAAATGTTTATAGATGTAAGAAGTCAAGGAAAAGGAGAGAAATGCAGGTTGGCCTTTTAGCCTTCCACTCTGTGTCCTGGCTTTAACACGAGGCTTGAGAACTACTTCCTTTAATATTGCCTCTATCATTCAGGCAATCTACGAGATTTGGTAATGTCTTGTACCTAACAGGACCCAGTGGGAAGTCTTTTATGTGAGGAAGAGTTGACTCCTTCCCCTTCTCTTTTTTATCTGGTTTGCATCACTGGTAAGAATCTACGCCATCATCACACTGTACCGCTGAGACTACCAGTAGCCACAGCATCACTCCGATGCTCTAAAATAATTGACTTTTAGTTAGACAGAATTGCAGGCTGATGGCAGCATGCATTTTATGACTGTAATAGAGTGTGTTGAGTGGTTGTGTTCCCAGAGGTAGACAGATTGGCTGGCTGCAGATTCAGAGGCCACCGAATGAGACCAGCAGAGGCTGCCCCCAGGAAAGTGGGGTGGCAAGCATTCTCCCGATGCTTCCCTCAGCACTCATGATAATGTTGTTCTGAGCACCTCATTGGTTATCTCGTTACTCTAAGGAATCACCATACTTTTCTAATACCACAAGAAAAAGGTGTGCCTCTTTGCCTGGAAGGTTTTGTTTTGTTTTTCTGTTTTTTGTTTTTTTTTTTTCATCTAATCTTGATTGGGTTTGTGAAACCTGTTCGTTCCCTCCTTCTCCTTCTCCTTCTCTCTCTCTCTCTCTCTCTCTCTCTCTCTCTCTCTCTCTCTCTCTCTCTCTCATTTTTCTCAAGAGGAAATACTTTTCCCTTGATAAAACTGCTTAATATGTTCATCATTCTAGAGGCTAAAAATACTTTAATTTTTCAAAAATGCATCATTTCAAGATCTTCCATTCTCCTAAAGTTACTTCCGTATTTGGGGTCTCTTCAAGGGGTGCCGTAGTACAAGGGGTCTCTCATTCACATCATCTGGTCTTCACATGTAACTCAGATGGTATTGTTTATGATTTCTCTTAGAGATCACTTCAGTAGCACAGCCTCAGCTTAGGAAATTCTGACCCCTTGCTGTCTTCTATAGACTTCGCTTTCCGCTGATGGCCAAGGGCACAGGATGTGAGAACAGATGGAAGGAAGATCTTCATCAGTATTGATCACTTCGCCTTGTGTTTTGTGACATGTAAAAACCTCACCTGCATTTTATGCAGATATAATTCAGGGGAACGATGTGTTAGTTTTTTTTTTCTTTACAGACCTACAGTTAATGTCATTTCATTTATCTGAGTTAATTCTATGCAAACTGATCTTCAGTTACACCTGAGACAATGGCAATGGAAATTGTCCAGTGAATTTGAGTCCTGAGACACCTTGTGAAACGCTCAGAGAGGTGACTCACACTTGTAATAGTAGTGCTGGGGAGACAGGAACAACCATCCAGCCCCAGGTCCCGGTGAGAGGCCCTGACTCAAAAAATTAGGTGGAAAATTCATGAGGAATGGCAACCAGAGTTGATACCTGGCCTCCAGAAGTGTACACACACACACACACACACACACACACACACACACACACACGTGTGCACAGGTGCCTGCACATGCACACATACCCCCACACATTAGTTCATTCACTGTGTTATTTTGCATGAGGAACAGCTAAGGAAGAGCATTGAGCAAGGGCCGCTGTGTTCTTTGTCCCAGATGTGCCCGAATTCCTGGCGATCGAAGACCAAGTGGATCGGTTTGGCGACCGTGAAGTATCACGGGTGCTTCTCTTTGCTTTTTTCTAGTGTCTATCAAATAGTGGTTGAGGAAGAGCGCCCTCGGAGGACCAAGAAGACAACAGAGATCTTGAAGTGTTACCCAGTGCCGATTCACTTCCAGAATGCTTCCGTGCTGAACTCTCAATACTACTTCGCGGCGGAGTTTCCTGCAGACAGCCTCCAAGCGGCACAGCCCTTTACCATTGGTGACAATAAGACATACAATGGCTACTGGAACACCCCCCTCCTCCCCCATAAAAGCTACAGAATTTATTACCAAGCCGCTAGTAGAGCCAATGGGGTAAGTGTGGAAGATGGCCGTGTGTTAGGCTCTTGGCGTTATTCATGTAAACACGGGTTAAACGAAGCAGCCATGAAAACAAAATCCACCCACATTTTTGTGTGCTTCAGTTAGAAACATTTTTTAAATATTTTAAAAATCATTTTATCAAGAGAAACTTATGGGAAGAAATGAGTATGTATGGTTTTTATTTGTGGTTTAGGAAAGCATATTGTCAACGTGATAGTTATTATTTCCTTATTACCAAAAGTTGGCTAGTCATTCTGCTTAGCTGACTATTTTGCACGAAAATGGTGTAGCTACAACACATACATTCAGCTCATTTAAAATGTTGTGAGATCCGCAACATCTGTCTCTGAAGCATGTTCTGTCCCGTTGCCTCAGCTCCAAGACTTCATGCATCCTGTAGCTGACTAAATTAGGCATCTTGTTTTTCTCCGAGAGAAAAGAGCTTTAGAAAGATGAGATGGGAGCAAAGAAAAAAACAAAAAAACAACTATTATTGAGTCAATCCTGAAATTGCCTGTTTTTCCTGTTCAGACCAGCCTAGGGCACAGAGAAGATTGTGAGCCTGAGCTACAAGGCAATGCTTCTAGCTTCCACACCGCACTCGCTGCTTCACAGCTTAGGTCCAGGTGTCATGGCCACTGACCTTTGCCAGTGTGAGGCAGGGAAGTCTGGGATGCGCAGGGATAGGGCTGGAGGAGTCAAGAGCCACCAGGTAGAGAGATTGAAAGCATCACTTCTCCTTTTATGGCCCAGAATGTCTACTATCTCAATCCTCATAGCAGAAAGCGTATCTGGTCATACCTCACTGAGAAAAACCCACACTTGACACGGTGAGATATTTCCTTAGTAGAGCTCACTGACTGAACTACATTTCCCTTGATTTAAATACAATCTGGATAATAATTTCTCCCTCTTCTTCATTTGATACAGGAAACCAAAATTGACTGTGTCCGAGTGGCCACAAAAGGTAGGTTGAAACTTTGAGATAGTCTACTTGTTTGTGTTCCTGAAGTTGATTTTATACTGTGTTTGAAAACATCTGAAAATATATTGAGAACTTTACTAAAATAAGTTTATGCATGTGTATCAAGTATGCACATACATGCATGTATGTAGGCATTAGGATCCTATGGTAGTTGATACCGCTTCATGTAGGTACCTCTTAAAATAAGAAGATACACTGCTAGAGCCCAAGTAGTTTTCAATGGTTATCTTTATTAAAGTTATTTTAAGAATATTAATTTTCTGTGATGTCAATATACATGTTTTAAACTTAAGCATATGGTAACTGGTAGACATATATGCAGTGAATCTTCATATGTAAAGGAGTAAAATAAACCACACACACACCCTTTTATAGATGGATCATCACCATGATGCCCAGGCTAGATCCAAACACCTGGGCTCAAGTGGCCCTCCCAAGTAGCTGAGGCTATAGGTTCAAGCCTCTGCTCCTGCCATGACACCCACTTTTTAGTGACATAGGTTTAATGTCCTTCTAAGTCCATGAACCCAGGAGCCAGGGGATGTCACAGTGGGTCTTCTGTTTCTTGGTCCTGATTGTGGCTAGAGATCCTCCCCAGCACACATTCCTCACAGTGAGCCTCCTGAAGAAGGTACAGACATGTGTCCTGGCACTTGTGTAGCAGGGTTTCTTCAGCCTCATGTTTCTGGAGTGTCTGGGAACATACTCTGAAACATACAAATGCTATACTCAAATGAGGCCTTATACATTAACACTTGTCATCAAGCACACTCTTTCAGACCACCAGAGGAACCAGGAGGGCAATAAAGAGGTTTTGATGATTTCGTTAGACGTGAAGAGAAGAAGGTACCATCGGGCCCATGTCTTCAGATTTAATCAGGTCACAGTGGATGAGTTCTTTGGATAAAAGTACTGTGATACTAACATTGTCCGACCTTAGGCGACAGTTCGAATATGCTGAGATGTTCCTGAATATTTTCCTACTCCTCATGCATTCTTATTTTGTGAACACCCATGGCATTTCCAATCTAGAGTTAACCAGTGCTTCCTGGTTGCATATGATGTAACAAGCTTTAGGTAAAAGGCTCAGCTCCTTGGTATCTTGTTTGTCCACAGGAGTCTGTGGTTTCTATTTCCACCAATCTGTTTATAGAGATTTTTTTTTTTTAGGGACTTTATTTTTTTATGGTGTCCTACCTGATTGACACTATAATAGATTAGTAGTAAATGAAATTATGGTTTTCAGTATATCCTGACAACTGCCATATGCTTTCAGCAGATAATTTACCATAGTATCGCAAGGCCCTTGAATCAGGCAGCCATCATACTCTAAGGTATATAGCCCCTGCTCAAGAGGAGTCCTCTGGAGAACCACATTATTACATTCCACTTAGCCTTGTGGTCTGAAAAAGTAAATCCATTTCTATAATACCTGTGTTCACAGTCACGGTCACAGTCACACCTTTCACAAGACCTTTTGAATATTCCCTCTCAGCCACTTCATTACCATTGTATCAAGTAGAAAACAGAGGCAGTTGCTTCTCTAATAATTAGAGGTGAAGAATGTGTGGGCTTGGATGGAGGTGAACTGACTGACGGGGACCACGCCTCTAACTGTGTGAAGGGTTGACCCGCAGCTTCTAGACTCCTTCCCTAGAACCTCTTCCAATGCCCTGCTAGTTTTCCACCCAGCAGAGATCTGATGGATGGTACTTGAAAAAAAAAAATGTCATCGTCTGACCTTCTCTTTACCAGAATTGGGTCACTGCCCAATCTAATGTGTCCATTCACATCATTAAACAATTATATAAGCAACATCCTAGGAAATATGGAAACCTGACAAGTTTGCTGTCTTCACAATAGATTGAATTAGATGGTGATTTGGATCATTTTCTCCCATCAGCTAGATTTCATCAATATTGTAATTTGTTTTTCAACTCACAAAAGGGTGATTAGGCAATCAGATGACCTGATTGGCTAAATATTCCCCACTCATATTTTCTGAGTCATTTGCAAACATTTACACAGCAGCAAACTCTATCCAAATAATGTCTTTAGGGGAGGAAAGGGGAAAACACAGTTTACTCTTCACTGTCTGACATATCACTGCTGTCTCCTGAAAGTACAGTCCAGTACACACCTCAGGAGACAGTCTCCCTCCAGGCACATGGCATGGTTTTATGTTACTTCAAGACCTGCCAGCATGGCTTCAGTAACTCCCTCCCAGGACCCAAACTGATGAGTCAGCTCTTTCACAAGGAGAACCGTTTCCCTTCTTTACACTAAAATATCCTTTTGTAGCCCAGGGTTCCATCTGAACTGTTAGGGTCAAAACAGAGAAGTCGGTGGATCTGATAATTCTAGTGTCATGGGATAAAGATGTTTGAAATTTAAGAGTTCTAACCCCGCAAGTGTGCTTACCCACACATTGCTGATGGGATGGTTCACGCTGCTTTCCAAAGTGAGCTTGTGAGTGTACAGAGAACTTCAGGCTCCCAGGAAACCACTGCTGACGAGTGTCTTCACGGAGGAGGTCTGGAGGTGGATTTGTTTTCACAAAGAGCTAGTTTGTAATGTCGAGTAAGAGGGGGTGTCTCTTAAGACTAGATTCCATACTATTTATAAGTTTAATGTTGTGATTATTTTAATCATATTCCGAAGATGTATTTTGACATTCATCATCTCGGATGTAAAGACTTATAAAAATCAGACACAGGGAAAACAAAAGCTAAGGTGTGTTACCACAGACACCCTTGTTTAGACGGTTGTACATATTTTTATGCCTCTTCCTTTAATTTGTGGATCCAGGGAAGAGTTGTGTGGGTATGACCTTAGTTTGATTGTTGGTTATAGATAAATGCATTACAGACTCTCCTCTCTTCAATTAGAAGAAGGTGCCAGGTAACAGGAACTGCACGACATTTGCATATAACCCTGCCAATTCCAGTTTGTACCATGGGATGATAGGAGAGCTTCTAACTATCTTTACTTCTCCAAATGTTTATTATGTTTTTACAAATCATACTCAAATTTTTATTAGTTCAGTTCTTTTGAATCTCATTTGATTCACATCTGAATAACTATAGTGTATGTGCTTTCTTTAACTTTTCTATACTGTACTACGCTCCTTTATAAGAACAATAACTGTTAGAACAGAGACCTTCCCACTTGACTTTAGAAGGCTTTGTAGATGAACAGCCCTGAACTGACAAAACACACTTAAAAATCAAAGTCTGTCTTATAAATAAATTGTTCTTCTGGGTTAAATGAGGCATATTCATTCTAATTGATGCAATGTCCAGCTTAAGCTGCACATATTAATCTTCCATAAGATAATATTTTCCATACTGGAATGCAATTATGTCTCTCCTCGATGATACGGTCATTGGAGCTTTGCTGTTTTCTACTTTTAAGAATTATCTGCTGCCTTCTGTGTGTTGCCTATAGAGTAGTCTTAAGGTCTGAAGTCTAGACACACAGACATAGCCATTTGTGAGGATTTTGAGTTGATAAGAGTTTAGGGATTTCTTAGGTATTGGGCTTTGATGCATAGGGAAGGTCATAAATGTTAACTTTTTCCCCTCCTTGCAGTGCCCTCGCTAACAACAGGGCAGCTAGGAATCAAAGCCAAGTCTGCATATGCAAACACATGCTAAATTCTTTCCCAAGCAGCTAGAGAAGGCAGGCTGTCACCCTTAGACGTGAGGAGAACAAATTATTATTCTGAGTTTCAGTTTTTAAGGTGAATGTTCTAGGGGAATGCCTCGCTGTTTGTAAGTTTGGTGTTTTGTTTGACCTGAATTTGTACTGAATGTGAATGTGCTTTGCTGGGAGACCTTGAGAAAACTGAAGGATTTCTATTGTTCTGATACAGTTTCCAACTGTATTCAGAAATGTGAATGTTTTCTTTTTCTTTTTCTTTTTTTTTTTTAATCACTAGGCTGTTGGAGAAGTTTCTCCAACACTCTTTTTCTTTTCATTCTTTTGTTCAAAGAAATGCCATCCTTTCTAGGCCATCATGCTACAGAATGGAAGTATGCTGATAAAAAGAACCCAGAAGAATGTCTGTTGAGATGTAAAGCTAATTAAGATTCTTTTTAATTACTCACATTCATTTCAGGAGCAAACAAAGGATAGAGTAGGGCACTGGCATGTGCTAATCCGCCATTGTTCAGGCTCAGGCTGTGGGTTTAGCACTTGCAACATTCAGCATTTTGTGAAGAAATATTTTCATTTCTTGATCTAAAATTGTCTTCATAATATAAATCAGGAGTGTCTTAACCCCTGAGAGGTTCTAAAAGATAAGAAGCTCAACATTCCCATGTGTCCCAAATTCCTCGGACCCCATACTCATTCTTCATAAGTCATACAAAATGAAGTATGGGAAGCAGAGGTCCAGCAAATTCCAGTCACTTTGCATGTGACCTCAGTGGCTATTCAGAGACCTAAGCCTCTGTTGTTTCTATGTCCCTGTGCACCACCACACCTTCAGCAGAGCCCACAATAACCATCTAGTGTTTTTCTTCAAAGGATTGGATTGCAATTTCTGGCTTAATTTTGCCAAATTTAGTAATAATCTCTTTTATAAATTAATCTTACTGGTATGTTAAGGTGGAGTCAGAAAGCTTTTAGGATCCAAGGCCAGATAATACAGATTTTAGGCTGGGACTATAACTCAAGAGTAGAATACTTTCTTTGCACATGCTAGACTCTGAGTTAATCTCCAGCACTGAAGATAAATTAAAATATTAATTATTGAGTAGCTAACTAATCAAGAATAAATATTTTTTAGGCTTTGTAGAATGTGACTTTTCTGTCACAAGTAGTCTCAGCTCTGTCTTGGTGGAAAGAGTGGCCGCAGGTGACGCCTGAATAATTGAATTTGGCTGTGTTCTGATAAAACTTGTCAAAGCAAGTGCTAATCCTACTGAGAGCAGTCAGATGCTTTTACTGAACTAAATCCAGCAATCACAAATATACTCTACAAATCAGGAAACAGACCAGAGAGATATTTCCCAGTGCTCATAATGTACATTTTGCATAAATGGGCTTTGTGTCGGATTATAGTTTTAATTCTTCTTGAATTACGAATATCTGCTGTTCACAGCTACTTCCAAGTATATTTGTTTCTTAGGAGTCACTTTTTTGATATTAGATAAGTGTTCTGTTAAATCATCTTTTCTTTTAACAAACATAGAACAGGTCAGATGTTCCTATAAGTAATCCAAAATGTATAAGAAGTTTACCAGTGGTCTGTGCCCAAACAAAACGCCAAGTGTCTAGCACCCAGAACTGGTGCCAATGTTGCTAGAAGCCCCAGAAATAGCGTTTTAGAGTGTGCAACTACCTACAGCTATCTTCCAAGGTGCTGCATGGGTCAGGCCTGGAAAATGATCTTGGGAATGCTTTGAGAAACTGTGACCCAATAGTTTGTACGTCTCAGAGGGTGCAGCTAGAATATAGTCACTGGTGGTGTGAGAACAGCCCTCCAGCCTTGCCCCAGCTCAGTCACTACAGTCGTCTAGCTGTAAGGAGCAACGCCATTTGAGTGGTACAGAGGGATAGCTGGAAATATTATGCAGCCGCAGTTTGGGGTTTAATTGTCTGCAGATGGTGGATGATCTATTTCCCTTATTCGCTGTCACATTTCTAATAGTACCCAAGCTGCTCCATGTAAATTAGTAATCTTTCATGCAAGCCTCTTCTTAATTTTCCAATATTTTTTCCCTGCATCATTTTCCAGCTGTATCATGTTACAACTGATGTTTTAATTTTCTATTTTTTTTCAATATCTGTGTGTCATAAATGTTAACTGCTTAAACACAACTGCTAAGCTGTGTAGGCACACCAAGAGGCCAGCGTGGTCCACTTCAAAAACCTTAAATATTTCTTGGGGTACATATTAACTGTAATGGTGACAGCAAAGGCAAGTGGGAACTCTATTGTGTCCTTGAGACAGGTGATTTTATTCTTTGGGGAGGGGGATGTTAAAAAGGGTTCCTCATAGAAAACTACGTGAAACTTGGTTGTCAGAGAAATTACATAAAAACGTGTTTAGTGAAAGAATGTGGTTTTCTATACAAAGGTGGTTATGGGGCAAGGGGAAACACTGTAGTTTTAAGTGACCTAATAAGATTTAAAGATCCAGAAGGGTTAGCAAGGAACTCTCTCACCACAGTCAGTTTGGACTGGATTCAACTGTCAGCCTTCCGTTCAGTGCAGAATGCACATTTCGGAGTGGAGAGGGGGTGTGGCCTTACTTTTTTTCTATTCAGTTGATCTATTCAGGGTCTCAGGCAAAGCATCACTTAAGCCGACCACACGGCTTAAGAGAAGAGAATTCAGAAGATGAAAACCTTGCTCTGTATGTGTGTGGTTTTTTTTTTTCTTTCTTTCTTTCTCTTTCTTTTCTTTTTTGCTGTTTTCGGAACAAAGTTGAGATGGTTTGCTATACTGATGGGAATTCTTCTTGCTAGCCTAGCTTCAGTCTGGCTTTTTTTTCCCTCATGCATGCTGACCTGGGAATCCTCCTTTGCCTTAGCTGCGATAATCGTGACTCAGCTTACAACACCTTACATTCGCATCGCCCCTGCTGCAGGCGACGGCCAACTAACAGGTCAGATGTTCAAGTATAGATGAGTCATCTTGCCCATTTCCTGCTCATTTTTCTCAGCTTCCTTTCCCCTCTACATTTCCTCCTTTGCTTAAGGCCTGTTTAGAATGTTCTAGACCCTTGGTGCAGACCTTTGCTCGCATTAACTTAAGTGACATGCTTGGCCTCTTCTGTGTGCACATTTATACCCATGCATTAAGTCGAACCCTACTGCATGCTTCCATTGTGTGTTTGGTCTGTTGGTATGTTCCTTTCTACCCTAATGTTAAATGGAAATGAAATTTGCTGGACTTGGAATAGCAGTGACATCAGTTGATAGGATTTCAAGGAAAATACTGGGGAAAAAAGGTATTCCCATTTTTCCAAATTAATTTAAAAAGGCACTGAGATGTGAGAGCTAGAAAGGCTTATTTTTTCATCTTTCGGGATTGAGTTTGCACATACATTAGCAATATACAATCTCATCTGCCAGTATTATAAAGCAGAGCCACCCTGAAGCTGTTTAAGGATGCCAGTCAAGCAGTCCTTTGTGGATGTGCCATTGTTGCTGAGCTGATTGCATTCTTTACATCCTTGTTGCAAAGCAAAGCACTTACATAGAACAGGGTCACATCTGCAAGTGAAGTGTGCTAAATAATTCAGCAAAGTTGAAGAAACCCTGAATGGCTTAGAGTCCTGGAGCCCAACCTGGTGCTTACCTCTAGCATACGGAAGTAGCTTGTTCACACTCACTAGCTCCAAATTCAAGTGAGTGTCCCTGTATGTTGATGTAGAAAAGTCCAGTAAATTACTCCAGATGAAGGTGAGTGCTTAGTGAGTTCTAGAATGCTTCACCCTGCCACAATGCAAGTCACGGTCAAGATTGCTAATCAAGTCATGTGGTCAGGACTCCACCATCTGTTTTCAAAGGGCCCAGATACTGTAGGCTATTGTTGGTGTGCAGGCATTACTAAAGCCGACTGGGAAACTCACTGCGACTCCTCATCTAATTTCCACTTCAGCATTTGCTTCTATATATCCAGAAGAATCAGTAACATTTATTTAAGAAACATGCTGCATTTAACTCATGATGAGAAATCACAACTGCCTAGGTGGTTGTATTTTGAAAACATAAAGCAGCTGATATTCAAGAAAAATATCTGTTGATAAGATAAAGCATGTATACTAATTCTGCCTTCTTCTGCATTAGAAGTCTAAGTGTATTTTCAGCTTTCTGTTCTAGAGCCCAAGAGCACTAGGCTTATTGGGCATTTCTCTTTCTTTCAGGTTGCTTTTAAGAATATTTCTCTTACCGACTCAAATTCTGCTTAGTAAGACCCTTCCTTCTCCAACTCTTCTGATATGTCCCTCCCACCAATCAAGTAACTGAAGGACAGACAGCATCTTTCTTAGCATGGCTCCTCTCCTCTCCAACCCTTACATTTAGGGATTGACTAGTGTGGTTCCAGTTAGATGTCAAACAGAGGGCTATCTGGAATCCCTGAGGAAATCGAACCTCCTTTCCCTGCAACATATGACCAGGCACCAGCCTTGTATGCAAGTCATTAAAAATGAGTTGACTCCAAACTAAAAGGGAAACCCAGTTATGTCGCCCCTTTTCTTTGTCTTTCCTGTACTCTTCCACCATCCAATGAAACATGGTATTTACTAACCATGAAGTCAGGGACATTCCACAGCAGAGCTCCCTCTGGGAAATCTGTGATTAATAAGATACCCAACAAAGCCACTCCCAGAAGTAGTGCATGTTACCATGAATTGTTGTAGGAAGGACACCCATCACTGCAGTGTCCGGCCACCCTTCCTCTCGTGGCTGCAGGTGGACTGCCTACATCATTTACTTCATGAAGATTTAAAGCAATAGTGGGTCAGAATAGCTCAAAAACCAGGAAGAAAGCAAAAACTACTCTTCTTCCATATTTGTTGCCAATTTAATGGCAATTTGGCTTATCCAGAAATGTATCTCACTAATGATTCATTTCCCATTTGTAACAGTTATCAGACTTTGCCAGTAGTCACACTATGATTTTCTGTAGATTTATTCTCAAGCCCAAGGCTTCATTCAATCATTTTATGACAGGTATGGAGCCCCTTCAAGGTGCCAACTGTAGTCAGACAGTTTCTCTGGTCCCACCCGGCCCCACAGTCCCCTATCCACTTATAAAATAATCAATCACTCAGAGGCTTAATATTATTTACAAACTTTATGGCCTATGGCTTCTTGCTAGCTAGCTCTTGTAACTTAATCCATTTCTATGTACCTATAAGTTGCCATGTAGCCGTGGCTTACCGGTACTTTTACATCTTGCTTCTCCTGGCATTGCTGGTGTCTCTCTAGACTCTGCCTTTCTCCTTCCTGTTTCTCTTCTTGGATTTCCTGCCTGCCTCTAAGCTGCCTTGCCATAGGCCAAAGCAGATTATTTATTAACCAATGGGAACAACACATATTTACAGAAAAACATCCACCACCATTTCCCCTTTTCTATCTAATAGAAAAGGAAGGTTTTAGTTTTAATATAGTAAAATTATATATAATAGAACAGTTATCAAATAAGAATTACAGTTACAATATCTAGTCTATTTTTATTTGGCAAAATTAAAGAAAATATTTTATCTATCCTATATTTGTGAGTCTAAGGTTTCATATCTAATTTATCTTTTATCATGACTAAGGAAAACTATAATTATAATTATCTAGTCTTCAACTCTATCAAAGATCCCAGAAGGATATATTACCTAAGTAAATAGGAAGTGCATTGTAAGCAACTTCCAAGAATCTAGAGTAACAGAGACAGCTGGCTGCCTGGACAGTCACCCAAAGTTCCTTTGCAATGTTGGGGCATCCATCTTCAGCCTATAGGCCTAGAGTTTCTTAGTTGCTTCTCCCTGTATCCTGCAGATTTTCTGGCAGTCTCCTCTATGAAGCAGAAACCTGATCTTGCCTTGTTTTGGTTAAATTTAGTGGTCATTTTTCCATGGGTTCTGCATGTCCAGTCGATATAACATTTTGTCAAGCAGTCCAGGCAAGAATAATTTCTTGCCCAAATGGCTAACTTTTGCAATAAAGAAAGCAAACTGCATAAGGAGTTTTTTTTTTTTTTTGATGCCCATCATCATCTTTGAAGTAAATCCGTGCTGCCAGGAGCAGACATGTCTCATTGTCCAGAAAGTCTAAGTTTTTAAAACATTTTAAATGCCATATTCTAGAGGTCTTTGAAGTGTTTGAAGATGACCTACCTAATTGAAATATATCTTTGTATATCTAAAAAATTTAACTATTGTGACTATAAATTTGATTATCATAGATGACTAAATATTAATCTGTATTTCTTAATTATACATTACAATTTTAAATGAGCTATACAAACATAATACCTTAAACAAGAGTAGAAATATACATACAGTATAACAAAATTAACTTTAAATTTGTATCAATAAACTAAAATACATAGCAACAAGTTGTTCTTTAAAAGTAGATTCAATAATCTACCCTTTTATCCTATCATATCTATACTCTCCCCTTTTCTTTCTTAGAGATTGCATTTATAATTACCCCTTTTAAATAAAAATAGACATTTATAAACAATATTTTGGGAATTTGGGCACAGCTTTTCACACTCCTGTTGGGGGTACTAGCAATCGTATGGGGATCTTGAGAAAATTAAGAATTATAGTTAAATCTTGGCTGTAGTCTGTGAGGATAGATGATCTCAGCCAGTTGCTTTGAAGCTGATTCTGGATGTTGGATCATCTGGGCCATGGTGTCATTGGAGACCTTTTAGAGGATCTTGCCTGATCAAACCATATTAGCCTGGATGCAATCTACAGGTTCTCATCTTCTGTGGAAACAAAAGCAGAACCTCTTTTCCAAAGCAATGTATCCTTATATATACATTTTGAAGTCAAGATACCTTTAAAATATACATATAACTCAGCAGCTTTTACAATCAAATGTTACTCTCCAGTTAAAAAATCTCAAAAACAGTATAATACTATGCAGTATCCAAATTCTTTGTGTGATTTCTATCTTATGTGGTTTATTTTTATATTGCTTTTACTGTCTCTTGAAAGACTTTATTTTTTTAAATTACCTGTTTCTGTATATAACTGTCTATCCTCTTTTCCTCTCTCTTCCAAGCCTATGTACATTTTTACATATAATGTAAACCATTTAGAGGTTTATTCCATTTGAATCTGTCTTTTTGTGAATCTATTACTTTAAAAGGCAGCGTAGCTAGGACTGAACCGGCAGCCTTGGCTGCTGGCTCTGCCCACTTCAGGTTCCCAACATGGTGGAGGTAATTCACCGCCAGCTCTGGGAGACATGCTCTCCACTGACTCTGAGAGACGGTAGGTCTATGCCTCTATCAAGGAGCATGTAGCCCAGAAACCTTTTTTTGTTTTGTTTTGTTTTGTCTGTACTAGCAGAGGCTAAATCCACCATGCAGTGTGCTGCATGGCTTGGAGACACCTCTGTGCACGGCAGTGGGAACCCGCCATACCGTAGCTCACTACTTGCCTGGGAGACACAACTAGGAAGCTGCTCTTGGCTCCATTTCAGAACCCTTTTCTCAATTCTCTCAGGTTTGGGGTGCAAACTCCTTGCTCCACATTGGGCAGCCAAATGTAGCCAGAAGTTTCTCGGGGCCTGCCTGGCCCTCTGCAGTCCAGACAAATCTCTCTCACCCATAGTCCTGCAGATGCTCGGACCCAAGTAAACATAGACTCCACCTTTCTCCTTCCTGTCTCTCTCTTTGGATTTCCTGCCTGCCTCTAAGCTGCCTTGCCATAGGCCAAAGCATCTTATGTATTAACCAATGGGAACAACATATATTCACAGCGTACTGAAAGACACCCCCAGCAGCCCAGGATGGTTCCACACACTTAGTCTTACTTTATGTGTTTGCCCAGGTATCTTGGCACCAGGGTTCGTTGTATTAGTAGCAACAAAATACATTCCTACACACGTTTATGAACGGAACATGAGCCTCCTACAGGTCAGGAAGCAAGAGCGAGACTGCAGTTAGACAGCAGGTCGGGGGAGACACGGTTCTGCACCCTCCTGTGAGGTTAACGGCTTAGCGGTGAATGCTCAGGCAGCCGTCACTCTAATTTTCCTATCTGTGAACAGTTGTTCTGTTCACTCTGTCAGTCCTGACTCTTCCTGAAGCCAACAAACCACAGAGGACAGTTGCCCTCTGACGCGCCTTCCGGCTCCCTGTTGTCCATTTTGCTCTACCATGCTGACATTGTGCTCCTAGATGCCCTGATCAGTGCTGAAAGCCTACTGGGAAGCTCTCATGAGGACACAGCCTCTGACCCTTGGGTCCTCCTGTACCAGTGTGCATAGCAGGTCAGATATGCCTTGGTGTATGCAGGGCCATCTTGCTCACGTAACACCAGAGGAAACAAACCTGTTAGTGGCCTGACCCCAGCACTGGGCACTGTGCTGGGGACATTAACTGTGCTCCTTGATTGAACATATTGAGTGAGTGACACAGAGACCAGGACCATCCAGAAAGGGGGCTGGGATTATAGTCTTGGACGATGTGCCATAAACAATTGTGGCGTTGCACTAAGGAGGGTATCTTAAGCCTCTGTCCTCAGCCCTAAGAACATGTCATCAGCCAGTACATCAGCCAGTATTGTACATACACACAGCCACATACATACACACTCACAGCCACATACACGCACACAGCCACATATATGCACATGCTCACACATATATATACTCATAATCACATACATACATACATACACACACACAAACACACACATTCATAGCCACATATATACACACGCATACACTTACACACACAGCCACATACTCATACATACACACACTCACATACACATTCACAGCCACATACATACACACTCACAGCTATATACATACACACTCACACATGTATATACACACACATACACATATACACTCACAGCCACATACATACACACACTCACAAGTTTAGTTGAAAAGAATAGAAACTATTTTTCCAATGCCACTCACTAGATACAGACAGAGGCATTTACATTCTATTCTTCCTGGTTTATTCTTTTAATCTATTAAATTAAATTCATCTCCTACTGGTGGGTTATAAACCCTAGGAATATAGAACTGAGTTTGGAAGAAAACAGAAAATTAAACGTGCTAGAAATTTTCTGTAAGAACTTAGAATTAATTAACTAATATGGTTAGACTGTTTATATGAAGATTTGATTTATGATTTAATTACCTACACAACTCTGAGGTGCTGTGGAGAATGATTTCCTTGAGCAAATTTTTATCATCCATTTGCTTTGTTCATGCATCTAATACAGCAAGGCCTGTGGCCTAAAATACTTCCAAACAAAATGACTTCTGGGGCCAGAGGACGAATGAGATGTATGGGAACACAGGATAGCAGTGTGGGAGGGAGAGAGTATTTTTGTTCTAGTAACTTCTCTCACTGTGTGAGAAACACCTCACTTTAGCAAGAGTCTGTTTTGACTGATGGTGTGAGGGTCCCACCCCTCAGATTGAAGGAGTTATGGAGGCAGGGATAGGGTCAGGGTCAGGGTCAGGGTCAAGGTCAGGGTTAGGGTTAGGAGTGTAGCATGAACCCTAATGAATTTAGGGCCTGGGTCAGGGGGAGGGCTTGTGCTTGCTGGCGCTCATGCTCACTCTCTCTGGCTCCTCAGGGTTAAGGTCAGCATTAGGGTTGGGGTGTAGCATGAACCCTAATGAATTTAGGGCCCGGGTCAGGGGGAGGGCTCATGCTCTTGTGCATTGCATCTGCAGTCAGCCAGCACAGTGGGTGATGCTGGTGCTCAGCTCCCTTCTCCTCCTCCTTCACCCTGGGACCCGGTCCATGGCATGGTATTACCCTTAAATCTTTACCAGAACCACCCTGAGACAGACCAAGTTGATTCACTGCTGGTTATATGTCCAGTCAAGTTGGCAGTGAAGCTTAGCTGTGAGAAGAGAAGGGGCATAAGAGCATGAACTAGACAGTAGTTACTTCCACACAGTCTCAAGTTCTGAAACCTGTACGGGGCTCACGTGTAAAGTCAAAGACTAAACATGGCCGGACGTTAGTGCAGCGAAGACAGATTTTTATCCGGTGGCTACAGATGTTCTGATTTGCAAGGTGACTGGCCCTTTAAAGAGAGATCAATGAAACAAGGAAAGGTGGTGGGATGGGGACTATGGGGAGTAGGAGATCAAGAAAGGCCTGGAGACAGGTTGGTCCATGAGAAACCCATCTGAATTTGTTGACTAGACCCAATTGGATTGCTGCCCCTCAGGCTCTGCCCTGGGGTATTGGGAGAAAGAAATTAAATCCTTGTGGAAGCCTTGCCTTTTCTCAGGCAGGCATGTTAAGGGCCTTAAGCTATTGGGAACCCAGGTGGCACCGACTCAAATCTTTGTACACCGTGGTGGAGACCCAATAGAGAAGAAAGGCCCACAAAAGCTCTGCTTGAGTTTGGTCGGAGAGGAAACTCGTCTGTGTAGAGAAAAGCTATCTTGGATTTGGCTCTTCAAATCAATACAAATATTTTAAACAAAAAGAAACAAAACACCCCAAGTTTGAGACACATAGCCACTGAATTAGGTGTTTACTAAGGAGAAACTCTTGTGCTGTGATGTAGAGCTGGAACCTTCCACCGGCATTGTTCATCAATGCCTTCCTATAACCTCACGAGGGAGAAATACAGCCACATCTTACGCTGGGACTCGGAAGCTCAAGGGGATGACACTCACAGGCACAGACTCCAGAAGTGCCCCCCACACACACACACACACCGTAAGCAGTCAAGTCAGGAACTTGGACTTGACCCCAGGCTTTGTGAATGGATGCCTCGGGTCCTGCAGGCTCCTGCCAGGCCTCATTTGGTTCTCACCCACCACTGACATTGTCAGCCTTTTCCCTCAGGATCTCACTGCTCCCCTGGCCACCTAGACTCCCTGCCACCTTGGCCTTCTGCTGCCCTTCACGCTTATCCACAACCCCGAGGAACTACCATCACCTGCTCCCTCTGCATCATTTGACTCTAGCTGGAGAAATGGCAGACCGATTCATGCTGTGGACTCCCTTACGCTCAGCCCAACCTAGGTGCCTCCTGCTGATCACCACGTGTCTCTGGGGGTAGACTTCCAAGCCACCAGGCCTGCTCTCAGTTCCTAGGGTATGCACCAACACTCTGAGGTCACCTGGTCCACCTTCCTTTTCTTCTTCCCTGGCACATTATCTCTGGGAACCTTGGAACTTTAGACCTTCCTTCTGTTCCAGGGGCGTGGCAGCTATTGGGTCCTAGATGAGGACAGCTTTCCCCAAAGAACAACACCACAAAACACCAGTGAAATACAAGACCTGTAAGCCCGAGGAAGTTTCTGGAAATGATGCTGATGAGTGTGTCCTTATCAAATTTCAAGCATAACCAGGCTCTGAAGCCGGACACTCTCTCTCTAAAGCCCAAGTTCATTGCTGTCTTTACAGCTGAGGCCAAGTGTCCAGCCCAGATCCCTAGTTCACAGATTTCAGCCCCAGGCAAACGCTGGCACTAAGCTGGGAGAGGAAACTGGGCCCTCTCAGTGAAGTGGTGATTTGAAATTTGGTGTAGAGAAGAAGGTCATCCGGCACATTGTGGAAACAAGATCCTCGGGTCCCTCACTCCATAAACGCACAAAATCTACCAGACCATAAGCCTCCAGACGTGCCTTGGAGCAGTGTCCTGGGCTGGCTCAGAACATCTGTGGCTAGGGGGTCAGCCAGTGGGCTTCAGAACCAAACTGCTCCTGTTCAAATCCCAGCCCAGGCTTCAGAACCAAACTGTTCCTGTTCGAATCCCAGCCCAGTCACTCAACAGCAGTTACCTTGGCAAGGGATCTAGTATCCCAGCAGCTCACCAGTTTGGGACATGGGAGTCATACTGGTCTCTGCTCATGAAGCTGGTGTCAGAATTCAGTATGCAAATCGAATATCTAGTAAACCTTCAATAAATAGTAGTTGTGGTTAGATTTCTAGCTTAGTCTGTTTTATCTTAATTAGGGGAAATTTCAAACTGTTTCCGTCCATCCTGGCCCACTGACCACACCTGTCCTTTGCCTTCTTCATGCTAAACGCTCAATAGGCTGCTGGGTCTTAATAGTGACCCAAGGGGTGGGAGGGATCAGTTAGGGGAAAGTTCACCCTGTGTCTACACTAACACCATCACCAAAGTCTATACCAGAATAATTTTCAAACCTGCCACAGCTTTCCATGAATGTGAAAATGTATACACAAAGGGAAGCTTTCCACTCTTCTTTACCGGCATAGCTCTCTGAGACATTTCCCACTTATAATATGCCATGCAGTGACCAAGCCAGTATACATCCAAGTTGGTCGTTGTACTGCTTAGCTGTCTATCCATCTGTTGGGTATATTAGGATCTGCTCACCCTGCCCCTTGCTGATGAGCAGATACTCAGTTCTCCTTTTACTAACAAGCTGGAACAAATAGTCTTCCACATAAACTTTCAATGAAGACTTCTGTTTCTGGACAGTTCCCAGATGTGGGTTAAGGACCAAGCTCTCTTCTTATGTGTAGCACTGATAAGATCCCTTGGTTGTCCTGTTGTAGCTGGTAACCCTGGAACCCAAGGTCCAAGTGCCCCACTGTCTGAAATGCCACCTTCACTGCCTGTCAAAAACCTGGGCTTCCAGGAGGAAGGCTGGAGATCGTGTTCAGCCACTCATCCTGAATCTGAGTGTCTTTAGCTGCATACATGCTGTTTCCATTTCGTCATAACCCTTTCCTCCAGTCTCCTTACCCTTCTACATGTTTATTGTCATTTTCAGTATAAAGAAGTTTCTTTTGTTGATGGTAAAATATTCTGAGTTTCCCCAAGTTCTTTTTCCCTCCCCTGACCATGCCAAGTCTCAGGTTATTTGGCTGTAGATTTCTTCCATCTTCACAGTCTTCTCTACATGTCTTTCTTGAATTCCTCTAGAAGTTACTGTTGGTACGGTATGAGGTATCACTTGGGGACAGATCTAACTTTGGCTCACACAGATGATAATTCACCAGAACAGCATCTCACATTCACGAAAAGCAGTGGCAGGTTGGAAAACTGTTAACTGCTGTAGGGTTTGATGATAAGATTACTGTAGACATGGGGTTGAATAACTAACTTTTTCTTTGCTTTTTCGCTGACATGGCCCAGGAGCCGAGTATGTATTGGTGGTCTTTATTGAATAACCAGTTCTTCCCCACAGAACCAAGATACTGCAGTGTCACATGTGAGACTCTCATGTGTGAGGATTTCGCACTTGGGATTGCTGATGACACTTTGTCCGGAGTCCCCTGTGCATTGATTGCCATCCTCTGCTGCAGAGGCTTCTCAATTATATTTTGCTACGTGATACAATTAGAATTCTCTTTTTCTTTGTCCGAAGCCACAACCATTTATTTCATTATCTATGTTTCGGTCTTTACAGAGGCCGTGATGCCTTCCTTCAACAGTCACCATTTCTGAAATCCTCTCACTCCTCTCCCTCTGCTTCATTCTGTACCATCACGCTCCCTTCTCCCCAGGATTCTTTGTAGGTATCAACTTCTTGTCAGTGTTCATTACTATTGCAGACTACCTGAGGTAATCAGCCAATAAGGAGGAAAGGATTGCTCTAGGTCTCGGAACATATAAACACTTGGTCTTGTTGCTTTGGACCTGTGATAGCAAAGTAAATAATGGCAGGAACTAATGATGTAGGGGGGCTGTTCAACTCATCATGGTCAAAAAGCAAGAGGGGGAGATGGGGTAGAGCCCTACTAATCCCCTTGAAGGACATGCCCTGAGATAAAGCAGTTATTTCAGTCTTTTCAAGAGTTTGGTCTGTAGACTCATGAGCAGCTGTACCAAAGGAGATTGTTAACTGCATTTGCTATGTGTGTAGAAACAATATAGAACTAGTTTTAGGTTCTATTTTTTATAAGAAGCATATTCTATATATTAAACTTTTCATAACCTGTCTCTCGGGACTGGAAAAGACACTTGGGTACCAACAGTTATTTTCTAATAGGATGAAGTAATTCATAGAGGAGTAATGTCCTTGAAGGCCTGTACTAAATTCCAAACTATTTTTTTTTTAGTTTTATTTTCTATGTGTGAGTGTTTTGCCTGTAGGCATGTATGTGTACCATGTGCATGCAGTACCTGTGGATGCCTGAAGAGGGCATTGGATCCCTGGAATTGGAGTTACAGATGATTGTTAGCTGCCTTTGGGTGCTGGCAATAAAACAAGGTCCTCTAGGAGAGCAGCCGGTGCTCTTAACTGCTGAGGCATCCCTCTAGTCCCTACTTTTATTTATTTTTAAATTGCATCCCTGCCACAGAGTGCTTATAACAGAGACTGCAGGGGATGGATTGAATTCCAGAGCATTTTCTAGGCTAGAGTTATATTGGCCACCTCCTGCCCGCTTCCCATCCCATATTTTTTTGACATGTATATCATTCTGTTGAGAAAAAAGTAAAATGTGGCATGTTTACTCCCTGAAATAAGTAACTAAAGAGGATAAAGACCACTCATAGAAGTGTGATGTGATGTGTGCTCTTGGCTCTCAAGGAAGTTGTCTTTCTGGCCATCATTAAAATCAATGTAAACAGTTGATTACAGTGGGTTCCTTAATAGTTTGAATGTTGTCATGCTGTCGCTGTTCTGGCACAGGGCCTCATTATGTAGACTAGGCTGGCTTTGAATTCATGGGATCTACTTGCCTGTGCCTCCCAAGGGCTTGGATTAAAGGTGTATGCCACCATACCTGGCCTGTTTTGAGCTGTTAATAATCATGAGTGGATAATGGAAGAAGGGAACGTGCTGTCTGGAGTTGATCCCTAAATCTTGATTTCTGTATGATGCTGGGGTTGTTTTCAGTGTGAGAAGCTTCAACCTGATGTTTTGGGGGGAAAAAATGGAGTAAAAGTCAGAAGGCTGTGTCTCCTCTCAGTTTCCTTGTTAGTAAAGTGGCTGAACTCTTCATTTGTATTGACCGACAATTGGAAATGGTGGCTGTATTAGAACTATCATTGACCACTAAATTTTGTTAGATGCAGAATCGTATAAATATGGGTGACCCAGGCCTTACACAGCTCCTGTACATTTCATATTAAATAGCAAAGGGTGGGATGATGCCTGGTCTTTGGCTATAGAGGCCATCATATACTGTGGGGCAGGATTTGATTGGCATTTCTGTGTCTTTCACCAAGTTTGCTGGAGGATTCTGAGACTTCTTTTCCTAGAAAGAAAGTAATATGAGAAGACAATCTTCGTGTGACTTCGTTTTAATGGGGCTAGTGTCACTGTTGACTAAGTGCCCCTTTTGTTCTGTTCTGTGTTGTGTTTGTCATTCTGCTTTGGCAGTTTCCTCTAAGACAGCACAGTTACAAGAACATGGAGAGAGGATGCCAGGGTGCTATGGGAGACTCGGTTCCTTTTGCCCTGACTCTGGGTAACTACTGAGTCAAATGTCAAACGTTTGCTTTTAGAAAGAGTGTATTTTAAGAGCTGTAGATCACACTGAAAACATTTTCTTTTTAGATTTTTATTACATGAATTTAAGAATTTTTCTGTAAAATATCTTCAGTATAGAAAAGTTTAATTTTTCAAGTTGTTCTTCCTGTCAGCAGTGTGGTAAGAAAAAGCCACACCATTTATTCAGTTTTCTTTCACTTGCTTGGTGCACAGAGTTTTTTTGGTTTATGAAGCATGGATTTAAATTCTATGCCTTAGGAGGCGTTCCCTTCTTGTTACTATTAATCTGGTACATGGTGCTTTTCCACAAAGAATGTGGAAAGGGAATCTTTGAGTTCACAATAGCCACTTTTGGTTAAATGAGCAAAATAGGGTAACAGGGAAAAGCCTGTGCTTTGGGTTTTTTTTTTTTTCCATGCAACATTTTATCTTGATAGAGTTAGGGTTAGGGTTAGGGTTACATTGTCTATCAGGAGATATACGTCTGTCTGATAATGGGATTAATGCTTCCTGCATAGCAAGACAAAATGAACAAGAGTGGGGCATTCTCTGGATCTTGATTAAGGCTGAGTGACAATCTTCTGTCCCCAGTGACTGACAGGTCTCATCCATGCCTATCAACAGACACTGTTGTGTTAGTTTTCCATTCATTCCTTTATTACTTAGGGAAAAAAAATGTTGCTACAATTGAAAAATCTAAAGTCTGCAGATTAACCCTGACATTTTTATGTCTAAGCATGAATTTCACTCGGGATTTATAGTCCAAGGGTTATGCTGATTAAATTTTGAGTTGACCTTGGCCTACCCCTAGTCTCTCTTGTCCATATATTTTAAGTGACTGCAAAATAACTAGCATTTGGGAGAGTGCTTTGGGCTTGGTCCAGTCTGTTTAATTTAATAAACAGGATGGAAAGTGAGTCAGAATTCCCCTTGTCATCTTAAGATGGTAAAAATGGATGGAAAATGGCAAAATATGCAGGTTGGATCTGGAATAAGTGGGGTTCCTTTCCAAAGGACTGTTATTTTAAAACTTCACCGAGCTTAGCAATGAATGGGGGAAGGGAGGCCTGGAGAGTGGGGAGGTAGAAGCCCAGGCCTTCTTATGAGGTCTCATTTGCTCAAAGCCAGTTCATTCATTAAGCCGAGTCTGGTCTCGCAAACCTGCAACCACAGTTCAGTTCTTTTGGGCTGAGGCCAGAGGACTTTTATGAGTTTGAGACCAGCCTGGACTTCTTCCTTTAGCTGGAATATGCTCTAAGTGCAAAGAAAGGGGAAAGCTTGCCCTCCACCGTTGCACTACGCCACCTTCCCATCACGGATGATGTGAACTGCGAGGAGGAGCAGGGGGCATCTCTTCAGACTCACTTTCCCCGAGGATCAGTGATAGAAGCTGATAGGAAGTAGAAATAGAAAACACTATCTTATTTCAAAGAAAATGTATTACGGAGTCCAAATGCAGCGTTGTTCTTGTCTGAAACATCTCAAACAGCAGATTTCAAAGGCATATCAAGTTTACGGTGGGTCTCCATGGGCCCTTATCCTTTCCCTCCCTCCTCATGGGATATGTGGGGAAGACGTGGAGACCTGTGGCCTCCATTCCACCAGCTTTTAGAGCAGTTCAAGTTCATGGGTCGAATCTGTACTACTTTCAAACACCCATGGCCCATTTCCTGGGCAGATTTCAAATGTGTCAGATAGGCTTCTGCACCTAAAAATAGTGTCCTTGGTTTGGTCTTTTTATCCCTTTGGTGGTGATATGCATCAAACTCAAGGCCCTGCCTCATACTTGGCAATTGCTCCAGCTTCAAGTCCATGCCTAGCTGTAGGTTTGTTAGTTTCCATTTGGGGTGTTTGTTTTGTTTGTTGTTTTTGTTTGTTTGTGGATTCTTGGGACATGTCTCGTGTAAGCCTAGGCTGCTGTAGAACTCACTCTGTACCCAAGGATAATCTCCATCTCTCTCTTTCTGCCTGCATTGCCCAGGTGCTGGAATTGCATGGATAAGCCACTACAACCAGCTTTGAGACTTGTGTATTTTGTTTTTGAGACTGAGCTCTTTATATAGCTCATGTTGGCCTTGAATTTATAAAGTACCCCTGGCTGGTCTCAAGCTTATGGATCCCCCTGCCTCCATCAGCCAGGTACTGGGGTTACCATGGCACACTGCCATGCCATGATCTTCTAGTTTTAATTGGGTTATTCACTCAGGAAGTCCTTAGAGAACATAATTTAGGATTTGTGTTCTTGAGATAAATGATAGTACACTTAAGTTCAGGCTCCTGTGCAAAGCTCTTAATTTCTTAAAATACCATGTTGTCACAGGGAAAGTGACATGCCTCATATGAAGTGTGCCATGTCTTGACTCAACGGGGAGAGTACCATCTCTTACCTCATAGGGAGAGTGCCATGTCTTGCCCCAACAGGGAGAGTACCATGTCTTACCTCACAGGGAGAATGCCATCAATTACCTCACAGGGAGAGTGTCATATCTTACCTCACAGGGGAAATGTCATCTCTTACCTCATTCAGGCTATAGAACAGTTAATGCCAGTATACACAAGAATTTGAGCATGAAGGTATCTCAGAGTAGGCAAGGTGGGTGCTCTTATTTTGCCTTTGCTGCTGTTACTCTGTCAAACAGCCTTGCTGGCCTTGAGTCTTTCATGAGAATCAATCGAGACCATTGCCAGTCACACATATACCCTGTATCCCTTCAGAGGTGCTCAAAATTGAGCTTCTGAGAGATTGATCTCTTGATGGTGCACGCAGTATTATTTACATGGGCACCATATAGGTTCTAGGGTCTTTGAATGTACCGGAGCAGGGGAGGAACATTATTTTGTTATACCCACTCAAGACCCAGGAGAAAGCCACTTGATGAAGGTCAGATTAAGAGTGCTTTCTTTGCCTGTGGTAGACAGCAGGCCCATGCCGGGGAGAAATCTAAACCTTAAACCCAAGCAGGATAGGGCTTATAAACCCCAAACCCACAATTATATCATACCAGAGACAAGCCTGGGGGCAGAAGTTTTCCAAAGTTTCCATTCAGTTGTTTAAAACAAGTTTGTTTCATGTTACAAAACAGCGGAGCTTCAGGTGGAGCTGTATAAGAATGTTCAGCTCATCAGGGTGTGGTTAGCCTGGCTGGGGGGGCCGTTGGATGAAGACAGTTGTCCTGCCATATGTCAGGACTGTAAGGAGCCCCACGAAGACACTTCCCTTTTCCTGGCTTTGGGTAATAAACCACATCAGTATGACCCAGCCTGTTATGTTGCTACTGACAACGATGGTGATGAAAACTATAATAATAAGAAGAAGAAGAAAGTTTCTGTGTTTTCAAGTGCACTATTTTATTTGAAACAGTAATGGCCCAGAGCAGTGAATAATGCATTGGCATGCTTTCCTTTGTTGACCTTGCCATTGGGATTGCTTTGTACTCTTGGTGTCCTGGGGATCATATGGGGATCATATTTGTCTTTCAACCAAAGAAGACACTTGATTGTCAGTCAATTCTATAGGAGAATTTTTGTGTATGTGTCTGGGGTGGGAGGTTCGGTGTGTGTGTGTGTGTTACATAGAGGTCAGAGGACGTCATTTGAGGCAGGGTCTCTTTATTATTTTTCCACTATGTACATCAGGCTAGCTGACACAAGAGTTTCTAAGATGGTCCTATTTCCACCGTTTATCTCCTCATGGGTTTCTGGAATTACCAATAATTGCAACTGGCATTTACACAGATTCTGGGGACTCAAACCTTGGTCCTTATGCTTAGGCAGCACGCATTGTTTCCTCCCGAGTCACCTAAGTATATACAGGATATACTTCACTAGACCCCATTAAAGGCGGCTTAGAGAACATCTCACTGCGTAACTTCTTCAAAGACTGCACAGGAAGCTGGGGAACCGAAAGCCGTTTGTGAGGGACCACGGAGGGTTGGGCAGGGATGAGTGCGGCCACCAACTTTCTTCAACACACTTGTATTTTTAGAGTGATCCATAACTACCTCTGAGACACAATCTTTGAAAATGAGCCTGACACCTGCTTTGCACTTAACAAGTGGTATGCAGCAACCTCATCTGTCCGTATCTGATGAGCTCAGAGTTCTAGTAAACAGTCGAGAAACCCATCGCCAGAGCCATGGCATTGGCGTCATCTATACCCACTGGCATCGCTAATGATGTGGCTCCGTCCTGCAGCTGCTTACTGATGATGACGTAGTTTATTCACATCGGAGCTCTTGTTCAAAGTGAGGCAGAATAGGAAGACAAGACAATGGAGAGACGGGAAAGGAAAAGAAACCTCTTGCTCTTGAACTCAGAAACCTCAATACAGTTGACAAATCCAGAGGTTCACTCTAGAAATTGTGTCTGCTTCCAAAAACTGCCTCCAGCAAGAATGGTAAAACAGACGGCGCTCACTTGGGGCCTTGAGTTTATCTGTGACATCACCTTTTCTCTTTCCTAAATCTGAACAATACACCCCATGAAACTGCTCTACAATTTCATTTACCAAGGGAAATTCTTAAAGGTTAAAAAAAAGAGAAATGAGCTTGTATATGTTTTTACTTAGTTTTTGAACTTTAACTTTTAAATTTTAATGTAGCCCCATTAGTCCTGCCTTGCCCAGCAGTCCAGATGAATCTCTCTTACCCGTGGTCCCATAGCTGCTTATAAAATAATCAATTAATTACAAAATGTATGGCCTATGGCTTCAGCTTCTTGCTAGCTAGCATTTTCATCTTAAATTAACCCATTTCTATAAATCTATATGTTGCCATGTGTTACCAGTCTGCTGGCATCTTGTTGCTCCTTCAGTGGCAGGCTCTCATCTCTCCCAACTCCACCCTTCTTCTCTCTGTATCTCTGCTTAGATTTCCCACCTGGCTGTAAGCTTTCTTGTCATAGGCCAAAACAGCTTTACTTGTTATCCAATGGGAGCCACACATATTCACAGCATACAGAAAGACATTCCACAGCACTTTAATCTCCAACCCACTCTACAAAACACGTCCTTGAATGCAAAGTACCTTTAAAAGTATTGAATTACGTATGTAGTAGTAGTAGATACCTAACTGCTGCTTTCTCTCTTGAGAGGGCCACACACACCCGTGTCCCAGATGGGTTCCTCCATTGTTCCTGGGAGCGACTGTTTCTACATTCCAGTGTGTAAATTATCTACTCTGCCTCATAGCTCCTTAATAACTCCCTAACTTTGCTTCTTCCTGACTTATTCTGTTCCACAGAACACTCAGGAGTCCAACTTTACCTGAGTGAAGATCTATAAGGAGGAAGGGAACTCCTCGGTCTGGGGGTGACAGATAGTGATGGGCTGTGTCTCTGCCACCATTGCAAGAGATGTATTGCATGCCAACTTTTCTCTGAGATTTTGTGTAAATGTTGTGATTTAGCTTTGTCTTTTTTACTTGGGATATTATGTAGAAGATAGATAAATAGATGATGGATGGATGAATAGATAGATGAAAGATGATGATAGACATTTTTGAAAAAACTATAAGACACAAAATTATTTTATATGTATATGCATTCATGGATATGTACTTGTGTGTGGACATGCAAGCACATATGTAGACATGTATGCACATGTATGTGGAGGCCAAAGGTAAATGTTGGATGTTTTCCTCGATTGCTCTCCAACTTATTCTTAGAAACAGAATCTCTCACTGAACTCAGTTCAGCAGTTTGGTGAGCCTGGCTTCCCAGTAAACTCCAGAGTTCATTCGTTCTCCCCACACCCTAATGTTGGCATTTCAGGCTTGCTGCCTTGCCTGGCTTTCCTTGTGGGTGCTAAGGATCTAAACGTAGGTCCTTAAGGTCATGGGCCAAGCATTTACTGATTCTTCAGTCCTAAAAATTATCTTTTGACCTTTGGTGGGTTCCCCTTATCTACCATGTAATTTCTTTGGATACTGTTGTGTGCGCATGCACAAATGCTACACAGTTAAAGACGTGTCAAAGGCAGCCACCTGTGTCTTTAAGTTGGTGTGGGGCTTAATAAAGATAATGTTTGTGTTTCACCTGTTTCTTCTAAGTGAAGAAGAACTCTGAAAATAAAATGCTGTCATGGCAGGATGAGAGGCAGTAACCATTTTATTAAATGAAATTATTATTAATAGTTTGATCCATACGACCATTATCTTATCAAATGTCTCCCCACATTTTTCCTTAGCAGAGGACCCCAGGCCGTTGTAATTACAATGGAAATGATTTTGGGCTAGTTGAGATTTCTAAAACAAATTTCCTATATAAGCATGAAAAATGGCCTGTGCCCGCTTAATCGTTACAAGGATTGCCTTCCTAGCACTTTATTCTTGACAGCAGCTCATTTCTTGTCTCTCTGTGCAGACCCAGTTAACTTGAGGGTCACTGACAGGTACACACTCCACTGCTGTGGGTGATGCAGCTCTGTTTGGCACAGGTATTTCTGTCCACACTTTCTTTCTGTTAATCTCATTATACCGTTAACTAAAGTTTGACTGTAATTTTCCTGACAAGGATCCGCATCTCTTCTTCTCTGGCTGTCCTTCGGAGCCCGTGTTCAGACACTCTCCTCTCTTGCACATTGTCTCAGGGTCTATGGAAGGCCATCTGAGATGGAGCGTGTACCCTTCCTCATTAGCTCCTTTCTCAGTCTTGAGTAGCTGTGGAGCAGAGGGCAGAAAACAGGACCTCCTGTGCTGGTTACTTCTTTTTCCTCCTTCCTGTTTCCCCTTCCTGCCCATTGCCCAATGTCTGGGGCTTTAATAGAAACAAGGAACAGTTATGCTAGAAAAAGATGACAGACAGATGGACAGGAAACTAGAGTGAGCGTGACTGTGACAGAGCTTTGATTCTACAGATGTGGCCTTACATGCTTACTGCATACATGACAAGATGCAGGGCTGGTCACTTCAAGGGAACACAAACAAGTTGAACCAGTTTTGCCCTAAAGAACATATAGCTTGGCATAGAATGAAGAGAATTCACCAGAATCGCTAACCTCAGGTTGAAAGTGGTAAGTCTTATGCAAGTGCTCTCAGAGTTTGGAGAGTGTACACTTGCTTTGTGGTCAGAAGTCACAGGTAGTGCTGGAATTACGTGGGTGTGAGTGATAGAGAAGATTTGAACTACAGAGAGGGGCTGGGGAAAGCTTCCTGGAGATGGAACAGGGGGCCAGGAAGGGGAACCTGCTTGGGGGGAAATCGGACATCTCCATTTCCGAGTCCAAGAGCAGTGAATGGCAAATGAGCAAGGAATAAAGTTTAAAAAGAGGTGTGGGAAATAGTTCAAACAGCCTTGACTGCCCTCTGAAATACGCCTTGGGAAGCTATCATGTTTGTGTGGTTTCAGTTTCAGTAAAGAGTGACTCAATTTGAGTTATTATTTAGGACATCAGTATGGCTGCAGCACATTGTAAAAACGATTAGATGAGATGTATATTTGGAAGGCAAAGGTTCAGAACTGGAGGTAAAGCAGGGGCCTAGGTGGAGGAACGAAGCAGCAAGGAGAAAGGGCGTGGCATCATTTGGCATTCTGGAAGTTGGCAGGCTTATCTATGTGTCAGGGGCCTCTTCTTCAGCCTGGGGCCGGAATAAGTCTCTTTCCTATTGATCCCACCTCTGTGGGCCAAATGTTTTCTCTGTATGGCCAAGGTTCATTGACTTACTCTGACTTTGAGTACCTGTTGAGTTCTGGACATAGCATGTGAAAATCCTCTCTCAGATTTCTCCTGTAAGACTTCCTTTTATGCCTGTATATTCAGCAGTATTTTCTTGAATGTGAGGTGGAGCTCGATGGTAGAGTGCTTCTATGGCATGAACACAGTCCTACACTCTCTGTGCTCGGTACACTTTTCAAAGGCACGTGTGTGTAGCTCTTGGGGCATGGAGAAGACACTTCCCATCCCAACATGCAGATTCTTTGCACATTTTGAGGCCCTTGGAGTATTGATACTTCTAGCAAGCATGTTTAATTTATTGAATGTATTCGCTTTCAAAAGAATTAGTGTTTGAATTGGTATGATGTGGGGTGGGGTGTGTGTGTGTGTGTGTGTGTGTCTGTCTGTCTGTCTGTGTTTGTGTGTGTGTGTCTTTGTTTATATCTGTGTGTGTATCTGTATGTGTGTCTGTGTTTGTTGCCCGGTCCCGCGGGCCAGGTTATTTGATGAGACCCGAGGAGGCACCTCCTGAAAGATCAATGGGGGCGAGAGAGAAAGGAGACCAGGCGCGTAAAGGAAGAGAGAGACATTCTGAGTTGCGTCGAGGTCTCCGTTTATTGACTGGGTGTTGAAGCTTATAAACAGGGCTTCAGGCAGGGAGGGGGAACAGGGGAAGCACGGAGAGAAGGATGGAAAATTCCTAAGGGAGGGTGAGGTCGCTTTGGTCCCAGGCCCCTGCAGCTGGCTGATTAGCAGGTACTCCAGGAAGTTGTACAGCCCGAGGTTAGGCCAGGAACTTCCTGCCTTTGTAAGGTTTGATAAAGTAAGGACACTGCTGTCCGGAATCGGTCCCCAACAGTTCCCCCTCTTTTCTCAAAAATGGACCAAGTCCATGTGATCGGGGTGGCTAAGGTCCGAGAGAGTCCCTGTCTTAGGCTACACAGGGGGCTTCCCACACTCGGCAGCATGCCATGTTGAGCCGGTCTTGGGCGACCTCTGTATGCTGTTGTCTCCGGCGTGGGCCCTGTACTATTCCCGTCATTGAGTACCCTCTAGCAGGACCGTGGGGACGTTAGGGCCTTAGGACACTGAATCTGAGTCCTTGATGGGACTCCTGGCCGGCCTCCTTGGAATCTACTCTGTGATAATGAATCGAGACGTGTCGTGGTAAGGCCGAATCAATCTGATTTTTGATAAACTGAATCAACCACTGAAAGGCCCAGGGACCAAAGGTCAAACCACCCGTGCTGATTTTCAAACTCGCTTTTGCTTTGAGCCAGCCTTTCCCTTAATTTTTCCATCGATTCCCTGACAATACCAGTGTGGTCGACATAAAAGCAGCATTCTTCCTTCAAGGCTGCACATAATACCCCCTCCTTTAAAAATAGTAAATCCAGACCTCTTTTGTTTTGTAACACAACCTCAGAGAGCGAGGTTAAAGATTTCTCCAGAGCAGAAATGGATCTTTCTATGGCCTCTAGGTCAGTAGTCATAGCCATTTGTGACTGCATAAGGTGGTTGCTCTGCACGAGAGCAGTAGTTCCTGTACCAATTCCTGCAGTGATGCCCCAATACCTAACAAGAGGACAATAGTCATAGACACAGGTTCTCGAGTGTATCTGCCTCTCTGCTCAAAGAATTCCATATCGGAGACCAATTGGACCAGAGCATAAGAGTTTTCCCATTATCAATGGCAAAGCGAGCTTCCCCTTATTTAGTTTTTGCCATCTGCAAGTGTGTCATGGGTTCAGAGGTGGATATTGGAATGCTAGCATCCTCAGTTTAGTGGTACCCAGACATGAATCATCATTTAGTTAAGACATCAGTGATATAAGAGCCAACAGTAATTAGCAGAAGCACAAGGCCAAAAGCCTTATGATGGCTGACAGAGTTCCTTATCCTCAAGCAACTTGGAACTTTATCTCAGGTTCCCTATGACAAGAAATTCCCTTTTGAGCTAACATTCCAGGGTGGGGGGGAAACAGGGTCGATGTTTTCTCTCTTCTATAATTACTTCCTGCTGACATTGGGACGTTGTTATCAAAGCCCTGGAAAGCCAGAATGTTAGTCAAAGACAAGAGGGAACGTTTTATTGACCAGCTGAAGAGATGGTATGCGTATTGGCTGAATTGGTCCACATCAGCTTTCAGCAAGTTCAGGGCTCATAGTCATTTGCAGTAGGTTGTCACCAGCAAATGATGCTTGGATGTATCTGTCAGCCAAGTGGAAACCTGTTGAGACAGATATAAACTAGGAACAGGAGTTAAAACTTACGAACTTATTTGGAACTTTTAGACCCATAGTCTTAGTAATTGTAGTATTATCAATTTGCCCTGAAATCCATAGTGTCTTTTCTATCTAGAGAACCAAGTATAGATTGGACTGAAATTTCCTTGGCCCAATGAAAAGCATCTGTAAGTCTATATTTAGAACCTTTTTTAAAGAGACTTATTAGCTTTAATTAATTAATCCATTGATCAATCAATTATTAAGCTGAGAAAGCTATAGCTAGCCCAGTCATCAATGTCATCAAAGATCTGAGAAGGATAAACTTTACCTGAGTGCAGACTTTTAAGTCTATTTAAAAAACAACATAGATTATCCATTACCCAGACTGTCATCATCCCAGGCTCCTATAGTCTTCATAGTGTTGGCAGGACAGGTGTCAGGACAGCATTGTCCACAATTCAGGTGGCATCTTCTTGTTATTGTTTCATATCTTCTTTGGAGACCTTGGGAGTCATTGCTAGGAGCTGGGGAGCTCAGAGTCTCTGTTTGCTATAGTAAGCTTTTTATCAAATAATGTAAACGCCATATTCATCAGATCTTTCACAGGTTTGAGGACCATTATCTATTAAATGTATCTGAGCCAAACAAATCTAGGCCTAATCTTGAAAATATCTCTAAGTTTGGTAACAATAACCAGGACAATTTGTTCTCCTATAGATATATTAGTCAAATATACCTCTCAGTTTTTTTTATATTAAAATAAAACAGTTTATGCTTTAAACTAGTATCTGAATAGCCAGATGACTAGTATTAACTTGCATTTCTTAACATAAAGGACACGCAAACTCAGACATTCAAAACCAAACATACATGTGGCCACATTTTTCATTCATACCTGTAGACAGACATTTTTACAACTATGACCCTTTGGAGTCTCAATGTAACAGCAGAATAGCAAGACAAAGAAATATGAAACATGTTTCATTCTTTCTTATATATATATCTCAAGTCATTTTTTATAAAAACATTATTTTTTATCTTAACCAACAATAATTTGAAACCAATTCTCTTAAATGATGGCAAGTATTTGAAACCCACTGAACTCAAATGACCAAAACCCATGTAAATTTTTATTTTTCCTGTGGAAACAGAAGCATAATTTTCCCAGTATCTTGAACTGGTAATTTAACATTTCTTTTCAAGCAATACCAGGACAGAGAAGGGTTAACAAGAGAAGCTGCTGGCCGGCAGAAGAGACCTTGAAGTTATCACAGTAAAGGAAGGGAGGGTCAGATTCTCTCTTTAGTGTTCACACAGTTTTTGTCAATTGCAGGCAGTTCCCATTGCCCTGTCCAAAGCTCCTGTCTTTGCCCGCCTGTATGGAGAGCACACACCCCACCCTCCTGAGAGCAGCCGGCTGGCTGCAGTCAAGAGAGCTAGGGAGGGACGGAGATGGCCTTTGTTATGCCTCTCTTTCCTCCTCTTCCTCTAGGAAAATAAGGGAGGTTAGTAGACAGAAACAAATAACATCTACACAGACAATCCAAGAACCGGAACATCAGCACTGAGACGACGGCCTCATTCACAGCCAGCAAGCCCCTCTTGCAGTATGCAAGCCCCACCTGGCAGGAGCTACCTGTTTATCTCAGTTCAATCAGGGAGTGGGGGTGGGGAACTCAGTTCCCTCCTTTGTGGCTCACACATCCTTCCAGTGGGCTAGGCAAAGGTCTAGTAGAGAAGAAGGGAACTGTCCCATAGGGTCCGTCACAGTCAAGTCAACAATGAGAACAATACATTACACACAAGACCAAGGGCACACGAAAAAACTTTGCCCCAACAAGACAACCAACAAAGCTCCAAGAACAATGACAGCCTGACGTGCTCTGGCGGGGGGGGGGGGGTAACCCTCCAGGTTCAATCACATAAAAAACAATCCAGACTCGAGGATCTCTGTCCTTGATCAAACAGACATCAGGGGCTTCCACATCCCTGTCAGTCAGACATGCACCTTTTTTGTTTTGTTTTGTTTTGTTTTGTTTTGTTCATACATTTTATTATTCTGTGACAGTTCTCTCTCTACATAGCTTCTATTCTGCTCTCATGTCTACCTCCTTTCTTGACTGATTTCTCTATATTTATCTACCTCTAGGTTCTATCTTAATTCCTTCATATAGTTCTGACCCTTCTAGGTTCTCATCTATCTAGTTCTTTCCCCTATCAGCTCCTCTCCCATCTCTGGCTCTTTCTCATCTTGTTCTTCCCCATCTGGCTCTTTCTCATCTTCCATCTCATTCCTCTAGTCCTCTCTTTTAGCCCTTCAATCTAGTTCTTCCCCATCTCAGTTTGTTCCTCTCAAGTTCTTACCCATCTAGTTCTTCCATTCTCTTTTTTCTTTTCCTTTCTGTGCCCTGGAAATCCTGGTATATAAAAGGGAGGGTCCAAGCTAAACTGTGTAAAGCTATTACTTAACATCCACCTCTCCTAGGCGGTGTCTCCTTGTGGAATTTACCTTAAGTCAGGAGACTTGTATGTGGGTGGTTATCACTGTTAGTCCTCGGAAGTTGGGTGACCACCTGGGTGGTGTTTCCTTGTGTCCTTGAAAATGGCTAGGGGAGATATCTGATCCCAGAGAAAGCCTTTCCTGGGGCTGTTCTCCAAATGCCTGGAATGTGTATGTCTAGGGAGTGATCAGTGCACATTGTTAGCCCTTCTTAGGGAAAAATCAATTGGGAAAACTATGAAGGCACACATGATTTTTATAACAGAATACAGCTGATATATAACAAGCCAAGTAACACCAAAAACTCCTTAGGATTTGGCTTCCTCTGGAGGAATTCCCTGATTCCTCCAGGTAGTGACTTTGCCATAACCAGCTGAGTTTTTATGATATATTCCTGCGGCCTGCAGCAGTTCCCCTTTTTTCATTTAGTTAAAAAATTTTTTCTTGGAAGAGAAGGAGAGACAGTAAAGTAACAATGATCACAACAAAACATACAAAAAAACCCACAAAATGGCTCTGACAAATTCCCGGGACAAAATACAAGGTGGCACTTCCTCCCATTGTGGGGGAAGATACCCAAAGATGCTCCTAAACCAAATCGTCACCTCTGAGGTGGCCTTAGGGCTCTGGGACGTCTCCCTTCGCCGCCAGGTTCACTGTCCGGACACGTCTGCCCCAGTGAGAGCCTGCAAAGTACAAATCGATCGACCGGTACAAAACAAAAGTAACATGACAGAGACACAGACAGGACAGAGAGCGCTCTTACCGGTAGATGTCAATAAACCTCTGGACCCTTGGGTGTCAGGCAGGGGGAGTTTGAGAGAAAATCCTCTGCAAGGGCTAGTAAATGTGAAACACGCCCATCTCCCTCTGCTTCCTTTAGAATATCTCTAATCACACCATAAAAACTAAAAAAGGCATTGGGGACATTTTCCCTGTCTCTGAGTAATTTGTTAATATCTTTTCCAACCTTGTTCCAAGTCAGAGGGTGAATTCCTGGTCCATTAATCACTAACCAGGGACATTTCTCCTCCGCATATTGGAAGAATTTTATCAAATCCTTTTTCTTAACTCTTATTCCTCTCTCCCTAAGATTACCTTTTCATCTCCTTTAGAAAAACAGCTTCTTTAGATAAATTTTTGCCCATGATCGATGGGACGACATACTTACCTCAAGACTCTCCCACGTTGCACGAGTGATGCGGTCCGGGTGTCTCTACCCTGATCCTCTCCGGGGCCCCTTCCGTTGTCCGTCGTCCGGCAGGTCACCATGCCTCGAGCCCCACGTTCGGGCGCCACTTGCCCGGTCCCGCGGGCCAGGTTATTTGATGAGACCCGAGGAGGCACCTCCTGAAAGATCAATGGGGGCGAGAGAGAAAGGAGACCAGGCGCGTAAAGGAAGAGAGAGACATTCTGAGTTGCATCGAGGTCTCCGTTTATTGACTGGGTGTTGAAGCTTATAAACAGGGCTTCAGGCAGGGAGGGGGAACAGGGGAAGCACGGAGAGAAGGATGGAAAATTCCTAAGGGAGGGTGAGGTCGCTTTGGTCCCAGGCCCCTGCAGCTGGCTGATTAGCAGGTACTCCAGGAAGTTGTACAGCCCGAGGTTAGGCCAGGAACTTCTGCCTTTGTAAGGTTTGATAAAGTAAGGACACTGCTGTCCGGAATCGGTCCCCAACAGTTTGTGTGTGTGTGATGTGTGTTGTGTATGTGTTGGTGTATGTATGGAGATCAGAGGCCAACTTCAGGAGTTGGTTCTCTTCTGCCCTGTGGGTCCCAGGGATCAAACTCAGGTCATCAGTTTAGGTGGCAAGTGCCTTTACCCACTGAGTCATCCCGCTGACCCTAAATATATTTATTTTTGATAAAGTAATAAGAAATTTCAGAAGCAGAAAGGACTTGGGATGGGAGGGTTGTAAACAATACTCTGTGTAGGAAGCATTTGTATTTTTCCTGCCACAGAAATCATTTTTAAGGGCTGAACATAGGCTAGACCGTGACCCAGAAGCATAAGCTCTGACAGAAAACGTGACTGACAACAGATGGTGATTTGAATACCTTCAGAATTTAGCTCGGTGTCTTGGGATCCCCCCACACCACCCTCTTAACTAACTCATCCTCCAAAAAGCCTGAAGCAGCTGCTTAGATCCCTGTTATTGATTATGTACTTCATATGAAAGGTGCGCACGGCTGATGACTTCGTATTGACAAGTTGATTCCTCGTTTTATGACTTGATCATGATTCAAGAAATTCAAACAGGAAGAAGAAAGTATTTCATCAGAATAGTAATAGTGTTAATAATTCTCTCAGAACTTTTAGAGTCCAGCTAGTGAGTGCAGAGTCTTTGATAAATCGTCCTCTCCACGGGGTGTCAGCCACATCAATAAAGGGGAGCAATAGCGGCCATGAAATTAGAACCAAAACAAGAGAGAGAGAGTAGATTAATTTGAGGGGAAGATGTGCCTTTCAAACAACAGAGTATCTCAGTTGTGCATGAAAAACTACATATGCGATCATTACTTGGAAGTTGTGCACGCTCTGTTTGCCCTACAGTGGAATCGGGGGCAGAGGGAAAGCTGTAAATTCAAAAGCATAATCAGGTTACACGGAGTGTGAGCACAGGTTATTCTCTGAGTCGTAATTGACTATTCCTAGGAAGAAAGACAATACTATGTAATTTAGATGAAAAATCTTCGGGTTGTCTTGCCATTACATATAATATTAAGGTACAACTAAAAACAAAGTAAATAAGACTGCAAAGAACTATAATACTCTGAGCAACGAGACATGGATGATTGGTCTCACAACAATCTTTTAAGCCTGGATGTTCCTCTTTTTAAGGAAGAGAACAGAAAAACCTGTGCAAAGGGTCAAGAGGAAAAAGGCAAAACTTCAATGATGACTTCCACGTAGTCATAAAAATGCTAGTATGGAGTGATTGACACTAGCTCAGTTGACATTTAGACTTTCTTTGTAACCATTGCTCCTCCAAACATTTGGAGGGGAGGATGTGTTCTCGGGTGGTAGAGAAGGCAGAGTACTTCCGTAGTACACCACAAGGCCCTGGGTTTGAGCCCCAGACCTGTACAATCCCTGTGCAGTGCTGCATGCCTGGGGTCGTATCACTTGGGACGTGGAGGCAAGAGAACCTCAAGTTCAGGGTCATCCTGGACCACCAAAGGAGCCCAGGCAGCCTGGGATTCTAGCACTTCAACAAGAGACATTCCCACCTCCATTCCCCTCATGTGCCCATTGTTCCTGTTTCTTCCCTGCCACCAGGGACCTGAAACCAAGAGGGGAGATTACGGTACTGGCTTGCCACTGGATATCCATGAGTGTGCTCTGACAGTCCTCATGTGTTGCCTGGGTTAAGTTCAAATGCTGAACCTGGACACTCTTATCCCCCTGTTGAAGCGGCACCAACCCCTTTCCCCCAAGGAAGACTCAAGCCAGGAGACTCGAGCACCCCCTGTTGGCAGTCAGGTGACACGAGCACCCCATGTTGCAGTCAGATGTATCCCTTCAGTTCCTGCCCTGCTTTGGCTTTAACGTTGGGAATCCCTGTCTGCTGGAATGATAGCCTTTCTTTTCAGGAAGCTCTCTAATCTCCTTCCATACCCTTCTTTGTGGAACCTGTGGGTTCCTACCTGGTTATTCTCAAGGCCAATTCCATTATTCTCTGTGGTTTGGTGTTTATTTTACCTAACTCACAATGTTCTACCTGGGGCAATGCCTATCACAGCACAAAGCCTTGCCTCCAAGGCTCCTCCTAGACTGTTGCCAGCCCTGACTGGGCTCCAAAAGCAAAGCTGTTCCGTACTCACAAAGCTTTCTCTGCCTGACACCCTGGTATATGCTCTCTACCTGTCTGTGGACATCTATCAGACCACTCATTGCTGCCTCTGGCATGGAGCCTTTCCGACTCTGTTCCCTACACTGCACCAAACAGGTTCTGGAGCTTGTGGGCGTTTACCACGGTTTCCTGTGTTGTTGACAGCGACCAGATCTCTGTCATGAGGGCTCAGTGATCTGCCTCCTCTAATTCCCCTGAGTCACAGGACCTGGTGCAGAAGAGGGACTTACTATAGAGGCATTGATTTGAACCTTGGGTCACAGGAACAAACGTGTATTCTGCTGCCCTGTGGCTGTTGTATGTAGGTGATGTGGGACATCCGGGAAAGGCATCTACACTCCTAATGGTCACCAGTCATCCCTCTGCCACCTTGGAAAATAGCTCCAAATGTTCATTCCACTCTGCGCCTCACTCCTCCTCCTCCTCCTTCACTCTGGTTGTGAGGTGGGAAGAAATCCTGAAGCTTCATGTGCTTTGGGGTAAGTCACAGCTCCAGCCACCATCTTCTCCTCTCCCAGATGTCACAGCTGTCAGCCTCAGGGCTAGCTTCACCCCACACCCCCTCCCACCGCTTTCCTTCCTGCCTCTACCCCTTGCCATCCTTAGTCACCTGCCCTGTTCTCTGTCGTTACTCTCAGGGCTCGGCTCTCACCTCTGACCACCTGCAAAGCCTATGCCGCAGCCGCAGCGGCCTCCAGCCTTTTCCATGGACCTTCCCTGCCCCACACTCTTCCTGCCTTTTCTCCCACCTCTGACTAACCTTCTTAACCTCATCTTCTTCCCAACCCCTCTGGCTGCTTTCCTCACAGGCAATCAAGCCATTAGTGGAGACCATTTCAGTGTTAAACTCCAAGACCTCTTCCACATCTGCCAGCCATCAGCTGCTCCTCCTGCTCCTCAGTACACACTCCTCAGACTGCTTCCTGGCCTGGGCCAGCCCCACCTCCTGGATACTTACCCCGACCTTTGAATCTTCTAAGACATCAGGGCATTTCTTTCTCCCCTCCCCCACCCCTGCATCCTTGACTTTTGCTTCTGTTTATCATTGGCATTTGGCCACAGGGATGCTATTGTCTTCCCCATCTTTAATTCATGAGAGATAACATCTCACAGTCCCCACATCTCTCACTGAGCATGCTGCAGAGACATTCCCTCTTAACCTTTGCTCACCTTGATGACCTTCTCCTAGCCGATTCCTCTCCACACTACCCTGGCTGGCTCACCTATCAGTCTTCATCTTCTCAGTACCCCTGTGTAGACTTGTGACTTTCCACACTATCATTTTTATGGCATTCCCTGAGTTGGTATCTCATACCCAGAGATCTCACCTGTCCCAACTGCCACTTGGTCTCTCCTTTGGATGTCATTAGCGCGGCATCCTAAGGAGTCTACAACTAAGCTCCTGCTGTCCCTGTCTGAACCTGCTTTACCCACTGTCAATTTCAGTCAATGACACCTTCAGGTCTTCTGTAATGACTTCCAGAAACCTGGGTGTTGGTTGTGCTGACCTACTGAAGTTCATTGGCAAATACCTATGACCGCCCTGGAAATATATGAAGCTGAACAAAGCATCACCATCTCTACTATTTCCTTTATAGAATCAGTCTGGGTTGTTGTGATAACCTTGCTCTTGATGTCTGTGTTTCCACTACGGATGTCTTACAGCCTTCTCTGCAGCCAAGATAGGGCTGTTAAATATAAACCAGATTCTATCTCCTCCACTCAGAATCTTGCTGTGGGCCCCATCTGAAGCAGAACTCTTCCTACTATTTGTTGAAGTGACCCCCACATACCAGTGCCATGGGCCATTTTCCTGGTTTGCTACACTCCATTCCTACTCAGTGATGCAGTCTCACCTTACATATAAGGTCAGGAGGGGTAAGGCCATACCTCGCTCTCATTCCTCCTGCTCATCTCTCCAATGGATGTTATTGTCTTAGTAATTTCTACTTAGCTCTCACTACTTGGCCATCACCCCACCAGGCCTAGCACCAAGAAACGTGTGGCCCACAGACCTTGTTCAAATACTTTTCTATATTTGCCCAATGGAATATAAATTCTGTGCTCCTTTTTTTTTTGTCCATATGCTAACTGCTATGTTCCTAATATACAGTAAGAAATGTAGCAAAGTGTCAGGAAACCACTTATTAAATAAATGAAGAATATTGGTGATATTTTCTTCTGTGTTCACAGTTGCCCTAGCAGTAATCAGCTAAAGATTCCTTGTGGTGTCGTTATACCAGGCTATCCCTCCTCAGCTTTCCCTAGCCTGGCAAAGGGAAGCCATTCCAAGTGCTATGGACAGGGTGGTCCGGAGCTCAGGTCATCAGCATTGACCTTCATGGCCTCCTGGGAAAACCCATACAGCCAGTTCAGTAGTCAAAATTGGGTCCAGACCTAAAGCCAGTGGCTGAGCACATCGTGTTCTTGGTCTGGCATGCTGCTGTGATTTAATTTAACATTAAGCACCAGGCCAAAACTCTGTTTTCTGCCCATTTGAAACTAATCAGATGCTGTACTGGACAGACATTCCCTGGCTTCTGAGTTTTTCTCTTTTTCTTCCTACTAGACATTGTATCGGAGACCTTTAATGATGGTGTTTAAATGCACCTTTCTGTTTTCATCGATAAAAATAGTCAATGCCATTATATTCATAGATGTAGGGTGTCTTAGTCACTGTGCTATTGCTGTGAAGAGACACCATGACCAAGGCAACTTATAGAAGAGAAATCATTTAATTGGGGACTGACTTACAGTTTCAGAGCTTTAGTCCATTGTCATCATGGCTTGGAGCCCGGCAGCATGCAGGCAAGTGCTGGAGCCGTAGTTGAGAACTACATCATGATCCATAGGCCAAGAAAGAGAGACTGGATGTGGCATGGGCTTTTGAAACCTCAAAGCCCATCCACAGTGACACACCTCCTCGAACAAGGCCACACCTCCTAATCCTTCTAATCCTATTAAAGAATTCCACTTCCCTGATGACTAAGAGGGATCAAATATATGAGCCTGTGGGGACTATTTTTATTCAAACCCACGTAGAGTAAAAAGGAAATGGGAACAACCCAATGTGATTGACCTAATCCTATGTTTCCAAATAAATGAGAGAGGGAAGAAGATCACCCACTCTAAGGGGAATCCATACAGACACTGGTTTCTGGAAGGGCACAGGGGCCTCATACCATGTAGTGAAGGCAGGACCTGCCTGTTCTGAGAGGCAGCCCAGCATTATGGATACCCTCTCATCAGGCTGTTGGAAGCTAGTACCCACCTAATCTTGACTTGGTGTTTAAGTTTTTCTGCTTCTCCTAGAAGCCCACAAACAAAAACCTGTGTTAGCCAAGTGGGTGGTCCCAGGCAGACCTCCACCTCCTTAGGGGTCATTGTTCTGCTTCACATGATAGCAACCATGATCACGTTGCTGCAGGGCCACTCAGGGCTCCAGAACATTTGATTTTCTTGACCTGGGAGGAGCCCTAAGGAGGGGGATATTGAGCTTCTGCTGGGTTGCATAACAATGTCCTTTCATGCTTCCCTAAAAGGACAAAGGCTGGGTGAGCAGCAATCTTTGCCCTGAAAAGGAATACCCATTCAAAGCTGCATCACAGCCTAGGTAATGCTCAAGGAAAAATACCTGGTTACTTGGTTGGCAGAAGCAAGCACATACCTATTAGTGGCCCTCTCTTTTCTTAGAACTTACAATGTGTGAGTCAGATTGTCTTATTTTTTTTTAATGTGAGAATTTTTTAAACTGAAATAATTTTTTTCCTAAATTCTTTCTTTTTCAATTGGTGTATTTACTATTCACACCTCCCCCACCCCCCAAAAAACACCTTAAAATCATTTTGCTCTATTGAAAATGTATTTGGAGAACTAGTAACCACTACTAGCAAAATAAATAAAAATAGCTGTCAGCATGCCAACATTTGGAAGAAAAAAGATTATTTTGCAAATTACACATTTAAAATTGGAAATCCAATAAAAATAGAAATAGTTGGACCTCCGTTTCTGAATTTGCAGTGTTACTTTTTGCATTCATAAAGTTTTTATCCTCTTATCAAGTATACATTTTTCCATCGATTTTTTTTTCCAAAACAATATATTTAATATAACAGTTTCCTCTGCATCAGTCACCTGGTGCTGCCCCCCCACTCTGCCCCCAGGTCTAAGGCAGTGAGTGTTCTTCAGATGTAATTACTATGAAATAATTATCATTAATACTTAACATTTCACTAGACAGCAGGTTTGAGGGCTACCCATCAAAGAAAAAAGAAGAGGATTTCCTGTCCTTTTGACATTGTCAGAAATAAAATAATTAATAATAATAATAATAATAAATAGTCATCGGAAGTTCCTCCTAAAGGCTTTTACTTACAGTGTGCATCATTGTCAATAATGAAGGAAGGTGCATGGCTAGAAGGCTCCTTTTTATTAAAAGCCAGTAACTGAAGCTGGCCCTAAGAGGCAGTAGACAGGACACCTGGGATGGTCACCCTCCCTTTGTAGGGGAAAAGCGTATGAGGGTGGCTGGGGTCTTCCATCTCTTGTCTCTCCTCTAATCTACACCTAGCTTCACCAGGCCAGGTTACAGCCATGTTCTCTCGAGTGAAAATTGTAATATGAGTGTAGTTGGAGAGAAGCAGGGTCCGTATGCTTCCAAAGGATCGAGGAAACCCGGCAGCTGTGGCTCACCTCGCCCGTTCCCCACAAGGATGCCTGCTAAGCTGTGCATGTGGGCACAGAGGCAGAACCAGTACAGTTTTTCAAGCACAGAGGGACACGTTGGTGGAAAACACACTGGAAAGGGAGAAAGAGCAGGCACAAACTCTCACTCTTCATTACATTTTGACCAACAAAAATGGAAAAAGATCCTAGGATGAGAAGTTTGCACATAACATTGCTCCATTTAGGAAGGGTGGTGCCGTGGTCCAACCACCAAAGGCCATCACATCCTGATGAGGCCAGGAGAAACCTCTTTTTAAAAGTAGATGCTGTTGAATGAATTGGACATTACACTCCTAATATTCTTGGTCCTGAACTCATTTAGCAGAGGAAATGGATATTTCATCAACATAGATTTGACATTCCATCACATTATACCAGCAGCGGGACAAACAGTGTGTTGGAAACAGGCACACAAGCGAGCCGAGACGTGGCCACCACTCTGAGGCCCTGGTTATCTCATTTAAACAGATATGAACCGTGGGTGCTGGTGGCGTGATCACCAGCTGCTGCCCACTTTGTGAATAAATTGCTTAGAAGGATCCTTTTGCTTCCCAGATGTGACCTAGATTCAGATTTCCAAAGGCGGGAGGTCTCTATTGTGTTTAAAAAAAAAAAAAAAAAAAAAACAATGGCTGGTAAGAAAGCATGGTAAATGAGCTTATCTCACTTTTCCAGGTGTTTGGGCTAATATGTGATGGAATTATTGCTTCATTTATGAAAAATAATTGAGGAAAATGCTTGAGCAAATCAAATTTGGATAAAGGCTTAGGGATAGCTAGTGTGCTGTTAGCAAGTTTTTAAATGGAAGGAAGAATGAGCGGGAGCTAACATGGATAATAAAAATATTTAAAAGTGCGTTTGAGAAGTCTCTTAGAAAAGGGTCAGACGTGGGTGTGCTGTGGAGAGTGAATGCTGAACAACAAGAGCAATTACAATGCTTTCAGCACCTAGGAAAGCTGCTTAAAAAAAAAAAAAGAAAGAAAGCCTGTAGGTCTGCTGGCTCTGATAAGTTGTATTATTCTGTTAAATGCAGGGGGAGAAATTTAAATGTAATGTCTTTATTCTGTCTTACCCACTTGCTCTCCTTTTCATCTCCAGGGGCCGTTACCCCAAAGCCAGTCCCTGAACCTGAGAAACAAACAGACCACACAGTTAAAATCGCCGGAGTGATTGCGGGCATCTTGCTGTTCGTTATCATATTTCTGGGAGTTGTGCTGGTGATGAAGAAGAGGTGAGCTTGTAGCTGGGTGCCCAATGTAGAGCTGTTCGTCATTGTTTGCCAGGTCACTTTGTGGGTATGATAAGAGCCAGTTGCTGGGTAGGCCATGGTGGCCAAGACACAGCTGTGACTGTGATTGTGAACATTTTTAATCACGTAGCATTTGCAGTTAGGGGGCAGAAATTTAGAGTAAATGCTTGGAGATTTTGTGAATATAAAAAGCATATCATGCCAAAAGAAATATAAGAACTTTATTTCTTCCCATGGGATAATATAAAAAGCTATGTGAAATTGTTTTATCTCCTGACAATTGTTTGGTCCTAATGACTGACTTCTTGTACATGATGCTCCCAAGCATGTGAGGAGGAAGATTTCCCTCCATTATAATGAAAACTGTGAGGATGAATTCCTTGAGCCAGTGTTCTACTTTGGTATCATGCTGGAGCAGTTAATCAGTACTGTACCCCACGAGAAAACAACCTCAAAGATCAGCCCCAAAGTAAAAAAAAAAAAAAAAAAAAACCCGAAACAGGGCATCCACATGTGAAGGACTAAGTCGTTAGAGCCAGTTCAGGGTTATGATATGGTTCTGTCGGGCTAAGGGATCGTTCACTGGTGGAAGAGATGAGGAAATCTGGCTATGGTAAGTGATTCTTTTCTTCCCTAGTTGGAAAATATTCGGTGTTTACTTTTGTGTGAGCAAGTTTTTAAAAACCCAACTTAATAATAAAGTCTTCAATTTATATAAAATGACAAATGAAAATATAGATGGTCAGAAGCAGTGGGATAAATGGTCCCAAACAGAGGAAGTGCAGGAGGCTTGCTGCTTCCCTCTGCGGTTAGGAGCAGTTGAAGCCATGGATTGGGGGTGTGGTCACGGACGGAGGAGGTGAAGCAGACCCAGAGTCAGATGGTGAAGGTTATGTGGCCGTGGAAGGAGGCTGGACTCCATCATGAAGTCTAGCTGATGGTTATATCAGCTAAGTTTTGTGTGCAGATGTGAGTGTGGCAAGGAGGAAAGCTCTTGTACGGAGACTGATTGAATGGAGAGGGGGTAACAGGAGATACATTTTCAATTTGGAGGGAGAAGGAAAAGTCTAGAAGAAGCCTAGTTGTTCTTGCAGCAAGGCAGTGGTGATGACGCCACCATTCACCTGAATATGGAGCAGAGAAGGACTAGAAGACACCTGATAGAAGAAAGGAGAGTTCAGCTCAGGACACTTGGAGTTCAGGATTCTGTGACACGGATGTACTCCCAGGGTATACATGCCTGGTGCATGGATGTGCCTTATGGACTAGAAATAATCATTCTGACTCTAGAGCCCTTCAGTGTGAGCTTGTAGAGTCCAAGGAACATCTCAAGGGAAAATAAGCCTTGTGTTTGAGCAATATACAAGTGATTTCACATCCAAGCACGTGAACCCAGCCAACAATGTCGTCTTGCTCTTTCTGTGTGTCCTTTGTCCCTGTCCTGTGTCCTTTGTCCCACCCTTCCCTTTCCTACCCCATTGTTCTCTTCATTTTTTTAATTCTTTTGTTTGCTTGTTTTGTTTTGTTTCACTCTATAGCCCCAGCGGGCCTTGAACTCAAGATCTTGCATCCACCCCTTGGGTGCTGGGATTGTAGGCATGAGCTACCTACCATGCCTAGCATTGTTTGTCTTTGGGTCTTTATTTCTCTTTCTTCTTCCCCACATTTCATGCTATTTTTATTTTGGTGTATCTCTTTTTTTCTTGTCCCTCATCACTTATTTTTTTTTTTCTGGATGATCTTTGCTTGCTCCTCACCTCAACATTTATGTAGACATCTATGTGGGGATATCAGTGGTTTTGTATTGTTTTTAACATGCACCAAGGAAAATCTCAAGTAACAATAGGTCCTTTATGCCTAATTATTCAAACTGAAGATTTCTGAGACTTAGTTTAAATTCTTAGACTATATTGGAGCTTCGTGTCATCCAGCAAGCTCTCTGTGAGGAACAGCTTGAAATGTAGTAATCTGGTTGCCTTCATGACCTCAGCTAAATGATAACTAATCCTCCAAGGGTCTTTCTCTGCTGGATTGTTCATTTTTCTACCTGGGTCTCTTAGGTAGACACAGGGTTGATGCCATAAATTATGCATGGGAAGAGATTGCCTCTGGTAACATATGGCCTTGATACAATTTTAGACCAAAGACCCATAAGTCACGTCAGATTTTACATGATTATTTACTACACAGTAATCTTAACAGGGCTGTCTGCACAGCATGCATTGCTATATTGGCCTTCTCTGAAACAGAGACTGTGTTCTCCATAAGACAAATTAGTCAACACACTCTGCCTATAAATGCGACACTTTAAAATGTAGGCTTGTGTTACACGTGATAGAAATCCTTAAAACTTGGAATTGTTCAGGGTTTTTCTGCCGAAATTCAAGTTTAAATTTTACAAGCACCATTTTTAGACAGAATAGTTAAAGTGGTGCATGAATCATGCATCGGTTGCCAGAGTTTCACTGGTGTGTAACAAGCATGTTTCATTATTTAAGCTACCCAGTAGGCCTTCCAAACATCCTCTTTGTTCCGTCACTTTAAGCCCTGTGATGTTGGTCGCTGAGCAGCTGATCTTTCAGCCACATTTCTCACTGTCCCACAGAAAGTCTTCAATAAATAAGGAGAAGCCAGCAGGGAATGAGGAAAGAGAATGAGAGAGAGAGAGAAAAGGACAAGAATGGCCTGGGTGTGGACTTCTACACAAAACTGGCTACTTTTTCTAGGTAGAAATTAATATTATCAAACTTCGTAGAGTTTTCTGTTTGTGCTACTAGCCTGGCTTTCCTCTACTCATGGATTTATTTATTACTATCTACATATTTATCTATCTACCTATCATCCATTCACCTATCACCTATCTATCGATCATCTATCTATCTATCGATCATCTATTTACCGACTGTCTTAGGGTTTCTATTGCTGTGAAGAGACACCATGGCAAATCTTATAAAGGAGAACATTTAATTGAGGTGATGGCTTACAGTTTCAGAGATTTAATCCATTATCATCATGGTGGGGAGCATGGCGGCTGGGAGTATGGCGGCATGCAGGCAGACATGTTGCTGGAGAAGGAGCTGAGGATTCTATATCTTGATCCAAAGGCAGCAGGAAGTAAACTGACTTACTGGGCGTGACTTGAGCATATGTGAGACCTCAAAGCCCACCTCCACAGTAACACACTTCCTCCAACAAGACCACACCTACTCCAACAAATCCACAACTCCTAACACTGCCACTCCTTTTGGGGGCCATTTTCTTTCAAACCACCACACCTACCTACATACCTTCCTATCTGGGAGGGTATATTCATGGCCATAGCACAAGAGAAAGTAGGAAGTTGGAACTAATTTATCAATATTTCTGGTAGTGCCGCTGGAAATGGGTACGGCAAAGGATGAGCTCATTGTCTGTCAATGCTCAGCACTCCAAGCTAGTCAGCCTGGAGCTAGGCATGGGTCTGGCAAATCTCAGCACTGGTGCATGTCTTAGCATTTCCATAAGGAGGCATGGTTAGTTACTAACTTGGTGAACATCATTTTGCCTTCTGAAAGGACAGTCCTGTGAAACAATCTTTGCTGAAGAAATGTTAAGCCAATCCATTCATGGAACACTTTAGCACATTGGCGATAGTAAACAAAAGGAGACATGGCTGTGGGGGGGGGTGTCACAATGCTCTATGACTCTCACAAATCTGATATGAAAGCTTTGCAAAAAACAAAACAAACAAAAACAAACAAAAAACATTTGGTAAGGCCCAAAGGTTTATTTTATCTGTGGGCAAATCAGTGTCTTCTGTCCCTGTCCCACCTGGCATGTGCCTCTGACGGCGCAGTGCTGGGGCAGCAAATGCTGCAGAAGGCCGTAAGGTGAACTTCTAAAAAATGAAAGCTTTATGCAGACCCTCGTGGCAGCATGCTCTCATAATTAATTTACAATAATGCAAGTGAGAGGGCTTTTTTTTTTTTTTACCGTATTTTATCTGCATCTAATTTAGTGCATTTGTGTAAATAAAAATACCTGCATTTTCAACATTTTCCATAAGGAATAATTTATCTCAATAACAGTTTGACAGACTTTAGTGTATCACCGCTGTCGATTTTACTGTGATTAATTATATTTGCTGTTGTTTCTAAAATTGCTGTAGATCTTACATAAGTTTGAGAGCATTTGTATTAATTATAATTATATTCCTGTCTAAGCCACCGTGGTACATAGCAATCTTAACGGTTGTGACTGTTGAAACATAATTAAAGAGATATGAATTATTATGTAAGATAGCGAGCAGGAGCTATTCTTTATGGAAGCGCCTGTTACGGATACACATAACTATCTTGATGCTGAAATGCATACTCCTGTCACCTGTCTATGATACATTTTACAAATGAAGTGAGCTATTAAACATTTAGTGCCCATTCTATTGCGTTGAAGCAATGCTAGTACTACTGAGAAGAAATCTGCCATAAAAAAAAAAAATGGGAAATATTTCTGAAGACATCATGAAACAAAAAAGATAAGAGGGAAAATTTGATGAAAACCCTCTTTTCAAAGAGAGGCCTGATGTGTGTGGCTGGAGGCAAGCTGATGTTTGTTGACTCTGGTTACCCTGCTCTGCCTTTTTACACCCCTGATTGTAGCTCAGTGTGACCTGGATGTGGGAAATACCTTAAGTGTGATGCTTAATTCAAATCCCAGTTTCAAAAAAAATCACACATTATGCAAGGACATGGAGAAGTATGTACGTCGATTCTTTATTTCTCAGTGGCATATAAAGTATGTGCATTTAGCATGGACACATCTAAATAAAGACAAGATATAGAGACCGTTGTACTCTAGCACATGAATCGGCATCCTTGCCCCAGGATGGATGTGCACAGGAGTGTGTTTAACCGGGTCTGTTGATCACCTCCTGTCCGCCGGGTTTCCTGGAAGGTCAAAGGAAAGCCATTCTTCACCTTCTAGGATTCATTATGCAGGAGACCCTGCTTAGTCGGTGGGAGGCTGGGTAAGGCAAAAACCTCTCTCTGCAGAGGCCAAGTGGGCCCAGGTGGCTGAGGCATCAGTGTTGAGGTGCCTGGGGAAGACTCTTGAGTCTCAGCAGGTTCTACAGAGACTTGGCTGTGGCATTACATATGATACTTTAGGAATCAAAACCTGCCAGAACAGACCCAGTGGCCCACCTGCCAGGTGGGGACAGATGTCCTCAGTGTGTACTTGAAGTGAGACCCAAGCCCGCCTTCAGTCCTGCTCTTCCAACTGGCACAGTCCCAGGAGGTTGGGACAGGCTTCTGAATGATCTTAGTGCTGGGCCCTCATGCCACTATGAGGCCAGGCACCTCAGGGTAACCATTGTCCTCCTAATTCCTGGTGTTATGGCCAAGCACTCTCCAGCTCAGCCCACCTTTATGCGTCCATTAGCATAGCTTATGCGTGAAAACATAATTCCCTGCACCTTACCTCTGAAGCCGAATGCAGCCAAGGATGTTAGGAGAAAACATGACTGTTCTTCACAGTGGCTGTCTCCAGATCCACTGACTCTTCAGTCCTTCCACTGTCTGCATTGTCTAGAGAGCATGTGACTATTGGGGCTAACATGGCCTCACCTTCTATTAGTATGAGAGAGCACACCAAGGCTGTGGAAACACGACATTTTATTTAGTATGATTGTTGAAATGTGGGTCTCAGAGAGTCCCAGAAGTCAAATTTCATGAAACCATTTCATTTCTTTCTCATTTTATTTTAGATTAATAAGTAAAAATAGCCATGGATAATGCTCAAAATAGAAGAAAACTGCATACAATAAAAAAAAAAAAATAGGCCAGTTTCCAGTTTGACTTTAAGTTGCATCCGTGATCCTTGTGGCATGAATTTTTAGCATAAATCTGAATTTCTTTTTTTTTTTTTTTCTTTTTTTGGTTTTTCGAGACAGGGTTTCTCTGTGTAGCTTTGTGCCTCTCCTGGAACTCACTTGGTAGCCCAGGCTGGCCTCGAACTCACAGAGATCCACCTGGCTCTGCCTCCCAAGTGCTGGGATTAAAGGCGTGTGCTACCACCGCCCAGCCTGAATTTCTTTTTAATAGGAAATGGAGTTACAAATGGAATCTTTCACTTATGTCCATGTATAGTATGGGTTTTCAAAAGGGTGAAGACCTATTGTGTTAATTAGAGGACGCTTTGTTGTTGTTTGGATGGTTTGGACAATGTCAGCAGTGTAAGATGAAATGCCATGTTTCCCCGTAGACTGTGCATTTTGATCTACTGAAAGAAGTTTGGGGCATTGTTATTTTCATACCCCCTCAAGCTGTGCAGACACTGCTCAGGTGGCGCTGGCATGAAGCTGTTTTTATAGATCTTACTGCAACAAGTGAAAATGGACTGAGTTCTAAATATACTTCTACTTTGTAAAAACAAAGCAAGGACAAACATCCAAAAGATGCGTGAGGTCATACTTCCCTACGAATGGCCCATTTTTTCTCTCCGGGGCCTCACAAGTTTCCAACATGAATTACGTTCCTCTGACATTGGACGCAGCACCTGCCTGAGTGCCCAGTTCCAATGCAGACACTTGGAGTTTGTGCCTTCCTCCATCCCGACCTTGTTTCCACACTGGTGTCCACTCTCCTCAAGGCCACACTCGGGAGGGTGGAGTCCTCTCTTTCCTGTGAGATGGCAGCATGGTGGGGCTGTGAGTCATCTCTGGTAGCCATGTTCGGCAGCTAGCCTTACATCCGTCACAGTGTTGTCCAGAGCAAGTGTGCAGCATGCCCCCTCGTTAAAGGCAAGCAGAGTACTTCTCTAATCCAAGCCTGCAGAGTAGAGTATTTGCTGGTATGTGCGAGGCTCTGGCTTCCATCACTGGTACCACAAACAGACATTCAGTGCAAGCCTTTGAATTGTTTGGGCATTTAAAGACATGAGGAGCCAGGCGGTGGTGGCACATGCTTTTAATCCCAGCACTCAGGAGGCAGAAGCAGGTGGATCTCTGTGAGTTCGAGGCCAGCCTGGTCTCCAAAGCAAGTTCCAGGAAAGGTGCAAAGCTACACAGAGAAACCCTGTCTCGAAAAACAAAAACAAAAACAAAACAAAACAAACAAACAAACAAAAAAACATGAGGAACATGGCGCTTGTTTTAGCATCAGATATACTAGAAACGTGGGGAATGTAAGTCTCATAGTATCACATTCGGTTAACTTTCCTGTACTATAAATATTCTAATGGACAGAGTAGAGTCCCCACTTGGAGGGACTGTTTTAAAACTTGACTATAATTCTTTGCATTCTTATTTTAAAATTTGAAAGTGATTGAACTGAATGGATATATACTTAATTTCATATATGGCTTAATTAAAAGGTAAATTGGCTAGTCCGTAATAGTTAAACTATCATTTATTTGTTAAGTTTGTATTGCATGTGTTTTAACTGATAGGCAGTAAGGATACTTGTTATGGGACACAGTGCATGGTTCACTATGTGTCTAGGATGTGCAGTGATCAGGTCAGGGTAACTGACATAGACCACTTCAGATCCGTGTCCTTTCTTTCTGTTTTGGGAAGGTTCAGAGTACGCTTTACATTCACTTAACTGGTGTCAACAACAGTCAACAACAGTTTTCCTACCCTGGTACAGAATGTCAGATGCCCTCCCCCACCTCTGCACCCTGTGCCTTGTGTCTTCCAGCCCTCCAGCCCTTGCTTAGGCTCTGGGAATAGCTACTTGACTTTCATGCCACCTTTGAAACACACTTTTATAAATAGCTTATTGTTTTCCTTTTTGTTCACAAGTAATGTGAATTTAAATTTAAAGATGAATAAACAAATGGGAGAATGAATTTTTCTCTATACTGTAGGCATGGATCTTAAATTAAAATATTAGCTTTTCCAGGTCTCCTATTCAGTGCCTTTACAATGGAAAAGTCTAGATTTCTGTCTGTGGTAGCAATCACTCTGGGATTCATTAAGGCTTTTCACCCTCTGGAAAGCCTTGCTAACCACCTACCACTTTATTGTTACAGGCTCCTGTTCCCTAGACCACGTTTAATAATGAATTTGTGCCAGACTTTAGCTCATTGACCCTATATTCAAAAGAAATATTAATAAAAACAAATTTAGGAAGAAGACATTTACTGAAATGCTTAGCAGCAAGATGTCCTATATCTGTGACCTTGTGATCTGCATAGGCCTTCGCTGCTTTTGGCTGACACAGACACGTGGAGCCCTCATGGCATGTCCAATGTGCCCAGTATCACAGTGTCGCTGCCTTCCCTCAACCAGCTCCAACTCCTCTTAACCACTGACTGTGCCACACAGTCTTCCCCTGTGACCAGGCCAGGCCACTCCACCTCAGTTCCCTGTCTGTCAACTGCCCACATGCCTTAGCCGAATACACTTTGTCTAGGATCAAATGAATTCTCTGCTCTTGCAATGGTTTTACAGGTTCTTAGGCTCCAAGAACCGATCCATTTGAATTTCCAAACAATTCTAATTCTCATCCCTAAGATCAGATTTGTTGTGTATTTTTTTTTAAGCTGGAATTCTATAGAGTCCTAACATGATTCATGAAACTTGACCCCCTTTTGGCTTAGGCAGAGCTTCTTGACGGTCTCTTCAAGGAGCGATGCACTTGCCAATCCTTAACTGGCCAGTTATGAGACCAGGCTGCATCATCCCATCAGTAGTCGACAGTGCCCTTTGCCTTATAAAACTCTGTTGCCCAAGTTATTAGAGACGCTTCTCCAGAGAGGTCAGCCTAGTGTGGGCAACCGTGTTCCAAAAGAACGTGGTATGAATAACAGCGCCCAGTCTGAAGTTGTAAGTATCTAAGTAAAAGGACAGTTCCTTAGTAGAGGGAGAAGCGCTGCATGGAGAGAGCGCTTGATGAATGAGGACCATTAAGAAGTTCACTGTTTCAAAGGTCAGAATTATAGATCCGATTACGTGCAGAGCAACACTGCTCATTGATTTGGGGGGCCCTATTCTGAACATGAGACACAGGGGACGTTGCTCATGGTTTTCTTAAATACCATGTGTCCCGTGATTTATAAAATTTTGAATTCTCCAGAATGTCTTTAATTACCATCCTGACCACTGCATTAGCTTCAGCCTCTTTAGTTCCGTCGAGGGCACTCGGCAATCACTTCTCCTTCAGACGGTGTGCTGCTAATTTGGGTGATAATACGTGAAGAACTTTCAACAATTTAACAGGAGCTCTGAACAAATAACAAATCAAATTAAGCTAAGGTAAATGAAATAGCTCTGATGAACGAGCCATAAATTAAGAGACAAACTAAGCAGAATGAGGGAAAAAACAAATTAAAATAGATTTTTTTTGGATTCTGAAATGTTTATCACCATAGCTGGAGGACTCCATCCATCCGATGAGGCTGTTAGCCAGGAAGTCTCTTACCTAGTTCATTTTTGTGCCTTGGCCAAACTCCTTTTTTGGGGTGTGCCTCCGATGTTTAAGGTGCTACACTGGGGCTCCACAGTGCAGCCTTCCGTTCTTAATTATAAAAGGGAGTCTTTCTAGGTTATGACACAGAAAGAGTTGAAGGGTCTTCAAGGCTGACTTATATACCCATGCTCACAGCACAATCATTCACAGAATCTAAAAGCTAGCAGCCACTCAAGCACCCTCTGGCAAATGAGCAGATATACAAAGTGTGGTGGAATAGCATTCAGCCCTAGAAAGGAGCCTTATCTGACCGTGGCTACCACACATCAGGACTAACCACTAGGCTAGGTGAAACCCCTAGTTGCTGAATGGTAAATGCTGTGTGGGGTCACTCCTACAAGGCATTGAGGGTGTCACTTTCATAGGATTGCCAAGGGCTGAGGAAGAGGCAAAGGCTTAGTGTATAATGGGGACAGAGTTTCAGTTTAGGGGGATGGCAGTTTCCCAAGGTAGCTAGTGGTGACAGTTGCAGGGTTATGTGAGTTAATTGATGCTGCTGGACTACATGTTTTACTACAACTGGTATGCCCCTTTTCATGAGAAAAACGTCTTAACATTGGTGGAAAATATTTAGAATAGTTTGAGTTCTCGTCACCACCATTATAATCAATCTCACTGCACTAGGTGACTGTTGTCATTGGACAAGGGGTTTGTCTCCCTGTTGGACTATTAGCCCTGGCCTGGTCTGGCTAAGAGAATCATGTTCAGATAACAGGAGGAGAATATTTGTGTAATTGGTACTATTCCTGAGGCCATGGAAGCACCTGAAGCCATGTTAGAAGCATTCTACCTGTAGTCTTCTGGGATCTTTACCAACTTCAGATCAAACTGTGAGCAAACCATACTGCCCTCAGAAAGCACCTTCTGCATTGTCAACAGCGTATCCTCAAGCTAGACAAAGTGGCCACTGAGATGGATCCAACTGCACACACAGGCTATGGTTATCAGTGATGGTCATGGAGATGGAACTATCCATCACATGTAGACTATGGTTATCAGTGATGGCCATGGAGATGGGACTATCCAGCACATGTAGGCTATGGTTATTAGTGATGGCCATGGAGATGGAACTAGCCAGCACATGTAGGCTATGGTTATCAGTGATGGTCATGGAGATGGAACTAGCCAGCACACATAAGCTATGGTTATCAGTGATGGCCATTGAGATGGATTCAGCCAGCACACATGGGCTATGGTTATCAGTGATGGCCATTGAGATGGACCCAGCCAGCACATGTAGGCTATAGTTATCAGTGATGGTCATGGAGATGGAACTAGCCAGCACATGTAGGCTATGATTATCAGTGATGGTCATGGAGATGAAACTAACCAGCACATGTAGGCTATGGTTATCAGTGATGGCCATGGAGATGGAACCAACCAGCACATATAGGCCATGGTTATCCATGATGGCCATTGAAATGGAACTAGCTAGCACACATAGGGTATGGTTATCAGTTTCTTCTTTAAATGCATAGTTTTCCAACTCAATGGATTTCAGGTCATAAAATCCTTACTTAATACTGAAACTAATGGGTCCTTTGAAAGCATAAAAGCTTCCTGCTTCCTGCCTCCTGCTTCCTATTTCCTAGCACCGCATTGAATTTTGAAAGAGGCTGTAATGATCCTAGCCTGTTCTTTCTGTGGGTCCCAAAGAGACAGAACTCTGTGCCTCCCAGCATTGTTCTTAGCCCCACTTGCCTCCATGGCCCAGCTATGCGTCTCTTCTTCCTTGCATGCAAACTTGTTTGCTTCAAGACAGAAAGGCTAGGCTGTGTGAGCAGAGGGAGCCGGCAGGCACTGATTCCATCACTCTTATACCTCTGTGGACCTGGGACAATGAGGCTCATGCCTGGGAGGATGGCAGCTTCTGGTCCAGAAGTGGGAGCTCTCCAGTCACAAGCGAAAAGGCATTATGCAGATTGAGGGTTGAACTGTGGCAAGCCAGACACAGTCCCTCGAGGTGGGGTTGGAGCCCCAACTTCAGGCAGACAGGGTCGGCATGTGGCTCTGACATGGGAAAAGCTGAGTAAAACGGCATAGAGAGCGTTGTTGGGTTTACCCTAGTGACCCACTAGGGCATCAGACACTTAGGGAACAGCCTGTCATAGCCTTTCGTGACTTATACCATGCTATTTTAGATATTAGGGCTGCACACCAAGTTTTATGACAGCTGCCTGTCCCTTCTTTTTCATTCCCAGTCACAAGTATTTTGCCCTTGGATTATCTCCCTCTGAGCAAGAAATTGTCTCTACTTCTCAACTCTGGACAACACAGTGTATTTCTAGCACTCAGCTAAAAATATTTAATGTCATTCACATACTGTCTGTCATACATTTCAACTGTACTTTAGACTATTAGCATTAGTTTGACAGACGTGTCCTGAAAGCTACTAAATATTTTGAAACACTTTGACAAGAACGTATTTTCATTCTTGATGACAGCTAATCTCACATTTTCGCCAAACCATTTGGTTCTCTCATTAAAACTTGGATCTGAAGACCGCTTGCTAGGCAATACCAAATAACCGGAAACCATAGTAAGATCTTTATGACAGCCTTGGAATTCTTACAAGGTACACTCTGAAATTTCATCATACATATGGAAAATTAAACTAGGAAAGCTGATGTATGGTCTATGTTCAATGCCTACATTACTCTGGCTTTTAATAATTTTCTTCTTTAACAAATTTGCTAAATTTGATCATGTGCAGACTTTTTCTTCATTACTGAGAGAAATAAGTCAGTTCCGTATTTATTTTTCTTAAAATGGCTATTTTCTAAATTTTCCTTTATAACTAGAATGAAGTTAATTATGTTATTAGAGGAGAGAAAATATCCAGACATGACAATAGATGATCATAAATTACTTCTATGTTTAAAATTTCTGAATTTGACAAATCAAAGCTAATTTATGGGCCATTGAGTCCTATTTTCCTAAATGTTATGGAGCATGGTTTGAGCACTGCAGTCGAGTTTCACACATGAGGCCTTACCATCATGCACCATGACCCCACAGACTGCCATCAAGATACAGTTTATAAAAGCAACATTTGCTCACCCCAAATCTAGATTCACTCTAATTCCACGCATGTTAAGTTCTGCCTAGACTCAGCAGAAAAAGTTAAATAAAATATATTGCCTTCCCTGTTTGAGTATGGAATTTCATTTCTCTATAAATAGCATGTCAACGCTCTAAGAGAGAGTTTCTTGAGGTAAAGAAATACCACAAGTATATAGAACATAATGAAGACTCAAAATGGCGAAGGCCACCAGTGTGTCACCAGGGGAAGCAGGACTCATGGGAGGAAACAAGTCATCTGTTACCTCCTGCCATGTTCTACCCCTTTTCTTTCCCTTCCTCTTGGAAAGGGAATTGAGTAAGTCCCTGTCACAGTGTGCCATGGGTAGATGTTAGCAAATGGCCAGCCCAATGTTACCTCTTCAGAATAATAGCCAATTGGGAATGAAATTACCTAGCAAATTAGTAAGAATAAAATTGTCTCTGTTGGGGCTGTGAGAGGTAAATAAAAGTGATAGACCTATGTCTTAGTTATCGTTATATTGCTGTAAAGAGACACCAAGATCATGGCAGCTTACAGGAGAAAGAACTTAACTGGGAGCCCGCTTATAATCTCAAAGGGTTAGTCCATGATCATCATGGCAGCAGGCCAGCAGATGTGATGCTGGAGCGGGCACTGAGAGCTTATATCCTGAGAGAGAGAGAGAGAGAGAGAGAGAGAGAGAGAGAGAGAGAGAGAGAGAGAGAGAGAGAGAGAGAGAGAACACACAAGCAAGAGCCTGAGATTGGACCTGGCATGCTCTGCTCCAAGCTTACCCCTAGTGATAGACCTCTTCCAAGGCCATACCTCCTAGTCCTTCCTAAACAGTCTACCTACCAGGAACCAAACATTCAAATATATGAGCCTGTGGGAGCCATTCTCATTCAAACCACCAGACTGTGTTTCAGACATCTTGTCTGAGTACATTCTTATAAGGTGGCCTCTGTGCAACTTCTTCAGAGAGCAGTGATTTAGACAAAGTTTATCAATGAGGAAGATAAAGGTGATACTATCTACCCTTGATATCCTGAGATCCCATATAATTCATAAAGTAAAGACTTTCCCTGAAGACATGAAATTGACATGTGATGTGTACATATGAGTTTTATTTCATCTTCAGAAATTGCTTAGGTTGCTTCTAATGTGATGACTACTTTTCATGCCAAACATATATGTTCATATGGGCCAAATGGGTACTAATTGCCTGAAATTCAGCAGGGATAGATTTTTTTTTCTATGTTGGTCCATTTATTTTCTGTACTTCTTTTAAAACAACAGTGTGATCTGGAGGTAGGATTGAGCACACAAATATTCGCTTTATATCCCTGACTTGTAGAATGCATTGGGTGCTCGTGATTGTTCTATTTAAACAGTGCGTGAGATTTCAAGAGCTATAGGAAGAGTGATTTTAGACTCCATCTCTCCTTAATCCCTCATTTCATAGAGCGAGAACAATCTAAGCTAAGTTAAACGCCTCGTCAGGGGAGGGAGACAGCCACAGCTGTGACTCCTAATTTACAGTTTCTGCATAAATCACTTCCATGTGACTTTCCTGATGACTGCTAACTGAGTGGCGTCAGCTACGCTGATTTCATGGTACAGCAGTGGCAATCCATGGACCACACAATTCATTTGAAACTATGTCACTCTTCGAGCATGGCTAGGTAAACTCCCGTAAGCAAGAAGTCTTCATCTGGGACCAACTCCGGAAGCTTGGAGGAAGTAGGTCCTAATATGATCAATTGCTCTGCCAGCCCAACAGTCGCTAAGAGTCTTGGCTCCCTCTAACTAGCAAGCAATAAATTTGTAAATGAGCTAAGCATGTGTGGTTATTAAAGCTCCATTTTCCTATTCTCCATGCAACACATACTTAATGCTGTGTTCACCCAAGGGGCCAAGAACCCCTTTGGGTTACCTAAGGGTAGTTTTAGGCCTGTAGTTAATCTCTTTTGGGTTTGTTTTAGTTAGGGTTTCCATTGCTATGATAAAATAGCATGATCAAAAGCAACTTGGGGAGGAAAGGGTTTGTTTCAACAAACTGTTATATTTCCCCTGGAGGAAATTGGGGCAGGAACTCAAGGTGGAAACCTGGAAACAGGAAGTGAAGCAGAGGCCATGGAAGAGTGCTGCTTACTGGCTTGTTTAGCCTGATTTCTAATACATTGCAGAACCACCTGCCCAACCATTGCCCACAGTGAACTGCCCCCCCCCCCCACATCAATCCTAAGTCAAGGCAGTACCCCACAGACTTGCCTACAATCCAACCTCAGGGAGACATTTACTCAGTTAAAATTGCCTCTTCAGCCAGGCATAGTGGTACATGCTTTAATCCCAGCACTTGGGAGGCAGAGGCAGGGAGATCTCTGTGAGTTCAAGGTCAGCCTGATCTACAGAGTGAATTTCATGACAGCCAGAGGTACATAGTGAGACCCTGTCTCAACCTCCCCCCACCCCATCCCCCTACCCCTGCCACCCACCCCCACACACAACAAAAACAAAAACTCTCTTCCCAGAAATGTCTAGGTTTGGGTCAAGTTGACGAAAACCAACCAGTTAAGGGGTCCTTATAATGATATAAAAATACTTGTCCTCCTTTCTAGTAAGTTTAAACTGTGGTCTGGGTCAGGAGGAGGAACTCATTAAAGATGCAAATAAAAGGAGATTGCCCCCACCAAAAAAGGCAGTTTAATTTTACCAAGCATGGATGCTGTCATTGTCACTGAGTGGAAGGCATGGAGGTCCAGGCGATCACTGTCATCAAAAGTGCCAGGCATCCAGAACTTGTCATGTGACAGCTACATTTGAAGGTGGACTCAACTGAGCACTGACAGTCAAAACAGGTCCAGCATGAGGCTGTACATCCAGCCTGCCTTCTGCCTAACTCACAGATGCTCTGCAGCAAAAATAAATTAGCTCTAAATTTTCCATTAGGCACAGACTTCAGTGTGGCTTTCTTGTGAATGTTTTTCTGTCATTTGCTGAGGGACAAGAAAGAAGTGCAAAAAAAAAAAAAAAAAAAATGGGCTTCAGGCATGGATCCACACAAAATTCATCCCCGTGAGAAGACTCAAGATTCATCCCGTGGGTAATTAAGACACCACATGGGAATCCTTTGCTCCGGACCCAACTAACCTTTTTAGCTAAGGAGTTCTTGTTTGTTCCTCTCTTCAGTCTACTGTTTACCATCTGAGGGAGGTTTAGAAAGGTTATGTTTCATGCATCCAGAATGTGCAGAAACTCCCGGCTGTAAATGTCTCCCCAGTAAATGGCCTGTGCTGTGCGCTCCACCGCAGCCTGCAAGGTAATTTATGTTGCTCAGGGTCCGTAGTTTTCTAATAGATTGAACTGTTAGGTTTCAGGAGGATTTAATGAAATATTGAACCAGATGCCACCGTTCTGCCACAGATGTGGGACTGTGAGGAATGAGGAAATGTTGCTTTGTAAACAGCTTGGACCTTTGCGAGCGAAGGAAATGCTGGGGTCTTGGCGGAAGAGTGTCAGAGCTGGGGAAGGAAGTATGGCAGGCCCTGGGCTTGGGTGGAATGCGGGGTAGGCAGAGCCCTGGCTCTCAATTACACGGGATTGTCCAGATCTGGAAGCAAGTAAGAAGATCTGAGATTTCTCTAGGTTATAGTTGCCGCTCAGTGTTAGTCCTCTGACTCTCCTGTGGCCCCACAAGCCATGCCGTACCTCAGTAGGAAGAGGGGGTTTGGGATCAACATGGAGTTTTCAGTTTCTTCCAAATGAAAGAAGAATAGTTTCAAGTGTTTGGGAAAGATCATTATAGAAGTACGCCCTATTCCCTGTAAGCAGCTATTTAAACTAAAAATACTTTTTTTAAAAAAGCTTTTGCCTGTATGTTCACTTAAGGTTTCATATTACTTAAATGTGCCTTTAGTTGTCTTGTTTTCATGAAACATTTAGTTTTATGTGTGTGTATGCCACATGTGTGTGTGTCCCTGTGAAGACCAGAAGAAGGGATCGAGCCACCCACTGTGGGTGCTGGGACCCAAACTTGGGTCTTCTGGCTAAGTAGTGTGGGCTGCGCCATCTCTCCGGCCTGGTTGTGAAGGGCCCTCCCAGTTCTGCTCATCCTGACTAGGACCTGCACTCAGTGGAGAGTCGCATCCCAGCTGGAGTGAGGCAGATCTGGAATAGTTTTTAGTGAAGGATAGATGTACGACAGGATTGTGGGTGAAAGGGGGTGCTTCTAGACTTAAACACATGCAGCTGGAAGCTGTCACTTCTTCCTAAGAACTTCTATACAGAAGCGAACAACACTCCACACAGTAGTGGTTGCACATCTTGCTTCTGTTGGCTCACCTAGCCTTTGTGGGCAATCCTGGTCCTGGAAAATAAAGGCTAAAAGTCAAAGGAAAGGAGAGGGGCCTTCCTGTCAAGTCTGTGTGAAAACCACAGCAGCTGCTGTCTGTCTGTCTTGGAGGTCAGTCATTACCAAAGTCAGATCATTCAGGAGACTCCTCGAAGAGGAAGAATGCTAAGATGCTTCTGAGAAAATGCCAGCTCATTTTGTTTGAAGGAAAAGTCTGGAGCTGTGTCCAGGGCCTGGGGATGAGCTGAAGCAGATTTCTGAAGCCAGTCTTTTGGGTAGTGACCTCTGAAAAGTCCCATCTTCGACTCCCTTGCTTGATAAATCCAAAGATCACCAGATAGTGTCTAAGGTTCCTTGATACGACTAATGTTTGATCCGGGCATTTTCCAATTCTGAGCTTTCTAACAAATGAGTCCGTTGGATAAACTAGTGCCCGTATTCTCTTTGTAAGAACTTGTGCGGAGTGCTTTGATTTGTCCATTTCCGTGGTGTGCGCTCCAGCCTGCCAGAAATGAACAGAGAGAGCCGTTGTCATGTTCAATTGTACATGATGGCTACAAGTGCAGTCTGGAACCTAGTAATTGCATTCTGTCGTCCGTGTACTCTCTGCCTCGGCTACTCCCTTCTGCGTGATTAGGACTTAACATTGCCTAAGATCGTGCTTATCACCCCAGCCTTATGGAAAAATGAGACTTATAAACAAAGGGTTGTTTTCAGACGTGTGCCCTCTTGTCACTAAGAATGACTGTTTGATGGATGGAAGATGATGGGCAGCACAAATAACCTTGACTATTCCTGTGTGACATTTCAAGGTTGCACTATTTTTTTTTTCTTTATAGACCAACTCACTCCCTACAACATTTGATGTATACATGCTTTTGCTACCGTTCATAGCTTGTTAGTAGCTTCAGCGCATCAGGACATTCATCTTTGTGTGGGATGGAGTTGTGTCCAGGACACACTGTCTCCCTCAGTCATTTGGAGGCTCAAGACGGTGGCTGTCTCTTAGTCACGCCACCTAGCCTGATGGATTAGAATGTGAGGCAGGTGCTCTGTTCTGCCAATTCCCTATGCGATGCTGGTTCCTCTGTGATGTTTAAAAGTCAGTGCCCCAGGAAGTTGGTAGGCCAAGTTGCTACATTTCTGTGTCTAGCGGAATTCTAAACTGTGATGATACATGTGAACCACAGAGAGTTAGGTTAAACACATTAACACAAGTCCTTGGAAATTTTCAAGGGGACCTAATTCTGTGGCCCTGATTCCAAAGGTGGTATGGAATACACCACAGCAAACACCTTTTGAAAGATTGGTGAGTGAACTGACCTGTGTGGCAATTATTAGATTGTAGTGTGTTAAATGCCGAAAGCAAAGCATGGTGTGGATGTTTGCACATTTTTTGTATACTTAGTTTGTTGTGTACAGAAGACTTTATCCCTCTTAAAGGGCTGTGTTCAGCATTAGGGATTAGGAACAGGAGGAACATCACTTCATTCTATGAATATTTGAGGGTACCTCCTTCTTCAGGACCCTGAGGTGCTATGGAGACAACAAGTATCAGGCCACCCCAGGATCTGAAGAGTATCATAGCCTAGTAGGAAAAATAAGCTATGGCCATAAAGACAGTCCAAGGGTGAAAATGAGAAGATGATTCAGGAAGCACAGAGGAAGACTTTAAGTTCAGAGGGAAACTGGCTTCCTGTAAGGAGTCATGAGAGCTTCCGGAGGTGGGAAAGGCGGGGGGGGGGGGGGGGGGGGGGGGGGGGGGGGGCAAGTCTGTTGAAAGTTCTAAATACAAAAACTGTAAAGCAGGTGGTAAGTACATCCATGCTGTTGAAGTGTTCCCCTTTCTAGGACGTACTGTTGCTATAACGTTTGCTAATACCTGATATCAGCAGAGTCCCCAGGCTTCTCATTTCCTGTTGGTGGCGGAGCTGAGTTGAGTCAACAGGCGGGACAGCAAACCGCTGCTTACAGACAAGGCTTATCGGTCTGTTTCTAGAGCAAATGGAAGTCTGAGCGTGATTTGGGAAGTACATCTAAAGACCAACGCCAAGATAGCTGGCTTTGGGTTTTAAAACAAGTATTTGGGAGACACTACGGTTATTTTGATGAAAGAAATCGACTGAATGGTAGAAGCACTGTCAAACAAAGTAGGGGAGTCGGATTTACCTCAGGACTTGCAATTCAACGAACATGGGGAAGACATAGCTGAGGAGAAAGTATGATTAGCTGTCTGTCATTAAAATTAAAAAAAAAATTACCTGCTACGCAGGTAGGGAAGAAGACACATACTTTCCTATTAAAACTACCTTTGTCTGATGATTGCCATTGCTGTTTTCAGTCATAACTTCCGCAGCTACTTTCATTCAAAAGAAGCCATTAAACTCCCATCCTTCCTGCATGTGCCCAGTGTGCAGAAGCTTAATTAAATCTACAAGTGCAGCCTTAGAGGAACAAGAATCAAATTAATTGCAACATGGGCCACGCATTTGTTTCGCTGACAGTCCCGGCGCATTGGAGGAAAGGCAATCTGTGCACCCTTATCTGAATTAGTAAACTCAATATCACTTTCCATTAGCATGGCCGGCCGGAGCCATGTGTCTTCATCCTGACACTGCTTACATGCTAATGCCCTCACAAATAGAGTCTGTTCCAACCGGTTTACTAAGGACTCCAGAGTAGTAAATCCAGGACTCGGGATATGCTGTCTTCGGCTTTCTGCCTCACTGGCTTTTGTGAGTCCTCTAGATTGAGCTCCATAATTAGACTGCAGAGTAATTAAGGAAAATTCAGCTCATGCAAATAGAGCGAAAGGATTTGCTGCTAATTACGGTCGTTATAACCATAGTCGAGAAAAATTAATTTGCAATACTATTATTCAGCTTTCCAGTGACCTGTGTTAATCTAAAGTGAGGAAACGTCTGCATGTTGCTAAAGATTTCAATAAATACTCTTCCACAACTAGAGGGAATTCAACAGATAAGCGACATATTTAAAGTTTCGTTTGTTTGTTTGTTTATTAAAAGTTTTAACAAAAAAAGGGAGGATTGTAACTCTCCTGTAGAAGCTTGGGTGTATATTAACTTTGTTCCTACGTCTGTTTCATTTTTGTAGCATTTTAAATGCACCACTGACAATCTGCAAATGCCCTCTTTGCAATTTATAGAGTTCACAACTGGGGATTTAATTAGACAGTATATAATTTTCTTGTTTTAAGATTCTCACATATGCATGCCTTAAGCCAAGTGTTTAATGCCAGTGAACTAACTATAACTGGGGATACTCTGCCCACACGAAGTAGATCGCTCCCGGCAAGGCCACCTTACTCAGCATAGGAGGCAAGACCTGGGAGGTACTGGAGGTGGTTGGAGTCGTTTCCAGTTAGAACTGCAAAGTTGTCTACTTTAAACACTCCCAGGACCATCTCAAAGAGAAACTAATTTTCTCACTGAAAATGGAGAAGAGACCGATCTGTGGCCTGCTTGCCCTCTTGCCTTGTGCTTTCTTAGCATCTTCTCATTCTTAGATACCCAAGGGTAGAGGACAAGCCCATGTTCCTCTCCGCCTACAAGAGGAAAGAGCACTTTTGAGGACCAAAAGCCCTACATGCTAATGAAGAGAAGCCATGCTCGCTGAGTACTAAAAATTAAGGATTCAGTCCATCCAAGGTCAAATTGGGAAATTTAAAAATGTATGAGGTCATATTGTTGAGGGTTTGTCCTGAGGGGAAATCCATCCTATATTAGGAGCAACTGGTGAATTGCTTATTGTGTAGCAGTATAATAAAGAGAGACACTGAGTTAGACACACTCTGAAGTTCTTTAAGGAACAAGTTAACAAGGGACACTGTGTGGGCTCCGGCTGCTGCCACTTCTAAAATTGGTCAAGTAAGCATCTCCCTTTGGTGGTTGCAGACTGATATGCCTGGAGGCAGGGGGCTGGACCTGGTAGTTCTGAAGACCCTGACACTTCCTCTCTTTCCCATAATTATTCATGCACTGTAAGCACAAGCACTGTGAATTTCCTGCATTGAGGATTTTACTGTGTGAGAAATCTGTGAGTGTCTAAGATTCACCACTCCCTTTTCATCAGACAACGCTGTCCATTTGTAGCTTAACCCCCAAGACCTGTCTGTTAATAAGAACAACCAAAGTGCCCATCATCATCCACACAGTGGTCATTTGTGATGTACTTTGAACATCCCGATGACTGTTATAAGAAAGGCAAGAGAGAGGGAGTGCCAGTGGTTGCTGCTGACAAATTCTGCTCTGATTAAAGCACCAACAGCCAGTTGGAGGCAGGGATCTAGGTCAGTGACCTTCCCAAATGGAAGCCAACCTCAGTAATCAACAGAGCCTGCCGCTCCCGACAGGGGCACTAAGCCACTTGAACACTTTATTAACAGTAGCCTACGCTGTGGTGAAAGTATAGGAAAGGGCTGACGGTGTCAGTATGAATTTTTTGTGGCTCAGATTGAGCCGAAGTATATGTCTCTTTCCCAGTTTCTTTGTCAACCCGAGAGGATCTAGAATCCCCTGGGAACTCCAGATGAGGGACTGTCTACTTTGGGCTGGCCCTTGGGCACGTCTTTGAGGGATTCTCTTGACTATGCTAATTGGGGAGGGAAGCCTGCCCACTGTGGATGGCACCACTCCCTGCAGAGGAGATCCTGGATTGTGTAAGAATGGAGAAAGTGGAGTGGGCATCCGTGCTCTTGCACCGAATCACTGCGCTCTGCTTCTTTACCGCAGATGAAATGGGAGGGTTGCTTCAAGTTCCTACCTCCATGGATGTCCCGCGATAATGGGGGTCACCTAGAACATGAGTCGAATAAGGCCTTTGTCCTTTAAGTTGATTGTGCCAGGTATTAAAACAGCAACAGAGGGAAACACTGCCCATCAACTTCCTATCAGTATGACAAAACACCAAAGGTAACTCAATGAAGGAATTGGTTTGTTTCTTGGCTTCAGAAGCCTCAGCCCGTGATCAGTTGGCTCTGCTGCTGTGGGCCTGCCATCATGGTGGGAGTGTATAGATGGTGGCTTCCCTCCTGGTGCCCAGGTATATCTCCTAAGTGTAGAGCCCAATAACCTCATTTGCTCCTTTTGGGTTCGAGAAGCTCCTTTGTGCATCATGGGCCAGGGACTCTGTTTATTTATCCAGTTGATTCTTTTTTTTTTTTTTTTTTTTGAGAACCTACTGTCCAATTAATAACTTTAGACAAATCAAGTTTAGTAGACTCTAATTGAACGGAAGATGAATCGAGAATCAAGCAGCTAAGAAGCCGCAGGTGGTCAGAGCTCTGCTCTCCCCTGCCTTGCTCTCAGCTCCTCTCCTCTGCCCTGCCTGACCCTGCCCTACTCTGCCCTGCAAGGTAAGCAGGCCTTATCTTTGGATGGAGAGCAGAAGAAGTAGAGACAGCCTCCGTGCTTTAGACTTGGTTTGCTTTATCTAAACCCAGGCGGATTAGTTGGCTGCCTGTGGTACGTGAAGCTTGGCTACTGTGCTTAGCTAAGACTCAGCTATTGTTAGCAAAGTAGAGTTCTAAAAGTAGAGTTGGGCTTTCAGCTAGTGAGCCTAAGTGTGTGCCTTTGTCTGCATTGTGCGGCTACAACAAACAGCCCCGCAAGTGTGTACTTGCAGAGAGCTGAGACTTATTACTCACAATTAACAGGGCTGGGAAAGCCAGGACAGAGGGGGACTTCTGTGCCTTTCATCTAGTGAGGGCTTTTGTGCTTTTCCACCCCGTGACAGAAGGGCAAGAGAGAACCCAGGAGACTGGGTCGGGGGAGACCAAATTCACCCTCTCTTGGAAACCTTGCCTCCTTCATGAAGGTAGAGCCCTCATGACCTGCTCATCTCTTGGAGGTCCCACCCCTCAGCATTGCTTCACTGAAGATTCAATTTCAAAGACATGAGGTTTGGGGGGCACACTCAAGGGTAGCAGCGGGGTTGCTGCTGTCACTAAGGACTGAAAGGGAAGGGGCATACTCAGGCTGGAGTCAACCTAACACTCCATGTCAGATACTGTTCTAGGCATCATGGAAAGAAAAGGAAACACATTTTTGAAGTTTGAAGTTACATCAAATTATATTCTCCAAATGATCAACAAAGAGGAAAACAGGGGTTTGTGGGTCCTTTCACCCTCCCCCAGGAACACCCCAGTCTTTACACTGAGAAACTTTGTTTAAACGAACAGTCGGGTAAAACAAAGCTGTAGGAAGAGTGATTTCAGGAGGCAGAAGTGAGTCTAGACTTCTGTAGGGCCGGGGGAATAAAAAAGGTGAAGAGAGGAAACGGGGAGCCGACCTCAGTGGACAAAGGTTCCATGCGTGAGCCTGCTCTCCAGGCAGTGGCCCGGGACTGGGGGTGCAGCTCGCTGTAGAATGCTTGTGCACACCCGAGGCTCCTGCCTCAAACCTCAGCACCTCAAAAACAGACAGACATGGAGGAGCGGAACGCAGCAGGGCAGGGGGTGGCCTTCGGAGGGGGAGCATCTGGCCATCTCAGGACCACAGGGGTGAGAGGAGATGAGGCAGAGCTGGACACTGTGGAGAAAGCAGGGACGGTAGAGATGGGACCAGCCTCGGGCAGCTGTGCCCCTGCCTGTGCCCGCAGGACTCTGGGATGCATCTTAGAAGAGAAGAATCTAATTTTGAAATATCTGCCCCGGTGGGTTCTTTGACAGTCCTTGCTGCAGACCCTGAGGGCCCCTGAGGGGAAGATGTACCTGGGCCGGGTGTCCCTGGGCCAGTCGCTCAGAACCCACTTTCCCTCATCAGAGCCGATGTAAAGACAGTTCTTTGCTGAGGCACCTAAAGCACTCAGCCTGGTTATACTTCTTTAAAGGGAGACCTGGAACTCTGAAGAAGCCTAGTCCCCTGGGTTTGGAGGAGGAGGAGATGAAGCGGCATTCTTTGGGAGCCTCAGAATCACAGGGTCTCCTGCTCACCTGAACACCTCCTTGATGTTCTCAGTTCCTAGGGGAAGCTAACTACTTTCCTGCCTGTCACTATAACCATGACAGAAAACCCCAGGGAAACCCACCATGTTGTTCAATGTGGAGCAGAATTGACGGTAAAACTATATTTACAATTGCTGAATACATTAAAGAATATTATGTATCGCATTTATTCTAAAGTATTCTGCCCTACTGTGTACACTGAACAGTAAGTAATACATCATGTTCTGTTACATTTGTCTTTGGGGATTTTGCAAATGGCAATTTCAAATGTATGCATTTGCTGTCTTTTTTTTTCCTGGTCCCTTTCCAACCATTCATAAAGCATATAACCTTTTTGTTCCATGAACTAAAAATATATTTCATTCAATGAGCTGAAGAACCATTCAGAATTTCTCCATTCCTAAATCCAGAAATTTTAAATTAATTTTCTCAGATTAATCATTTCTAGCTACTTGTGGAGGGGTAAAAAGGAAATGTTGAACATGGTGTCTTATTTTAAAGAGATAAGAGCAAGATTTAAACAAAATGCAAAGGCATGCAGTTGAACATCAAGCTAGCTGTGGTTGTGCATGAAATTGAGTACTGTGTGGTGAGAGGGAAGGGCCCTGCTGCGCTGGATACGGAAGATGTGCACAGCTGTTTGTTCTCCAGTGTGGCAGCAGCCAATGTTGGTCTGCATTCTGCACCACTGTACCAACCCATAATTTTAAAGGCAACAATGTAGGCGAGTTGTAAGTGCCTAGTGCTGGTAGTGAAGCGGCCGCCACAGGCTCCCATGTAATAAGCAACGCACTGCCTTGATGTGTAGGAAAAGTCTGTCGTAAACAGTAGCCCCACGATGCTTACGACAGTGTTCACATCCAGCCATGCAGTTGGGTAAGCAGAAGAAAAGACCTTTAAATTGATAATCATCATTGTAAAATCTCTCCTAGTCTCACCATAACCAGTTTAGTGGACAAAGCAGAATAGAATATGTATGATATAATTCCTTTGAAAAGAGGGTGTGCATCTGAATCCCTAGAATACTTTTTCTTCTTCTTTCTTCCTTTTTCTCCCTCTTAGAACAAAGATTCAGGTTCTATTCCAGACTTACCCAGAATCCCCAGGGATGACATACAAGCATAAATATTTTAAAATTGTATTGCATTAATAAAAGATATAACACTTTCAGTTTAAAAGTCCTGGGTTAAGAAGACAATAGTGGCCACATCCGAGTGAGTTTTCAGAAAATGCCTTTTTGAAGCGTACTGGGCGTGAATTATTTTTGTGTATTATTCATTATTCTGAGACCCCAGGGTTGAAAGATAAATAAAAAGACAGAGACCCCAGATTGAAAGGTAAATGGAGAGACAGAGACTTTAGGATTGAGAGGTAAATGGAGAGACAGAGACCCCAGGATTGAGAGGTAAATGGAGAGACAGAGACCCCAGGATTGAGAGGTAAATGGAGAGACAGAGACCCCAGGATTGAGAGGTAAATGGAGAGACAGAGACCCCAGGATTGAGAGGTAAATGGGGAGACAGAGACCCCAGGATTGAGGGTAAATGGAGAGACAGAGACCTCAGGATTGAGAGGTAAATGGGGAGACAGAGACCCCAGGATTGAGGGTAAATGGAGAGACAGAGACCCCAGGATTGAGAGGTAAATAGACAGAGACCTCAGGATTGAGAGGTAAATGGGGAGACAGAGACCCCAGGATTGAGGGTAAATGGAGAGACAGAGACCCCAGGATTGGGAGATAAATGGAGAGACAGCCCATCCCATGGTCAGAAAACTCTTTACTGTTACTTACTTACTTGAAAAATAAAATGAGCAATGTTGTATTTTAAATGCATGCTCAATGCCAACCTTTATGAAAATTATGGACAGGTTTACTGTTTTTTTGATTGATAGAATACTTAAAGGTTTTAATGACAAAAGTTTATTTATATTATATATGCTCTGAAATAAATATATATTGTGGAATGGCTAATCCAGCTAATGAACATATCTGTTACCTGGTGGCGAGAGCATGCAGAATACCTAAACTCCACTCTCAGCAATTTTTGGAAGTGAACCACTGTGGCTTAAAGGAGACTTAGAAGACTTAATAAGATGCTGTGTATGAGAGCCCAGATTTAAAAAAAAAAAATTAAAAGCAGACAAAACATTTGGGCAAGGCTACGGAGACTTCTCAGGGGTTGAGAGTGTGTGCTGTTCCTGTACCCCAGATTTGGTTCCCAGCATCCATATGTTGGCTCACAGCCATGTATAGCTCCAGTTATAGGGATTTGATGCACTCATCTGGTTTCCATGGGCACCAGATATACATATGGTGCACATACATAACACTCATACACATAAAATAAAAATAATTAAATCTTTTAAAAATTGGTTGTATAGAATATAGATTATATGTTAAATGCTCTTTAAAAATCATTCTTTTCTTACGATACTATTACAGGTTGTGTGGCTTTTATCTAAACTCTTGGGGACAAGACATGGATTGTGGGAAAAGGGAAGGATTTGAAAAATATTTGAATAGGCTTTTCTGGTTGAGAATCTATAATTCAAATCCAGCATCTAAATGCTTCAAAGTCTGATACTTTCCCAGCATCATGTTGACACTCAGTATGTTTCAGGTCTTGCGGCAAGATATTGGATTTTACATTTTTTTATTAGGGCAGGGCAACCTGTGTTTTGATTGAATAAGAGATGCATGCTGAACTAGTGTTTAGGGATAGTAATAGTACCTAAAAATTTCACATGGTTCAATGAAGACACATGCATGCATACATACACTCCCAGCATACATACACACATATATGTATGTATACAGAGAGAGAGAGAGAGAGAGAGAGAGAGAGAGAGAGAGAGAGAGAGAGAGAGAGAGAGAGGAAGTGAAGGAGAGGGAAGGAAGGAAGGAAGGAAGGAAGGAAGGAAGGAAGGAAGGAAGGAAGGGAGGAAGGAAGGAAGGGGAAGCAGCAGAGGGTAAATATTTCTTTCATTCCCATAGAATTGAGAATTTTTAAGGTAGGAAGTTGTGGGGAAAGAAAGCTTTCAAGGACTATGGTAAGATGGCTGACTTCTCTTCCGAGGCTTGGAAGATGTTGATGTTATGTTGTTTGTAGTCTTTCCAGCTTTGTGCTTTCCAGAAGAGTCAAGTCAACAAACTACCCAAGACCTCCCAACGGCCTTTAAAAATGATGATTAAATGACAGCTAAGGGTTTTTTTACCCCGTGTGAGCTGTGGTCAGCTGGACTGAGTGTAAGCTGTCCCGCAGCCGTGGCCAGATGCCTTCCCCATGGGATCCTCTCCTGCAGACTCAGGGAACACTCACAGTTGGAGTCCAGCATGTGGGCACCGAGAACCAGAGAACAGCAGCCAGTGAGCAGCTGGCACCCTCTTGTTGGGATAAGATGCAGACTGGAGAGGAGGGGCCAGTGCTTGCGGGGGAGGGGCAGAGCCCACCAGCTGTCCACACAGCGAGGTGGAGAGGCAAGAAGCTGCCTATTTCCATAGCAAGCATGGGGCCTGCAAGGTACCACCCTAGACCTGTGGATGCTCCGCCACACAACACCGTGCTTTGGCCTGTCTTCTTACAAGGCTGTGTGTTTTCTAAATTGTCTCAGACATGCAAAGTCCAAACTTAAGTTTTGAGTCCTAATGGAAACCGTGTTAAGGGAAGCACCAGGTCTTACTGTTCTTACTTGACTGAGCCGAGTCAACACTGGATACTTTCTCTCAGGGATGCTCTCTTATGTCACATTCTTCCCTCGAAAGGCCATTTGAAATGGACTTTCATCTCTATGGACTCACCTTGGTCTTTCCCCTTTATTATATGTGCATGGACACCACAGTTCGACATATGTTTGGAATCTTATTTGAAACTGAAACCCCATGGGCCATCCCTCCCTCTTCTTTATGCGACTGTGTTCACGCCACCATCTGCACGGGCAGTGCCCTCCTTTCATATCGGAACCACACGCTGATCACTTATACCATGGGGACCCAGTTTCCCTCTTTCAAAAGCTGGCTATACCCATTGTGGCCGCATAGGAAACCTTATAACCTGGACCAAATAGGCCACAGACTTTATCCAATGGAGTTCTGAGTTTGATAGAAAAGTAACTAGGAGAAAGGTGGTCATGATGAGTACCATGGGGGGAAAAATGAGACTGTGGTTCTGTTTCTAGAAAGTTCTTTCTATAATAATAAATGCGGAAATTTATTCAAAGAGCAATGCTCTCCAGTCCCACTACAAAGAACTCAGAGCGCAGGCTGGACTCGAGACTCGAAATCAAAAGCTGCCTCCTTCATGCCTAGGAACTTTGTATCCTCCGTGGTGGCTGTGGGGATGTGTTTGCATTCACAAGGCCTTATTTTATTTGTTGTGACTTCAGGACCAGTGTGATTTATGGCAGAGGCAGTCTGGAAATAATATGAACAGGCAACAGTACAGCCACAGCTATTTCCAGCCAGCATCTCCTATCTGCTCAGAGAAAATGTAGAAATCCAATTCTCAGTGACATTTCTGTGCTTTCTTTTTATTTTCCTTGCTTTTGAAATACTGCGTTGTTTTGTACACTCGTATCTGGGACTGCCACGTACTTAGAATGATGTAGTGTTGGCCAGCCTGGAACTTGGTGCTTTTCTCTGTGTTGTCAGATCTAAGCTGCAAGAGCCATTTTTCCTATTCTAAGTGTCGAGTATATTATTCTCCCGTCTCAGAATTCAAGAAGGAACTTTTGAGAAATGGTCTCTCCCAGACACCTGATAGCCCCAAGGGCAGGATCCCACATTTGAGCAGACTTCCTCTCAAAAAGGACATTTCTGCCCAGGAACCTCTCAAGAACTGTGGTGTCATTATCCATGCTTTGGCCGGCCAAGGGGAGTGGGAAAGAGCCATGAGGAAATGGAGTTAACATTTTCAACTCACACAATTTCATTTTCTTTCTGTTCTCAGAAGCCCAGTTATTGAATCCTTTCATGTGCACTCCCAAGAACGAATTCAGACCTCTAGTTCAAGTGCACAGCTCTTTGGAGGTTCTATCATAGGAGACTGACATCGGTTATTTTAGTGATGCCCACTTATAGAAAGTTGAGCAATTACTGGAATGTGTAGACAGAATCGGCCAGCACTCTGGCAGTCATCCTTTTAGGATGGACAAAGGGACAGTAACAGAGAAACATAAAATCAGTCCTGACATCATGTGAGAAGGAAAATGGGAAAGACACCTGATCCTTCCCTAAGCTTGGTTAGTAGTTTTGTTAGTATAGGCTGAGCACCTACCCCCAGCCCGCTTACCCAAAATGCTCCTGAGCAGAGATGCTTCACTTTCAGATCTTGAGACTATTTCCTGTACATGTTGGCGTCCGTTGGTGATGATTCCAAGGTCTAAACAGGCAATGTAGGGCAGGGGAGAGTAATTCTGCATGGTATTCCTTTTTTGGGGCACTGGAGATTTTACTCTAGCCCATCACATGAGGACAGGTGAATTCTTACTAGTAACATTATGTCCATACTCGGCAGTGCTTGAACTTTGTAGCGTTTTAAATTTTCAATCTTGAGAGCAAGAATACTCAGCCTGGGGTTGGCTAGTGCTCTTCAGTTGAGCCCGTGGCCAGTTGATGGCCATCTTCTAGAAAAGTCGTCAAGAGCCAGGTATTGCTAAGCTCCTGTCACTGTGAGATTTGCCATCTCTAGAGGAGGAACCGTACTCTGAGATGGAGAAAGCAGCAGCCAGATAGCAACTGAGTTTCTGTTTCTTTAGCAGTGTTACAAACTTCTCGGCTTTGGACCTGGTACATCAGTCCCTTCCAGTAGTGTAAAGGTAAGCCTGGCATGACATGCCTTAGGATAATACCAGGTTTTTTTGTTTAGTTTTGTTTTGGCTTTTTACTACAATTATAGCCAAAGCTGTCTGGCGCCTTCTCTTAGCCGGGTGAACTCTGATACTCTGTTCCATGCTGCTGTACCTGTTAGAGAGCTGAGTAGCAAAGAGCAGACTGAACCATGTTTACCTCTTTGAAGAGAAGTATAGTGTCGCCGTGAGGAAGCGGGTGCAGAGAGAAACGTGCCAGCTCGCTAGTTCTACAAAATTCAGAAAGTGTTGTTGGCATATAGCACTGGCCTGCCATGTCCAGCTCTCTAGGACCCAGGCCACTGGAAGAGTCCGTTGGCAATGGTCTTGTTGGCATTCAGGTTAGTTTTCATATTGGATGACAATTAGAGTTTATGGCAAAGACTGTTAGATCATGCCAAAAATCAATTTGGAGAAATGTCCACCAGTTAGAGACTGCAGCACCGATGGCCCTCTATCACAGGAGATGCTGGCCGGTTTCATCCTGACGGGGTACTGTCCTCATTTCCCCTCTCATGAACTTGAGTTAGCAACCACTGTTCCTGAACCATGGGTTTCACCTCAGGGCGGCCCAAAGCACTCAGAAATGCAAGACTGCATGAATGGATGGCAGGATGCAAATCCTCCTTGTATGTCAATATTACACCTTGAGCAACACCTGCCCAGAGGTGTGGAGATGGGCGCCCCAGTGGGCCGTTGGCCGCTCTTGGTTTTGATGGCCTCTGAGTGGCCCATTGGAAGTGGGTTTTGTAGAAAGTGCCCAAAAGTCCTCATTCCAAGTATTTCAAGGTTAAGAAAAATATTTATTCCTGCTGTGTTTTAAGAGATCAGAATAATTTGTAGACATAGTGAGTGATATTTTTAACAGTACTTCCGTGGACAGCAACATATAACATAACTGCTAATGCCTTTGTGAGCTTCAGAGTAGTGTTCTATCTAATAAGGTGAAATAGTTAAGGCTTTAAAATTATTCTAGGTGATAATGTGACCAGTCACTCAGAACATCCTTTTTTTGAATTTAGAGTGTCATACAAATGCTGTGTCAGAAAGCTAAATGTCTATGAAGCATTGTGGATAATAACTCAGCTGGTTATTACAGATACATTTTTATTTGTTTTCCATTACTTTAAATTGTTGGAGGGTCTTATTCATAATGAGAAAAAAAAAGGTAGGAAAGAAAAAAATGCGTTCCTTTTCATCACTGTGAGATTTTTGAGTCACTCCCCTGGAATGTTGGTTTCTGTTCGCAGGAGAAAGTTAGAATAGACGGAATGAAGTTGTTGCTTATGAGGACAGTTTTCAGCTTATAGGCAGTTAGTGCTGGCCTTTCTTAAATGGATAATCAGCATTATGTTCCGGCAATGTGGTAAAGCTGAGTCCATAAGATTAATCAGGCCACACGCTGTCCTGTGGCTCCACTAATACAGTTCTGAGTGACATCAGCACTTCCTCAACACATCACACACAGAAAGTCTTACAGGGCTGTGCATGTGTGTCCTCGTGGGCAGATGTTCAGGCACAGTGAAAGATGGTTAGTTTTTCCGTTCTGCCTGGTGAACAAGGCAGTGTTCTCTGACTGGGTGATGGGAAGCCAGTGCCAAGGCAACTGGCTACAAAAATGCTCTCACTGACTTCACCAGCCTCTGAAAGCTCAGTCCAGGAAGTCTAGGCTCCAGGGCTCACTGTGGCGCCTGAGAGAAGAATGCTGTGAGTCCGCTGGGTGGACACAGCCGTCTCTGTGCATGGCCCTGTTCTTCTCAGTGCATGTTCTGTTTCTGGGATGCTTAGCAAAGAGGTATGTACTGAAAGGTTGATCTCCAGCTCTAGACCATGGCTTGGAAAGATGTGAATGTTCAGATCACTGAAGCAAGACTTTACCATTGATTCTTACATTGAGTCATAGTTTAAACCAAGATGTGCTGTTTTTAAATTAAAGTTATGAATGAGTCCATATTTATTTTTAAATAATAGGGGTTGGAGAGAGAGCTCAGTGGTCAAGAGTGCTTGATGCTTTTGCACAGGACCCGAGTTTGATTCTCAGTATCCACAATGCATCACGTCACAACAGCTTATAACCCCATTTCCCTCTGCTGCTCTCCACAGGCATCTGCACTCACATGTACATACCCCCCCACTCACAGACAGACACAAACATACATAACTTTTTCAAATAAGAGTAATGTTTTTAAAAAAGTAAAGGAATCCAACGCAATTATCACTCTAGCAGATGTTCACTGGGCGTCTGCTCCATGCTGCTTCTGCAGGAAGGGAGAGGAACATTCTAAATGCACAGGATTGCAGAAGCTCAAGTGGCACTTTCTGCATGGTCCTGCAGCTCTGTGGGTAGAGCCTTATGTCCTGTTGGGCTCTGTTCAACTCAGTACGTGAATCATGACGTTTCCCAGTTAGGCTGAGACACCGGCAGTCCCTAAAATGCCGAGTGCTGAAATTAAGTACACACATAAAGCCACAGTCGCCATCTCCCCTGGCCTTGCTTGATGGACTGAAGCGAACACCTGAAGTCACATCAGTGTGGCAGCAGAGGATGATGGGGCAAGTGCCCCTGGAGGTGGCTACAGGAACAGGAGCCAAGTCCCATGCCCTGTAGATAAAGACTGGGCAGATGCCACCAGCCTGGTTCTAGTAATTCCCTCTCCACCCTGCTCTGCTGTGTGTCTTTATTTCTTTTTGGTAATAACCACACTGAAATTTCTTGAGGGTTTTCTCTGTGTCTGTCATGTGTTACTGTACTCCTGAACATACCTCCACACAGCTTGGTAAGGAAGACTTTAACAGTTGAGCATCCCTTAAACACAATCCCCAGGGCTGGTGAAATGACCATTGGGTAAGGGTGCTTGCTGCCAGGCCTTACAGCCTGAGTTAGCTCACCAGCACCCACATGATGGAAGGAGAGAATGCAATACTGAAGGCTGTCTTCTGACCTCCATGTACATGCCATGGCATACTCACATACACAAACACATGCTTGTGCACATGTTTACACATGTACACACACATGAAAGAGAGACAGAGGGGAGAGAAAGAGAAGAAAAAAAAAATTCAAATTCAAACTGTTTGAAGAATCCAAAGCCTTTTGAGTTCCGGCATGACACAAGTGAAAGAATCCACACGGTTGGGGCTGGCGAGTTGACCCAGAGGGTAAAGGTGCTCCCTGTGCAAGCCTGTGGACCTGAGTTCAATCCCCAGAACCCATGTAAAGGTGGAAGGAAGGAATGGAATACCTAAGTTGTCCTCTGGCCTCTAGAGTTGCATGTGACATAGTCATGTACACACACATGCACACACACTAGAAATTGTTCCTTTACACTTGGATCCCATTCCCAGGATAGCTCATGATGTATGTGTAATGATTATAAAAATTGGAAAAAAATCTCAAAACATTCCTGGTCTCAAGCCTTTTGGATAAGGTATACTCAACATGTATTGTCCTTAAATTACTGTGGGGAAAAATCACAGTGCACACGCTTTTAGTAGCTGGCAGATGGTCAGAGAAGTGGGGAATGGAGCTGCAGAGACTCACAGCAAAAAATGTGACACCAGAACGTGACCTCTGTATCCTGCTTCATGGATCCTGGTTGGTAAGAGGAAAACGTCATTGGGGGAACAACGTAGGGGACAGTTGAGGTCTGTTAGCAGAATCATGAGTAAGAGTCAAACCAAGGACAATGTGATTCTGTAATAGAAGACTACTCAGGGCCAGTTCTCAAGGAAATGTGCCGCAGAGGGTTACCCAATAAGATTCATTTATTATTTATTTAAGTAATTTATCACAAGGACAAGACTCATGAAAGCATTTCATCCCAGAAATTCAGCAGAGAAACAGTGAGCACAAATGAATCTTACAAATCCCCCTGTGAAGGGAGCCATGATTGATATATCCGCAGAGGTCACTGAGCATGCTCTGTGTCTCTTAATGAACTTCTCTTACCCGTGGTTTGTCTAGGTGTTTTTTTTTTTTTTTTTGCCTTTATACCTTAATTGTTATTTAAAAGAGAAGAAATAGCATTCTACCCACTCTGAGTCAAAACCCTGATTCTTAGTAATGAAGCATCTTTGTTGTTCAAGTAACATTACAGGTACTACTTTGTCTCGTAGCTATTATCATGCATGCCCCAAGAGATAACTTGAAGCCAATGAATGGCTGGTCTGCAGGCCTAGTCACTATTTGAGAGAGGCCCTGGAAATGGCCTTTCAGGTATGGGGAGGGGAAGTTGGAGCCCCCAGGCTGGGGAGATGAGTGTGCCATGCTAAGCTGAAGTCAGGTGGCAGGCACCCTCACTGCTTCAGTGTTGAGCAACGTTCTCATCTGTAAATCCTAAGTTGTAATTTTGTATCTTAACCTGAACTTCTTATCTTCAATTTCAACTCACAGAGTTATAAGAATAGTATAAAAAAATCTTATATATTTTCTCCACTTTCTCTAATTATACCAAAATACCATTATGAAGCTGTTATTTCTTCCTTCATTTGTCTGCTAGGATTGGCATCAGAAAAATGCCATAGACTGACTACACCAACAGATACGAATGTTCTGAGATAGGATATCTGATGACCAGGTGCTGGCCAGGTCTCTGACTGAAGAAGGGATCCCTTGCTGGAATGTAGTTGACTACCTTCTCACTGCACCCTCATATGCAATGAGAGCCCCCTTTCACTTATAAGGCCGCCTATTCCCCTGGGTTAGAATGCACCCTAGTGATCTCACTGAACCACGTTTCCTAGAGGCCCTGTCTCATAGTCACATTTGACACAGCACTTAAATGTGTGCGTGGATACAGGAGTCATAGTTCAATCCACAGCATACCACACTGTGTTTTCGTGTTGATACATTGGGTTCCCTTAAGCATATTCTACCTTTTGAATGTGTTTTGCCTTAATGAGACCTTATGATGCTTTCTCCTCTATGCATGTCATCCAGACTGGTGTTTCAGAGTCCTACACCCCTGAAAAATTCAAACCCAACAACATTTTGGACACATTATCCTGAATATTAAATTAGATATTTAAATGTGCAAGTAGTCCGATTTCAAACAGGGCCTAACCTTTACGAGGGAAGGATTTTCAGAACTTTTGGGTTGCTCAGACTAGATTATTGTGAGATCTCACTGAATAGTTACTTTGAAGAGAGTAAAAAGCCAAGACAAGCCAGTAGAGTCCCACTGCCCCAGCACTCCCATTGCAATAGCTGGAGTTCATATGTTACAATCAAATGCAAACCTGTGTCCAGTAAATGTATACATTCGAAATGGTGCTACAACGAGGAGCCTCTTCTTCTGGGGTTCATCACCTTTCGTGATCTCATCAGAAGGCAAGGTGGGGTGACTGACCTCTTGTAAGTAGGTCTGAGTACACACTGTGGTGTCCCCACATTAATGAAAGCATCTGACATCATTTCTCCAGATGTACTCCCACTGTTAGTCATGTGAGGCTATATTATAGGGACAGTGAACCATGTCTTCTAGACTCATGCATGTCATTCCTAGTGTCCCCTAAGTGAGTAAAAGATGGGCTCTACACCAGCTGACCTGCCTCCATTCCTCCTGGAAGATTGTTCTTCCATGCTGTACAGAACTCCAAAGGGGGGGGGGCAGTGGGAGAGGCAGGCCCACCTAAGTGCTTTTCCTATGGAAGTGTGCAGAATCCAGGCATACAGTGTCCCCAACAACCTCCACTGGGTCCACATGTGCAGATTCAGGTTAGAGCTCAGACTCCAGCACCGGTGTGAAAACTAGACATGGCAGGGTACATCTGTCCCCTAGCACTGGGGACAGAGACAGGTAAATCCCTGGGGTTCACTGGCCAGTCATTCCTAGCCAGAACAGTGGGGTCCAGGTTTAAAGAGAGAATCTGTCTCAGAAACTGAAGTGGATACGTGATTGGAGGACATCCCAGCAGCATCAAGCCTTTGCTTTTACACGCCCATGCACACACAAATGAAGCAACAGCATGCTGGCAAGAGGTTTTTGTGCTGTTTGTTGGGGGAGGTGAATCGTTTCGTGTGGAGGGCACCAAAGGGCGCCGTCCTCTGGTGCTCTGAGAGGAAAGGTGGCTGAGAACTGGCTGCAGCTGGTTCAGCAACCTCTTGCTGAAAAAGCTACCCAGCCTCCGGTCATCTCTAATGTGGCCCTTCCTCCCCATCCTCACTTGCCTTCCTGTGGGTGGGTTTGGTCTTCTCCTCTTTGTGCTGAGTTGTACTGGGTAGTGAATTAAGCCTTGACATCTTGCAGCAAAATGGACCCTGTTTCCTTTGTCAGCTCCTCTGGTTGTTGAGTGAAATACTTCAGTTGGTTTTTCCTTTGAAAGATAAAGAGGGAAGATTCATTTAGAAAGTATAATAGAGACTTAGAAAGTATGGGAGGGGATTAGAATAGGAAAGAGAGAGGAAGCTGGCATCCCGGGGCTGATCAGAGCCCTAGGGAAGAAGTGATTCACCTTCCAGTGGTGTGCCATCACCACTGAAGAATGGAAGTTCTGTGCTCACCGGCCACTCCTCCTATACTGTGCTCTATTAAAGAGTTGTTGGAGGCTGGATTGGGGCATGGTACAGAAAATGACTGCATTGGGAGCTCTTCTTCAAGTTAAGCAATATTCATATGATGATGAAGAAACGCTTAAGACTAAATTCCAAGGGGGTTTTGCATCCCTATCCCTCTCTCTAGTGTGTCTGGATTTGCAATTCTTCCTACCGGAGGGTAGAAAGAATTTAGGTGTCTTGCACATGCTATGTTCTGTGAGTCTAGGGAGCATCTGCAACACAAAATGGCACTTTATTGCTTAAGTGGCTGCTGTATACTTACACTCTTTAATAGAAGTCCCCTTATACTGCTGGACAAACATGTAACTCAATGATTTCAGTAGCCAGTTGGCTAGGAAACAGCTATTCTATCCCAAGGAACAAGACACGACTGTGAAAACAATGAAGAATGTGACCTTAGGTTCAGAAGTGAAGTGTTAGGCCACTTAATTGTGTACATTGTACGAACTTACCGCTCACTGTGCGGAGGGCCTCTCGGGCCTCAGTTTCTGTTTCTGCCTCAGAAGGACCATATATTATCAACTTTAACCACTCAACTGCGGCCCTGTCCAAAAAGTCTGTCACCTTTCTCTGTAGGCTCTCCACACAGCCCCATTTCCTCTACGTGCATGTGTGCTTCAGACAAGGTTTGTATGATGTCATTTTTAGAAATGTGTCTCCACATCGAATTTCTTCCCATCGCTGAGAATACACTTCATGAGGGATGGAGAGGTGGCTCAGTGGCTGAGGGGGCATAGCGCTCTTCCAGAGGCCCTGAGTTTAGGTCCCTGCATATTAAGCAGATAAAAAACACGTGTGACTCTGGTGCTAGGCTCTGACTCCCCCTTCTGGCCTCTGTAAATGTACGCACACGTGCACACATGTATGCACACGTGCACACACACCACTAAATAATAAATCTTTGGAAAATAATAAGCTACACTAACTTGGGGGAGGGGGCTTACTGTTTAGTTTCTTGATAGTATGCTTAACTGATCATGTGCTGTATATCATTCAATATTTTGGTCTTTTAGAATGCGGCAATATGCTGTATTGCTGTGATCCATATACAGTCACGCCTGAGTTAGAAAAATAATTTGACACATCCACTCCCAATAACACATGTTCAGTGGATATCATGTCTGCCAAAAAAAAAATATTTCCATTTGCACAGTGCTTGCTTTCCTGTGTCATTACTTACTTGTTCATCCCGGGATATAATGTCAGCTTGTGCTGTGTCATATAAAATAATCTCATCTGTATGCACAATGAGATTTATGTTAGCTAGAAGTTGTATCTGATGGCACCTTCCTTCTTAGAGGAAACACTGAAAACATTCTGAAAGTCAGCACAGACCGCCTTGGCATCACGGTGTAGCTGGTGTGCCAGTCAACAGGTTGTCATTGTGCCAATCATGTCCAAGACGTGTAAAGAAATGGTTTCTTAGCTCGCGGATCTCCCATGGCTTTATATGTCTAGGACGGTAATTAGTCAAATAAGCAGGACGGGGTGCTGGTGGTTTTACAATACAGACAAGAGTCATGTGACTGTGGACAGAAGAGAGGGAGGCTGTCAGGACACCGAGGCTTAAGGGTGAGAGGGACTGTCCTTTGCAACAGACGTGGAGAACAAATGTGGGCCTGGAGGAGGGAGGCTGCTCGTTTTAATTTGTGGTGACAAATGGCTGACTGACTTCGTGTCTTCCTGGAATCTATTCAGAGCCCTGACTGTTACGTACAGAATTTAAGGGAACAGTGGAAAGGGGGCACAAACCTGTTCATTTATAGATGGGGAAACACTAATGATGGCCATGCCAATCAAGAGCCGGGCAACTTCGTTAAAAATGTGGCGGGACAATGCTTACACAAGCGTGCTATCAGGAAACAGTCTTTGGAGCAGCCAGCAAGTGGACGGCCCCAGGATGGAAAATGTCACAACCCAAGGTCTTATGAACATATCCTTCCCTATCCATCTTTTTAAACATTAAAGATGGAAGGACTTCATCTAATGGGCTAAACTTCAGCCTGTCGAAGGCAACCCGTGACACCCAGGAAAGCTTTGCTCTGTCTTGACTGTCTTAGTCTGAGTTTTATTGCTGTGCAGAGACACCATGACCACAACAACTCTTTTAAAGGAAAACATTTCACTGGGGCTGGCTTACAGTCTCAGAGGTTCTGTCCATTATCGTCATGGTGGGGGACACAGTGGCATGCAGGCAGACAAAGTGTTAGAGAAGGAGCTGAGAGTTCTCCATCTTGATCTGCAGAAGGAGACACGGTGTACTGGGCGTAGCTTGAACGTATATGAGACCTCAAAGCCCACCTCCACTGACACATTTCCTCCAACAAGGCCACACCTAATAGTGCCACTCTCTAAAGGCTAAGCATTCAAACACATGAGTTTATGGGAGGGGGGACATTCAAACACCACATTGACAAAACTGCTGGTATCTTGTTTTTTTTACTTGAAAAGAGGAAGGTGGTTCCCAGAGGCAGATGCTATCAGGTGGTTCCTCTAACTATGGAGAAGGAGGACTTGGTCTAGGGTGATGGTCATGGAGTCAGAGCAATGCAGTGGTTTTTCTAGGACATGTTTTGGAGCCTCGAGGCTGGACTTCTAGGCACTGCCTTCAGAACTTCCAGAAATAGTCCAATGATTTTGCTGCCCGTGGTGAGGTACCAGAATCACTTTAAGAACTGATTCTAATTGTATGTCACCTTCTCTAAAAATCTGAAGGCCACCATAGAAGACCTTATGTGACCAAAAACAAACAAACAAAAAAAAAAACACCCCAAAACTAAGGTGCAACCACTGTAACAGACAGTTTAAGGTACCATCATCCTGCAACGCACAAACCAAGAATACATCACACCATTGCTGTTACTTGTATCCCATGTACACCACATGAAAACAGGCTTCCAGCAAGCCTTACTATTCATGTAGCTACATACCACTTGAATTGTTCAGGGCCATCAGAATCAAGTTCACCTAACATACACCGAGCACATTCTTTGCCAGGCCTCGCAGAGAGAGATCATGTGCTCAGTTCTTCATCAGCATTCTGTGACACTTCGCAAGTGCCAGGGGCCAGCACAACAGAAAAGTCCTGAGATTGAGATGTCTAACTTCGCCCCAGTTTACATTTTGACTGGGTTACACTTGGTGATGGGATTAGTTATACCTCATTATAAATCCAGGCCAAGAATGAAGAGTAAAATGAATCCCACAGCCATGGGGATTCTCACACAATGGAAATCCCAGGTTCCACCCACAGAGAGTTGACAGTAGCTTTGGCACTTGGGTAGGGACTGGGGATGTCAGGGGAGAGGGGCCACAGTGGTACCAGCACAGTGTCTCTTGAGCACTACCCAGAAGCTCCCATTACTGTGGTAAGCTGATCTTACCATGGGCACTGCATGGGACCATGACACCAGATTCCTAAGAGAAAGAATCTGCTTCTGTTTGCCTTTCCGTTTAGAAGAACACGGTGACAAAATTAAGCACCAGTAACATTGTACCCTGAGTTCCGCACAGCAGCTTTGGAAATCTGAACAGTGATTGTTTACAGGTTCATTTGTGAAACTGTCATTAAGATTTGTTGATGATGATAGCAAAAAGGATGCAGATTGCATGGGTATGATTCTGCATTTTGTGGTGTCTGTGTTTGCTTTACTAGTGGATGTGGGATGTGTGTGTATGTGTGTGTGTGTGTGACATTTCTGCCAGGACCTAATCTCTGAACTCTAAATCCAGATTTTAATTGAGGTTTCAGTGTTTGGTTTGTGTTTCTCATATGAAATTAAAACATTCCTATTAATGATTTAAATGCAGTTTTACACAGAACCAGGCTAGATTTTCTTTGATTAGTATCAGTTTGACCGCATTATTAACCCCAGCAATAAATAAATAAATAAAAGTCATAATCTTTAAAAAAAAAAACCTTCTCAACCTCCAGAAATGGTTCTCTAAAAAGCCATCTTAGGAAGATTCATGGTGAAGAAGATTGAAACACAATAGGAAAAGGTGGCCTGTGACCTTGAAACAAGTCTCCAGTCCATACCGTGGGAAGAGTGATACATCAGATAAACAGGCCATCAACTGTATAAACATATGGACCACAGTTGCAGCTGATGTAATGCAATTTTGATTATTTCCTGACCTTGACCAGTGGGTTGTTTTCAGTGGCAGCGTTCTGAGAGAGGGGACCAGGAGATAAGGAGATAAAGAGGAGAGAAGATGGAGAAGATGAGAAAGTTTGGGATCGGGAGGTCTTGCACAAGCTGTGTCTTATATCTGGCAAGCTCATTAAGAAGTCCAGCATCTTATACACTATTTCCACAGAAGAAATGGGTCAGATGCTACCATACAATGGGATGACGTCAAAAAGAAGCTAATCAAACAATGTCACACTAGAGACACACAGAGTGTTTCAAGAGCATTATAGTCCAAGCACATGGAGGCCTAGGGACTGTTAACTATAGCTCCTTATATTGGGAAGAGCTGGGTTCTCAGGATCAGAAGCCGCAGCTTCCTGAAGTCCCTGGCTGCAGGCCATTCCCAGCTCTCCCTAGCATGTTCCTGGTTTTCGAGACAGAGCTGTTCCTTCTCCGTACATCAGGGCCCCAGGGAAAGCTTCAGGTGATCAGTTTAGCCCTCCACAATTTTGTGTATAATCGGTCCATGCTTGTAGAAATCAAAAGGCCTTTTCAAGATACTTTATTCCCTAAATTTCTCAGAGACGCTTGCATTTTTTTTCTTGAGAAATTTCATGTTATTTGTGAGTCCCTGGCCTATCACAAATCATTTTCCTGTATGTGTGGCATGACAAATAAGTTTTATGGCCTTCCTGGTAGTCTGTGTGTGGTCATAGGCAGCACTGATGTGGGTATGGTGATTTACTCCCCTGGACCTGGAGCCCCTAACTGTGATCTGTGCCCTGGGGGAAAGGATTTTCCCTTGAAATGTTGCTGCTAGTTTACTCTCAAAGTTCATCAAGAGTGATCAAATCCTTCTCCAGGTTGGGCAGGAAGGGGTGCTTGGAGAAACACTGTCTTCCTTTCTAGAGCAGGTCAGAGGACAGAGTTCTCACTTACACTGAATGAAAGGAAAGTTAGCTACTTACTTCTGGAACTGTATTGCTTTGCAAATGGTGTTAGGTGAAGCATTTGGCTTTTGCTGCATATTCTACCTTAGAAATATATATTATATATACATACATACTTTTCACACTGTGGCAAGGTTGATAATATTTATACATACCCTCACCATTGTTGAGAGACAGGAGTCTAAGTTGGGACGCACCGGCTTGTCCCAGTCCAAAGCGAATCGGTTTATCTTTGGTTTAGCCTGAAATTGCGGCAGAGAGCCCTGCCTCCTCCTGGGATCTGAATGTAAAATAACTAAAGCAGATTGAACTTGGCAGTGACTAATGGAGTCTCATGCAGAAGTTGGCAAGTCAGTGGGTTTCTGCATATCGGGAGGAAGAGCAGAGGAACCAGAGCCACTTCGAGATCCAGGCCTGTCTTCTCCGTGCATGCACCCGGCTCTATTGGGGGAGGGGACGTCAGCACAAAGATCCCACCTACTTGCTTCCCAAAAACCATCAAATTCAGAGTATACAAATTTGTTACATTACTGATAATTCCCAGACAGCTTCCTTGTTTAATGAGCCATTGTAGCTGCCTGGAGGTATGCTGTATAACAATAATTTTAATCAGTCACATAAAATTTATGAAGCTGGGTGCAAACTAGCATGAATTAGAACAGTGGTAATGTTTCTTTGATAACTCCATCCTGGCTGGCCACCATTAGCACCTGGGAAGGGCTCCCTGTCATGGGGAAGGTAATAATGATCACATTGGACATCACTGAGTCCCAGCATGTACTAAGTGTAACTTCCTCTTCTTTTATTTTGTCTGTGGTCTGTATCTATGTATTTCCACATATCAGTTACATGTGTATACCTTTACTTCAGATACAATCAGAGTAATTTCTTTGCTTTTAAATGTTTTAGTTTTGCCCTTAGTTTTTAACCTCTAAAATGATTTTTAGGAATGCCTGGTATCACATGGCTTCCACACATAACGTGACGAATCTAGAATATAAGTTTTGAAAGATGGTGGTGATTGTGCCCTGTCTTCAGATCAACTCCCCCTGCCCATGCCACCCTGAGTGGCAAGATTTTGTGTTTTCTAGCTCATTAAACTGACAGCAGAAATTAGTTTGTGGTATTAAAAACTAAAATGTTAAATTACAGCTACATGTGTCCTCTCCGCAATGGGGCGTGCGGAAGATGTTTGATTTTAATGTTTGCCATAATGGAGAATTTAAATTACAATGTTTGTCAAATCTAATCTTTGTTACAGAGCGGAATATTAATTACGCTTTTAACTATAAGAGGTAAATAAAATGAGCATCCACTGCACGGCCAGGGGTAAATTGCAGATTACTGACAACTTGACATAATGCTCCAAATGTCAGTTTTGTCAAACAAATTTAGAGGAACGGTTAAACCATTAGCTTCCCGTTGTTCCCGGGCCCCCTTTCCCGCAGCAAACAAGGGTTCTGAGCAGCGGGAACGCTGCGCCTTGTGGAAGACGGAGGGAGTTAAGCAGGATAAGCAAGATGGATGAGGAGACAAGGCCGCAGATGCGCTCAATTAGTTTATAACTGTCTATTAACTTCTGGGGGTGGCTTTGAACAAACAGCAGATTAACTCTTGCCCATCTGTGGGATCCGCAGAGCCTGGGGAAAGGCTAGTGTGGTGCTCAGGCGGCTGGAAAGTGCTCGGCTCTCACTTTGCTCTGCCTCCCGCTTTGCTAGTTGTGTGTGTGAAGCATTAGGAGTAGCTGTCAGAGTTTTGTGCAGGTTAAAAGGAAAAAGGGAGTGGCCTGGGGCCTGGGGCATTTTCGAGAGGAACCTCGAATGCCGTGCTGTCTGCCAGCCACCGAAGAACACGTCCGCTTTGGGTTGCTGTGCTGCTGTTTCAGAACCTGTACTTGGGAAAAAGGAGCGAGTCTCACTGTTTTGAATATTAAAAAAATTAAAAATCCCCCCTAAATGACTTATCCAGGACTTTCTCCCTGGTAGTGCTCTGGCTTTACAGGGTGTGGCATGGGGCCTCATGGAAAGTCACTTGGGGCTGTTCTCAGCATTTACACAAACTCCCTTCCTTGCTCACCTTGCAGAGCAGGAAGAAAATAGGATATGGTGTGATCATTAGGATTATCAGGGCAGCAGCATTCCCTATGAAATCATTAAAGATGCAGAGAATTCAAAGGGATAGAATCAATTAGAAAGGAAATGCAGAGTAAGACCAGAAAAAAAAAAATTTGGCCTTCAATTTGCACACCAATTGCTTTTTTTTTTTTTTTTTTTTTTTTTTGAGACAGGGTTTCTCTGTGTAGCTTTGCGCCTTTCCTGGAACTTGCTTTGGAGACCAGGCTGGCCTCGAACTCACAGAGATCCGCCTGCCTCTGCCTCCCAAGTGCTGGGATTAAAGGCGTGCACCACCACCGCCCGGCCCCAATTGCTTTTATTAGACACACAGGTATTATGTGATATAAGCTATCAGAATTTCTTTATGTCACTCAGAGCGATTGTAAGACCCTCATGTATTTATATGAACACACACATACATACATACACAGATACATATATATGCACATGCATGCTTACACAGACCATAAAGGGACTTATTTATCCTTTACTGTTGTCTTAGTCAGGGTTACTATTGCTATGATTAAACAGAATGACCAAAAGCAAGATGGGAAGGAAAGGGTTTATTCAACTTACATTTCCACAGCACAGTCCATCACTGAAGGAAGTCAGGACAGAAACTCAAACAGGGCAGAAACCTGGTGGCAGAAACTGATGCAGAGGCCATGGAGGAGTGCTGCCCACTGGCTTGCTTACATGACTTGCTCAGTGTACTTCCTTACAGAACCCAGGACCACCAGCCCAGGGATGGCACCACCCACAATGGGCTGGGCCCTCCCCCATCAATCACTAATTAAGAAAATGCCCTACAGGCTTGCCTACAGCCAGATCATATGGAGTCATTTTCGCAATGGAGGCTCCATCCTCTCTGATTACTCTAGCTTGTGTCAAATTGGCATAACACGAGCCAGGGTGACTATATTATAATGGCCAGGAATTTTAGGTATGATGTTCCCATTGCAGGTTGAGACTATCCCTGTGTGGACATTCCCCATTATAGAACCAATTAGCAACAGAGAATCCAGGATAACAAGTATGATATGCATTAAATGGGCCCAATAAACAAATGATTGGTTTTTGTTTTGTTTTTCAGTTAAGAGTAAGACTCCTTTGAGGAAAAGAGCCAAGACTCAATCTAACTCTTAGGTGTTTGTGTGGGCAGCTGTGCCTACAGATGCTGGTTTACATTATCAGAGTGTTTTTTTGATGATCCCTTGAATTGCCCATCCCAAGATCCTTGGTGTTTTAATGGTTGTTTCTCTGGACTAGACACAGCATTTATGTGCCAATGAGTATTGCTAAATTCTATGTCTCCTACATAGTATGTGAACCGTTAGAGTGAAGGTGGTTTATTCACTGACCCCAGTGTACCCTACAAAACCCTTGAGAAGTGAGATCCCAATGGACACAGTAAGATAAAAGGTGAACTAAGACTCCAGTGGTTGTCTTTGCAAAATAAGACATTAGGCGCCTCTTAGACTTAAACATTTTCCTTCTGCTACTACAGAATTGAACAGGTGTTTGTTTTACAAGGCTAAAACTAGAAATGGGCATGAAGAAAATCCTTTATCAAGCTGGGTGTGGTGGCCCGTGCCTGTCATCCCAGCATTTGTGGGGTAGAGTCAGGAGGATCATGCATTCAAAGTTAACCTAGACTACATACATAGAAAGTAGGAGACCACCCTGGGCTGCATGAGACCCTGTCTCAAATAAACAGCAACGACAAAACCATCATTCACATTGTAACTGCAGGTAACCCCTTCCTCTCCGTGTCCCATGCTGCTTCACTGTCACTGTGGTTGATGTTTGCTGTTTTCACCCACCTGACTATCACAGTCCCCTTGGAATTTTCAGATGCAGTGGCTGCCACCATCACCCTATAATCCCAGTACTTCACACCATGTAGGATTTGTAAGGGGTACTTTTGGAATTTGAATGCATGAATAGTGGGAGAGAGTAAGACATCTGAACATCTTAGCTATGTGTCTGTTGGCGGGGGGAGGGGGGGGTATCAGAAATGTCTTCAGTGTTACAAGGCTGCAGAGCAACCATCTGTTTTATTGTTACTCCTGTCTCTGTAGTCTTCACCGAATATCTGCACCACATATCTTCTCATTTAATCATTGTGACCACAGAGGAGGAGATTGGTCTCTCTGTTGTCCATGTAGGAAAAGTAAGACTCGAGTGTCAGCAACTTTGATACGGAAAGCGAGAACTGTCTGGTGTAGAGGGGAGAATCTCCTCTCGTCACCATTTTCTCAATGAAATAAGTTTTTATCTGAAAGGAGAGGGGAAGCTAATGGAAATAGGAAGAGATAAAGGCAATGGAGACTTCACTTCTCTTGAGTTTAATGTCTATCTCATTATTCCCTCCTCTCCACGTCACTCTTCTTGTCTAAGATTTATGTGCTGACTTCCCAGCCTGGCTTCTAAGGCGTTCCACAGATAACAAGTCCTGTCAGGGGTTTTCTGTAGGCAGCTCACATCTTCCTTCTTTTTCCAAAAGTAGATTGGTGAATTCTAAATAAACGCTGAAAGGTATGGCCATCTGATAATCATTTTACGAGCTAGCTCCTACATCTTGTCAAAACAGGAATGTTAAGTCAACTTCAAGCCGGTAGCCTAGAGTTGAAAAGCTACACAAAAGGTTTTCAACCCTACAACTTCCTATGAGTCAGTCTCCCATACTACAGATACTTTTCAAATAACTAGTTCCATTGCTGTGTCTCGAGGAGACTGAGGTCTGAGTATGGCATGTTCAGAAGACACAGCACGTTATCCCCAATGCTCAACTGTGGTGCCTTCCAAACTTCTGTGAGACAAAAAGGAAATTTGCATCCACTTGATGATGAAGGGAGTTCACATTCACCATTTTTACTCTAGAACAGTAGTTCTCAACCTCCCCAATACTGTGACCCTTTAATACAGTTAAAGGGTGACCCCCCCAACCATAAAATTATTTCCATTGCTACTTCATAGCTGTAATTTTGCTACTGTTACGAATCACAATGTGAATATCTGTGTTTTCTGATGGTCTTAGGCGACCCCTCGGAAAGGATCATTTGACTACTGAAGGGGTCATGACCCACAGGTTGAGAACTACTACTGTATAGACTCATCTGTGTTCAGACTGCTCAGAATATAACTTGACGCAATCCAAGGGCTGTGTTCCATGTCAAGTACCTAGTATATGTCTGTTGTCATGATTTTACTGTGGGAAGGGGCAGGTGTTTTAGAAATCAAGCAAAACTCTAAAATCTCCTCTTGGTGTGTGTATTAACATATTTATAAAATATTTATAATGATAAACATATAAATGTATTTCCATGCATATATCATATTCTAGAAAGCTTTCAAAATCTACCACCTGGCATTTGTTCTCTCTTACTGCTCTGGTGTAAGTGGAGCATCCTACATGTCTCAGGTTTGGGGACAGGAGGTTGGCGCCCTTCCCTATGCTTCGGAAGTGAGAAGGAAGCGTGGGGCCTGCTGGTCCCCCCTCTGAGTGATGCCAGCACCGTTTGCAGGCATCTCCCAGGGAAGCAGATGGCTTCTTTAATGATGAACCTAATTTTTCTAAAATGCTAATGAGTTAGCAAAAAGATAATTTGAAAGTCTGCCATACATTGCAGGAAATGTCTTTTGTGTCTCTGTGCTATGCTTCTGAGAATCATACAGCTACTGTCTGTAGGGTGGGATCAGTTGCTGTCTTAAGTTCTGTTACTCTGATTGCAGGAAACAGAGAAAGATAGTTCACAAGAAAAAGGGATCATTCTCGATGAAACAACCTATTAAAATTAAAGCTATTTTCTATTTGGAAAGACAAGGCCTTAGAGTTGCTTTTTGAAGTCAGTATTTGGAACGGGCTTCACATGGCACATGCATTTCCATTCCTCTACCAATTCCACTGAAACTCAGAGAACATTGATCTGACTATGAGCTTGCCAAGCCAGAGATCTTGCCCAGAATATGCTAGAAAAAAAAAAGAGAGAGAGAGAATGAAAATAATGAAGATCTGGAGTTCTCTTTGGCTCCTATATGTGATGTATTTGTAACACAGGGCACATCCCTGCCCTTTTACACATTAATCTTTACCTGCAACATAGGATAATATGGTCCATCCTTAGCATATTTGTTTATTAAATAGACCATGCCCGACATAAAAATGACCCATGTTCTGAACTTGGCAGATACAGTCTTTTCATGTCATTTCGCATATCCTTTTGGTATCCGTATTTTCTGTGATCTGAAGCTCAAAGCTGGAGCACATGTGGTTCTGATACCTTGTTTGGGTTTAGACAAACTCTCACATGCTGCTGAGATTGATGAGAGAGGTCTGGTTCTGCCAACCTCATCTATCTGTTAGGAAGCTCTATAGCAGCCTTTCACTACTGAGGTATTTTAAGCCACCAGTGATGGTGACCTAGGTCCATTATTTTATGAGCAGTTTCAAAAGGTGACATCACAATTTTGTCATCTCTTCTGTATTTAATAAGTGTTGTTCTTGGCTCAACTGTTTGGTTGAGCTCTGGAATGAAGCTATCATTAATCACCCTAATTTTTGTTTCACAATGAATCTGTACCCTACAGCTTTATTTCTGATTATCTCATTGCAAACTTGTGGGCTTCAGTGTATGTCATTTGTTTGCATGGAATTGGTGTTGGAATGGTCAGAGCATCTCATTCTTGGCTAGCAGGAACCCCTTCAGGTTGTCTGATGTTCTTCTGACATCATTCCTAAGGTCTGAAAACTTGTAGGCCAGTAGACTCCTCAGTTTATTGTGAGCACCATCTGCCCTTGATCGGAGCCATCCATCTCTTGAAGAACCCTTGGTTCCTTATAATAGAAAACTGCAATTAGAAAGCACCATATGGCTGTAAGGAGTGACCATCGATCAGGGTTAGTCATTGTTTCTAGGTTGATATCAACCACTTTACCATTTTTTACCCTGTCTCAACTCACCTAGTATGTGTGTGCCATTGTCTGACAGGCCAGGATTCAACTCTTCGCCTTTCTTTTGCTCACTAAGAAGAAAAAGGCTGTGGATATGTAGTGAAATCTAAGACAACATAAACATGAGACATAAACAATAAATTTGAATACTTCAAGATTATAAACTTCTGCCTACCAAAAGACACCATGAAGAAAGTTTAAATGGAGCTTTACATTAGGCAAACTTATTTCTTACATGAATATATTTCAAAGTGCTAATGGCCTAAGTATAAAGAATATGTGAATATGAATATTGACAAGAAAAGATCAATAACCCAATAGAAGAGTGAATGTAAAATATATTTAACTCTATAATAGAAATGCATTTTATAATATAAGATAATATACAATATATAGGTTATACCATAAGTCATATTTGACAAGTTTTTCAATCTTACTCATAATCAGTTATATGCAAGTTAATGAAAAAATTAAATATTGTATAATGTGTGCATGTGTGTATAGTATATATACTTGTTAGTATGTGTGTGCACATGTGCATGCATGTAGATGCATGTGCACATATGTATACATGAATATGAAAGTCAAAGGTCAGTCTTCCTTTTTTTTTAAATTCTGGTCTTTCAATATTCAATTGAAGCCTATTTATGTGACTGGGCAACCCTCATAACAGGACAACTTTCCTGACCCTTTTGAGGTTCATTTTGGTTCTAGGGAGGGTACCCCTTCTTATCCTGCATCCCCATCCCCACACACCTGTGGGCTCTCCACAAATGGCAGACACGGCACAGGTTATTTGATTTTTCAGGACTTTATTAATGAGGAGCCTTTAGTTATGAACCAAATACCAAAATAGCAAGTTCACCTTTGTTTGCCTCAAGACCTTACTTGTGATAAAGAGAAATTTGTATTTTCATAGTCAGAGGTACAGTTCTTTAAAGTGTGGGGTTTTTTAAAATATTTTTTCCAAGAGATAATTTTTTAACAATAAATTTACTGTTGTTCAGCAATTTAAAAAGCCAATAAAGATTGCATATGACTTAGAAAGAGGGGGAAAAGGGGAGTGGGAGAGAAAGAGAGAGGAGAGAAGGGAAGGGGGGAAGATCTGTGTTGGGAGAACTCAGATCTATGGATGGTGGAGTGGGGTCATGGGAATGCCCATATGCGATTCATTAAAAATTTAGAGTGCTGATAATATGCCATTGTGTTTGGCTGCACTGATATGTTGTACGAAGATATTGACTTGAAACACAATTACCTTACAGTATGGGAGGTCAGAAGGTGCCCACAGGGTTGTACTCCTTTCTGGAAGCAGCCGAGGTGAATCTGTTTCCTCGCCATTCTCCTTCTCTAGAAGCCACCCACTCTCCTGGGACTGTGGCTCCTTCATCCTTAAAGCAGCCAGTGTGCCTTTGGAGCTTTGGCCACCCTATCACTCTGACCTCATGTTGCCCCATTTCCTGAAGTGCCCTGCAATTCTGTGGGCCGGGAGATGGAGAATGGAAGCCCGGTCTTATTCTAATCCTACCAACAATGCATTCCAACAGCCTCCATTCTTGTAGCCATATAATATACAGTCGCAGGTTCCAAGATTGGGAGATGGGCATCTTCCAGGGCCTTTCTGCTCAGTGATGAAAGCATCCCTTCCTAGGTTAAACTTAATGCCTCTCTTTCAAGGAAACAGATTGTACGTTCCTGCTTACATCAACTAACCACACATTACATTTTAGCATTGGGAATACAAATCTCCTTTTTTAAACAGTTTTTGTTATGCTTTTAAATTTTCATACAATTATAGACTGTACCTTGAGCATATTCCCCACTCTTTAAATTTTTCTGCCTGTTTATGAAATTAGTTCTGTGTATCCAAAGGATATACTGAATTTTAAAATGTCAGTCCTCAAATTAAGATCCATAGTAGGCAATTTTATTGAGCCCTGTTTTCCTGTGCGTTGATGCCAGTGATGTGCCCTGCTTTTATTAGGCAGAGGCCTTGCAAGGCTTTAGTGAGCTCAATAAACATCAGGGGAGTGGAGGTACTACTCCAGTGTGACATGCTTTAAATCCCTGCTTCCTCGCTTGTATTTATAGCCCGGTAGAGGACCAACAGTATACCAGTTTAGTTTTTCTGCAGAGTGACATTTTTGAAATCATTAAATTTCCAGATAATGTGCACGTGTGGAATTGGGCAGCCCAAGCGGACTGCGCAGGACTCCTCTCACGAATGTCACTGGATTCCCACTTTCGCTCTGCTGTGGAGCGCACCAGTTTCATATTTCTTGCGGCATGGCTGATCCCAGTCCCTCCAGACTCATATCGCTCTGATGTGAGAGATAAAGCTAAACAAAATATTACTAAGCATGACAGATACTGCATCTATTATTTTTATGGCTGACTCTTTTTTCAGTGTTTAAGACTCTTCAGCTGGTTTTGGAAATTACATCCAGGCGCTCAAGTGAGCTGTGAGTTGCTCCCAAATGGAAGATGTTTTTGTCAGGTGGGAATCTATGAGCAGGTGGATCTTGAAGGGCAGAATGCGTGTGGAGATAGCATTTTTACTGCAGCACAGGTTGGGAGGCTTCAAGCTTAGTCAAACTGTTCCAAACCAAGACCTCGATGTGTTCAGAGTCTGTACGCTCAAGAGGGCATGAGGGGCATACAGGATTCACAAGGCATTTCCTTGGGAGGAAAGACAGCTTGGAGAAGATGCCCCAACAGAGTGGTATTAAAATGAATCTCGGGATTGGCCCAAAGGCTTCCCTGCAAGGTTGTTAAATGAATAGTGTTAAAGTTCAAGTATGCGAAGAGAATGTGTGATTTTAATTTCACCTCCTTGCACTTTCATCCGTTTCTGCTGCTACTTCAATCCCACAAAATAGGCAGTTTATAAAGGATGGAAGTTTGTTTCTCAGCAAGTTTCTCACCTAAGTCCAATACTGATCACTGGCTCCTGGTAGGAACCTTCTTATTGCATCGTGGCGTGGTGGAGGACGTCATGCTTACTGGGGAGTTCTCCCTTCTCCTTTCTCTTCTAAAGCAACTGATGTCATCCTAGGTGTTATGATCTCACCTAATCCTAACAAGATCCCAAAGTTCCTACTTCTATAAAACCATTACCACCTGAGTTTAGGAATTAAGTTTCCAGCTCATGAAATTTGGGAAGACAATTTCAAACCATATCCCTTACACAAGAATCCAAGACAAAATGTCTGTGCCCCTGAAATAATTACATATTTTCAGCTGCCAAGGTCTTTTGAATTCTTTCAGTCACTGAAAAAAGATGTAGACCGTGGGATTTAAGCATGTGATATATAGTCACCAGCAGTTCCTGGGCAGGAGCCTAGAGTCACAGTTGAACACCAAGAATCACCTCTATGCCAACTGTGACGTTCTCACATCATGCTTAACCTTTTGTTTTTATAAGGTGTGATCAGTTAGGCAGTCACAAGTATAGCAACAGATATGTGGTGTATACCTGCCACATGCCAGATACTGGTTATTTTTGTTTCATTCTGTTGCTGTGACAAACACCAAGAAGTCAGGCATGGCCTGGAGGCAGGAGCCGGGGTTGCTTGCTGGCTCTGTTAACTCATACTCAGTTCTGTCAACTCATGAGTGGCCATATTCTCTTACAGAACAGGATTGCTGCCCAGGAAATTGTGTCTTTCGCAGTGGGCTGGGCCCTCCTTTATCAATTAAAGCAATTAAGGCGATTCTTCCCAGACCGGTCTATAGGCCAACCTAATAAAGCCACTTATTTGTGGTGTTCATGGCACTCTAGTCTGTGTTAGTGCTAACTAGAACACTGATTTGGGAAAAGAGACACCAATGGGAACACAGCCCGCATGTAATTACGCTCATGCTTGTGATAAGATACGCGTTAGCCAAAAGGTGAAACAGTACCTTCCCAACTATAGAAAAACAGTGGTGACTAATCAAAGACCCCTTTGAAACTCAGTAAAAGCAACCTTTTAATCAATTAAAAAGGCTAACATTAGAAAATTTGACATACTTCTCCAGGAAAACAGCAGGCTCTGTTGTTTACTTTATAACTTCTAGAAGTACAGTTATTTAATATGTGAGGTTTATTGGAACTATTGTTAGTCTTTGTCTTAGTCTTCTGTTGCTGTGAAGAGACATCCTAACCAAAGCAGCTCTTAAAAAGAAATCGATCAGCTAGGGGCTTGCTTACAGTTTCACAGGTTAGTCCGTGATCGTTGTTGTAGTAGGAAGCATGATGCTGGAGCAGCAGCTGAGAGTTTTACATCCTGAGCCACAGGCAGGAGGCAGAGAGAGACACTGGACCTCATGTGAGCTTTTGAAACCTCAAAACCCACCCTCAGCTACACATCTCCTTCAACAAAGCCACACCCACTCCAACAAAGCCACACCCCCTAATCCTTCCAAACATTTCCTCATCTGGGGACTAAGCATGCAGACATCTGAGCCTATAGGGGCATTCTCGTTCAAAACACCATAGTCTCGCATGGCAGCTTAATTTTAGATACATGAATTTCATTGCAATAGAGTGGCAAATCACAGTTCTCTTTAACTGTTATAACAACTGTCATTACAGAGTCAGACATGATATTTGTGTTTTGAGTTGGAAGTGATCACAGATTATAATAGAATGTCAGTCTTCCATAGATATTTCAACTTGTAAGTTTGAGAAAGACAAATTTTATTGCATTTATAGAGGATGGCTCAGTTTTAGCTTCCGTAGCATAAACATACATGGTCATATGTGTGAGTGCACATGTACCAAGAGAGACCCACACCAGACTGAGGCATCCACAACCCTCTTTGCCTCTGTCCAGTATGTACCCCTTTACAAACTACCCTCACATGGCATCTTTACTGCTAGGTCATGCAAAACAAAACAATAGCCCCAAATGACAGGGTAGTAAAGTTGGCTCTCCTTCTCCTGTGGCAGGATAGGAGGATACATGGCCAGTCTGCCTGTCTGATTCTGTTAGCCATGTCAAACTGATGCTCCATCAGCCTAGTATTTTTTTTAATAATCTTAAATTTTAACTGATATACAGTGTACATATTTTGGGGCTTTAGGTGAATTTTTTGTTTTTTTATTTGAGAAAATTTTTCATACATTTTTATCATATTTCACCTCCCCTAACTCCTCCCAGATCCATCCCCTTCCTACTCACCCAATTTCGTTCTTTCTCTCAAAAAACAAAACAAAAAAATCAACCCAAACAAAAAATTGTTACGACAAAATATGATCAAAGACAGTAAAATGAAACGTAAATCCCACCCAAAACAAACAAACCAACACACATACACACACACACACACACACACACACACACACACACACACACGACTAAATAAATAAATAAAATAAAATGAGTTCATTTTTTTTGGCCAGTGACTCCTGGGCATGGGGTCTGCCCTGGAGTGTAAGTGATGTCCTTCCTGGGCATGGGGTCTGCCCTGGGTATGGGGTCTGCCCTGGAGTGTGGGTGATGTACTCAGTGACCCTGCACTGGAGAAAACTGATTTTTTTTTTTCCCTTTGCCTGCAGTTACCAATAGCAAATAGCTCTGGGGTCAGGGGTATGACTTTGGGTCCTCTTCCCTTTCAGTGCTGGGATTTTGCCTGGTTGGAACCTGTCTGGGTACCATGAGTGCTGTCTCCGTCCTGTTGTGTCTGGGAGACACTGTTTTCTTGGAGTCACTCGTCCCCTCTGGCTCTTACAATCCTGCCTCCTCGTCCACATAGACCCTGAGCCTTGAGGGGAGGGTTTGATGGAGACATCCTCTTTAGGACTGAGTGTTCCCAAGTCTCTGAGTCTCCACACACTGTCCATTTATGGGTCTCTGTGTTAATTCCCATCTACTATAAGAAAAAGCTTCTCTGATGACTAAGGCCCTGATCTACATGTCTAGCAGTGTGTCCTTGGGAGCCATTTTATTGTTATGTTTCTTTAGCATCTTAATAGTATTATGTTTTCCCTGAGGCCCATGACCAATTATCTAATCTCAGGTTCTTGGCTGATTTACCAGTGTTGGACATGGGTTCCATCTCATGGAGTGACCTTAGACCTAATTTTGAAAAGTGGTTGATTGCTCCCAAATGTTTGTACCACTATTGCACCAGTATACCCTTTTTTAGACAAGTCACTATTATAGGCCCCAGGGTTTGTGGGTTGGTGATACTGAGGTGAATCTGTTCTGAACTTCTTCAGGAAGTGTCACCCTGATTTCCAGGGTGCCAGTACCAGTTTGCACTGGCATCATCAGTAGTGAAGTGCTCCCCTTTCCCTGCTATTTCACCAGGGATTATGGGTCTGTTTATATTGTTTACTCCATCTTGATTTAACTTTGGTAGGTCATATAAATCAAGAAATTCATCCATTTCTGTTAAGTTTTCCTAAAGATGCAATGTAAATAACATTAGAGTTGAAGTGGGGGACGTCAGGCTAGACACCAAGGACATTCAGAGAAGAGAATCATAGACATACTTTAAAAATATGTATTACACCTTTTCTGTCAATTTGTTGATTATCTCAAAAAACCAACTGTAGCTGGAAGTTTCTCTGGTCCTGCAGCCACTTTTGAAATAATCACGCAGAGGCATAATGTTAATTACAAACTATATGGCCTATGGCTTCTTGCTTCTTGCTAGCTAGCTCATATAACTTAACTCAACCCATTATTATTAATCTATGTATCACCACATGTTCCATGGCTTTACCTGTGTCCCATTACATGTTGTTCCTTGGACGGCAAGTTGGCTTCTCCCCAACTCTGCCCTTCTCTCTGTATCTCTGCTTGGATTTCCTTCCTGCCTCTAAGCTGCCTTGCCATAGGCCAAAGCAGTTTATTGTCCAATTGGAGTCACACATAATCACAGCATACAGAAAGACATCCCACAGCAACCAACACTTTGTTTCATTTATTCTTTGTATTGTTTTTGTTTGTCTGTTTGTTTCTGTTTTATTGATTTCAGCCCTGAGTTTGATTATCTCATCCCATCTTTTTTCAGGTATGACTTCTTATTTTCTTAGAGTTTTCAGGTGTGTTGCTATGTTACTGATAAGAGGTCTCTCTGGGTTTTTGTTTGGTTTTGGTTTTGGCTTTATTTTGTTTTGTTGTTTTGTTCTGTTTTGTAGGCACTTGCCTCTTAGAACTGCTTTCATTGTGTCCCATAGTTTGGGGTTATGTTGCATTTTCATTTTCATTCTTTCTAAAAAGTTTTAATTTCTTTCTTGATTTCTGTCCTGGCCTACTTTTCATTCAGTATTGAGTTGTTCAGTTTCCATGAGTTTGTTTATTTTCCCTTGTTTCTATCCTTGTTGGTTTCCAGCTTTAATAGATGGTGGTTAGATAGGACTCAGGATGTTACTTCAATTTTCTTTTATCTGTTAAGACTTTAATTTCCTAACATGCTTTCAATTTTGAAGAAAGTTCCATGAACTGCTAAGAAGAAATTATATCCTGTAGTGTTTTGGTGGAATATTTTATAGATGTCTGTTAGGACCATTTGATTTGTGACATTATTTAACTCCCATGTTTCTTTGGATTTTGTCTTGATGACCTATCTGTTGGTGAGAGTGGGGAATTGAAGTCATTCACTATCACTATGTCAGGGTTGATATGTGACTTTAGCTGTAGTAGTATTTCTACATTTATGAACTCAGATGCCCTTGTTTGGGTACATAAATATTTAAAATTGCAATATCCTCTTGCTGGATTTTTTCTCTAATGAGTATGCAGTGTCCTTCTCTATCTCTTCTGATAGTTTTGGTTTGATGTTTATCTAGTCAGATATTAAAATAACTACAACTACTTACTTCTTGGATCCATTTGCTCAGAATAACTTTTTCTATCCTTTTAAACTGAGTTGATGTCCATACTCAATTGTGACGTGTATTTCTTGGATGTAGCAGAAAAATGGATCCTATTTTCTAATCAAATCAGTTAGTCTTTGTCTTTTTGTTGGGGAAACTGAAACCATTGATATTGAGAGTTATTAATGAGCAGTGCTTGTTGGTTCCTGTTATTTTGTTGTGAAATGAATCCTCCTTTTGATTTATTGTTCTGGAATTATTTATTCCTTATGTCCTCTTGGGTGTTGTTAACCTCTTCATACTGAAGCTTCCTTCTAGTACCTTCTGTAGAACTAGATTGGTGGATGAAAATTGCTTAAATTTGTTTTTATAATGCAATGTTTTCTTTCTCTGTCTATTGTAATTGATAATTTGGCTGGGTATAGTAATCTAGGTGGTGCCTGTAGTTCTGAGTTCACAGAACATCTTTCCAGGCCCTTCTGGCTTTCAGGATCTCCATTGAAAAATCAAATGTTATTGTAATGGACTTGCTTTTATGTGTGACTTTGTCTTTTTTCCTTGTAGCTTTTAATATTCTTTTATGTTTGGTACATTTAATGTTTTAATTATTATGTGTTGAGAGTAATTTCTTGTCCTGTCTATTTGGTGTTCTGTATGCTTCTTGGCATTGATAAGTACTTCTATCATTAGGTTGGCAAAATTTTCTTCTATGATTTTGTTAAAAATATTTTCCTGTGTTTTTCTTTGTTAAATTCCTCTTTAATGTCTTTAATAGTTTTCATTATTTCATTTTCACAGCTTGTGTTTTCATGATCTTCATTGAGCGATCTATTCATAACCTCTTTAAGTTCTTTGAACATATTCATAATTACTATTTTGAAGTCCTTGTCTTATGCTTCAGCTAAATTGCATTTCCTAGGGCCTATTGCAGTGGGGTTGATGGCTTCTTGAGAAGGCAAATTGTCTTGGCTCTTAGAATTTGAGTTTTTGTGCTGGGATCTGTAATCTGCTATTAGGATATTCAAAGTGTTTCTTGGTGCAGATGACTGGGCTCATCTTCATTGGGTGGGCATTCATCTCTTGGGTTGCTATTGCCCACTCTGGATCCTAACCAAGTGTGGTGGCTGTGGAGTTCCTGAGTCCCAGCTTTGTGTGGTCACTGAGGGGTACAGTCCCTGCTAGAGACTAGTTCTGCAGATCTGGCAGGTGTCATAAAGGAATGGAGATGGGCTGAAAGAAAAGGCTGAAAAGGGCCTTGGGGAAAAAATCTCTGATATTTCAATATATGTATATTGTATGAAATAATCATATCAGAATAATTAAAATATTCATCACCCCAGCCCTTTATTATTCTTTGGTATTAGGAATATTAAAATCATTTCTACTCTTTTGGAATTACAATGAATTATTCTCAACTGTAGTTACCCCATTGTTCTGTAAACATTAGAAGTTATTCCTCCTATCCAGACACACTGCTCTACCCATTACCCTGCCTTATCCCACCTGACTCCCTCTCACCTTTTCCTGCCTCTGGTAGCTACTGCCCTGCTTCTGGGATTAGCTTTCTCAGCTTTCACATGTGAATGAGAACATGTGCTCTTTGTCTTTCTGATCTCACTTTGATCACTTGACATGACGTCTTCCAGTTGTGTGCAAGATGCTGAAATTGTGCATCTCATTTTGAGTGCTCATCCCGTGGGTACATACAGCAGAAGCCCAACATAAACAAAAAACTCTGGCTTGTCTGGAAGCAGAACTATTTTTCAGGAGAAGTATGTGTCTGCTAATTAGTCAGTGGAAACCAAAAGGCTTCTGGGTAGGTAGTGAGTACTCTGCACAGTGTTGTGTCCAGGAGAGAGAGACTGAATGGACTTCAGTGGGGTGCAGTTAGTTATGGCAGACAGATGTTTCTACCTCAGTTAAAGCTTTGCAGGGCAAAGGTTAGCCTGTATTTAAGTGTGTCCAGACTGGAGTGACCAGTGTGGTTAGCTGTGATTTGATGACGGTTTTAGAGACAAATATGTCTCTACAGGTGAATGTGATTCACAGGCCAAAGTCATCCTGCCGTGGTGCCTTGGGCAGCTTATCATGACGGATCCTCAGTTTCTGTCTCTGTACAACGGAATTAATGAGAGCAGTGTCTTCACTGGGCTCTTTAAGGAGGTTATAAATGACGTAGCTTGCCGGGCGGTGGTGGCGCACGCCTTTAATCCCAGCACTCGGGAGGCAGAGCCAGGTGGATCTCTGTGAGTTCGAGGCCAGCCTGGTCTCCAAAGCGAGTTCCAGGAAAGGCGCAAAGCTACACAAGAGAAACCCTGTCTCGAAAAAAACAAAAAAAAAAAACAAAACAAATAAATGACGTAGCTTTCCCGAATCCCCAGCTCCTGTGATAATCATTTTCATTTGTGTTTCTATCAGCTGTTGTAGTCAAGTTGAAATAATTAGTTATCAGACCACTGTGGATTTTACTCCTTAAAATTTTAACTTTGAAAACAACGTTCTGGGATACTTTGAACAGATCCGTCCTTAAGGTGACAGCTCCTTGTTCAGTTAGGGTTATTCAGCTGGCCCCAACCAATAGCTATTTCATCCCTACTGTGAGAAAAATTAAAGACTTCTGGGTTCCAGCCTCCACCCCAGCTTTTAATCAAGTCTAAACACACACATAATTATACAAGCCAGGACCCGAAAACCATTTGTTCTTTTAGTCTTCTGTCTGTGTGTGATTTCCATTTCTGTAAGTTTGGCCTCCCCTGTAGTACTTAATTGAAAGATTAAAGCTGAGGTCCAGGTTGGGCCTACGGACTTTTCTATCCACTCTCTTTGTGGCAGCGGCTGTATCAGAGAGGGACTCAGTGGTAAACTCTCCCTTCATCCCGAGTGGCAGTTGGACACATTCATGGTGGAGTTCTTCCCCTTTGAGCCCGCCACACCTGTAGTAAATGTCCTTCCATGCCGCAGACCACCCAGCACAGTTACAGAGAGGAAAGGGGAGGAGCCATGCCTGATTTTCTTCTGCTTTCTTCTCCTAGGTGGCCACCCCACCCCCACTTCCAGCTCCTCCACAGGACTTCCCCCCAACAAGTTCATTCTTCACTGGGTTTTCTTTATCCATTGTGATTCACACCTGTCTATGGATGATAACATGTCAGGAAGTTTTTTCTCGTTTCCTGTCTCCTCATGTGTGATGAGCCTGGACAACTGTCTCTCCCTCTGAGTAGCTTACACGTTGCTCTCCTCTCTCTCCTTCATTACTGTCTGTACTTATGGTGACCATTTTTTCCTTCCCTTTAATTTTTTTCCCCAAACATTACTATAATCTTTAAGCCATGTGTTATTTGATGTTCCTGTACTGTGACAAACTGTCTGAGAAACTCAACATAGAAAAAGGGTAGGCTTACAGTTTCGAACATGCTCAGGTGGGCTCATTGCTCTGCGGCCTGTGGTCAGGCACATCACAGTGGGGAGAGCATTGTGGAGCAAAGCCATCCACCTGACAGTACTTGGGAGGCAAACAGAAAGAAGAGATGCCATCTTATTCTCTCCTTATACTCCAGTGGCCAACGATCTTTCATGAGGCCCCACTTCTTAAAGATTTCTCTACCATCTAGTGTTACCAGGCTAGAGTTGAAGTCTTTTACACGTGCTTTTTATCTTCCAATGTTTGGGAATCTTCAGCCATCTTTCTGTTGTAGAATTTCATCTGAGAATATGCATTATATATTTCCTTTCCTTTAAAAAAGTTTAGGGTGTATTTTACAGACCCAAATATATTCTGCATCTGTGAATATGACCTGTGAGTTTGAAAAGGAGCTATGTTCTGCTGTTGCTATGTGAAATAATATCCTAACAATGTCGGTTAAATCCAGTGAAGTGGTTGTGCTGTTGAATGGAAGAATGCCCTCGGTGATTTTCTGCCTCTGATTTGCCCACTGCCAACAAAAGGATGTAAGTCTTCAACTATATAAATGGGTTCATCCAGTTTTCCTCGTAGTTTGTCACTCTTTGACTTGTATGTAAGCTTGATAGTTGATCCTAGCATGAGATTTTTCGTCTGTTTTGAAAGTGGACCTTTTTGTTTTGATGTAACACTACTCTAATCCACGGTGACTTGCCTTTCTTTGAAGTGTTGTGTCGAATCAGATGCAGCTCTTTCTGATTTCCTGTTGACTCTTGTGACTCGTCGTGTCTTTCTTTATCCCTTTAATCTATCTGGGTCTGGGCACATATGATAAGTTTCTTATGGGTGATATTAAGTTGGGTCTTGTTTTTTTTATCTACTTTGATAGTATCTGACTTTCAGCTTATATGTGTAGACTGGGCCAGCTTATATGTGTAGACTGGGCCAGCTTATGTGTGTAGACTGGGCCAACTTATATGTGTAGACTGGGCATTTCGATTGGTCATTGATATGTACCATATTAAAGCTAGCATATGTTTACCATTTTGAATGTATTGCCTGATGCTTTCCTTGTCTGTATATAGTTTGTCTCCTGCTCTTTTTCTTTCTAAATTGTGTGGAGCATTTTGTGTTACTCTGTTTTCCCTTCTCAGCATCGCTGTCCCTTGGTTGTCCTGGAGACACTAGGCATTCACAGCTGATGCCAATCCACCTTTGGATGACTTTATTCTGCTGTGCAGGTACAGTGTGCTCTTCTAATGGCAAAGTGCACTTTTCTTCCCTACTCTCGGATCTCCCTTAGATCTCTCTTATCCATACGCAGGAGCTATCTGATACTCTGGTGGTGTTTTTAACGAACTTTTATCTGCTGGATTAATTAAGAATTTATAAAAGATATGATTATAACCTCAATTATTTCTTCTCTAACATTTTTCCTTTTTATGTAATCCAAATGTATGATTTATGTCATATCCCTTCTCACTGAGATTTCTCTTTCCACATTCATGATTTTAATTTTCTACTAGACATTGTATATATTTTCCCTCGCCCTGTCCTTTAAATTAATGTGACAGTTTTTCCATAATAAGCCACTTAAAGAGAAGCTTTGGTTAAGAATGGAATGAAATAGCAAAGGCAAACCGCATCACAGACACCAGCTCTCTTAAAGCAAAGCACCATGATTACACGGAGTGCCTTTACAGGGTCCCCTTCCCACTGCTCTTCCTCACTGTCACACAGATGGCAGAGCCACAGGTAAGCTGCAGTTTGTCATGCTGGGTGCCGGAGGCTCCTTATCTCTGTAATATTTGGAGATCCTGAATGGGTCTTGGAACCCTAAATAGTCATGTCTCCATGGCTGCCAGTCATACAAAGTTTCTAGCTGTCTCACTTGTGACTCTCGCAAATAGATGCTAACAGAATGCTGTTATGGGGCAGGATCTGTAGACGGATAGATATGAGGGTCTTGGGTGTGACCCTCTTGTCCATATTGTAGATGCCTTCCAGCCTCTCATAGTAGACATGCTATACCGGGGACTCTGTTTTAGAGTGTTGAACATGTTAAGTGACCATGTTCACCATAGTTAAAGAACACGAGACAGAAGTCATGGCTATCCACTACAACCTGTTCTCTAAGGCAAGCAGTACACGTGGGGCATCCATAACTCGGTTTTCAGAGACCTGCATGCTTTCTGAAGCAGCAGGGATCCTGTGGCGGACTCAAACCAGGTGGCTCCTAGTGGTGGAAGAGGGACTCAGCTGCCACTTCCTAAGCCACCAAACTCTGACATCAGCTGACCAAAGGCATCTTGCTGCACGCATGCTCTGTCTGGCTTCTCATCCTCTTTATAGTAGACAGGCAGTGGGACCACATGTGAAGAGACATTTGCTCCTGCTGCCAGGAGGCATTGAGATGCCAATCCTAGCCGAGTGCTGGGGAGCAAACCTGTTCTTTACTGTGCTTGCTCACCCCTAAGTCCCTCTTAGACTCAGTATAACAAAGTGGACTTGTGTTCCACTTCCCACAGCAAGTTTGCTCTCCAGGGGGGACCACTTCACAGAAGTGACTGTGTAGTTATCCTCAGGATCACCAAGGTTAGCTTCAAAAGAGGCCATCTTTCTGATTCTGGAAATGGGCAATGCCGTCTGCCCTGCCCTGATGATTCGGTTTGGTAGCCCAATCAGGGCCATGATGAATCCACTGTGCTCCTTGCATTCATGAACTTTCATCCACCAGCTCTCAATCTTGTGGTGTGTGTGTGTGTGTGTGTGTGTGTGTGTGTGTGTGTGTGTGTGTGTTGGTAGTTATTTAGCCTAAGAGCATGGCAAGTATTTGGCTCTAGTAAAAACTGATTCATGGTCACTGTTCTTAGGAACAGTAGATATTTTTGTTTTCAGAAGGTAGGTTATGACACTCAAGGTGGTCTAAGGTTGCTTGAAGTTGAGAATGGTGAACTCCTCTCAATTGACATAAATAGGCACAGTCAGGGACCAGTGCACAGACAGGTCCAGGCAGTGGACCAAGACACCAAAGAACTTTAGCGTTTTCTATAAGGAGAGTTTGCTATCAACAAATCCCCCAACTTTCACACATCTGTCAAGGTTTGTTTCCCCGCCTCTAACGGATACCTTGATAGAATCCAGCATTTTAGGTTCGCCCTGTTCTCTTTGCTACGCTGATGATTTCATCCCCCTCTGCTGTTATCCAAGTGGTTTCTGGGAAAGCTGACATTGCTCTCATCTTGTTGTTCCTGTTGGGAAGCATACTTTCCCCCTTTGGCTTCTTTTAAGATTATTTTTGTTTCAATTGCTTTTCTGCCATCTGAATATGATGGGCTTAGCTGTAGATGTTTTGGACTTAGCCCTCTTGGTGTTCCCTGGATTTCTTTAATGTGAACTTGGGTATCTCCCTTTAGCTTTAGGAATGCTCAGTCATTAGTGCCTCGAAAATTTCTCCTGTGTATGTATCTCTTCCCCATCCCATCATGCCATAGGGATTGCATTCTAGTCCTTAGACCCTGTCCACACTATAACCCCGGTTGTTTGTTCATGACAATGTATCCCTTTATTAATTCATTTATTTACATCTATTAATTTAATTTCACAGGGATTTTTGCATATGTACTTTCACTCCTTTGAGTTGTGAGTTCCACATTTGCCCATAGTCATCCTGCTTTGGGGACAGTGGTTCCCTGTGTCCTCAGCCCCCCAATCAATCTAAAAAAGTCAGTTTGCATTCTGTCCTGCTTGGGTTATTGTTTGGAGAGAGTGGTAACTTCTGACCCCTTCCTGCTGCCAGGAAACTCTGCAGAGCGCTGTCTCATTTTTTAAAATCATCTATTTATAGATATTGATAGGAGCCTTTCTTTCTTCTTCTTTTAATTACCCAGGACCTTTGAGATTCAGACAGCACAGGTTTGGAGATTGGCAATTACAGTGTTTCAGAAAAACCATTCTCTAAACATTAGGATGAAAAATAAATTTACTCATCTTTAGATAAGAGTATAAAGGAAATGGTTTCCAGTTAAGGGGTTTCTTTCCATAAAGGATATTAAATTCAGAAAGTTTTTCTCATGGTTTTCAACTTAAAAAAAAATCACTGATCTGCAGCACAGGGTGGTGAAGGAGAGACAGAGACAGACAGACAGACAGACACACACACACATAAACACACACACACACACACACATACACACACACACACACACACACACACATAAACACACACACACACACACACACATACACACACACACACACACACACACACACACACACACAGGGGTGGGGGGGGAGGAGAAAGAGAGAGAAAGACCAAGTTGTCCAGTCTTAAGTGAACTTCAGTTCTAAATCTAAACTTTCTCAGCCATTTGTGAGTGTTGACAGGCACTTCTCTGCCACATATAAGAGCAAATAAAAGACCCTGGTGTCAAGCCACATCACCCATAACTGAGGAACCTACTTTGAATAACTGAGTTGTTACCCGTGATGGTGAATGATTCCAGCCATCAGCATTTTTGCATGCCACTAGCATCTTGCAATGCATTCCATGTCTCTTTCCCTGACTTTTCAGCACACAGTGTTTACATTTGGGGCTGTAGAGTATTCATGCCGGAAAGCCCTTTGGTAATGCACAAAGCAAGCTGCCATGTTTGGAGTCAGAGAGTTCTAGGCCTTGGCTCAGTTCTACCATTTGAGTGGGTAGCTTTCCTGAAACTCGGTCCTCTCATTTGCAAAGTAAGAATTGAAAATAAAAGTCTCCCATGGTTGCCAGGATCAGAGGAGAGAACAAGTGCAGGGCGCTGACGTGCTCTGGCTGTGTGGGGAACATCAGTTCCTACTCCTCTCCCTTCTAACACAGTTCAGCCTCTAAGTGCTTTGGAGGGCACCAGTGCCAACCAGTGTACTTTATTTGGGCCAAACAGTGTTTTATTTTACATTTTTAATTATTTGCTGTGGTGGCTAGTTTTATATCAACTTGATTGTGGTTGATATATTATGTACCCCAATAAACTTATCTGGGGGTTAGAGACAGAGTAGCCACTATATTAAACATAGGTTTAGGCAGTGGTAGCATACGCCTTTAATCCTAGCATTCCGGAGGCAGAGATCCATCTGGATCTCTGTGAGTTCAAAGCCACACTGGAAACAGCCAGACATGGTGACACTTCCTTTAATCCCAGGAAGTGATGGCAGGAAGCAGAGAGGTATATAATGCATGAGGACCAGGAGCTAGAGCCTTTTTAAGCTTTTAGCTTTTAGCAGCAGTTCAGCTGAGATCCATTCGGATGAGGACTCAGAGGCTTCCTGTTTAAGGAAACAATATCAGCTGAAGTTGGTAAGGTGAGGTTAGCTGTGGCTTGTTCTGTTTCTCTGATCTTTCGGCATTCACCCCAATACCTGGCTTTGGGTTTGTTTTTATTAATAAGACTTTTTAAGATTCATGCTATACTTGATGCAAGGTAGAGTTATCTGAAAGGAGAGAACCTTAACTGAGAAAATGCCTCCATAAGGTTGGGCTGTAGGTAAGCCTATAGAACAGTGATTCTCAACCTATGGATCATGATCCCCAAGGGGTCACATAGCAGATATTCTGCATATCAGATATTTACACTGCAATTCATAGCAATAGCAACATTACAGTTATGAAGTAGCAATGAAATAATTTTATGGTTGGGGGTCACCATAACATGAGGAACTGTATTAAAGGGTCTCAGCATTAGGAAGGTTGAGAACCACTGCTGTAGAAGATTTTTTAAATTAGTGATTGATAGGTGAGGACCCAACCCATTGTGGGTGGTACCATCCCTATGCTGGTGTCCCGGGTTCTATAAGAAAGCTGAGTAAGCCAGGGGAAGGAAGCCAATAAGCAGCACCCCTCCATGGCCTCTGCATCAGCTCCTGCCACTGGGTTCCTGCCCTGTTTGGGTTCCTGTCCTGACTTCCTTCAGTGATGAACAGTGAAATGGAAGTGTAACCCAAATAAACCCTTTCCTCCCCAAGTTGCTTTTTGGTCATGGTGTTTCATTGCAGCAACAGAAACCCTAACTAAGACATTTGCCAACATTTAAACCCTGACTTGACACAAAATCTAGCTTTGGGGCTTCTGAAAGTTGCAGTGAGTGGACTCCCATGGGCATTCATTGATGGAGCCAAGTCTGTTTCCCCTCTTTGTCTCCAGAACTCACTACCCTTATTTTCTGACCCTGGCTTCCTTCACAGGATATTTGTGCTGGGCGTTGAAAACACAGATAAAGCACAGAATCAATGAAGGCAGGCTGGCTGAGGACACTGAGAGCTAGCTGGGTTTTGAAATGGGTTCATGGGCTTAAAGTACTTGTCTAACAGATATGAGCATCAATGTGGGTTTCTGGCTGGACCTCCATTCAATCTGAGCATCACCTGTGAATCCTTAAAGGGCTTCCTTTGTACTTAAGGATCAGTAATGAAATGTTTGTGTGGTACTCTGAAATTAATTCATACATATAAAAATTAGAAAGGAAAAGGTATTTCCGGTACAAGCCTAGCCTTTGTTAGGGCTGTATGTCCCTCATCTGCCACCATCTCCTACCCTGCCAGCAGCAATGCAAGAGTTACCCGTGAGCTGTTGTTTTGTAATCTTTTTAGAGGAATTCAGACAGGCAAAGGTAGAGGGGAGTCTGGGAAAGTTGACTAGGCCACTCTTTTTTTTTTTTTTTTTTAATTTTTATTTTGCAATAAAATTCAGTTCTACATATCAGCCACAGATTCCCTTGTTCTCCCCCATCCCGCCCCCCTCACCTTCCCCCCAGCCTGCCCCCCATTCCCATCTCCTCCAGGGCAAAGCCTTCCCCACAGACTGAGATCAACCTGATAGACTCAGTCCAGGTAGGTCCAGTCCTCTCCTCCCAGGCCGAGCCAAGCAGCCCTGCATAGGCCCCAGGTTTCAAACAGCCAACTCATGCAATGAGCACAGGACCCGGTCCCACTGCCTGGATGCCTCCCAAACAGATCAGGCCAATCAACTGCCTCACCCACTCAGAGGGCCTGATCCAGTTGGGGGCCCCTCAGCCATTGGTTCATATTTCATGTATTTCGGTTCATTTGGCTATTTGTCTCTGTGCTTTATCCAACCTTGGTCTCAACAATTCTCACTCATATAAACCCTCCTCATTCTTGCTAATTGGACTCCCAGAGATCCACCCGGGGCCTAGTCATGGATCTCTGCATCCAGATCCCTCAGTAGTTGGATGAGGTTTCTAGCCTAATTGTCGGCCACTCTTTTTAAGTTGAACTAAAGGGGAATGTTGAAGCATTTATCTGCGTAAAATAGTCCATAATGAATCAAAGAAATTCACACCCAACGTGAGCATTTTGTGTGAACCATGGAGCTGAGATTCTCAGTCTCCACTTCAGTGTTCCAGGGGAGACCTGGCCTAAGAATTTTTCCAGGGGCTGTGGATAAGATGGAGCTGCAGTGGCCTCTGCCCAGAGCATTGATAAGGGCAGGCCTAGACACTGGCTCCCCCACAGTGCAGCTGGCCGGGAAGGGGCTTACAAAGATAGTCATGTCTGCACATAGAAAGAGAGGGTGCTGGTGCCCAAAGAGGTCAGACTGGCTGGCCTCTTACCCATGCTCATCATTTCTCCCTCCAGGAGACATTGTAGGTGATTTTCACTCATCTGTCTTAAATAAATGTCTTTTGTTCCACTAACTTTTAGCAATTAAAAGGGCAAGTTAATCTTGGGGCTGTTCTTCTTTCAAAGCATAGAATTAAAAGATGATTATAACTACAGGCAAGAAAGCATGTGGATTATGCATCATTTAGAAACGATAATAAAGATTATCCATATGTCTCCTGTTCCAGCACCCGCCGTTGCCTTAGCAATCACCTGACATGGGTGTGGTTGTGATTATGTGGCTCATTTTCAGTTCTGCCATGTCCTAGGTCGATCAGTGTCAGGATGATTTACTAGAAATCACCGCCATTCTTGTTTTAAATGGTAGTAGGTGCTTAGGCAGAGTTTGAATATTTTCTCTTCTTTTTCCTTTCCTTTAAAAATGTTTTATATTATTTTAAAAACATACGAAAACAGAATTACATCACTCTCCTCCTCCGCTTTCTTCCCCCAGTCACTGACATGTCTCTCCATTCTCCAGTTGCTAGCCTTTTTCTTTTCTTTAATTATTATTGTATATACATGTATGTGTGTGCGCAAATATAGAAATGCAGCCCGCTGTGTTCATTTTGATTGTGTATATTATGGTTTCAAGGCTGACTATGCTGCACTGGACCAGAAGCTCATCCCTGGGAGAGGCTGGTTTCCTCCTAGCATTCATCTGTTGCCTGTAGTTGTCTGTGTATGGCTGGGACCCCAGGAAAATCCCCCTTTTCCATGTTAGCAGTCTGTTGATCCTGCCATTGTTCTGGCCATGTTCATGAGCCATTTCCAGGAGTGACTTCCACAGCAGGCTTGGGTTGACGGTGCTCGGTCTTCTGATACCTTCAGGACATCATTTTTTCTATAGTGTTTTGAATTCCATCCTTGTCTGTCTTGGGGACATAATCGCTGGTGATAAGATCTGCAGAAGTGTGTCTTATCTGCTTTTTTTATGTCATTTTCCATTGGGCTTTCATATAGGTAGCTGTCACTTTACATAATGGGGATACAAAGGCCTGGATCCCTCCCTGTTCAGCGACTGCATCCCTGTTCAGGGACTTTGTCCATTTCCTTCTGCTGAGGAGAACTTAACCCTGTTGGAAGTTAGGTTGGCTATAGTCCACGTCGTTTCGACACAGAATAATTGCAGTTCACAGGGGTGTAACCCTGTCACAGATTGAGAACTTGTAGTCCGATTTTTGCCTGGCAAATATTTATTAGCATCTACTCTTTGACACTGCGTCTCAGACAATTATTTAGTAAGAAGCTAGTAACTCTGGGAGCTTAGCAGCTGATAGATGATGACAGTCATCTAGGGGTCATTGGTGATCTGGGGTTTGCTCGTTGTAGGCAAAGCTCTGTCTCTGTTGGTTGTTGCTGCTGCTGCTCTTGCTGCTGCTGCTGCTGCTGCTGCTGCTGCTGCTGCTGTTGCTGCTGTTGTTGTTGTTACTGTTGTTGTTGCTGCTGTTACTGGTGCTGTTGTTAAGAGAGGAAGTGGATGTTTTCTATTTCTGTGTGTGCAGCCTGGCAGGATACCTCACATGGATAAGGCATACAAATCAACGCAAGAGTGAATGATTGACTTGGTAGAGGTTATTCCTGAACATGAGTCCGTATTTGTGCCAGGACTCTGTCTTCCATCCGCATGCACGTCTACATAACTGAACTCTTTGTCCCAAGGAAACTGGCCAAGAAGAGGAAGGAGACAATGAGCAGCACCCGGCAGGAGATGACCGTGATGGTGAATTCTATGGACAAGAGCTACGCCGAGCAAGGCACGAACTGCGACGAGGCCTTTTCCTTCATGGACACGCACAACCTGAATGGGAGATGTAAGTGTCCGCACTGCGTGGCTTTGACTGTGTCTGTTGGGCTAGACAGGCTCCCAGTAGCTCTGTGAGATTAAAGCCCCAAATCCTCTTACAGCATTCTCACACAGAATGCTTTTTCTAGTCTCTGTGCCTCGAGTTGCTTAGTGAAGGTGTTTTTCTAAAGATACTGGGACCTACGGCATTGAGCCCAGGGAGCCACAGTGACATGTCTTTCAGCGCTTTGAGCGCAGTGACACAAAGGCTCCCCTCTGGCTGAGGATGCACCTGTGCCCCTCACCCCTTTTGTGGTTGAGATCCCATTTGTGAGCCAGCCAGGTGTGGAATTGCACCCGGGAAGTCTGTTGGGAGACAGGTCATTAACTGGCAGTAACAAGTTAATTGTTTGTTTGTTCAGCCGACAGGTTCTGCCTTTATTATAGGGCAATTAGTGGCAATTAATAAATTAAAATGTGCTTCAGTGTACCTTAAGCTTCACATCAGGTGGGCTAACGGTGCCCAACCAATGCCTACCTGTGCTATCACCGGTGATCCCTGGACAGGCAGTATTTTGAGAGATTATCAGTTCAATTGGTTATATGAGCTGCAAAATTGTAGCCCCTTTCCACCCCTGATTGTGTTGTCAATGACCGAAGGTAAACCCCACAGCTGGGCCTGATTTCGTGGTTCATGGCACACAGACTCCTCAGGTCCAAAGATAGGGTTTCTTTGTGTGAAATCCATACATACAGACCACTGCAGGATGTCATCAGCACGTGGGCACAACAGCACAGCTATGACCAAAACAATACACAGAAAGGCTGGTGTTAGGGCTCACGACTGTGAGAAGCAGGGAGATGGGGTCTAGGGGGTCTGCTGGCCAGCCACCTGATCAAACCTCTCAGCTAGAGGATGCTGGGCTGCCAGCCTTTCCTATCTTAGGACTGTGGTATGCTCACCTGTACGTGCTCCGGAGCCTTGCACGCCTTTTCCACTCACTCAGCTTTCACAGACTGCTCCTTCCGTTTGTAGTGGCTACCATTACCCTACCTTTCCTCCCCCTATTTATGTATGTGTTCCCTCTGCATCCCCAGCCTGCTAGACTTGCTTGCAGAAGACACTACTCTGACACACTGGGAGGGCAGCACTTTTCAGTTTGGGTTCTTGGCCAACAGCCTCTACCCTTCTATGACATTCAGTGGAGGGTGCAGAAACTGGCATGTCATCATAGAAAATGCTTTCACATTTTTAGTAGATTGTCATTGCCTTTTTTTGTAGCAGAAGTAACTTGTTTTTTCACTAAAAAAAAATAAAAATGCATAGTGTACATAGTTCCAAATTAAAGTACCCTGCCTTTGTTTGTTGTCAATTAGACCTAGGTAAACACATACACACACACACACACACACACACACACACACACACACACACCCCTTTGAGCTCATACAGAGTTGGAATTTGTACAGTAGTGGCCATCCTCTGAGCATCAGTATGTAAGGGGCCACAGCTTGGAGGAGGAAATCTACCTAGTGAAACATGTGAAACCCCTGGAAGACAAAAAAAATGGAGGAAAGAAGGAAGAGTGAGCTCAGAGATGTTCTCCACATTCCAGGGTCACCCATCAAGGTTCCAAACTTCTATTCCACAATTAATTTCTTCAGGAATACATTTTCTTGAAATGACTCACTCCAAGAACAAGAACTGAAGTTACTAGTTATGAAATGTTTCAAGTTTGAACCCCAGGGGGAACATCACTTCTGGACAGGAAGTCTAAGTGGGCAGTTGGTTCTGTTAAGGTCTGTGTCTGTAGACAGGCAAGGATGCTGAAGAGCATAGGTTTGCCACTAAAGCCTCCCTATCTGACCCACCTTTTGGAATTCTTTGACCGTCCTCTCAATAAACACAGAAGTTGTCCCCTCTTGCTGGGTTAGCCATGAGAAATCTCTTACAGTTTCCCTGACAGGGATCCCCAGTGGTAAACATTTTTCTAGTACTCTATTCATTCCCTTTCAATAAAAGCTACTAGAGAAGCAATCCCAGGAGAGTTTATAGACACCAGGGCTATAGCATGCACGTGCATGCACACATGTACACATACACACACACACACACACACACACACACACACACACACACACACAAATACACACGACGTGCAAATATATATATCTGCAAGACATCACTCAAAAAGTTCTAGAAGCTGTGGTGTGAGTCCCTTTCTAAAATGACATAGTAAGAAAAATGAGACTGAAGAATTTAAAAGTAAACCAGAATTCATTTATGGGAGTGGAGAATAATCTGTCCACCACAGCAAATATGAGCTGTGCCTTCTACTTTAATACCCCATAAAAAGGGGAATATGGAATATGGGGAAAGGAAATGGGCTCAATATGAATAGTTAAAGACAAACATATTTTAACACTAGGGTGGAAGTAAACGTGGTCATTTTGTATCTGCCTTGCACACTTTTACCGAGCATGTAAAAATGGCTGCAGGTGAAAAAGTGGCCTTGTGCTCTCTCCCTGAGCAGTTTATACATGCAGGATTTTTTAGTTCCTGTTTTCATCGATTGCTGTTTTCCTGGCAACTTACTGGAATCATGTACAAGTGTGACTCTTGTCTGTTTTAGAGAAACAGCCAGATAAATGACAGGGAGCCTGGATCCCTCCCTCTGTTGTTGGCGTAGCTGCCATTTGAAGGCAGGAACATGAGTAAAAGCCACTTCCCTTTACAGCAGGAGTTGCTTCTGACAACAAAAATACATTAACACATCATCAAGATAATTGCAACCCGAGGAATCACAAGGATCCAGGGCACTGCCCAGTGATAGGATGATGCAACTGTGTATGTATCTCCTTGGGAACCCAGCATCAGATAAATCCCTTAAGTACTTAGGGGAAGTGTAGGCATGGACCATTATGTTGAACTACCTTGAGCTCACATCAATCATTGCACTTTAATGAAGTGAGTGTTTTTACATTAAAAATCAATTAAGATGTAGAGGAGAGTTAGTGTTCAAAATGGCAAATCTCCATCTTCAATGGAATCAGAGGGTTTGACTTTCCCTCTTAGCGATGGAGACGAAGGGATGGTATGGTGGTTGTGTGTCCTTCAGAGAAATAATCCAAAGAAATAGAAGCATTTTTTTTTTTAGTATTTAAAGACTTAAAGAGCATCATGGAGAAAAATAGTTTCATTTCCAATATAGCCCAAATCAACTTTATCTTTACAAGCCAAGTTGTAGCAATCCAAATTTTCAAAAGATGAGGAACCGGTGGGGGCGGGGGGATTTTTAGCAGAGCACCCAAACACTGCCGTTCCCACTGCTCTTCAGGAGCCATGCATTGGCTTGTTGTCACAGATTTGAGTTGTAAACTTCAGCTCAGAGCAGAAGCACAATCACAAAGGCCAAGGTTAGAAGTCCAAGGGACCTCTTGGATTTCCCTACTCAATATGGTGGCTATCTGTAGGTATTTTCCATTATAGGATGAGAAAAGTCTTGATCTGATCAAGAGGGTTTGTTCCCTAGAAAGGATGAGCAACTACCCAGAGACCACTGAGAATGGTGGTATTTGCCATGTGGACTTCGGTGAATCCCAGACACTTCTCTGTAGGAGCCGTCTACCTTCACAGGGAGTGCTTCCCGTGATTCCAAACTCAGCCTGTCTGCAGCCTCTGACCAGCCTCTCTTTATTCACAGCTGTGTCTTCACCATCATCCTTCACGATGAAAACAAATACGCTGAGCACGTCGGTGCCGAATTCCTACTACCCAGGTAACATTCCCTACCGTCTCCCTTCCTCCCACCTTTGGCAGCTCATGGACGTTTTTTGCTTGATGATATCATAAAGCCAAGGCTTCCTATGGCTTTCCTGGGGAAACTGGGGGACCATTCATCAATCATTTACTGTTCTTTCTCTTTTTACTTTCTCTGCGTTGCCCTGCTTACGATGTATGACAGACCCATTTGTGCCAACTGCAATTTTAGGTGAGAATAATCCCCTTTCCCCAAGTCCACTTCAGGAGTGACTGAGAAAAATCAGCATCACTCTAGAGGAGACTGGCATTGTAACTGTGCATGATACCATGGTTAGAAGCGGGGCATGGGGGTGGAATGGGGCCAGGGGCATGGGGCAGGGTGATGCGTCTTCCTCTGAAGTCTCTACTGGTAGGAAGGGTTTGCTGCATGTTGGGGGTATGGCGATACCAAAAGGTTTCAGGGAGCAATTCCAGCTCCAGGGCTCTCCCTTTCTGTGTTCAGAATTGAATGTTAGTGCTGATCCCAGGGGAAGACAAATGACACGTCACTGCTCAGCTGTGTACTTCCAAGAGCTGAATTCTGTCCAATATGACAGTCATAAAAGTGAAAATAGCATCTCATTATTTTCACTTATCTCTCTACGCACCAAAATTGCCAGTTTCAAAAAATAGCATTTTCCTAATGACACCCCCCACGTTATGTAGTGTAGTGATCACAGTGGGGTCTAGACCTCCCACCCGTCCGCCTAGGGCACCCCTCAGCAACATGTCTGTCACACAGTGGAATTTTAAGGGAACTGATGTTCTGAACAGCGGAATGACAGGCGGGCGCTTTATCATCGTGTGGTTTATTACGTGTCAGATGCCACAAGAAATGAAGTGAAATGTTAGCCCAATGGGGCAGAATGCATTTAAAGTATGAAATATTCCCAGCAGGGGGTTACAGGGGAGGAAAAAAAAAGTCCCGCTTGTACAGTTTAAGAAGGGTGAGGAAATGTGACATTACCTGCCTGTGATGAGCAAATAAGCATGGGCTGCTGTGGCATTTGAGACGCATAAGTAACCCGAGTGTGTCCGTCTGGCTGTGTTCTCTTTCTACTACTAACCGTGCAGAAGGGAGCACACCCAAAGCGACTTCCACGTATAGAATGGTTCTTAGAGCTAGAGCTTCCATCCTGCCTTCCACTTCCTCTTCCTGGCTCTCTTCACTAGGCCTCAGGACCCCCAGCCAGGACTCCCCACTGTGCTTCTCGGTTCTCAAAGTTGTTAGATTTCCAAGGAGAGGGTAATTTTCACTTCATCCCAGAGTCCTCCAGGTTTAAGCAAGTTGGTTGCCTACGGAACAAAAATGAACCAAGATTAAGTATGGAACAGAGTATTTGAAGTGAGATTATCCTGAGGCCCGGTACAGCCCCCACACTGGTTTAAGCACCAACCATAAAGGGGGGACGCTCTGCTTTATCCTTCTCACAGGTGAGGGACACAGTCTCACTTCATGCACACTGACATTCTGATCTCCAGGCAGAGACATTTGTGAAGTCACTGGGTAGGCGAAGGTTGTGATGTCTTTGTGTGCTGTGGCATTCACATCCCAGGCTTCTCTGTGGATGTTCTGATCCTGAAGGAACTGTGGGTAGGGAGGGCTGAGACATGCATTGTCAAAGGGAAAAATACATTCAGATTTCACAGCAGGGTTAAGATAAGCTTATTAAACAAAGATCATTTCTCCAAAGGCATTGCCTTATTATTAGGAACATTAATGACATCCTTTGAAGTTGGCTAGGCTTCTTTTCTGAGAAAGTATGACTGGGACAGTCAATTCAAGTTTCAAAATGGTGTGAAAAAAAGTAAGTCCACCAAATGCACAAGTCACCATTTCCTGGTATAATCTGTGTAGCAGAAACCTGGGGGTTAAGTGGCAGTACATTGGAAACCATGGTAGAGTCCCGTGATCTGGTGCACTGTGCATCTGTATATTGCTGGAATCAGATCAGTGAGGTAGGTTATCCCTTGAAGCCACAGGAAAATGAGCTTTGTGTTTACCCTGGTCCTTTGCAGGGATGGGAGCCATTACAGTTTACATGGAGACAAGGACTATTTTGTTCAGAGAGAGACAGAGTTCAGCACAAATAAAGGCCTCGTATCTTAATGTTTCTTTTTCACTTGCAAAGACCCTGTTCTCATGGAGAATTTAATTATATCTTTGCCTCATTTGCTTACAAAGATGAAAGGATGGATGGACGGATGGATGGAGACAGATAGATAGCCGATAGATAATAAATGATTAATCCTTCTCCATCTCAAAAATACAGCATCCATTCCAAGTTGGTATTTTTCAGCTAATTCATTAATGAATATAGAATTAATTTTTAATTCTCAGAAATCATCAGAACTGATATTAAGAAACTTTCCTTTCTGACTCTTTCATCTAAGACATATTTAATTTTAGAAAATTTTGTTGGTGGGTAATTTTTTTTAAGTATAGGAAATAGGTGACATGGGATACTGTTTATCAGTAATAAATCATTTCAAGCAGCCAGAGAAAAATGATTGACAGCTCATTTTAGTAGGGTCAGGAATGTCTACCAGGAAAGGTGATCCATTTTCCTGACAGGTATGGCCCAAGTTCCCCTAGCTCTCCTTGAACACATCTGTGCTGGACAACAGCTCTCTCTGGGAAGGAGGATGTAGTGGTATGTAAGTGCTTGAAGAGGTTCCATTCTAGAGACGAGACCAAGGTGTCATTGTGCAATGGAGAAATATATACAACATTGGCAGTGGCTGTCACTCTGTGGCCTTAAAACTCTTAAACCACCTAGGCTGGGGATCCGAGCATCCCTAGGTTGCTGGTACATCCACTTGAAAAGCTTGGGTCCTTTAGGTGGTATTCCATTCAGCCAGAATGAAAGGCAAATTAATTATATTCACTGCTCAAAATATAAAACGAAGAGAACAAGGGAGGCCCAGAGGGGAAACTAATTAATGTTCCATTTCTTTTAGTATTTATACAGAACAGAGCTTTCTCCTAGAGAACTAAGAGCCCACTGGATTGAGTGCCTCAGCAGGGGTCCTGCCACCCAGCTGATAACTCTTGGCAGTTGCCAACAAGCGAATTTGAGATGCAAATTTCCAGGGGGGCGGTATTGGTGACTGTTAAAATGGGAACGTAGACATTGCTAAATTTCAAAGCAAATCCAAATGAAAAACAAAAACAAATCATAAAATCAGCTTACCACCCTTTTTTTTTTTTTTTTATTTTGTTTTTGTGTCTTTAGCCGCCTTGTAGTGACTGGGGTGTCATTTCAGCAACGGCGACATAGCTCCACACCTGTGTACCACCCTTCATACCATGCATCCCCAGGGGCTTTGCCATGCAGACAGAGCAGGGTTGCAGGACAGGCCCAGCTCACCAAGTTCCTCAAGACTGAGCATTTAGGTAGAACAGTAACAAAAATCACTAGCGACCACTGTGGCTGAAATCCCTGTGAACGCAGAATCCGCAATTCCCATCCTTCCTTATCTATTTTTATTATTTATACATGAAATTGATTTGATATCTCCCTTTAAATGGTTTTTAGCATTGTGATTTCATAAAAATCTTCCCAGTTCATGGAACTGCTAAAGGGATTCAGCGTTTTAAAGAGTTAACCCATAGAAGATGAAATTCATAATTGAATAGCCTTAATTGAACACATGTGCCTCAAACATTTTTAATAACATTTCTGCAGTTTATTAATCTAATTTGCTAGTCATCGCTCATTAAAGCAGAGCCTCTTTAGGCTTGTTTGGCCAAATTTTGACATTAATTTTCTAGTACAATTTGATTGGCTTTGTTCAAGAAATTTAAATGACAAATGAATTAAATACAAATAGCCTTTATTTAGTTATTTCTTGGTTCATGGGGGATGAAAAGCAATTGCACACTAATTTTAACCTCCTTTTTTGTTGAGTGCTTAACTGAAACAACTCCATCCTACCATGATGGGAGGGTTAAGGCTTTGCTGCCCTCTGACCACCTCTCAATAGACAGTTTCACTGAAGACTGACAGACAGCACCCAGTAGAAGTGCCTGTAGTTCTCTGCACAGTACCGTTGCTTATGTCCTGTTTCCTTTTTCTCCTCCTCTTTCCTCCTGATATGTATCCGCTTTAAAGTGCCAATCAATGGTAAGTTCCCCAACTCGCCCCTTGGAGAAGCTGCGGAGGGAGTGTGGGGGTGTGTGTCTTACCCGTAGACTTCACGGAGCCAGTGTGCCACCCTGTGCCGGCCTGCATGTTTCCTGTTGTAGAACGTTCTGTGTGTGATGCGTTGGCCCACAGCGTTTCGTTGAGCTTCCGGATCCCAGAGCATGCAAAGTGACTCATCAAAACATTCCCAGTACAAGTTCCCTCTTAGTGTTCCTCTCTCCTTTGATTTCCTGTACCGAGTACCCATCCGCATTGCTAGCTTTATATGCCAAACCATTTTGTGCACTTTTCTTTTGCTCACAGAACATTTGTAGAGTTTATTTACTCCATTACACAAATTAATTAGCTGACATTTGGATGTGGACAAGCCTGGTTTTACGCCAGGTCTTGATGAAGTTTCGGATTGAAACTTTTACCAATTTTACCACTGAAACGCTGGAAGGCTCCTGTCAATGAGCTTTGCAGAAGCAATATCTCGTTTGGACTGCTTTGTAAGAGCAAAGATTCCCACCTCATTCTGAGCAGTATTGCCGATCCCATTTAAACCTCCGAACATGCAAAATTTGATTTCTGGTTGAGCCGTCCTTGAGCGGAGGGATGTCATCAGCCAACTTGTTAGCATCCTGTGGTCCTGACTCAGCCTGATGGTTCACGCTTCTTTTCTCCACCTTCCTTTCTAGATGAGACCCACACAATGGCCAGCGACACCAGCAGCAGCCTAGTTCAGTCCCATACATACAAGAAGCGCGAGGCTACTGACGTGCCTTACCAGACTGGACAGCTCCACCCGGCCATCCGTGTGGCAGATCTCCTCCAACACATCACTCAAATGAAGTGTGCTGAGGGGTATGGCTTCAAGGAGGAGTATGAGGTGAGCCTGGGCTAGGTGATGGCTGGCAACATATTAAACGACTTGCATGGATCCCAGAGATGCCAGACCAGCCCTAGACGCGGCATCTACTGGTGTTTTCCCAGGTGCTGGTGAGACTTACTACCAAGTTCATATGTGTTCAGCAGGAAAGGAAAAACATTTCCCTTTTACTTCCTGGTACAGAAACATGTGTTGGCCACAGGCTGTCATTCCCCTCCGCCTGCTCCGTCATTTTCCTGAAACTAAGTTCAGTGTTAAATCCAAATTCTGAAGCTGTCTCAGGAAGCAAGTCCTCACTTAGAGCCACTACAGATCCACCAGTGAAGTGACACTGTGAAGAGTCAAAGGAAAGGGGCTGGAGGTTGTCACAGCTCTAACTGCTCCCAGAGTGCATGCTACTGTCATTGGCGCCCGAGGGGACACCTGCCAGGGCCTTTTCTGGGACCATAACATCTTCCTACCATATATAAAATGCAGGATTCTCCTCTTCCTCAGCTTTAGCATCAGCAAATTCTGCTAGAAACTCATTCTCCAACTGGAGAGAGCACTCTGACTTCAAGAACTTTAACTCAAAGTAGCACACTCTCCATTGAGCATGTGTGCAGGTGTGCTGTGCAGGTGTGCTGTGCAGGTGTGGTGGAAGAAATAGAAGATCAGGTTGCTTCTTTTGTTTGTTTTTCGAGACAGGGTTTCTCTGTGTAGTTTTGGTACCTGTCCTGGAGCTTGCTCTGTAGACCAAGCTGGCCTCGAACTCACAGAGATCCTCCTGGCTCTGCCTCCCAAGTGTGTGTGCAGGTGTACTGTGCAGGTGTGCGCCACCACCGCCCAGCTGCTTTTTTATATTAGTAAAATAAGCTTGGGGTCATTTTTGAAGAGCATGACTTCTTGCAATAGAAATAGAACTACATAGGAGTGGGTTTCTAAACTTTGGGATATTCTTTGAATCAATCCCTTGTCTGTAGAATCAGCTCACATTTTGGAACCATCTAATCTGGAACCAGAGTATTTTTTTTCTTTGTTAATTGTATCCTGACTTCTTATATTGCGGTTTTAACAGTGCTTACCCATAGTGCCCAAACAGAGGTGGTCTCTAGTCTGTCTCAGTGTCGTCAGCCTTAAGACTCTGGGGTTCTGGCTGAATAACTTTGTGGAAAACAAAACACTGCAGTTTCATAGACTGCTTCATCCAAGTCCCAGCCTCCACTGTTAGCAATTGGGAAGCATTTTATGAGTCAAGTGATATGCACCACACACTGGAAATGTGGGAAATGATAGCGGTATATGGAGATAAGCAGACTTTACAAAAGTTGGTGCCAGCTTTTGGAGGAGATAATGCACGTGATTAATGATTTCGTGCTTTGCTTTTTTTTAAATTAAGAAAACATTTTCATACAATATATTCTGATCATGCTTTTCCCTCCCCTGGCTGCTCTCAGATCCTTCCCACCCCATCACCCACCCAACTCTGTGCCCTTTCTCTCTTTCTTAAAAAAAAGCAAAAACAAGAAACATACACACAAAAAAAATGGAAAGCAAAATATATAAGCAAAAGAACAATAAGATAAAAATTGTCCAAACAAAACAATATGAGAGAGAAACACCATTGAGTTTGTATTGACCAGCTATTACTGGGCATGGGGCCTACCCTCAAATGTGGTTAATATATCCAGTGAGATGCCACTGGGGAAAAGTAGTTTTTCCTTTGTAAGCAGTGTCAGTTACAGACAACTTCTTGCTTAGGAGTGGAAGCCCATGTCTACATCCACTTGCAGCCCCAGGACCCCAACTGGCTTGAACCTGTGTAGGCCCTGTGCATGCTGTCACAGTCTCTATGGATTCATATGTGTCTGGAAGATATGGTTTCCTTCCTGTCATCCATCCCCTCTGGACTTCCAATCTCCCCACCTCCTCTTCTGCATAGCTCCTCGATGAAGACATCCAATTAGGACCGAATGCTCCAAAGTCTCTCACTCTGTGCATGTTGTCCAGTTGTGGGTCTCTGTGTTAGTTCCCTTCTACTGGAGGAGGAGGTTAGTTCCTTACTACTACTGGAGGTTCTCTGATGCTGGCTGAGCCAGGCACTGAAGTGTGAGTATAGCAGAATGTCATTAAGAGTCATTGTGTTATTATGTTCCTGTAGCAGCACGTTCGTGTTTGTTTTTCTTCTAGGCCCATGGCCTGTGCAGTCTCAGGGTCTTGGCTACTCTGTCAGGGTCAGAGGTGGGTTCCATTGCATGGAGTGGGCCTTGAATCCAGAGAGACAGTAGCTGGTTACTTCCACCACCTTGGAACTGGTGTTAGAGTATTGCAATCATAAGTTGCCTATGCGTATCAAGCAGTGCTCTGTGCCTCACTCTTGGCCACTCGCAGTTCTTCACTTTGGACCCAGTGCTGCTTAGCCTTAGGCTGAGCTCTCTGTCCAGCTTGATTATCGAGACCCACCGCACATGGCACCAATAGCAGCTGAAGCACAGCTGCTCTTAAGCATAGACCCGTCGTCCAAAGCAGACATAGACATGCTGTGCCCAGCCAAGCAGTCACCACCTGGTCTGGTGCCAGCGATCTGAGATCAGAAGCCTCCAAAGCCACGGGAACCAAGCTCAACTGTGTCCCTGGAGTTTTGTTTCATTCCAGAACATTTTCAGATGAAGCTCCACATTTCAGCAGCCCTGAAATTCTCAGATTTACCCTTAGTGGTTCAATGTATAATTCAGTGAAATTGACAGCCTTTGCATATTGCTTCATGCACTTTTAAAGGGTAGCTTAGGAATTAATAGGATTAAGAGTAAGACTTCCAAAAGCATTAATATCTTATGAAAGACAAAATTAGGTTATTGAGAAAATATAAGCCTAATGAATAGAGATGATGTCTTAGTTCTAGCCAATTCTCTGCATGCAGATATTGCTCAAATGTTTATTAAAGATGTTAATGTCAAAGAGATTAGTTATAGGCTCAAATAACAATTCATAAAATAGCTGAGTCCAATTTTTCATGGACTATTTAAAAATACCTACCTTGTGACTTCTGTAACTATGGGCAATGCATATCTGAATGTATGCAAAATTATTTCCCACTCAAATCTCCTGAAGACATTTGATCTGCAGGTGCAAACTAGGATGTCTTACCGCTCACTTTAAACATTCTCTGATTGACAACTCATTAAGATGTGTTATACCTTAAAATAAAATGCTATTTGTTGATGCATTTAAAAAAAAAAAAACTTCCTCTTTCATGCAACCCATTCAGTGATTATGGAAGATGATTTGAAAGCAAATACTCTGAGTCTCAAATAAATAATAAATTTTAAAAAAAAGGAGAAAAGAAAATGTGAAAATACTATCTATATGAAAAGAAAGCAAAGGGAAAGGAGCTACTGAGCGAATACAAAATGGAAAATTCCATTAGGAATAATCCCATCCCCCAGTACCTCACCCCTTGCCCCCATCTGTCATTACAGAACATGCTAGCATTGGTCTGGAGCAATGGTATTGGGTAGATGAACTTATGCAGTTTTGCAGGGGGAAATGCCTTCTAAGTATCAGCTCACATGAGGCCTCAGGTCCTGGCCATCCCTCACTTTGTCTCTATCACCCGATTACTTGAGTTTTGTGGCCAAATCTGTCATGTGAGTAAAACCAAGCTTAAGGAAATTGAGAATCTACTGAGAAGGACTGTTCTGCAATATTCTTGTTCTGTTTTCCCTAAACCCAGGCAGTCGTCATCCTAGTGTGGATAAGGAACATCTTCAAATGGTGGCTTTTTAAATGCAGTTGCCGTGCTATGTCAACTTGACACAGGCTAGAGTCATCACAGAGAAGGGAACCTCAACTGAGAAAATGCCTCCATAAGATTAGGCTACGGGCAAGCCTGTGGGACATTTTCTTAAATAGTGATTGATGAGAGAGGGCCCAGCCCATTGTGGGTGGTACCATCCCTCGGTTGGTGGTCCTGGGTTCTATAAGAAAGCAGACTGAGCAAGCCATGAGGAGTAAGCCAGTAAGCAGCACCCCTCCATGACCTCTGCATCTGCTCCTGCCTCCAGGATCCTGCCTGTCTGAGTTCTTGGCCTGACTTCCTTTGGTGATGAACAATGATATGGAAGCATAAGCCAAATTGACCCTTTCCTCCCCAAGTTGCTTTAGGTCATGGCATTTGTCATAGCAATAGAGAGCCTGGCTGAGACAGCTAGATTTAGAACTGTGACAGGATTTAGCCCCCTCTCTCATGCCTTGAACTGTGTGTGTTTCCTAAGAATCTTGAGCAAGTTGTCTATCCTCGGCAGCCCTCAGTTTCTTCACCCATAAAATGAAGTTACTCCAATATCAGCCCTATGAGATGGTGTGAAGATTTAGTCACATAATGGATTGTAAGGACTAAAATTCTATCTAGCATACAGTAAACATTCATTTGAAGTATTAGTGAGGTTAAGAAAAAATAACTTTAATAACAAGATCCAAGAGAAATTTACATTGTGTTCTTTATACAGAAATTGTATTACAGTAAGGTTTGAGCCCATCTCTGTCATTTTTTTAACATTTTTGTTGGCACATTTTCATTTACATAGTGGTGCAAGATATTTTCATTCAAATATATCTGTGCATTGACCATATTTGCCCCCTGTACCCTTTTCTTTATCTCTCCTCTACCTCTCACTCGTTCCTTTCATTTTTCCAGATGGTCATGTTTCTATGTCCATGTATTATACACATATATGTGTGTATATATGCATATATAGGATCCACACATAAGAGACAACATGAGCTACTTGTGTTTCAGAGTCTGGCTTATTTCACTTATCACGGTGATCTCTAGTTCTATCCTGGCATTTTCCTACACGTGGTATAATTTCATTCTTCTCCGTGACTTAATAAAACTCCTGGGTACACACACCACGTTTTTATCTAGTCACTTGTTGGTGAACACCTAGGCTGCTCCCTTCACTCAGCTGTCATGAATCGTACAGCAATAAACATGGCTGTGCTGGATCCCTGTAGTGTGCTGGCTTTGAGTCCCCCGGTATAGTCTCAGGAGTGAGGTGATATAGCTGGATTATATCGGTGATTCTATTTTTAGTTTTTTGAGATACCTCCATACAGATTTCCACAGCAGCCAAACTGATTTACATCCCACTGTTCCAGAGTTTCCTTTTCCAGAATCCTCACCAGCGTGTTCTCATCTGTTTCTTAATGACAGCCATTCTGCTGTGGTGAGATGAAACCTCTACACAGTTCTTCTTCTCTTGTTTTCTCTTTGAGATTATTGTATAATTACATCCTTTCCTCCCATCAAACTCTTGCATACACCCCTCCTTGCTCTCTTTCAAATTCATGGCCTCTTTTTTCATTAATTATTGTTACATGCACATATTATATATATAGTATACATGCGGATAGAGTCATAAATATAGCCTGCCTAATCTGTATAATGTTATCATATAGGTGTTTTCAGGGCTCTTCATTTGGTATCGGATCACTCACTGGTGTGCTCTTCCCTGGGAAGACTATTTCTCCCACTCTCAGTATTCCTTAGTTGCCTGTAGATCTTTGTGTGGGATTGAGACCTAGTGGGCTCCCCCCCACATCCCGCCATCTCCTTAAGCACATCTATTGATGTCGTCCTTGTTCAACTCATGTTTAAGCAGTCCTGTTTGTGAGACCATGGGTGTAGTTCCTGACATTACTCAAGGCACAACCCCACAGCAATCTCTCTGATGCTCTGGCTTTTGCAGTCACTTCCCCTTCTTCTACAATGTTACCCAAGTTTCCGGCATGGGAGGTATAGTGTAAATGTATCCACTGAAAATAGGCTTCACAACTCAACGTGTCAACTAGCTATGGAAACCTCACTACACCATGATCATCTCTGTCACCTCTTGCATTTAAAAGTCAGAGAACAGAGTAAGCCAGGACTTGGAGCACCGAGACAGAATAAGGTACTTTGCAGAAAGGTGGCAATATATTTGCTAAATCTATACAGCTAGATGACTTCCTCGCCCTGTATCCACATTTTCAAAAATTCCTACTAAAGTATAACTTGAAAATAAAAAGTTGTGGGATCGATTCTATGGATGAAGACTGTAAAATCCAAGAACATATTTTAAAATACATGCTACACCTCTTATTGCTAAAATAATGTTTTTTATATCTAAGAAAAATACTAAGTAATGATATTGATTATAGACCATAGAACTCTCTTCTGAAAGAAAGAGGGAGGGAGCGAGGGAGAGAGGGAAGGAGAAAGTGGGTGGAGGGTCACATTGTGTCTTCGGCAAAGTAAGATTTCAGGGAGGTTAATGTGGTAAGTTATCTACTGCCAGGGATGTGCAGGGTTAACACTGCATTGCGCCACCCTCTGTAAATTCAGTGTGGTGACAGAGCTGGGCTACAACAGCTGAAGATCTAATAGAAAAGTACGTGACCCAGACAAATGTTCAGGGGCCTATGAAGAACTTGGGGACACCTAAGCCAACCTGGGACAAGAGCAACTCATCTCTAAAGCAAAATGGGAGTTTCCCCAAGCAGTTAAAAGAGAGATACTCCATATAGACACAAAGCAAGAGAACAGATGTGTTCTGGAGACATGCCTCAGTCATAGTAGCTGTTAAAGGACAAGAAGTCTAAGGGTTAGGATGACAAAGAGTCTAATAAGTCATACTACGTGAGAAGTTTAAATGTCATGTTGTTCTGGAAGTGGGGAGAAGCAAAGAACACTTCAGAAAGTAGGGCTATCCCTCCTGTGTGGAGATGGACACCTATGTCGTATAAGCAGCTTGGTTTTTAAGTTATGTCTCTGAGACACACAGAAATAACTAGAACTCCAAAAAGCAAATGAGAAAAAGGAAAAGGTTATTTGCCAAGGAAGTATTCCAAATGTTCTGGAATGTTTGGCCTCCAAACCTACTGGAGCATAGATGGCCTTCCATACCGAAGCATCTCCAGGGACAAAAGATTGAGAATCCTCAGCTACTGCCCTGGTGCGCTATGCTCAGGCATTTGGTCTGTCTGCTTTTGTCCAATCCACAAGGAAAACTCAGTTGTGTGCTTTGTTCAAGATTCTTAGAACGGAGGGTTTTCCCCTGTTCCTCTGTTCTAGCCAGTTCTCTGTGCTTTCCAAGTCAGCGATGTCTGAGAATTGCCCGAAACCCAGGGAGGCTTCATTAGCAATCAAGTAGCCCACAGAAGCGTGTCCAAACAAAAGGGAAACGTGCTGTGGGGAAGGGGACACAGAGCCATTCTCCATGCAGGTTCTATATTTGATTTTTGTTCTAACAAGATAGTCACATGGCACGTCTCACCAGGGAGATATGATAATTTGACTCAAAAGAAACTCGGACATGAATCACAGTGAAGAAGTGAGCTTGCTCACTTGGACAGAAGATGGTAGATTATCAACAGCAACTGGCTCAGACCTCAGGAGAAAGGCCTCTGGGAAAGGCAGGTTTGTTTATGTTGCCAAGAGAAATAACCAGATTCTTTCTTCAGAAAGCAAAGGCAAATCTGTGCAGACCCCCAGGGGGACATCTGTAGGGTTCCCAGAAATGGAGACAGGACATGGTTGCACTCGGGGAGGGGGGGGGTGATGTTGTGGGCTCACCTACCCAGCCCTGAAGACCTGGTGGCCTCTAGTTACCTGAACTTGCACGGGAAGTGTGTCATGGCCCTGCAGCTCCACCTTGACCACATGGCCCCTGTGCTAGACATGGGTGTGCTTGGTCACTCACCCTCCGTGACCCAACACTGAGAGTAACAGGGTGCTCAGTACTGTGTTGGGAACAAAGCAGGCATGGTCCTGTACAGTCAGAGGGTGGCCTGCTGGCCCTGTACAGTCAGAGGGTGGCCTGCTGGCCCTGTGCAGTCAGAGGGTGGCCTGCTGGCCCTGTGCAGTCAGAGGGTGGCCTGCTGGCCCTGTGCAGTCAGAGGGTGGCCTGCTCTCTCTCTGTGCTTCCCCAAGGGCTTTCTTCACTGTTGTGTAACTAGCACAGAGACCCTTTGAGGAGCCAAACAGAAAGACAGTGACCTTCGGTAGGCAAGCAACATACTATTCTCAAGAGTATGCATTGATGAATCTGTACAATTTAGATGAAAAAAAAAACATAGCCCTTCCAAACAGGACGTCCTGGGATGCACAGTTAATAGTTTCACTCTGAGGCAAGGAAGTTCATTTTCCTGTTGCTAGAACTCAAACTTAGGAGAAGCATAAATAATTCTTTGCACCTTATTCTTCAAAATAATGTGTTGATACATCTCACTGTATTTAGGAAACGCTGGTATATCCCACTTATTTTCCTCATACATCTCTCTCCAGGGTACAAACTCTGGTTGTTTAATTTTCTAATTGAACATGGAGATTGTATTTTTGTTTTTGGGGTTTTTTGTTTTGTTTTGTTTTGGTTTTGGTTCTTTGTTTTTTTTGTTTTTTTTTTTTGTCAGTTTGAAGTGGGGGAGTAGAAAACAGTATGTCAAAATCTCCAAGCTTAAGTAGAGGAAATGATAAAAATTTCTCTCTGAAATTTTGAGATTGCCTCCAGCTCTTTGGGTAAGTTAGTTGTGTGTGTGTTTGCAGATACTGTATTTCTAAGGAACTTGGATTTTCTTCAAATGTGCTAGCTGTTCTATTTTAAATATTTGAGTTCTCTCTCTCTCTCTCTCTCTCTCTCCTCTCTCCCTCTTCCTCTCCCTCTCTCCATCTTTTCCCTATTGTCTAAGTAAAATAGTTAAATACAAGCACGATATTTTACATGATGACCTTGCAGCCTAAGGAAGAATTATCATTGAATGTCTCCCTACCTAACCTATGCCTGGGTTTTCTTCACTTGGCTCCCCACTTAGAAAAGTCAGCAGATCACCACTCAACCTCTGATCTCTGCAGAGATAAAGCCTAACTTCTCACTTCCAGATGCCCCAAGCTGCAGGGGGCCAGGGGAAGGTCCCTGGGTCCTCAGAAGGCCCAGCACCAGACACCTGGCTCTGGTCCCTTGGGTTGACAGACAAGGTGAAGTTCAGGCAGCTCCTTAGTTGGGTTCTTGCAGAGATAGGAGCAAGTAGAATGCAAAGCATTGTGTGTGACTCAGCTGCTGGAACCCCTTCACTCAGTGACTGTTCACCGTCCCGAGTGGGAGCACCTGCTCTCCCCTCCAGCCCACACACTTCTCAGATAAGCTTTTCAGTTCCCATTTCATGTTCTCCAGCGCCAGCTGAGTCCATTAATGGCCACAATCAGAGCAGGTTATTCTCTGTCCCACAGGATGCTAACCGTACAAAACAAAACCACTGAAAGCTGGGGATGGGGCGTGGGGACAGGGGTTGCTGGCAGGCCCGGTAGGTACTTCAGGAGCGGCAACAGCTGCGCCTCCAGCGCCAGAAGCGGCCAAGTGATTTTTTGACACGTTCTGTTCTTTAATGACTGTGTTGATGGTGAGCCAGGTCCGTAAGGAAATGATAACAATTTCCCTCTGAAATTTTGAGATTGCCTCCAGCTCTTTGGGCAAGTTAGTTGTATGTGTGTTTGCAGATACTGTTTTACTGGATTAAAAAAAAAGAAAGGAAGGAATAAAGGGAGGGAGGGAGAGAGGGAGAGGGGGAGAGAGAGAATGAGAGAGAGAGAGAGAGAGAGAGAGAGAGGGAGAGAACTCTGTTTTCTGCTTCCTGCTTGTGAATTGGTTTGTGAGCGCTCAGCTGTTCCATTTGCTATGTCTGGCTGCTGCCACAATTCCCTGCTGTGATGGTAATGGACTCTTACCCTTCTAGAACATAAGCCCAAATATTTTCTGCTATTAAAAAGAAATCTACGTTTTTTTTTCCATGTTATGTGTCTGTGTTGAGTTGTGTGTGTATATGTGTGTGTGCTTGTGTGCACGTGTCTGTGGATGTGTGCCTTCACACATGTGGATGTGTGTGCACATGGGAGGCCAGAGGAGGACGTTTGGAATCCTGCTCTGTCACTCTTCACCTTACTCCTTTGGGACAGGGTCTCCCACTAAGCCTGGAAGGAGGCTGGCAGCCAGCCGCCCTCAGCGATCCTCCTTTCTCCACCCCCAACATGGCTGGGGTTACAGGTGTGTGCACAACCACGCTTTGCTTGTTATGTGGGTCCTCGGGCCTTGAACTCAGATCCTCATGCTTGCTCAGCAAGGGCTCTTACCTACTGAACCATCTCCTCGGCCCCGTGATTTTAAAAAAGGCCATGGAGGGAAGCAGTTTTATTGTGTGTACTTGATTTGGTTTTTATCAAGGAGCTGTATGCCAGGGATTGTTTTCTTTATTGCCTCTCGTTGCCTTGCTTCCAGAGTCTCAAATTTCAGCTGATTCTACCTCCAGTTCCTTTGGCCCTAGCCTTTACTGACGTCATGTAGGAGCTCCAGCTTGAGGGAATTAGGTTAGACGTTGTTATTTCCTGGGGCTTCGTCCTTGTTCTGATGATAGTTCATGGCGGTTAACGTTTTCTCGTTTCTTGGAAGTACTTTTTAGGTAGCTGTCTGGTTTCCATTTGGAAGCTGGTTCTTAGAATTTTCTTTATCTTACCTGAGAGAAGTTAAGCAATTTTCCCACTTGTTAACATGCTTTTAGCGTCAGATGCCATTAGCCACAAGTATTTTCACAGGGGCCGTGGCCCCAAAGGGGTTGTCAGTGTGCCTGTGTCCCAGCGTCTGTTAGACATCATGTCTTTCTTGCATCCTTTGTGCCTTTGATTAACTTGATGGTGTCACTACCCACTCACAAGGTCGCGGCTGCCTGGCCCCACTCTCCCTGCACACCAGCAGGTCACAAGTCTCAAGAGCTTTGCTCCTAACAATTTTTCAGTCTGTCTCCTCCTCCTCCTGATCCCACCGCCTATCCCTCATCACTTAAGTGGGTAGTAGGGTCCCCCCCCCTTTGTACCCTACATTTGTTCTCTCCTCTGCACATCTGTCTCTTGCCCTATGGCCAGTTTTTCATCGTAAGACATTTATGCCCTTACACTTGACTAATGTTCGAAAACCTATTGGCTCTTTCAGAAACCAGGAGGCAGTGTAGCGTCCTCGGCCTCTCTAGATATATAGATGTGCATCCGGCTCTTGCTTTGGGCTTTGGTTTCAACCTCAGCTGCTGCTCACCAGTTTCCTTTGCTCAGCCCTGCGTTTCCTCCCATCCCAGCACACCTGTGACTCTGGGCTGGGCCTGATGTGTAGCCTCTGCAGAGAGTGACTTCCAGGACCTTTACTCAATAGATCCCTTCAGACCTAGCTCAGTGAGCCCCATCCCAGGTCTTCCTGGTCTCCCCATCAGAGACAACAGTTCCTCCACAATCCCAAGCTCTATATTTTAACAGTAGTAAACAGTATAGTAACTGGTAACACAATATACTATGTGTTACTTGATTTATTCTATTGATATATGATAAGTATGAAATACTTCTACTTGATTAATTGATTTCTATGTATTTAAACACATATACTTTATATGGGGGAAAATGATAAAGATGGGTGTAACTAATCAGTCCAAATTCAGAAACTTCAGAATATAGAGAGGCATTTATTTGAGGTCTTGCAGTTCAGGGATGCAGGCTCAGATAGCTCTGAACTAAAGGTCCTAAGACTAACAGTAGGAACTTTATGTGGTTCACTGGACATTGAGAAAAGACAGGGGCTATATGAATGATAGAAAATACAGAAAGTCTAGACAGATTGGAGACGACTACAAAGCAAGAGTCCATCTGTGTCCTCCAGGCCCAGTGCGAGCTCCTGCAGATCTGTGCTCACCAATACAGGGACCAGAGTTCACAGTCTAGGCAGCAGCTGATGGATGTGAGTCCTACCTACTAAAGGCCTCCAGGCTCCATTTTGGAATCTCTTTCAATGTTACTTTTGCCTAAAAATTTCCTTTATTTCTCTCAACTATTAAAAAAATACAGACTTGGAGTCCGAGGACTACAGCTCAGTTGTGGGAACGGTTGCTTAACTTGAGTTCATTTGAGCTCCAACACCCAGTGAACCAAGTGTTATAACACATGCCCATAACCCAACACCTGGACACGGAAGCAGGAAGATCAGAAATCCAGAACCATCCTTGTCTACATAGGGAGTCCAGGGCCATCCTTGTCTACATAGGGACTACAGGGCCATCCTTGTCTACATAGGGACTGCAGGGCCATCCTTGTCTACATAGGGAGTCCAGAGTCATCCTTGTCTACATAGGGAGTCCAGGGCCATCCTTGTCTACATAGGGAGTCCAGGGCCATCCTCGTCTACATAGGGAGTCCAGGGCCATCCTTGTCTACATAGGGACTTCAGGGCCATCCTTGTCTACATAAGGAGTCCAGGGTCATCCTTGTCTACATAGAGAGTCCACTACAGGCCTCAGATATCAGATCCCCAAGCCCTGCAAATGTTATAGCCCTTTTGTAAGCCTAGAAATTGGGATTTTTTTTTTATCCCTCAGTGGCAGCCAGTATTCCAGCTCTTGGCCCTAAAGACTCGGTACCTGTAACCAGGGCCTGCCGTTTATTTCCTCTGGTTCTTCGTAGCTTTTTTTCCTTCTTCAGTCTCAGCCCTCTGCCGTCTCTTGGCAACTCTCTCTCCCTCCCTCCACCCTTCAGCATCCTGCCCTGGCCAGTCAGCTCTTGAACTGCTGCTGCTTTAGCTGTCAACCAGCTGGCAGCTGGCCACGTTCAGAGATGGCTGCTGACCACGCAGCGGCGGCTACCACTGCCTCCGTCATTACTGTCCCCTCTGCTGCCGCTGCTGCTGCTGCTGCTTTCTTCTTGAGACCCATTCAGCACACAATGCTGCAAAGAGGAATGAGGAGACTATTCCTCATTGGGACAACTGTTGCAACACAGGAGGGTGTCTCCAGCAGCTCACTAAAGTAAAGCGGAACAGCCTGCTTCTATAGACAGAGCAGGGGTGATTGGACCAACCCTAGCACACTTTGTTGGCGCCCAATCACAGCCATGGAAGTTTATGTGTGAGTCAGTCACAGCCTTGCTTCTTTAGAGACAATCCCAGTGACCCCTCTGCTAGGCCACTTAATGAGGTGCTCCCACTCTGGCCAAGGTGTACATGTTTGAGGGGTCATCTAGAGCCTAGTACACAGTCTTTCAAACAACCTCCACTGGGCTGCACCTTCAGGAGTCGGACAATCAGCTGCAATCCTTGTAAAGCTTTCTCAGGTGTACACAGAGTGTTCACAATGGCTGGTGCTGATAATACATGGCTGGTGCTGATGATACAGGAATGCTCTGACTCACTTTTGGACTGATTATCCTTTTGCTCGTGGCATCCAGGGAAGCCAGGCAGAATCCAAGTGCTGCTAACTAGGAACCAAACTGTCCCATCCCCAAAATCTACAGGAAAAAGAACATCAAAAATGACTTTTTTCAATAAGAACTTAAAATTAACAAGTAGTGATTTTAACAGTGTTTGAAGAGTACTTAATATACCTTTCCCAGTATCCCACCTCTCACTCCCAAGAACAGTGTCTGAGTAATTACTGAGTAATTTGAAAGGATTGGGCTTGGAATGTTCAGCCCCAACCACTGACTTCCAGGAGAAGGAAGCAGGGGCCAGCTGGAGACAGCATGTGTAAAAACAAGCGACCAGCAAGATTTGATGAGCTTCTGGGTAGCTGAACATGTGGAGGTACTAGAAGCATAGTGAACCCACAAGTACCACCCAAGCTCATTACCCCCTTACCATGCTCCGTGAATCTCTTCATCTGGCTGTTCATTTCTCTGTAACATCCTTCATCATAACAGATAAACAAATGTTACTTTGAGCCATCCTTATACATGTATCAAACCTGCGGGGAGGGAAGGGGCATGTCATGGGAACTATGCCTTGTAGTCAGTTGGTAGGTTGGAGGATAGATGGTTGTTGTTGTTTGATATCCTGATGGTGGCGCAGTCTTGGGAGAATGACAACATACAGGATCTAACTCTTAGCTTCAGGTAGAGAACACACAGTTGGTCTCCATCAGAGAACTGCTTGGTGTGGACAGAACTGCATATCTGGGCATCCACAGAACTGTTCTGTGCTATGTTAAGTGTAGCTAAAGAATAACCTGGGTTTTCCTAGTCCCTAGTAGAAACAATATAGAATTATTTATGTGTGACTTCAGTTCAGGCCATCCTGTAACTGTTCAAAGGAAGCCCCATCATCACATGCAGTTTGAAACCTCCTAAAGGGAATCTGTAGCATGCAAGCATTTCAAATGTAAAAGGTCTGGAAGGTGGACCTCTCTTAGGTCTTTCTTGACTCTTGAGACCATGGTGATAATGTTGACGTCTCTGGTACATACTAATTATGGGCACTGCAGAAAGACAGATGTTGATACATGCCCCATCCACCATGCTACTGGAGTATCATCAGAATTGCAGGAACTCTCCCCAGCCATACCTCTGTCACTGTGGACTCTCAAGTCCTTGTTCTTCCCACTGCACCACAAGACTTCCTGACCCCATGCCATGCAGACGCAGACCTAAGGAAATCAACCTTGTGTTTTATTGGTTTGATGTGTGGCTTTGTGGCAGAGGAGGTGTTTTCCCTATCTGTGGTTTGGTCCTGAGATGGTGGGGATTGACCAAGCCACTCCTGGTGTGTTTCAGCATCACTGAGCAGTAAGTGCTTCCCATTAATCTTGCTCATGATGCCAGGCCATTCCAACTACTCCTCCCTAGACTGGTTTTCCGTTGTCTGAGAAATTCATGAAAGGGGCTGGAGAGATGGCTCAGAGGTTAAGAACACTGACTGCTCTTCCTGAGGTCCTGAGTTCAAGTCCCAGCAACCACATGGTGGCTCACAAACATCTATAATGAGATCTGGTGCCCTCTTCTGGCCTGCAGGCATGCATGCAGGCAGAACACTGAATGCATAATAAATAAATAAATCTTTTTTAAAAAAAAAAAAAGAAATTCAGGAAAGCCATTCTGAAGCTATCAGCTGGCCTGGCTTATCTGAAATGACCAGTTACAAATTCAAATCAAGTCACGACTTTGGAGAGACAAACTCAATATACTGCTTCCCTGGGTTACAGCCACCTAACTCCGGCGAGGGAAAAGAAAGGAGAGTGAATAATAAACTGGAGTTGTATGTGAGAGTCCAAGATTTTCTAGAAGATTCTCTCTAAAGTTGGGTAGCTTTTTCCAATACTATGATGACAGTGACAACTTAAATGAATCTCTGATCTCAAGGTACCATCAAACCATGCTTAAGCTCTGACATGATTTAAAATATAGCCAGTTGACACATAAGTTCTGTCTTTTCAAAGAACGGTAATGTATAAAAGACAGACAATGGACTAAGAATCAGAAGACATAGGTTCTAATTACTTTGTGCCAACTCAAACTCTGTCACTGAGCAAATCTCTCAGCTTCCATGAGACAATTAATCCAGTGAGAACCAAGTACCCTCAGCGCCAGTGATGCTCCTGGTGGATGTCAGCAGCAATGTCACCAAAGTCCCAGTGTGACCGATGGGTACTCCTAGACAAGAGGCTTACCGTGGGTAGCACTGATGGGCTGCCAGAAACCTGTGTGGTGATGTGCATGCATGGACATAGTGCCTACAGAGACTGCCATGCCATGTTCTGTGATTCTCTAGGCCCAGTTTTTATTTTATTCGGTTTCTTAATGAGCTGACTTCTCTCCTGCTTTCTCTCTTTTCCCATTTTAACCTCTTCTCCCATTTTAACCTCTTCTCGCTCTCATGTCTGACCTCTCCCCTACCTCCAGAACACTAAGAATGCCAAGCTGTGGTGAGAACATACTAGCGTTAGCACGTCATTACATCACACCCTGCAGTGTATGAAATCAGCTGTGATTATAGCTCTATTAATTATGTTTCTAAACTCCACTAACTTGGTTTTCAAGGATGAGTCATGTGAATGTATGGATGAAGTGTTTGGAATTACTTAATTTATTTCACATTTTAAATTGTATAAGTTCAATGTCAGACGCATGGCTCATCAGACCCCAGTAAGGTTAGATTAGAGATCATGGTGGTTTTGACCTGTCATTGCAAAAAGGAGAGGGGCCATACTGATTCTTCCCACTCCTTCTGCTGCATGTCTTGAAATAGAGTAGTTGTATGTCTATGATTGAGATACGTAGTACATAGCATTTATCCATGCTATTCATTATCCTATAGATTTTTTAAATTTCTTCTTTTCCTTTATCTTCTACTGTTGCCCTTTAGGGAGACATGGAAAACCTTTTATCTATTTACTTCAGGGAAATTATACAAGAGATACTGAAAATTATAATGTATTCAGCATTAATTATAAATATGTAGCATATGTCTTATATGTATTGTATTTACATGCTTTAGGTAATTATGCATTTGAGTTCCCTGCCAATTTTATGGCCAAAATATTTTACTTGGCTGATTACTAAGTATATTTTAAGCTTACTTCTTGAAACATGAAGTGAATATACTATAAATCCAATTAACATGATTAATTTGCCTAAAGAGACTGCCTGCCTTTATTTCTTTTCCCTGTTTTAATGATGAAAAACAGTTGCAAGGACCAAAAATAACTTAATTTGTTTTTAATGCTTCCTAAGCTCAATTTTATAGTTATTTTTCTTTATAAGCAAAACGTAATGTTTGAAACATATTGAGCACATAGCAGCAAAAGACAGTTCAACATCACAGTTTCCAGAAAGCCTTTAATAGAATAACGCATTTGGATCTTAACACAGCTTCAAACCTTATTTTTCCTACTTACCTTAAAGGTTTCCTGTATCTTTGTCATGAACACCACTATATGTAATTTTTTTGGACTAAGTGACATTATTTTCTGAAGGTATTTTCTACAGACAGAGTAGAGTATAAAATTATTCAGGCTTATATTATATTGACAGTTTACTTTCATGAAAGATTCAACCAATTCACATTTCCTTCATCATTCCATTTCAATGTTTCCCAGAATTCACTAGCACTAAAATTAGCATTCATCTTTCTTTTATTGTGTGCCTCTGTGATGGACTGAAAATGTGCCCCTTGTTAACGCGCCTTCTGAACATACACCATGTTTTCAAGCACATGGAAGTTTCCCTCAGTGAATCATTCCGAACGTTCACTGCCTTTTCCAGAGGGTCTCGTAGGGTGTGTGTGAGCTTTTGCATGTCTCCTGTGTCCTCTCCTGTAGAAATGTGTAAGAAATCTGTAGTCTGTGTGTTTCCATGATGTGAAGAGCACTTTGTCTACCAGAAATATATGATAGATTTTAGCCACACAGCTTCATGAAAAATCTACCATTTTGTTGGAAACTTGGGGGATCAATTTATAAAACATAAGAAACCTGGTTTCTTGGTAACAGGTAGGTTAATGAGTAATTAACCTACCCATTAATATGTTTCATGTCTTCATTTATTTGGAATGTCCTTAGCTTTTTCAGTCAAGTTTCAAAATATTCATGATAAAACCCAGTATATGTCTTTCTTGTGTATGCTTTTTTCTTTTTTCCCTCTTATTGAAAATATATCTTTTTCTCCCATAATATATCAGGATTTATAGTTTCCCCTCTGTCTCTTCCTCCCAGTTCCTCTCCATCTCCCCTCCCTTCTGGATCCACCCCTATTCTGTCTCTCATAAGAAAACACAGACTACTAAGGGTAATACTAAAATATAATAAAATCAATATAACAAAACAAGACTGACATCAGAGTTGGACAAAACAAACAGGAGACCAAGAGAAGACATAAGAAACAGAGACCCACTTATTCACACCCTCAGAAAGCCCATCAAAACACAAAACAGGAAGCCATAAGATGTACATAACGGGCCTTGTGTAGACACACGCATGCCCTGTGCTCGCTGCGTCAGTCTCTGAGTTCATTGGAGTTTTGATCATGTTGATTTAGAGGGCCTTGTATTCTTGGTGTCCTCCATCTCCTTTTGCTTTTATATTATTTCTTCCCCCTCTTCTTCGGGGTTCCCTAGTCCCTAAGGGGATGGATTTAGCAGACACATCCCATTTAGTGCTGAATGTTCCAAGGTCTCTCACTTTCTGCATAAATGTCTGGCTGTGGGTCTCTGTATTTGTTCCCATCTGCTTTTTTGATGATGACTGAATAAGATACTGATCTATGGGTATGCAGAATGTCATTAGGAATCATTTTATTAGTACTTTTAAAAATTCTATAATAGTATTATGTTGTTTTTCATTAAATTCAGTAGCTGCCTCTTAATCAACTACTGTCCTAATGGGCAATTGCATCTCCACAGCTACCAGTAGTGGTTTACACAGGTGGGAGCCAGGCGGGAATTCTGTTCCCTCAGGCACTAGCTCTGTCATTGCTGCTAAAGGGAACTTTTATAGATCTCTATCCTTCTGTAGAACTCAAGATTTAGAGATTGAGGTGAAATTCTGCTCACTCAGAGAGGCTGAATAGCAAGTAGCTAACCTTCCCTCCTAGCTCACGGCTCCCCCAAAACAGCGCATCCTTCTGCTCCGCCCCCACTTAAGAACCCTAGCTATACATGGTTCTTCCCTACCACTTCCTGTCAGCTAGTTGCTGACTCAGCCGCCTGACCCCAGGTTAATTTTATTTAATCTAACAAATGTAACACATCTTTACATCATTAAACAAATATTCCACAGCATAAACAAATGCAACATGTCTTAAATTAATATTCCACAACAATAGTACTTGATTTTGCCCCAGGTCCCTGGACTCTCTAGTCTCCGTTTTTCGGTCACCCAAGCAATGTCAGGTGTGGGTTCCATCTCATGGAGTGGACCTTAAGTCAAATCAGATATCAGTTGGTTACTCATATCAGCTTATTGCCACCATTGCCCTAGCATATCTTTCAGGCAAGATACCTTTGTAGATCAGTTGGCTTGTGGCTGGCTTGGCATTTAAGTTTTTCTTTTGGTAGCCTGCAGAGTACCTTCCTGTACCGAAGACTCTAGAACATAAGGGCAGAAGTTCTATGGAGGCACCAGCGTGACTTCTCCATGTTCATTGAGTTGTGTAGGTGTTGTCTACAGCAATGGAGCCTTGAGGAGAGCAGCCCATATTCTTGGCAACAGCCTGGGTTATTTGGGATTCCTATGGTTCCCCTTTGACCAACAACTCAATTTGACGTAAGCCTATCCCAGTACTGGAAGCTTCACCTGGTGACAAAGATGGCCCATTGGGGCTCTATCTCCCCCATTATCTGGTGATTTTGTTTATATTGCCTTCATATACATACGTATTTTTAGGAAGCTCCTATGTATTAGGTTTCCATAATTCTTCTCAAATGGCCCTTAGTTTTAACTGTCTCTTCCCATATTCCCACCCTTACCCCCAACACCATCCATAACTATCTATTCAATTTCCCTTACCTAATGAGATCTAACAGTTTCCGCTAGTCTCTTACTCTATACCTAACTTCTGTGGTTCTAGGAATTGCAGCTTTGTTATCATTGACTTAATAGCTAATACCCACATATAAGCAAATACATACTATTTTGTTTTTCTGTATCTGGGTTACCTCACTCAGGATAATTTTATTTTTCTAGTTCAGTCCATTTACCTGTGAGTTTCATTCATTGTATATATGCACCCATTTTCTTTATCCGTTCTTCTGTTGAAGGACATCCAAGTTATTTCCAATTCTTGGCTATTATGAATAGAGCAGAAATGAACATGGTTAAACAAGTGTTTCTGTGGTAGGATGAAGCATCCCTTGGGTATATGCCCAGGAGTGGTATAGCTGGATCTTGAGGTAGATTCTCATCTTCCTGAGGAACCACCACACTGATGTCCATAATGGCTGGGCAAGTTTGCACTCCCACCAGCAATGAATGAGTGTTCCCATTACTCCACATCCTTGCCGGCATGAGCTGTTGTTTTATTAATCTTGGCCATTCTGATGGGTATAAAATGAAATATCAAAGAAGTTTTAATTTGCATTTCCTTGATGGCAGAGGATGTTGAGCATTTCTTTAAGTGTTTCTGAGCCATTTGAGTTTTCTATTTTGAGAATTCTTTTTTAGATCTGTACCCCATTTTTAATTGGGTTATTTGTTTTCTGGATACTCAGGGTTTTGTTTTGTTTGGTTTTATTTTTTGAGTTCTTTATATATTTTGGATATTAGCTCTCTATCAGATGCATAGTTAGTAAAAAATCTTTTCCCATCCTGTAGGCTGCTGCTTTGTCCAAATGGCAGTGTCTTTTGCTGTGCAAAACCTTTTCAGTTTCATGATATCTCATTAATTAATTGTTGATCTTGACGTCTGTGTTAACATTGTTCTGTTCACAAAGTCTTTTCCTGTGCCAATGAGTTCAAGGCTGTACTTTCTCTTCTATCAGGTTCAGTGAATCAGACCTCATGTTGAGGTCACTGATCAATTTGGATCTGAGTTTTGTTCAGAGTGATAAGAATGAATCTATTTGCATTCCTCTACATGCATCCATCCAATTTGACCAACACCATTTATTGAAGTGAAATATATAGTGTATATTTCTGGATTTTTTTATCAAAAATCATGTCCAGAGGTGTGTGGCTTTGTTTCTGGGTCTTCTATTCAATTCCATTGATCAACATGTCTGTTTTTATGTCAATACCATGCTGTTTTTATTACTATATCTCTGTAGGACAACTTTAAATTTGAGATGTTTTACCTCCTGCAGTTCTTTTATTATTTAGACTTGTTTAATTATCCAGAAGTTTTAGCATTTCCAAATGAAGCTGAAAATTGTCATTGAAAGATCTGTGAAGAATTGTGTTGGAGTTTTAAGAGAGATTTCATTGAGTCTGTAAATTGTTTTTGGTAGGATTGACATTTTTATTATGTTAATCCTACCAATTCATGAGATGGGAAATCTTTTGATATCTTCTTCAATTTCTTTCATTAATGTCTTAAAGTTTTTATCATACACATCTTTTACTTGTTTGGTTATAGTTACCCCAAGATATTTCATATTACTTGAGGCTATTGTGAAGGTGCTGTTTCCCTGATTTCTTTCTTTTGTCATTTGTATATAAGAGGGTTATTGATTTTTTTCTAAGTTAATTTTATATCTAATTACTTTGCTGAAAATGTTTATCCTGCTGGAATTCTTAGGGTCACTTATGTATACTATCATATCATCTACAAATAAATATACTTTCACTTACTCCGTTCCAGTTTGTATCCCCTTGATCTCCTTTAGTTGTCATATTGCTCTAACTAAGGCCTCAAGTACTGTATGGAATAGGTAAGGAGAGATTGGGCAACCCTGTCTTATTCCTGATTTTAGTAAAATTGCTTTGAGTTCTGCTCTATTTAACTTGATGTTGGCTATGGGTTTGCTGTAAATTGCCTTTATTATGTTGAGGTATGTACCTAATCTCTCTAGGACTTTAATCATGAAGTAGTGTTGGATTTTGTTAAAGGTCTTTTCTTCTGCATCTAATGAGATAATCATGTATATTTCTTTTCTTCCAACTTGTTTATATGGTAGATTACATTTGTCAATTTGCATATGTTGAACTATCCCTACATCTCTGGGATGAAGCCTACTAGTTCATGGTGGATGATCTTTTGATATGTCCTTGGGTATGGTTTGCAAGTATTTTATTGAGTATTGCATCTATGCTCATAAAGGAAATTCGTCTTTAATTCTCTCTCTTTGTTGGGTCTTTATGTGGTTTGAGTATCAGGATAACTGTGACCTCATAAAACAAATTGGCCAATATTTTTTCTGTTTCTATTTTGTGGATTAATTTGAGAAATATTGTTATTAACTCTTCTTTGAACATCCATTTGAATTCTGTGCTAAAACCATCTGGCTCTGGACTCTATTTTGTTGTTGTTGTTGTTGTTGTTGTTGTTGTTGTTGTTTGTAGATGGAAGTTTTCCTATGTTCCGCCTGGTCCTAAAGTCGCTCAGACCCAAGTAAACACACAGAGGCTTATATTAATTATGTACTGGATGGCCTATGGCTCAAGCTTCTTGCTAACTAGATCTTGTAACTTAACCTATTTCTATTAATCTATAAGTTGCCATGTGGCCATGGCATTACTGGTCTGCTGGTATCTTGCTGCCCCTTGGGCAGCTGCTGGCGTCTCCCTCACCCCGCCTTTCTTCTCTCTGTATCTCTATTTGGATTTCCTGCCTGGCTGTAAGCTTTCTTGCCATAGACCAAAACATCTTTATTTACTAACCAATGGGAACAGCATATGTATCCCATGTGTTCCGTGGCTTTACCTATGTCCTTTACATGTTGCTCCTTGGATGGAGGTTTGGCATCCCCACCACCACCACTCTCCTTTCTCCTCTCATTATCTCTCTTGGGTTTTCCTATCTGGATCCATCCTGCCCTGCCATAGACCAAAACAGCTTTATTTACTAACCAATGGGAACAGCATATATTCACAATGTACAGAAAGACATCCCACAGTAGTTGTTATTTGATAGACTTTTATTTGAATAGCTATTTCACTTAGAAGTTATAGGTGTGTTTAAATTGCTTATCTGATTTAACTTTGGTAAGTGATATATATATATGTATATATATATATATATATATACATATATATATATGTATGTATATTTACTCGTTTCCTTTAGATTTTACAGTTTGGTGGAGTACAAGTTTTTAATCTACGTTCTTATGATTTTCTGGATTTCCTTGGTATCTGTAGTTATGTCCCCTTTTCATTTCTATTTTTGTTAATTTGGACATTCTTTCTTTGCCTTCTAGTTAATTTGGGTAAGAGTTTGTCAATCTTACTGATTTTCTCAAAGAACTAACTCTTTGCTCCATTGATTCTTTGAATTGTTTTTATTTGTATTTAATTGGTTATTTGTTTGTTTCTATTTGATTATATATTCATTTGTTTTTAATTTGATTAAACCCTGAGTTTGATTATTTCTTCATATTTACTCCTTTGGGGTGTGATTTCTTCTTTTTTTTTCTAGAGCTTTCAGATATACTGTTAGGTTACTAGAATGAGATTGCTCTAATTTTTTTATGTAGGCATTTAGTACTATGAACTTGCCTCTTAAAACGACCTTCATTGTGCCCCATAAGTTTGAGAACATTATGTATTCATTTTCAACTCTAGAAAGGCTTTAATTTATTTATTAATTTCTGTCTTGACTGTTTTATGAATTGCTAAATGATCTTTAAATAAAAAACCCAGGGCCAGTTATTGGGGTAAATGCTGAAAGATCAGAGAGACAAAGGAACAAGCCACATCTTACCTCTAGGACTCCTCAGCCTGAAAAAGCTCAGCCGATAGACCTCTAGCCGAATGAGTTTCCTCAGCCAAAAGGCTCCAGCCTAAAAAGCCTCTAGCTGACAGGGACGCTTCTGCCCAAAAGCCTTTAGTTCCTGTCGGGTTTCTTCTCCTTCCTCCATTCCTGTTGTTATTATATTTGCTCTTTTCACAGCATCACCAGATTTTCTGGATATTTTGTGGCAGGATTTTTTTTAGATTTAATGTTTTCTTTGACTGTAGCATCAATTTCTTCTATTGTGTCTTCAATTTCTGAGAATCTCTCTTCCATCTCTTGTATTCTGTTGTTGATGCTTGCCTCTGAGGTTCCTGTTCAAGTTACTAAAGGCTTTATTTCCAGATTTCCCTCAGTTTGAGTTTTCTTTATTGATTCTATTTCCACTTGCATGCCCTGAACTGTTTTATTTATTTCCTTCTACTGTTTATGTTCTCAGGTTTCTTTAAAGGTTTTATCCATTTCCTCTTTAAGGACCTCTATCATCTATATGTCTATTTAGGGTCTTTTTCTTGTTGTAGTAATCAGACCTGCTGTGTTGGGTTGCTGGACTGTAGTGGAAACTATTACCCTGGCTGTTACTGTATTTTCACACTGGTGTCTACACATCTGGGTTTGGGAAGATTATAATTGTAGGTGCTGATACCTGGTCTTACCTTGGTTGGGTGGGCGTTTTATTCCTTGGTCTCTGTTGGCCCCTCTGTGTCTTAGGAGAGTGTGGTGGCTGTGTGTTGCCTGTTAGGAAATTCCTCTGGGATTCTGATAGGTGTGCCTCCTGATTCCTTGGCCAGAGTAGCCTATGGATTCCCAGGAAAATATTGTATGCTGGGTTTTTTTATGGAAATGGAGTCTTTTTGAAGTTGCCTTTTATTTTTATTGCAGGTTTATATGGTAGATATGTAGATACACTCATACTTAATTTTCATATGGTGCCAAGCCCTAATGTGTAAAGTCAAATATGTTTTTACCTCATTTGTTTGCATAGATAAGTTGATAGATAGATAGATAGATAGATAGATAGATAGGCAGATAGATAGATAGATAGATAGATAGGCAGATAGATAGATAGATAGATAGATAGATAGATAGATAGATAGATAGGCAGATAGATAGATAGGCAGGTAGGCAGATAGATAGATGGATGGATGGATGGATAGATAGATAGATAGATAGATAGATAGGCAGATAGGCAGATAGATAGACAGATAGATTCATAGATAAATTATTGATAGATTAGGTAGATGTATATAAATATGAACATGTATATAGATATGTATGCATTATACTCTTTGTATGTTGTTCCTGTGTCCAGAAATATTGTTCAGTAGTTTTTATTTCAATCATTTGTCTGAAAGCTATTTTGGAGTTGTGTGTGTGTGGAATCATGTCAAGTCTCATTGATGAAAGTTTGCCTCATCCACATCCCACATTTTTCTGTTTCTATTCTAATGCTGTCTAGAACCTCCAGTACAATGCTGAATAAAACTCAGTTTAGTATTCATTATAGCCAGTAGCTCTAGTGCTTTGCACATCCTAGCCTGCAGTGACATCCACAAGGCCTGGAGTCATACCACCATGGAAACCTAGTAGTGACCCCAACTTAAAACAAAACCAAGCTACCAGTCCCACCAGGATGGAAACTAGCAACCCTGCTCCAGCGTGGGTAAACTCATTGGCTCCATTCTGTCAGGGCACATAGTCATCTGCAGTGCCCATGCAGATGTGGTAACAGGCTCAGCATCCCCACCTGATCTCAGTGCTCACCCAGGAGTCTAATATGACCAAGGAAACAAGTGTGTCTTCCTGCCTGCATGCCAACTCTCACAAGCATACCATCCCACCTCTGAGCACAAGTCCCCTCAAACCCGAGGCACCCCAGGATTCCCATTGTATAGATACTGCCAGGTAGCCTGAAGGCAAACCCAATCTGGACAGCTAAAGCAGATCCAGATCCCTGATTTGGACCTCTAAGGAACTTAACTTGAAGTGGCATAAAGGGGGGAATGTTTCCATTTCTCCATAGGGTGGGCTCCTGGAGCACAGACAACAGAAACAAAACTAGACAAGAGGGACCAAGTAAGAGACTTCCATGCCATGGGTAACACACAGCTCCTGACTCATAGAACATCCTTTCCATAATAGACATTTACTTTACTCTTGGGAAGTATCATTATCAAAGATTTCTTAGTGAACCCACAGAAAGACATTCTTCCTCAACACTGCTATCCTATGATATGATTCAAACAGATACCAACCCCCCAATGAAAAAAAATGAACAGCATTATCAGAAACAAAAAACAAACAAACAAAAAAAAGAAAAAACCAGACCCTTCCAGAGGCAGAGATAGCCCACCACAGCCGCAGGCTTCACAGCTAGCGTCAATGAAAGCAAGTATACTATATGGGCTTAGCAGCCATTAACCCACTCCACAGGTCAGCCTTGCTTAGTAATGACCTGGTGAGGGCTTGTCCAGCAGCCAGAATTAATTAAAAGTGATATGGTGTGCTGAAGAGCCAGCAGCAGTTTTAGGAGTCCTGACGGTTAATTAGGGGTCTGGAAAGGGTTGCTTTCTGTGTCTAGCTCTGCCCAAGACGGCAGCGTTCAGGGCTACAAAGGCTTACTCGTTGCTGACTTCATACCTCTCCTGTTTGCTTTTCCTCAACCATGGAGGTGACCTTAAGAAAGGTCACCAGTGCATCCCCATCCTCGACAAAGTGCACATTTCCCAAGACACTCGGACTTTGAAAGAGAAGGGCTTTCATAATCCTGCGGAGGAGTCTGTCATACCGGGATGGCTTTCAAAGAGCCGGTTAGAAAAGCCCCTTTGAAAAAGATGTAATGGGGCTGGCAGTAGACACAAACATACCTAGAGTGGGACCAAGAAAAAAAAATAGGTCAAGAGAAAGTGATTATTCAGGAGAATTGGGGGATGTTTGGATGGACATATTGGGATTTGTGGGACCCCACCTGCTTCTTTCCTGTTGCATCTAACACACACACACACACACACACACACACACACACACACACACACACACACACCTGAGGCTTAGATTCCAGCTTAAACAGGATGGTGTCACACAACCCTTCTCCTATTTTCAGCCGCAACATGCGGTTTGCAGCATCCCCGAGAACTTCAAATGAACTCCTAAGCAATTACAGTTCCACTAAAATGTGTAATGTGATCGGGTCTTTCATTTATTTATTTTTTCATTTTGCCTCTGCGCTCACTGATGGCTATGGCAACCCCTCAATCAGAAGTGAAGGGCGAGACTTAATGACTTTATATATAATTTAGTTTCCCGCAATATGCTCCTTCACTTGATGCTTTGCATAAGCTTGGGAAAGGATGGCCGTTTATCAGATCTGCAAGGATACCACAGATTTATAGACATCTCAGTGCCACCTTTTTACCCTATAACTTCTTTCATGAGAACCACGCACTCAAGTTGAATTAGCTACCGTAAAGTGTTTTGAAACCTCTTCTTGGAGCCCGCAGATGCCAAGGGTAAAAACCACTAAGAAATCTTGTTATGTAGGCTTTTGTTCTTATCTTTGCATTAGGCTGCATTTGAGACTCTCCAGGGCACACTCTTAGAATGTCCATGAATCGGTACTGAGGACCAGCTATAGCGGTTGACCAGAAAGCTAAAGGCACTGTCCTCTCCCTATTCACAATGCTGAAACAATGTGCTGCACATTGGGGAAGGAGACTCCCACTTTGTAGACGTGCTTGTCTTCTTCCATACTCCTCCAGTTCACGGGAAAGAGGCTCCCACTTGGTAGATGTGCTTAATACAATGGCTTAAGTGGAATATGACTTTGAAAGCCATCACCCAGCAAAGATGGTTGGCCCACCTCTTCATTTCCTTCACAGTGCTGGCTGAGGCAAATCTATCTAAGCCGAACTCTCACACATGCAAATAAGGTGAAGATTGGGTGAAGGTTGAGTAATGCCCCAAAGAAGGCTGAAAAACACGATAAGTTTTAACATCAACATTCCATGCTCATAAGTCAAATGAGTTCATTTTCTAGCATTTTCCCTATTTCTTTACATTTAAGGAGTGATATAAAAGGCTTGTTTTACCAGGTCTATAAAAACCATGCTTTGAGAGTCTGTTATCCTTGGCTAGAACACTGACAAGCTGCCCTGCTCCAGTTACCTTCCCACTGTTCTCCACTACTGTGGGCTCTAGAGGTCCAAGGGCATGTTGGGGAGGGAGATTCTACTTCCATATTGCACACAGAAGACCAAGAGACACTGCAAATACATACATACATACATACATACCATACATACCATACATATACATACCATACATACATACACATACATACATACACATACACATATACATACATACGCATATATGCATATACATACATATATACATATACACACATACATGCATATACATACATATACATATATACATGCCATACATATACATACATACATATACATACATGCCATACATATACATACATATACATGCATACATATATATGCATACATATACATATACATACACACATACACATACATTCACATACATATACATACATACATTCACATACATATACATACATACATTTGTACATATACATACATACATATACATATATTTATACATAAACATACAAACATGTACATACATACATATACATATATTTATACATATACATACATACATATACATACATACATATACATGCATGCATGTACATACATACATATATATACACACATACACATATATACATATATCAGTTATATTCCACATGAGCCCAGAATCAGCTGCTTCATGCCCTTGATGATGGAGCTCACTGAGGCTCAGTGTCCTCATGTTTACGGTATTGGAGGACTCCTTATATGAGATACTGCACAGAAAAGCTTAGCTCATTGTCTGGCCTCTGACCAGTGTCTAATAAATGTTAGGTGCTGTTACAGAGACAGTTGATTACTCTCATCGCCACCCTGAAGATGTCACGTGGTATTAACATTCTTTAGACATGAAACTATGATGGTTAAACTACTGCACCATTGGCTTGTGTGGACAGATCATCATCAGGTCTAGGAGGAACTCCTGTCTGAAATAGTCATCTCCCAGTGCCCACTCGGCGTCAAGATCCGGGCAACGCAGAAACCACACTCAGGAATTGAATGAAGGCTTCCTATTGGGAGAAGTGTATCCCAGTGGTTGTAACACCCAAGGAACATCAGCCATGGGTACAGAGCAGCAAACAGGCAGTGCCACCTCAGGGACCCACAGAGGTCATTCAGACAGTGTCTCTATGACATAGCTATGAACTCCTCTTCTAAAGGAGTCAGAGGTTTGAGAGGGCCATCCCAAAAGGAGATGGCAAATGACAGGCAACCACAACCTAATGTGCCCCAAATAGGAAACAAGAGGAATACCAACAAATGCGTAGTGATGCCAAAGCCTTCTGAGTCTTCCCTCACAGATACCTCTAAATCAAATGGACATGACTGAAAGACAGATGCGTTGATTGGCATTATGTATGTGATCGCCATTTTAAAACCTAGCACCAATTTTATCTGCTCACTTTTTTTAAAAAATTTTTTATGTGATGCGTATGTGCATGTGCATGCATGCGTGTGTGCATGCTCACCTGTGCAGATATGTAGAGGTCAGAGGTCAACTGCAAGTATCTTCCCCTCCCTCACTTCCTGTTGAACCTAGAGCTTGTCATTTTGGGCTGGATCGGCTGGCCAGTGAGCCCCCAGGATCTGCTGGTTTCTACCCGACCAGTGCTAGCCTTTCAGTCAGGCATGCACCACACTGCCATGCATGACTTTCACACGGGTGCTAAGGACCCAAACTCAGGTCCTGATGCTTGTGCAGTGAGCAGTTTACCTAGCAAGCCGTTATCTCAGCCCCTCCTGCGGGCTTTCTTACTGTGTCTGCCAGATGGAGATAGCAGGAAGAAGCAAGTTCCCCACCATGCCTGTGGCCTGAAGGAAGATCACACGTGTCCTATAAAAGGAGGAAACCCTGGCAGTCATCCTTTGACATGTGATGCTAGAATAGTGTCTGATGTCAATCAAATTCCACTGAGATCCATAATGTATGCAAGCTCTCAGCCATGGCAGTGGAGGGATGTTTCCTGAGGACAGAGAAGCCCGCCTCTCATCTTCCCTCCAATGTTGAGCTTTGCTTAACAGGGTTCTGGTGCTCATAATATTGCCTCAGCCGTGTCTCAGAGGCTCTGAGCATAAACAGTCCTTCTGAAGGGTCTTGTGAGAAGAGCGTTAGGTCCAATTATTTAACAAATGCTTAGGGGAATGTCATTCTGAAAAATGGTCTTCTAAGAGCAACGCCAGTGCAGCTCAAGCACTGATTAAATCGTTTTGACATAATTGCCAGTTCACAAGAATCATGACAGCCGCTACTCAAACAACTCAGGAGGGGAACTATTGGAATGTGCCGTGTGGGGCAAGTATTGGAAGAGCAATCAGAAAGAAACGCTTATTTATTTTGTAGGAACACTGATGTTAAATATTGGCTTTTTTCTTTCAAGTATTAAAGTTATCCAACTAGTGCAGTTAGTCACAGCTAGAGCTCAAACACATAAATTTTGCAAGTTTTTATTTAGCTCCATACTCTGAAGCCTCCCTGAAGCTCTTTTAAATGGCCACGAGGTCAGTAATAGTAATGAATTCTGTTCAAAGCTATGAACAGAAAGGTCCATCGTGGAAACTGGACATCAGAATCCTGTAGACTATAAACTACTGCAGCTCTGTGGAAGATTGACCTTCTACCAACAAGCATGGTCTGACTAGGAATGTTGCCAGTGAGCTCTGCCTGCAGGAGAGCACTCTAGAGCACAGTGACCATGGTTTTTGTGCCATTAAGAGCAGGTCAGCTGCCATCTGAGTACAGGATGTCTGTGGGGGTGGGACTGCAATGTCACAGTGCATCCCTGCATGGTGACAGTCAGAGTCACCATGTGGTGGCATTCCAAAAGAGGAAATGAGCAAACTCCACGAGGTATTCCATGAAGCACTGTTCCCACCATCTCTAAATTACCTCTCGGGCTTCATTTCTCCCCTCCTTTATATTCATGAGACTCACGAGGTGGGTGCATTTGTTTCTTCTTGGTGGTGGTCTGGACTGGCAGAGGCAGTCCTCCCACCTCCCAGCACCTCAGACTTGTAAGGACCACTGTGAGGATCTTGTTTCCATGGGGAGAAGAGAGGAGGGGCTGCAGAGAGAGATGCGGGCCTGGCTGATACCCAGGCTGGGGCAGTGACCAAGAAGAGAGGACGATGAAGAGTGAACCCAGGCTGGCAGGTGATGGAGCACAGGAGGCCATGCTTCACAGCCCTGTGCCGTGCTAACATTTCCATTGTGACAGTGAAAGGAGAGAGCGTAGAACCCCAAAGTGATGCGAAAGCTAGCACGGTGAAACCATAGAAAAAAGATGGCAAGGGAAGATGAGATGATGAGAGAAGAAGGCCTGGAGGGATGGCTACGTGGGTTAAGATGTGAAATCGGCCCCTTCAATCCACGTGGTGAAGAGAATCAACTTCCTGCAAGTGCTCCTCTGAGCTCAGTACAACACACACACACACACACACACACACACACACACACACACACACGCACGCACGCACACACGCACACGCACACACACGTGCGAGCACACACGCACGCACGCACACACATGCACACACGCACGCATGCACACACATACATAAAGTAGGTCCTTAAGTTACAAAAATGAAACAAACACAACATAAAGCAATATAACTTCATTTGCTCTATCAGTAATTTCCTAAATAGCAATGAACTAAGTTTTAATGGTAAAAGCTGTAAGAATCTGTTGGAATACAGAGTCTGTCTATGGAAGCCCACCCCATTGTCTGTGGCTTTGCTTTCTGTAATTTCAGGTACACCAGTTAGAAGATTACATTCATATAACTGTTACTTAATATTGTTAAAATAATTCTATTATGTTGTTAACTTCTTACTGAGCTAATTTATTAATTTGCTTTCATATATGGATGGAGAGGTAAACGGATGGATGGATGGATGGATGGACAGACAGGACAGACGGATGGATGGATGGACAGATGGAAAATGACATAGTCTGTCTAGGTTCTGATTTTACCTGTGGTTATCAGTCTCCATATGGGCTCTTAGAACGTGTGCTCAACGCATAAGCAAGGACTGTGATGTGTGCAGTTTAGAAGAGAGACAACTTACAGAGTCTTTGAAAGTTTATTCCAGGTAAAGGCTGATTAGAAGAGAGATTGTAGTGTTATATTGACCTTAGACAAAAATCAAATGTAGCACAGAAACATGAGTCAAGGCATCACTGCTGCTGACTAATAACATGACGTTCTGTTCACTCAGAAGAGATCATTTTCAGCTTAGGTACAGAAAATCCTCACGACAAAACCAAATGCTTCCTCAAAGAATACATGGAATACAATACTGTTCTCGACAGTACAGTAAAGGCTACATAAGTTATTAAGAAAGCTGATGGTGTAGAAATTTCTAAGTAGCAGTCACATATTACAGTTCACTTTTTATGATTCTAATTCAGTCAAGTTGAAAATAATAGATTAAAATATTTTTAATTCACTCTTTCTAAGTAATTCATTTCTCAAAGAAGATATTATAATGAAAATTCTAAAATATTTAATACCCTGGCAAGACAATATAAATTCTATCACAACTGGGTGTGGGACCATTGTTACTTAGAGGTGAACTGAATGTTCTTAATTCACTGCTTACACTAGGAAAAAGAACACTTGAGAATTCATGTTTAGCAAACCATTTAGGGAGAAAGAGCAGAATAGGTTCAAAGAAAGTAAAAAGAAATCAAGAAAGAGCAGAAATGAAATATTTCTATGGGAAGAGTATTAAAGATAAACAAAAACAGAAGTTATTTCTTTGAAATGAATAATAAAACTGGAAGCCTGTAGCAGAAACATTTGAATAAAAAGATAAAAAGCACAAATAATATTTACTGTGACCTTTCTGAATAAAACCAAAATATACAAGTTCTATGAAAATATTACATATAAAATAACTCAAGAAAAACTAGAGACCCAGAATGCATTCTAAGTACTGAAATGAAAATGAGAAACAAAATTTTAGCAAGAAGTGGTAGGTAGCACCCACCTTTAGTGCCAGCACTAAAGGAGGCACAGGTAGACAGGTCTCCATGAGTTCTAAGCCACCCAGGGCTACAGAGCAAGTTCCAAATAAAACTTCAGTGACACATCCTTCTAGCTACAGTCAATGTTTACAGGAGAAAGAGGCCAACAGAAATGAAGGTACATGCCTAGAAGAGGCAGGTTTGAGCTGAGTTCAAATGTAGCTACTTAGCAAAACAAGGGAATTAAGAGACACCTGATGACATCACATCCGTGAGTGTGGCCCTCCTACAATGGCAGGACTCTGTCCTGTCTGATACGGGAGCTGCTAGCCACTTGCGCCATGATAAAGGCACTGAGCAGCATGGCTGATGCCCTCTGGCTTGTCTTGGGATTTGGGGATGAACCACAAACTGATAATCAGCAACTTCTGTTGCTTTTGGAACGTCTTAGCGACACTGTGGTTTCTCCAAGGGTTTAAGAAGTACTCATGACCAATGGGTATCATTTAGACAGTTTCAACTGTATTGGGCAACTCAAGTTTACTCATCAGTGGGGCCCAGGGGTTGCGTTGTCTAACATCTCAACAAAGACTTCTTGGTCAGAGGTTAATTGTGATCTACCTTAGCCCTCCCAAACAAGAAATAATATTTTCTCAGTGTTGTAGAATGAGTTTTGTTGATTCCTTCCAGGCCACTCAGTTAGAAGTAGAGTAGGGAATGGTGGGGGAGGGAGGAATAGCTTTGTATTGCATATTTTTTGTTGTTGTTATAGAAAAGAAAACTAGCTAACGGCATGTCATGTAATACTAGTCATGAGAAAGGATGAACTTCAATGCACAACAGCTTGGATAGATCCCCAAAGCATCGTGTTGAGGGAAAATGGAAATTCCTTATGATCCCACCTAGAGATCCTGTGTGAACACTACAGACACTGTAAGCATAAATGGTAGAAGCTAGGGGCAGAGAGATGGCACTGAGGAGGCACCACAGAGAGTCTCTTCAGGGGTAGGATGATTCGATTACTGCTTAGGTAATGTCTACACAAACCTACAGTGGACAGGAAAGGGCACAGAGCAGTGTACACAGTGTGCAGTCTCTAAAAACTTATCCTTTGATATAATTTAAGAGACCCACAGCCAAGCACTTGGCCAAGATCCTGGAGTTCAGTTGAAGAGAGGGAGGAAGGATTATAAGAGCAAGGGGGGGGGGGGGTGTCAGAATCATGATGGGAAAAAACACAAAAATAGCTTACCCAAGCTAATGGGAGCTCATGGACTCTGGACTGACAGATGGGGAGCCTGCATGCAGAGGGCGAACTAGGCCCTCTGAATGTGGGTGAAAGTTGCGTAGCTTGATGCGTTTGTAGGCCCCCTGGCAATGGGACCAGGATTTATCCCAGGTACACAAACTGGCTTTTTAGAGCCCATTCCCTTTGGTATAATGCCTTACTCAGCCTTGATGCAAGGGGGAAGGGCTAGATCTGGCCCCAACGTGGTATGCCAGACTGTGTTGACTGCCCAAGGGAGGCCTTACCCTCTATGAGGAGGGGATGAAGGTGAAATGGGGGTAGGCTGGGGAGAAGAGGAAGGAGCAGGAACAGGGGTTGGTATGTAAAAGGAAAGAAAAAAATTTTAAATAAAAAATAATTATTTCAAAATTATTATTTACTAAAATAATGAATGATGAAGTGAGTCAACTTCAAGGAGAAGTTTCAGCTCTAACATGAAAATTCTGAGGAAGAATTCATGTCATTCACGCTGGCCTCTCTGAGGTACTGTGGTTAAATTACTCAATACAGTGTAGGGACACAGTGAGTGTGCTGTGCTGTCCTGGGCTATTACCAATGTGGCCTGCTGTGCTATTACCACTGAATACAGAGTTTATTGTGATTAACATGTTTTCTTCCTGACGAAATTTTGAGCCTTTTCTTTTTCTCTTATGTAACCTCTTGGCAAAAATTCAGCTTCTTTTTCAGAAGTATTTTCTTCTGAAAGGAGGGTCTAGATAGAATAGGAAGGGTCATCCTGCTGTAGAACAGACCAAAGCACAGGACCCCCAAGGCCTTAGAGCTCTGCCGTTTGCATTTCAAACTCATCCTTGGGCACACTTCCCATTTACTTTCAACTCTGCGGCCTTCACAGAGACATTCTAAGGCCATGTGCCTTGCTGCGTGCAGAATCTTGGCTCTATTTTAATCCCAGCTTTGGAAATGTACATTAAACCATGCAGCCTCAAGCTTTTAATATACTATCTGTTTCCTTGTAACAAGACCAATTCCTCATTAAAAAAAAAAAAAGAGAGAGAGTAGCAGAATGTAGATGTAACTGTTGGCTACTTCCTTTTAGCATCTAACCTTGATTCATTTCAAGTAACTCTAATCCTGACCTCACTGTAGTTCCGAGGACAAAAAACCCTGTGTTGGGACGTTACTCTCGCAAATATAATGGTAATTTATTTAAAATTAGACAAGATATATGCACATATGTTGTTTCAATACAATGTAGAAAATATACTTTATATATCACCTCACTGTTTATATGTAGCACAGTTTTTGTATCTATTTATTTATATATCCAAGGACACTTAGATTCTTTCTGCATGGTGGCTATTGTGACTAATACAAGAGTGAGGAGAGGTTGCAGCAGTCCCTTTGATATGTTAATTTTATTTCTTTGAGCTATCTATCCAATAATGGGATTGCTTTATTTGTCAATTATACCTAAGAAGCAAGATGATAAATGAATGCCCAATATTATTTCTTGCTGTTTTGTTTTGAGAGGGGTTTTATGTTGACTCATTTAAGATGGCCTTGAACTTGTTTTTAAATATTGTTATTAATTCCTTGAGAATTTCATACAGCATATTTATCCCATTCACCCCCGGCTCATCTCCACAACCCCTCCCAGAACCACCCCTCTCTTCCCTTGCACCCCAGCTTAAGTGCCCTCCCTCTGTTTTTTTTTGTTTTTTAATCCACCAAATCCAGTTTGTGATGCCCATACACTCCTGAGTATGGAGCTACATAGACCTTAAAGAAAACAGACGTTATGCCCCAGAAGTCATAAACTGTCCATGGTTCCTCAGTTAGGGCTGGAAGCCCAGCAGCCGCTTCCCTCTCCACACTGGGAGTTGACTGTCTTGATCCTGTAGCTACTGTGAGTGCATGAGTATGCCAGTCCTGTTATGTCCAGAAGACACTGTTTTGTTTGGGTCCTCCCTTCTGGTCATCCCTAAACACTGCCCCTTCTTCCATGCTGGACCCTGAACCTGGAGAAAGAGATGTGATAGAGACGTCCCATTGTGGCTGAGTACTCCGTTGACACTTTGACCAGTTATGAGTTTCTGGGTTAACCACAGTCCACTGAACAAAGAAATGTCTCTAGTGACATCCGAATGCTACAGTAACTTACGGTAGAGAGAAAGGGTGAAAAAAAATTGATGAGTAAGAGTAGTAAGTTCTCCCCTAGGTCCTGTTAGCTCTCCAACCATAGATTCTTGACTAGATTTACAATACCAAGCATGAGCTTCTTCCTATGGATCAGGATTTAAAATCAATTATAAAGTGGTTGGTTATCCCTATCACATTCATGTCCCAATAATATGCAGCTTTCCAAGATCCAAGCTTCAAAATAATACATTGAATAATATATGAATAAATAATAATAAAATAATAATATGAATGATATATGGATGCCCTGATTGACAGTGGCTGCTTACTGATAGTATCCCTCATAGGTCCCAGGTGGATATCTAATTCTAAGGGTGCTAAGTGCAGAAAGGCTAAGCATCTTCTCTTTGGGGCTGGGAGGGGTATACATATCTATTTGTGCCTGGCACGCTTTGTGCATTTCCCTAAAAGTTCTAGAAGCTCCATACTACTGTAGCCATCTTTCTCGGCTCTACAAGTATAAACACTCTGTGTTCTTTTCACAGATGTTACATGTGTGCATGCCGTGTCTGTGGTGGCATGTGGAGGCGAGAGGTCAATGTCAAGTGTCTCCCTCAGCTGCTTTCTAGTCACCTTATTTATTTATTCATTCATTCATTCATTTGGAGACAGGGTCTCTCACCGGAACTGGAGTTAGCTCACCACAAATCACCTAGACTAGCTGAGCAGCAGCTCCTCAGCACTGGAGTCACAGACACATGCTGCCACACACCTGGCTTTTGCACACATGCTAGAGATAAAAAAGATAAAAGGTCTTCATACTTGTTCAGTGAGCCATCCCTCCAGCTGCTTGCTTGCTTTTAATACAGAAAGCCAGCCTCTTTGATAGTGTAGAAAATCCTGTCATGGAAATTGAAAACTAGATGTGGTCACTTGTTCCAGCTGAGAGTTCATCAGAGCTGGGATGAACAGCTGAGTCTTCTGGTCTGGGGCCACTCATCCCTTCCTCTCTCTCAGCTTAAAAATAGGCTTCAGGCTCAGAACGTAGCCAGGGTGGAGCCTGCTGCTGCTGCCGCTGCTTGCTTGTTTCCTATTTGTTTGTCCCTATTAACTTTACCTAGGTTTGTAAGCTTTCCATTTATTAGAACAATATTAATATTCATTTATAAGCAAATCTATCACACATAATAATTAACTCATTTAATCAAAGTGAGGAAAGTGAGCGGGATATAAGGGAAATAGTAACACTGGATATACCACTGAGTAAAACTTAGAAAGATGGTATGAATTGTGGTCAACTGTTATTGTCAGCCTCTGGGGTTCTCTCCCCCTGCCTTCTTCAGCCACCTGCATCTGCCAATCGGAAAGTATATTGACCAGATGAAGTACAGTTTTGACAGTGTGTGTACAAATGGGTAATGCATTCTATCCAAGATATGTGGTAAGGCGATGCATCTGTTCAGTCAGGGTTCCCGAGGTGGGACTGCTCTGTCTCTACAGAACGGTCTTCCCAGCACACTGGCCCCTCTGCCTGCGCCAGCATCCTGCCCTGTACCCGTGAGGCTCCCGCTGTTGACTTGTCTAGCATCTCTTTTTCATGCATCAACTGTAGTGCCAAGACTTTGCTCACCAGAAGTGTCTGTGCAACTCAGAAGTAAAGGTGTCCTCAGCCTTCAACAAGGAAGGACATTTGGCTAAACTCAGTCAAGGAAGAACTTCCTCGACCCTAGAAATAACGTTCAGCTGCAATTTTCAATAGAGCAGCTGTGGGCCAGGGACACAGCTCCAAAGAAGAACACTGCTAAACATTAAGAAGGATCCACATTGGACTTTCTGACAGTAAACTGAAATGCAATTATTTTGCACTAAACTGAAAAGGTATTTCTGAACTTTCTTTCTACATCTTAAACATAATTCTTCTTTGTAAATTTCTGTCTTTAATCACCTTGGCTTGGGTATTACAGGAAGAGCAGGGAACTGTGCTGAGAAATTTTATAAATTAATACATGTCAAAAGAGAGCCACAAATTGCATATTAAAAAATTCCTTTTTTCTGCCACACTTATTCATCCCCAAGCCTGTCATCTCTTAAAGTGTATGCTTGAGCTTTTCAGTCATATTTGACAGAACGTGTATGTACTCTGATTTCTGAGGTGAGAACTTTTTAAAAGTAACCGCTTTCTAAGAAGTCACCCTTAAAGGTGGGTGTTTCTTTTGTGTTTTGTTGTAGTTACTAACAGATCAGCAAGCACAAAACAACTACCCCAGGAGCAGGGGGCGGGGGGGCAAGGTAGCTCTCTAGTGAGCATGCACTTAGCATGGTAAGACCCTGGATTCAATCCCCAACATCAGAAAGAAAGGGGAAATGTCATCTTGCTTCCTCGTGCCATGTAGAACCAGTGAAGGAAAGAGATCAAGCCACTGGAGGGACTGGGGGACAGAAAGGGTCCTCAGAGAGGTGGTAACAAAATTCAGCAACAGAGTCAGCAAAGATGCCTTGTCATTGGATCTCAAGCTTTAACACCAGAGCGGGGGCTGGCAGCCTTGCTTGAATGCTTACTGCGTGCTGTACTGCTTGAGCACTTATTGCATGCTGCACACATTATACAGACTGACCTCAGTCCTGATAGCTATGGGAAGGAGACTCCCAGGGTTGAAGTGCCAGGGAGCCTGGAATGTTTTAAGGAACTCGCTGTGAAGCAAGCGTATGGACCACAGGGCAGCAAAGAGACTAGTCCGGGGGCTTCTGCAGTAGCCAATGAAAGATAAATAGGGACTGGCTTTTCCAGCTGCTCTCAGGCCAGGAGCATCTGGCACTTTCCACAGAAGCATCCATTTGCTCTCTGGGGGTTTCCAGGTTACCTTTCGCCAAGGAGGTGCTTTTGATCATTATGGAAGGGTCGGGTGCCTCTAGATCAGGCTCACCGACAGCCCTTTGGAGTCAGGTGCAGAGAGGGAGGAAATTGCAGTTCTGAGCAGTGCTAATAACCCACACCCCAGGGCTATCTGTATCTCAGGGGAAATGAAAACAGCCTTTCCACAGGCTGGGTAGTAATCCTGGAAGGAGGACTTCAGTCTGATGTGACCTCCAGAAATTGTAAAACCTTTGGCTCTGATCCTCTCTCAGCTACCTCACAAACAGAGCAGCCCTTCCCTTCGTGTCCTTGCCTGGTGGCCCCATGATATCACTGCTTTGACACCTTCCAATTAGAGCGGTCTCCTTGGGGTTGCCAGGGTAATGCAGCGAGGACAGGGATGGATCCAGGTTCCAGAATCTCTGAAAAATGGATCCATCACTCTGACCTACAGCATAATCAAGAGAGAGTCAGGGACTGACCGAAGTTCAACTTGAAAAAGTCAACTTCAACTTGAGCATCACATGAGGGATATACACACTGTTCTGAATCCCCGCCTGTCCAGCCTCTGGCTAGACCCGTCCTTGCTCTGTGAGAAGCAACAGAGACACTGTCAAGGAGGACTGGACTATAGGTACCACCTCTGGCTGCTGAAAAGCCCTCATTGGTAAGCCTTTGAAAAACCCCTTCGGGAGCAGGTTCTGGGGAGCCAAGGCTCCTCAGATTCTAAACTGAGAGTTTCCTCACAGATTCAGGCAGCAAGAAGAGCCTTCAAATCTGAGGGAAGCGCCTCAAAAGAGGGGCTACAGAGCGCTGCTTTTTTCTAAGGTGCCTTTTAAAGAAATACTTTCTTTTAGAGAAAGCCTTGGCCATCCCTGAGCTCTCCCCTCTGCCTTTATGATCAATGCTGCGCCAGAGTCCGCCCCAGTTCTGTAGACACCGCCCCCTCCTGGAGAAGCCACAGTGTGCGCACAGCTCCGCTGTCAGGAGTCCTCGTCTTTGCCCCCATCCCTCGTTTACTAAGGAGTTTGTGTTCATGTGCCAGTGAGCTGGTTGTGTTTCCTTCTCCCTTTGCTCTTGATCGGTGGTTTTCCCATGTTTTTCGGCTTGGGTACATTTGAGGGATAGGTTACATCATTAACAGGAGGTGTGACCACTGTGGGGATTCTGAATGGGGCAAATGTAAACAGAAAGATTTGAGTGTGCTTCAGATAGCCAACAAGGATGTATTTCCAAAGAGAACCGTGACTTTGCTATGAATGTCACATTGCTTTCACTCAGGGTGACATTCAACAGCACAAGAAACATGTCCTGAAGGCCAGACAGACACAGAGCGACTCGTTCTGGCCACAGAAGCTCCATAGTTTGTTATAGGTTACAAGGCAATGTTGGGTAAAGGAAGACTGTCATAGGCAGAGCACCACCCAGGTCCTCATCCTCTGGACACTCCAAGTAGGACAGTTTTGCATGGTTCCTGATTGGATTAAGCTGTAACTTTTATAAGGCCATTGAATTGCTAAGAGCTTAGCAACTTCTTTAAAAGACACAATGGTTATACGCATGTTGACTTTGGTTTCCGTAGACACCACCACACAAATGGGTCTAGATTCTTGTCCTCACCCATTTCCACCTCCTCTGCCCTTGAAGTGCCCTGTGCTTTGATTGCTTTTGTCTGGGACATTGCAGAAGGACAGTGCCAAGGCCACTGCAACCACAGGGCATGACCTTCAAGGCCCTTTCCATCCGCACTCCACTTTTGGCCGTTCAGGCAGAGTTAGCTGTCTCCCATTGCTTTACTGCTCTAGCAATAAATTGTTTATACCGACCCAATAAAATGTAATGCTTGGAAGAACCAGAAGAGAAATATGGGCAGAAAACAAAGAAAGTTCAGAGACTCTGCATGCCCCGATGGCTTCATCTTCCTCCTTCCAGGGTGATGATTTCAATAGTTTTAACGTGCACAATTTTATTCATAAGAGAAAGGGAGGAAAAATTCCATTTCAGAAGCTTCTAAAACACTTGACCCCACACTGCCTGAGAACGCTCTGTCATTCTGTACGGCCTTGACCCGCAATCCCATTCATTCTAGTGGCTTTTCTGTTGAATAGGGTTTTCTTCCTCTTTTTTTTTTTTTTTTTAATATCTGAGAGCTGTGGCATTTTTAACAGACTGCATCATTTTGGAGTAACGTTCTCTCGAGGTGGGCCACTGAGATGTGTAATTATATCCTGTGGGAAATGACGGTGGCATGAGGGGTGTGGGAGGAGATTATTGAATCACAAAAACACGTTCCCTATTCAGAAAAATATGACAGTGTGCAGGATGTTCAATTTCCTCCTGCCCCGTGACCGTGGCGAGCACAGCGTCCACAAGCAGAGAAGTCATTGGTATTCACCGGAGCCTGCCTGGTTTTGTTTTTTATTGTTTCGGAAACTTATTACTCTTTCAGAGCACTTCCCAGGTTTGCTGCCTTTTTCTTGGTATAGAGGAGCTATGGTAGTCAGAGGAAGCACTTTAATTACATTTTAAGGAGAATAAAAGCATGAGTATATTTATGAAAATTCTAACAGAAGGTGCAGTGAGACCATTAACTTAAATCCCCAAAATGCATAAAGTAGGTTTTTTGTAATGAAAAAAAAAATAGTGCATTGAATTGTACCTGCATATTAAAAACGTGCCCTCAACACATAATGCCTACCTGTGCGTGTTGTAGCTGAAACTTCTCCTGGAAAGCGTGTCCTGGGGATAGGAGGCATTACTGTCTCTCGCCTCGGCTTGTCCTTAAGTTGATGCTCCAGAGATGCAAGTCACCCATCAAATAATCATCTTCACACTGTTCCTCAGATGCCCCTTCTGCTCTCTCTCATTGGGCCATTTCCCCCCAGATCATCTGTGCTTTGATTAAATTTGATTTTAATGAACTTACAGATAACTCTTTCAAGCGGAAAAACATGAGGTGAGAGATGGGGAGGAACTAAGGTTTGCACTTGAGCTTGAACATGACAGAGGCATCTCAGGAGAGGAAAGGAACATGAGCCACCACATGTTCATGAAACCTGAGTCCTTTGAGGGGTCTCGGCCTTGGCACTGGGAGGATTCAAAGGTTGGTTGGCTGTACTTTCAATGGGTTTGATAAAGCTATTCAAAAGAACCATCTAGAAAGATACAGCATGAATTATGTAGTGTTTATTCCCCCAAGAATATTGGTTCAAGGTTGAATTCTAATCAAAGCTTCAATCTGTGTTATTTAAAGGAAATTGTATATCTTTGACCTCTTAAAATATTTTTTTTTAAAAAAAAAGAACTTAAAAACCTCTTTATTCTTGCCCAGAGAGAAAGTGCATGATGTAAGTCTTATAAAGCAGGTCAATTTATTAAGAGAGATATAAAAACCAACACTAGGTTTTTTAATATAACCAATATTCAGTAATGAATATAGCCAATCTATTGACTAGCAACCTGTTGACAATCAATCTATTGATAGCAGTGAGTGTCCCAGGTACTTGATACCCTACTGTGTATTCTACTTGTTGGTAACTTTACTAGAATGATCCACGCCATGGTGTGCAAACACAAAACAAAGCCAAACCAAAAGAAATGGATCGAAAGCATTGTCAGAAGCCTACGTCTCTCGGGGGGAAGAAAGAATGAAGTCACCTGCTATGTATGACGTTGCACATTTCTTTGGGCGTGGCCACCGAGTAGCTGCAATGCAGTTGCACGGTGCTAATAAACTGGGTTCTTGTCTCTGAGAATTTGAAACCAAGAGAACCTTGGGTGCCGTGTGATGAGTAACCCTGGGTGCTGTGTGATGAGTAACCCTGGGTGCTGTGTGATGAGTACTCTTCACTGTCAACTTGACTGGATTTACAAATCACCTAGGAGATTGGCAGGTCCCTTCCAGAAAGCATTAAGGAGGTAGAGAGACCCGCCCTGAATAGAAATGACACCATTTCTTGGGCTGAAGACCTGAACAAAATAAAACAGTGGAAAGGACAAAGCTCAGTGTCAGTGTTCTCTGCTCTCTGTACTCTCTCTACCAAGAAAGAAGGGACTCCCTCTGCCCTGAGTTCCTGCCACCATGCCCTTCTACCCAAGTGGAAGGCAAGCAGCTGTGGCTGGACCCTCTGAAACTGAGCCAAATAGTCATTTCTCCCTTAAGTCATCCCTGTCGGGTGCATGAATTCATAGCAATGAAGTCTGTAATTAACACAGGCTCTGACTGTGAGGGACCCATGTCATACTACAGCTCCGCAGAGCACCCATTACTGTTGAAGCTCTAGCTAGTTTCACATCTGAACTTAAAATCTCCGCTTACCTTGGGTACTGCTTTAGGCATATGAAGAAATGTAAAATCTAAAAATAAAGGCTCTTAGATATTTTTTAGAATATATTCTAATAAAAATCCTGATTTCTGAAACTGGTTTTGTCTTAGTACAGATTTCCGATTTAAAAATTTTGCACACAGCCTCTTTAGCAAAAGTCAGCGGAAGACAGTACCACCAGTCCTGCAAGCTCTCTTCCTCCCTCGGCCCCCATACATGTATTATTTATTCCCAAGGCAATGATGAGGAGGTCTGATCTTAATGATGTATTTGCATGGAAAGTTTACCCATACGATTGGAGCAAGTCAATTGCTGAAGGTCCAAGATGCAATCACTGCTTTAATAAGGAGTCATCACGTGGTGGCGTGGAGGTGACGGCCACCCCATCATCTTCTCAGAGCACTCTTTATTTGGTTCTGTGTTGGCTTTTCTGTTAGAGTGAGTCACACAGTCCCTGCAGAGGCAGTTGAGTGGCTCAAGACAAAAGCCCTGCCTCATGCATCATAGAAGAAAACACCAAAAATAGGACAAAATTTACTTGATACGTCATTAAATTTTTATTACTTTTTAAACCTTCAGTGTGCATGTGTGGGCGTGTGTGTGTGTGACAGGCCACGTGTAGAAGTTAGAGGTCAAATCGTTGGAGTAAGTTCTCCGTTCCCACAGTGTGGAATCGAACTCAGGTCAGTAGGCTTGGCTTCAAGCACCTTCATCTGCTGAGCCATCTTTCTGGCCCTTTAATATTTTCCTCATTAGATGCAAGGAGATGCGAACTAGATATGGAAATTAGCCGTATACTTTTAGGTAGAAACAGTGTTGCCTCTCCCTCTAAGGTCATTGTCAGAGTGGGATGGTTCACAAAGAGCAGGGGTTAAGAGAACACATTGCTCCTTTCTACCTATACCCCAGTGAGGCTCAGCTGAGATGCCAGACTCATTCATCTGAGTCTCTAGCTGATGCCCACCTTGGTAAGAGCTCAGAGATGACAGCTCGTGAGCCCCGTCCAAATTAAAACATTCCAGGGTGCTGAAATGGAACGAGATTGGTTATTTTCCCATTTGCTGATGGATGTCTGTCCTGATCACCAATTAAATGGAAACAGTGCGGTCAAGTAACTGCTGTTAAGGGTAAGGGCTCTCTCTCTCAGAAGTCCTGTGATTACCACATACCCAGCTGCAAGGGGAGCGCCAGACCGCATGGGACCTCCGCTTGTCAGGACTGAGACAGGCTGTCTGCGCCTCTGCGAAGCTGCACCTCTTGGTGACCCCATAAACTGCAGCAGGGATCCACTAGAAGATGTCAGAGCCCCCTCAAAGTCAGTTCTCTTCCTCCATCTTCCTACAGAATAATAAGGGAAAAAACCCAGAACTTTTTACATGAGTAGAAAAGGCAGGGGAAGTGAAATTGGTAATTAAATCGTGACATACTCAAAGTAGAATTACATTGTTAGAAGTCAAATAATAGTTATTACTCAAACTGTGAAATAATTGTCATTCACAGAATAACAAAGACACTTTCCCAACGAGAATATTTGACTTCAAAAATCCCTGGAGCTATTTTTAAATGCGTATTATAGGGCAGAGGAGAGTTAACACGCTGTAGCTTGTCATGGGTTATGTGCTTATAATCTCCTGGTTATATTGTGGTCTTGTTCCAGGTGGAATTATCTGGTGAGTTTTTACCTGTGTCTTATTGTCTCGATTTATCAATAACGTGAAAATATTTCATTTTTACTTATCCTGTTTCTTCAGGTACTTTATTCTTCAACCAGTAATATGTGACTATCACTTCGATTGTTCATACACAGAACCTCTAATCTTTGTCTTTCTTTAAGGGTTCTTTGAAAATTCATTTTTATTTTATATGTATGAGTGTTTTGCATGTATGCATGTACCCACACAGGCCAGAGAAGAGCATCAGATCCATTGAAGCACTAGTTACAGATGGTTGAGCCCTTAGGTGGGTGCTGGAAACCAAACCCAGGTCCTCTGCAAGAGCAGCAAATGCTTGTTAACCACTGATTGGTCTCTCCAGCCACTCTCTAAGATTTTTAAATATTTTTTCAAAAGTAGAATGTCTTTTATGATCACGACTCAGGGACCATAGATGAAGATAGGCAATTTACTACTTGGTTCTTATGTTGGTGGTATGATGCTTTTCTTCCTGCATCCTATGAAGTTGGTGGCTTCTGCTGGTTTGTGCCATGGGCATGCTGATGACAAGTTTTAAAATCCAGGGGTAGGACAGAGCTGTGATCAGGTTCTTTTCCAAGCTATTTGTTGTGGGGACTCAGCTAGATTATAGGAGCAAGACTTGACATGGTATGAAAAATGGGGAGGGCACAGTTGTATCGGAATGAAATCTGTGAAGTGTATACAGGTGGTGCTGTGTTCCAGTATTATTTGCTCCTCAGAGGTCCATGGTTGGAAGTTTGGACTTAATTGTGCTCAGGTTCTGTTTCAGAAGCCTTTAAGAAGTGGAGCCTGGGCTGGCGAGATGGCTCAGCTGTTAAAGGCTAGGCTCACAACCAAAAATATAAGAAGTGGAGCCCGATGACAGATTCTTAGGTCAACTAGAGGAAGACCTCTGAAGGGATTGTGGAGCCCCAGTCTCTCAGCCCCTTTTCCACTCTGACTCCCCCACCCCCACTACCAATGTGTTCCTAACATGTTGCCATCTACCAGCAGAGGCCAAGCAAACAGGGCTACCTGATCTTGAGTGTGAATTGACAAGTCTGTCTGTCTGTCTGTCTGTCTGTCTGTCTGTCTCTCAGGTATGTCATCCAAATTATGGAAAATGAACTAATACAGACAGGTTTCCCAAGTCTTAGAACACTTTTTTTTTTTATATCAAAGCAATTATCTGCTATCACAAAGCGGTGCCGACCATCATTCATTCAGTAAATACTTATTGAATGCAAGCCGTGAGGGCATAAGCTCCGGGTCAGCAAAACTGCTGAACACGCAGTCCCCTCTCAGATTCCAGCCTGATGACAGACAGGCATAGGGCGTGCTGAGCGCTGGCCGTTGTCCACATGCTGTATGCCAGGCAGGCAGGCCCAGAACTGCTTGAGCCCTCTCTCAACCGTGCTGGGGACCAGCTCAGCTGGTATCTGCGACAATGACAAGAAACGAGCTTTTCTCAACTTCCACGTTGCCGTGTCCCGCCTGTACACTTGAGGACATAAGGGGAAATGCTGTGGGCACTAACGTGGAAATGAAGGCCCGGATCAATCTTGTCACTTGCTCACTCATAGCAAAAGGTATTCTCATTACAAATGCCATAGGAAAACCTACTGTGACCATTAAAACCCCCAGGCATAGTACATCCAGGTAAAATTCAGAATATACCATAGGAATTTAATCTTGAAGTCATGAAGGTTTAGTTTTCCTACTTTCCCATTCTAGTCCAAAATAACATTCCTTTGATTATCAGGGAGAAAAAAAAAATGCCTTCATATGTCTTAAAAAAGAGTAGTGAAAACTTATAAGGAAGAAATTTGGGAAAATGTTTTTTTTTTCTTCATCGAATATTCCAGTATAGTACTGTTCAAATAAACTGTGGGTTTCCTCTTTACCTTCTCTCTCTGGGAGATGCTAGCCAATGCAAACCAACACTTGGCAAGAGCCAAACAAAATATCCCCAAAATAAAATAGCTTCATTCTTGTGACTATTGCCTGCTTGACCATTGGCCCACATTTTAAGGACACCCCCCCTCCCACAAAGACCCCTCTGTTCACTACATGCAATTGTCATGCTTAGTGTCACTTCCTCTTTCTTCCAGAGCTTCTTTGAAGGACAGTCTGCACCATGGGACTCGGCTAAGAAAGATGAGAACAGAATGAAGAACAGATACGGAAACATCATTGCATGTAAGCGGCGGCGGCGGCAGCGGTGCTGTGCCCCTGACGGGATTGGCCACTAGGCTCATGCAGTGAGAATTTACTGTGCAATTACTGCCTTCATCTCTGCTGCAAGAGCTGGTGTTAAGGCTCGTGCTAAGCGAAGGAAAAATCGTCCATGACCCTAGCTACATCAGTGCAAACCTCGCTGAGGACCTGGTTTTACTTTTAGATTTAAGGTTTAGATAATGCAGGTACTGTTACGACACTGAGGAAGAAAATGCATTTTGGAAGGAGTAAACATCCCAGACTTAATGTTTCCCAACTGCTGCATGCGAATGAATAGAAGTAATGGCTCACAGCGGGCTGCTTGCCCAGAGCTCTGCACACATTGGTGCATTAATCCTCTGGACACTGGGTTAGGTAGGTCAGTAATAGCCCCATTTTAAGGGCAGGAAAGCGAAACTCGGAAGTTAAATGATAGTCTCCATATCACAATACTCATTAGCAAAAGGGCTAGGATTATATCTCAGAAATTCCCAGTGCCTGTGAAACTGAGCACTGCCATCTATAATGCCTCAGACAGCTTTTAAATCGAGCCCAACCTCATTAATGTTCCGTAACCATGCCGAGACGCATAGTAGATTGATGAGGCTCCTTCTCCCAGAGCTCAGACCATCCATCCTCTGCATTCAACTGCTCCAAGTCATATAGGATGGCATCAAGGTGCTGATGGGCCCACTGTGGTCACCTAACAGAATCCGGGCTATTTAGGAAGGAGCAGAAACTAACAAGAGCCTGGGCCTGGGAGCATCTCGCTCATCATGTCATGTTACTTAGAAAAGAACAAACTTGGAGGGTACAGGAATTTCAAGGGAGCTGTGTATTTGTTTTATTGATTGTGAAAGTACAGCTAAATTCTACTTGCCTGCCTGAACATTCCTTGGCTTGACAATGCAGTTTCTATGGTAACAACGCCCCAGACATTTCCTGTGCTTTTGAAAGTCTTCTCATCCATTCAAGTCACAGGTTCCTGAGTGCTTGGATTGTAGCTGTTATGACTGAGAAACGGGATTTTTTTTTTTACTTTTGTTTCATTTTCATTATTTTGAATTTAAATGGAGCATGAGACTAGGGGCTATCGTACTGGACAGTTGTCTTAGTTACTTTTCTATTGTCTTGACAGAACACCGTGACCAAGGCAATTTATAAAAGAAAGCATGTAATTTGGGGCTGACGGTTCAAGAGGGTTAGAGTCTGTGACCATCATAATGGGGAGCATGGCAGCAGGTGGGCAGGCATGTCACTGGAGCAGTAGCTGAGAGTTTTTATCCTTATCAGCAAGTAGATGGCAGAGAGAGAGAGAGAGAGAGAGAGAGAGAGAGAGAGAGAGAGAGAGAGAGAGAGACAGACACAGACACAGACATAGACACAGAGAGACAGAGAGAAACTAGGATGGTATGGGCTTTTAAAACCTCAACACCCACCCCCACCCCCCAGTGACACACCTCCTAATCCTTCCCAAACAGTTCCAGCAACTGGGGCCCAAGTATTCAAACATGGCCCTATGGGGGCCGTGCTCATTCAAACCACCACAATACAGGTTGTTGATATGTTTTATACAGAGAAAAGAGTAGGGCTTACACAGAACACAAAGGGTTCCAGCCAAGCCTTGCCTTCAGTTTGGATACAGACAAAGGCAAACAACTGGATTTTCAAGGATAGAAATGTTGAATTTGTGTGCTTTATTGGCTGGTTTTTAAAACTCACCATGGTTGCTTAGTGCTTCATGGCTGTATCATTGTCATTTATGGGCAGGAAATGTACCCTGAGGTCTAGAGTCTGACTTGCCCTTGGTGAAGTGAGTTGGCCCTCTGGGACATTTGATGAGTGTTGAAAACCAACAGTGCAGAGATCATAACATCAGCTGTTGTTTCTGCCTCTGGACAGAGTCAGCAAGCAGAGGGCAGGTGACTGTGATCTTTCTTAACTCCGTATTCACTTCTGTATTAACGGAAGGAAAATGGGCCTTCCTGGCCCACATGCGCCCACCCAGTTACGGTCTCTGAGATCCACTGGAGCCTTGTCTTGTGGACAAATCCAGATTTCTGTCACGGCTCACAAGACCCTTGCCAAGAGTCTCTTTCCTTCATATTAAAGTCCCAATGAGGCATACTTCCCCACACTAAGTGACAGAGTTCTCGCCCTGCCGTCCATGCCATGTCATCTATGTGTCCTTGTTCTGGGAATTCCGAAGGCCATGCCGTGTTAAAGGGAGTTTGAGGCAGTGGTGCTCCAAGCCTGCTTCTCCATGAGGTTTGGTTTCATGCTTGCCTTGTAGGTTACTTGTGAAACGCTTTGAAGGGAGGGCGTGTGCACATGCATGTTTGAGTGCACATACATGTGGGGATTGGGGGTGGGTATGCATAGACACAAGGAGGGCTGTGAGAGTCCTGTTGTGTCCCTCTCGACCTCGTTCCCTTAAAACAAGATCTGTCACTGAGCTCACAGCTGGGCTGGTGGCCAGCAAGCTCCAGCCCTTGCTCTGTCTCTTCCCCCAGTAGCGCTAAGGCGACAGGTGAGGTACAGCCGTACCTGGCTTTTTACATGGGTCCTGGGGACTTGAACAGCAGACGCTCTTACACACTGAACTACCTCCCCAGATGGAGAAATATTTTCAAATAATGAGGGGCACATGTTTGAGGTTGAGCGTCTTTACTCTGGAAATCTGACGTCCAGAATCTGAGCCTTTTTGAGCATGAGAAGATGCCACAAGTGGGAAATTTCCATAGCGTGAAATTATTCCACAGCAGGAAACTATTTTTTTAAGTTATATAAAAATACCTTGGGCCCGTACATACAGGGTGGGTGAGAGACATAAATGAAATTTACCATAGGCTTGGGTACTCTCCCAAGAGATCTTGTGAATATGTGTAGGAGTGTGTATGTGTGTCTGTGTATGTACATACATATACATGTATGTATGTATACATGTATGTGTATGTGTGTATTTATTCATGAGGTATTCCAGAGCCCCAAAATACCCATTTCTGGTTCTGAGCACTTGTGACTGGGGATATATTAACCTATGAAAGCTAGCATTTGCTACATTGCACACCACTCAACAGTTTACACAGACATAACTTGTTTATTCTCTGTAAGGACACCGTGAGATAGGAGAGTGTGTGTGTGTGTGTGTGTGTGTCTGTTTCTCTGTCTCTGTGTCTGCATGTGTCTACACCACATGCATGCCTTGTGCCTGAGGAGGCCAGAAAAGGGCATGGGATCCCCCTTAGAATTGGAGTTAAAGGTGGTTGTAGACATCCATGTAGGTGCTGGGAATCAAGCCTGGGTCCTCTGAAAAAGCAGCTACTGCTCTTACCCTTCGAGCCAATCTCCATCCCCAAGAGAAAGTTACCATTTTAAGCATCTATTTTAAAAGCCATACAACTAGGGGAAAGGACAGGGCTGTGGCAGAAGGACTGGCTGTGGCCTGTGTCGTGGAAGATACACTCAGAAGTGGAACAGACTTCCATCTTGCTGCCAACAAGGGTTTCCAGCCTGAGAGCCAGACAGGCCGAGGTAGGCAGGGCATAGTAGGTGTCAGGCTGTCAAGTGGAACTACATTGCTGAAGCCCTGCTGGGGCCGAGGGGAAGCTAGAGGGAGAAGCAGTGATCAGAAAGACAGGAGAGCAGAGGCCTTGGGCCTGAGAGACAGAATCTGGGGTCCCATCATGCTTCTGTCAGAGTGACCTTGGGTGAGCCATGAACCTCCTTAATAACGTAATTTTCTGAGAGCATTACGTGCTATACAAGTGAAGCAAATATTAAAATGACGTCATTGCTCCCTGTGGTGGGGGAAGGGATCTTTTCATCATCACTGCTCCTGTCTTATTCTTTTTTTAGTGATTTCTTTATTTTATATGCATTGGTGCTCTGCCTGCATGTATGTCTGTACATGGTTATCAGATTCTCTGGAGTCGACAGACAGTTGTGAGCTGCCATGTGGGTGCTGAGAGTCGAACCCAGGTCCTCTGGAAGAGCTGCCAGTGCCTTAACTGCTGAGCCACCTCTCCAGCCCTTCCTGTCTTATTCTTTTATGGCTTAGAAAGATGACAGGGTCCTTTAAAATAAAAACACAAAGACTGAGCAGATCTGTATTGTGAAGTTTGGGGCTTCCCATGACAGTGCCACCGTGCTCCTCAATGGTCCCCTTCCCCGTGACCAGTGAGTGAGCTAGCTCTCCACAGGCTGGGCTGTGGCATGCATCTCGGTGTGACCTGGCTGCCTGTGGCCTTGCATGTCACATTGTCTATCTTCTGGGTCCCCACCATCCTGTCTCCTCTTTGTCCTCTCTCAGCGTTTCCACTTCGGATTGCCCTGTTTGTGTGCCTCTCCAGGGACAGTCACACAGAAACTCCCCTGCTCTAGCTGCTTCGTCCAGTCTCCCTCCTTCTGTCTCGCAGATGCCTCTCAGTACACAGCCGCCTTCCCTTCCAGTTTGCTACATTTTCTAAAATCTCCCTAGATTTGTCTGTCATTTGTTACTCGTTATTTACGCCAGCGTATTTTTATGTGACTGTGTATCATATATTTATGACGTAGCAAGTCTGTAAACTAGCTGGTTGTGTAACTATCCCCGGGGCTCTGTGTTGGCGTACCCCGAGACATTGATCACTTGAACCATCTGCCCGGTATTAAGTGCTTCTACAATAGAGCATCCGGGTCCTTAGAACCAGTGATGTACTCGATGTGAATTGGGATACCATACACGCATGAGGAAAAACCACTAGCTTTGTCGTGAGTAGGAGAAGCACCGGGCAATGGCCTCTGCCCCGTATCCGTGTGAGACCATGTGATCTGAGAGCTAGGTCACTGAGGAGGGCACACAGGAGTGAGCGCCCTCAGCCATTTTTGTGAATCCACCGAACTGCTTTCTGCTAGTGTGAGTAGTACCATTTAGAAACTGCTTCATTAATGTGTGTAAGCATGTGTGTGTGTGCATGTGCGTGTACGTGTGCGTGCGTGTGCGCGTGTGCGTGTGTGTGTGTGTGTGTGTATGTGTGGGAGAGAGAGAGAGAGAGAGAGAGAGAGAGAGAGAGAGAGAGAGAGAGAGAGAAGTAACTCTTACTTTTTATGGAAGATGTGCAAAGAGGCTAAGAGCCCTTACCTAACCTAACCCATGTGTATGTCACATGTATATAAGGCATCAGCATGGAGGGCAGTTGGCATTCTGTCTCCCTAAAGATTTATATAAATGCAGTAAGGCCAGTTCCCCTTACTGAGATGTCTGCCTCCTGGAACCAAGGCATTGTGGACAGCCCCTCCTCTTGGCATGAGGAATTGTGGGATTCAGTGTACATATCATAGAGATTCTCAGCAGCGCTTTCCAAAGAACATAAAAAAAGCTTGTAATGATCACATTCATTGTTTCGCAACAGTGTTTGCATATAAAATGGTGCTAATGGCGCTTCAAAACTGTTTATTGGCTTTGCTCTTAAGTAAGTTAAACTTTTCCTTTATTTACACTATAAATTTGCTGAGCAAGCCCTTTCCAAATCGAAGCTAGCATTCTGTCCGCCATTACCACCACCACACACACAGACGAAGCCCTTCTAATCCTCTCAATGATTCCCAGTTATAATTAACTCCAAGCAAAGGCAAACACCAAATCTCCCAGCTAACGAGGCAACCCCTTTGCAGCTGCTCCCCATTATGGGGTACTGGTAGTGAAGAGAATGAGCCAGAATCCATAGGCACCGAGTTCCCAGGCAGATTCTCTCTCTTCTTCTTTGCAATTTATTCAACAAATACATATTTAACTAACGTGTGCCTGGTCCTGAGCCAAGCTGAAATCCCTCTCTCCACCTACGTTGACCTGTGTGCTTCAAATAAACCAGGTCAGAGACCGAGCCGGGCACCAAATAAACAGGATGATGGTACGGCTGTAGAGCAGCCTGGGCAGTCACTAGGAGCACGATATAGAATGTGCATTGCAAAGAGATGCTGGGATGAGAAAACAGAGCAGGGAAGGTGATGGTATTGGGTGCAAGTTTCAGTTTGTAGAATGTGGTCCAGGAGGACCTTCCTGAGAGATGATGATGCAAGCCAGAACCTGACACAGAGGATGAAGATAGCAGCATCCACAAGGTGAGAACAGGAAGCCAGTGTTGCCAGAGCAGAGAGGTCGGAGGGGAATCTCAGGCGCGAGGCACTGGAGTAATTAACTACAGTGACAAAAGGTGATAGAGTCCCTACCCTCACGAACCTGACAGTCCCAGGGCAGAAGTTGGGGGAGCTGTGGAAGGAATCATGTGATGATACAAATGAGTGAGATACATTTGTGGGCACAACCGTGATTCCATTAAAGCTTGATCTGTGCAGTGACTTATTTAAGGTGTGGGAACGCCTCCCTCAGTGTGTGCCATGGAACTTGACAAGATGAAGGGTTAAGGAGAGAAAGACTGAGGCAGATGGGACATCATGTAAGCCAATCTGTTATGCTGCCACAAAGGGGGTGGGGGGACCTGAGAGCTGAAGAAAAGCTGGATGGTTGGAATGGGACAGTGAGAGTTAAAAGGCAGAAAGAGAGAAGGAGGGGGAGAATCCAAACCATGTCCTCGAGCGCATTACAGCATTTACTCTTTAGTAGACAAACAAGGGAATTTCATTAAATGAGAATTGGTTGTTGGTCAAACATGCATTGGGAAGTTTTGATCAAACTGTGAAATAGAAAATCGATCAGAAAAAAAAAAAATCTATCAGTTCAGAGATCTTCAGTCGCCCAAGTGAGAAAATGTATGTTGTAAATTCAAACAAAGTAACTCACCAAAAGAATCTGGATAGAATGTGGGGGTCAGACAGATGGACGGGAGGCTGGTGGATGGCTAGGCTCTGTAATCAGATGAGAACAAATCTGAAAGAGAGATCACGAATGGGCTTGCGCTTGGCAGTAACGTGGGAAGCTGTGTAGTTTGGGGATATGTTGTAGCATTCAAGTGAGCCGTTGATGGACGGTAAAAGGGACTGCTCTGAGGATGGTAAGAGAGGAGCCTGGTGCCAGAAATGAGTTAGTGAATCACAGGGCAGATGGGAGGTGTCGGATAGGAAGAGAGGGGCACAGTGATAGTCTGTGGAGGAGACACACGGAGCACATGGAGACTCCAGAGCCCACCCAGGGGAGGGGAGGCTGTAACCGCGGGCCATGTCGAGCCTACATACGGAGGCTGGGTGATGCTGGAGTCCCGATGGGACTGACTTGGTGCTGAAAGCGGCAGCAAGCACATCCTTGCTAGGGAGGGGAGGAAAGGTCCTTTCTGAGTTTGCCCCTGCCGGAGCCAGCCCTGCTCCCCCAGTGCACGTGTTCATCAGTAACCAAGAGAGGGCTGCTTGACCTCATCTTCCCCTCCAAATTGCATTAAACAGAAACCCAATTTTGATGGCCCGGGTTGAAGACCTTTTCTCCAGGATTTTTATATCGGAGCCAAATTCTTCTCTCTCTGCTAATTGAGCAACTCCAGCAGGTCTGTAAAGACCATTTACAGTTGTCATCCTCTGGCTGGGCTGTGAAAATCAGGGCAGAGGGAAGGAAGGGACTAAGTTTTGTTAAGACGAGAAGGAACTGGGATACAGGATCCTTTAGCATTAAATTCAGGTGGACAGACCGTGCAGATTGAGGCAGTGTGTTTGGGAAGATGTGGGGTAAAACTCAGAAAAGCCAAGAACTGGAGTCAGGGATCCCTGGAAGGTTCTGAACAGTACAGAGTAAGACTGGCAGAGGAGGTAAGTGGAGAAGCCACAGACAAGGCAAGGTACCAGTCAGCCAACAGCAAGAGGGGATCTTCATACAGAGACCCCTGCAGTCGGACCCAGCATGGCCTCCTGGTGCTCAGAGCTTTGTGTCTGGGGGAAACAAGTGGAATCAGCAATGGGAGCATGCCAAGCACCCTTCCTAGTGATGCTCACCCCAGCCCCTTTCACAGGCTGTTCCTTGCCATGGGTGCAGCGGAGTGCTTGGCCGGATGTAACCAAAGAAGGAGCAAAGCCAGGCTTCACAGAAGTCACCGGGAATTCAATTTAATTTCGAGTTGCCTCTCAGAGGCCGGATGTTACTTAGGTCACCGTAATTCTGATTCAATATTTAACTTAACTATGTCATCAATATTTAGCCGAGAGAGAGAACTGGTTAGAGATGAAAGCTTGTAAATTTCAGGCTCTTTTTCTGCCACTGGGAGAATATCTGATCACACAGAGGTTAAAATTATAAAGCCATTACCAATATTGTTGTGTATAATAGGAAAGCGTGAAAGCATTTGCAGCTACTTGGGGGTATTTTTAAATAATGTTATTTGATAAAAAGGTATAAATACCATGTTTGGAGGATTTGGGGCATAAAGACCTGTTTTACTTGTTTAGTTTATTTTTTTTTCCTTAAGCCCTTGACAGTTTTCTGAAGCTTTTCTTTTTCTTTCCATTGATACATAATAATTCTACACATTGGTGGCTGTGCAGTGTGACTCTCCAGCACATATACACACAATATGGGGTAATTAGCCTTTCTCGTCCTTCAATGTTTATCAGGGAACTTTGACACCATCTCCTCCAGGTCTTGGCAAAATATAGAGTAAATTGTTAGGAGTGATCATTGCCACCATTGTGCTTTAAAGCACGGGTACCTACTCCCCTTGTCCACTGTATCTTGGCACCTCTCTTCAGTATCCTTCCTTCCCGCTCCCGTCTCCTTCCTGGCTACACGCGTAGACCTGCTTCAACACCAGAGGGCACACCTCCCGTGCACACGGGGACATGTACGCGTAGAAAGCGCAGGCCAATGGTAGTGATAAGTGATAGTTTTTATAAACCAGGTCTTCATGAACCAGTTTCTTACCCTAACAGATCAGTCCCCCAAGTGAGAAAGGGTACATTCAAGGAAAGTAAACTGACCAACCCAAAACCTGGATGGAATATGGAATCAGACGATAAAGGAGTCATATACAGAGACATATGATGGACAGGTGGCTGATGGGTGGATAGGCCATGTACTCAGGTGGAATCAAAGGCGACCAGGAATGAGATTGATATTGGGAGTTATATGGGAAGCTAGAATATAGTTTGGGGACATTTTGAAGCATTTGCCCTGGTTCCTCTAGCTAAAGTTTTGGGGCAAATCACATTCTTTATGCAGATGGAGTTTCACAAAGCAGCTGAGTGTGTTAATTTCATGATGGAGAGCACTGGGCAGTGATGATAATGTAACTACTACTCGTGCTTTAGTTGGATTCCAGGCATGCATGGAAAATAACTTCTTTTTCTCTAATTAAAACAGCAGTCCATACGAGTTACAGAAAACGTGTACAGTAAAGTTGAGGAAATGACCCAGCGCGCCATCTTCCTGATGGAAATCCTGCTAACATTTGTTTAAGTTTACCCTGGGCTTTTCTCTCCAAGCCATGAGTTACTGGCTTTGTTTCTTTAGTTTGTTTGTTTTAATTTTTTTCATTTCTGTTGGTTTTGTTTTCTAGTAAAAACAGTCAGCATTTTTTTCTGATTATACAGACAATATAAAGCATGTAGACAGCTGCAGTACGTAAAGTCACATCAAATCTCAGAGAAACTCTCTCCTTCCGGTTCTGTGTCGTTACATGCACATAGTCCGTTTCAGAGAGCAGGGCATAATGGCATGTAGGGACACCTACTAACAGTGACACTTAATCTCTGGTCTACTTGTCATACTTAACAAGAGGTATATGCTGGATGAAGAGATGTTTCAGTGTGTTGTTCAGTGAATAATCACAGGAAAAGAAAAATGTACTCATTCAACACAAACACACGTTTCTAATATTTTCAATTTGGCTGCATCTGTGGCTGTGGAGCAGGCAGATAAGAAGGGCAAACTACACACACACACACACACACACACACACACACACACACACACACATTTGATGTGCTGGCTTGTGACCTGCTCTTCTTCACTCTGCCACAGTAGCCTTCCCAGGTAAATAAACTAAAGCCAGAGCAATCCCCTTTAATGACTGTATTAACAGTCCTTTGCTCATGTGATCCACCGTTGCTCAGTTCACTGTTAATGCCACTGAATGATTAAGGTGGTGGGGGAAAAAATGTGTTTTAGAAAAGGTGCTGTCAGCATAGATCTGACAGAGAGTCAAAGACGAAATAGGCCAGGTGACGAATGAGCTGGTCTTACGGTGTGTCATTTACAGTCCTAAAAGTGACTGCTAGCTTTTACTCACTTACGTATAGCTGACACTTTTGAACACATTTATATTAACTCACTGAATCCTCACACTGTAAACTGTCAGCAGTATTACTACTCTCATTTTGCAGTCGGGGAAATCAAGGCACTCATTAAGTTTGCTTGTTCAGGGTCACACAACCAGAAAGTGACAGGCTGAGGTTCACTCTGGGATTCTGCCTCCAGAGTCTGGGATCTTCAGCTCTGTGGTACATGGCACCGAAATGAGAAACATTACTGAGTAGCTGCCTGGGGATTCGGATGTGGGAGTTGATGAGTGTGACTCAGACCTTTTCCTCTTTCCCTTTAAAATTAGCCCCTGTTCCTGTCCCCCCCCCCCAAGAGATTGGCTTCTTGGAGTCATTAGTTCACCCAGCTTGGCTATTCTCTGAGCACACCTCCTGCTCTCAGTGACCTGAATCCTGTTATGCAACTTCTGCTAGAATGTCACATTTATTCACATAAAAGAGGTGACTCTTCATGGTAGGAATTGTTACAGGAAGTAACTTGGTTCCCAGCTGATGGACCTGGGGGAGTGATTGATCCTGAAGACTCTAACGTAGACAATGGATAGATATGACCCTTGATGGAGTCATACCGTGGTGGCATTATTGAGAAGTGGTGAAGGTGGGGAGGTGAGCCCTGTTGAGTAAGTAGGCCACTGCAGGCTTCGCCTTTGGTGCTGTTTCTTGCCCCGGGCCTTCCCTGTATTCCTGTCTGCTCTGCTCTGCCACACTCTCTCACACTGGGATGGACGAAGTTCTCTGAAGCTTTGGAACTTACTCCCTCAAGTTGCTCTCTCAGGTGTCTGGTCTCAGCAATGAAAATCTGACTAATACAGGAATGAACAGGGCCGTGCTCCAGGAACTGATGTGCATGACCATACTTGATCTTTCCAATACTCTTGAGAGAGGAGGCCATGTCACCTCCTCCTTACCAAAGCTCAGCAGAGTCAAAGTTGTCTGAGTCCACTTGAAAGGGTCTCTTTCAAATGATGGTATCTGGGATTCTGAAGATGCTGATATTTTCATTCAACACAAAATAAGAACATAAAAGAGCTTTAGAATAACCAGGAGAAAATCCTTCGTGCTGGGGTAGATACTTAGATTGGCATTAATAATGCGAATGTTTGAGAGTCATCTCAAAAATCAACTAGTTGGGACCTCCAGAAATATTAAGTCCTTGAAGTATTGACCACATCACTTTTGTAGCTAATACCTGTTAGCCACAGATCCCATTGGGTTTCCCAAATTTTATACATGAACAGTGGAATTCTCCAAACCACCTCCTCCATTCAACAATCATACCCAGAGCCTGAGCCTAGAAAGGCCCCTCTGAAAGGCCCAGCTGGTGGCCTTCAGAACAGGGACTGTCCATGGGTGCTCAGTGTGTCTTTGGTTCTTTCTCCTGGATGACTCTAGTATTTGGTACATGCTAGAAATGTCTGATAGGCATTTCCTTATAAACATTTGATATGACTTAGCTTCAAGATTATCCCAGAGAATAACTTGAGTTTCCCTAAAGAATAGTTGTAATCTATTCATCTCAATATATATCTGATTTTAAAAAAAATCTGGTGATGCATCCTACTTGCTTGTTCCCGACAGTCAGTGTTGACTTTGCGGTTCACTGACTAGTAGACTTCAAGGAAGATGCTGGAAGCCACAATGTCTGTGCTGCGTCATTCTTAAGTATCCCGGCAGCAGGGGACAGAAGCCTTGGACCTAGGAGTGTCCCTCACATTGCCCCTTTCAATGGCTCCGTGTGGGTGGTGGATGCTTTCCTATTTCTTCCATTGCTGTTTAGGAAGGATGCTTTTCACACAAGCTTACAGAAGGATGGGGGATTAACTTGCTTCCTTTCAGTTACTATGATAAAAATACCCTGAGAAAAGTAAGTTGGTGGAAAAAAAGTTTAGCTTTAGCCTGTAGTCCTGAGTCCCCATATGTCTGTCTTTGTGGAGAAACCAAGTCAACAAGAAGTGAAACAGCCAGTCACATCTACAGTCAAGGGCAGAGAAGAAAAAGCAGTGAACACATGCATGCTTACTCATGCTCGCCTCTTTTTCTCCAATTCCATAGAGTCTAAGACCCCGACCCAGGGAACGGTGGCACTCACCCCAAGCTGGGTCTTCCCATATCAATTAACATCATCACATACTCGCAGGCCAACCTGATGCTGACAGTCACTCTTCAAGGCCCTTTCCCCTGGGTGATTCTAATTTGTTGACAATTAGAACTAACTAGCACACCCACAGTCACAAAGAAACATAATCACATGATGACGACTTTGCTTTGCAAGGTGAAGTACCTCCCTATGCTCTCCATAGACTGGCTCCTGTAGCCCATCCTCACTGCTAAGGTGTAGTTAGTTCACCATATCACTAGGTACCACATCCACAGAGTCAACCAATATCAGATTGAAAATCTTGGGGGAAACGTGTTTGTACTGAATCAGTGCCGATTTCCTGTCATTATTCCCTAAACCATATGAGAGAGCATCGTACCCTATAGAGATAATTTAAAGTATGCAGGGGAGTTTGCATAGGTTATATGCAAAGAGTATGACATTTTATAGAAATAATATAAATATCCATTGATTTGGGTATTTATTGCAGTTCTGAGACAGACCCAAAACATACACCAAGGAACATTTGTATCCTTCTGGCAGGTAGGTTCAACTCTCGCTGTTCACACTTATTTTAACACTGAAAGAGAGAATACTTCATAACCTTTTTCTCATTCTTGGACATTTCTAGCAAATGGACATCAATAATGTATGACTTCTCCATTAGCAAGCTTGAGTCCCTGTGCTATTGCCTGTACATCACCAGAGAAAGGGAGCAAGCCCGTGCCGGGAAGATCTTTCCAACAAAGGGCTCTTAAGGCTGGAAGTCTGTGAATGTCCTTTCCATCCTTGAAGGTGCTGTTGCCATGGAGATCGGGGTTGTAGCAGAGAATGGACGAAGGGTGCACTAAGTGTGGCCATGTTGTCTTTGAGTTGTGTGGACCACATACAGCAGAACATTTGCCTTTTCACACTCTTGAACAACTTTCTCCACCAGCCATCTCCAGAACTCTCTTCATCCTGCAAATTCAAAACTCTACATAGAGTTTCTAAACAGTTCTCCATTCTGCCCTCAGCCCAGCCCCAAATAATGCCCATGCTATTTCTTTGTGTAGTTTCCCACCATGGAACCTCATGAGCAGTGTCCCACACTCTTTGCCCTTTTAATTTTTTTGTGTCTTGTGTTTCACATACATAATATCTTCAAAGTAAGCCCTTGAGCATATTGTTGTAAAGCAAAGGTTGATGAAACCACTGATCAAGTCTGGACTTAGAGAGGAGCCAGCACCCCGCAAGACCCCACTGTACCTTGTTCAGATCACAGCTTACTGCTCCAGCCACTAAAATAGTGACTACTGGGTTGGGGATATGGTTCTGTGATAGTGTGTTTCCCTAGCATGCATGAGTCCTGAGTTAGAAGCATCACACACACACACACATACACACACACACACACACACACACACACACACACACACACAGGGGGTGGGGGAGACAGACAGAGACAGAGATAGCAACAGAGAGTCTATGAAGATCTTATAGTAACAATTTTCTCTTTTTTCCCCATATTTTGAGTACCTCTCAGAAGAATCATCCCAGAAAAAAAATAGAATATGTAGTATTATATGAGCCCCATATAAAACATTTTAACATTGCTAATGGGTATACTGCATAGAAACATACAAAAAATAAGTGCAAAATAACATATATTCTTTAACCCAATATAGCATAAATATTAGCATTTTAACATGTAATTGATATGAAATTGTAAGTTGGGCATTTTACTCTTCCTGTCATACTAAGTCCACAATATGTGAGCTATTTGGCTACACATAGCTATTTAAATTTAAAGTCATTGAAATTAAATGCAATTAAAAAGTTAGGGGCTAGAGAAATAACTCATCAGTTAAGAGCACTGGCTGCTCTTCCAAAGGACCTGGGTTCAATTCCCAGTACCCACAAGATGGGTCACAACTTCAGTTCCAGGGGATCCAGTGCCCTCTCTGGCCTCTGTAAGTACACACATGGTACACAGACAGACATACACGCAGGCAAAATACCTATGCACATAGTTTTTTTTTATTTAAAAACAATCAGTTCCTCCCTCTAACCACAGTCCATGTGCTCAGTCACTATGCATGTCTGGTGACTGCTGTGCTGAAGAACAGTGATGTAGAACATTCTGTCTATGCAGAAAGGTCAACAGAGAATGTTGCCAGTGTCTCCTGTGTGTGGCTTCCGTTTGGTGTGGCTTGTGTTTATATAGTTTGTGTATGTAACTGTAGTTCATTCATGTCATTACTAAATAGCATCCCACTTGATAAGTTATTAATATTTTTGTTAATTGTAAACAATGTCACTAGGTACATTGTTATTTCCCCATCACGATCCACACAGTATCCACTTGTTACCACTGGCACATAGGATGGGTGTCTTCATCTTTACATAATAGCAAACTCTTTTTTGGGTGTTTGCAATCATGTTCACACTCACCATCAGCATCTGAAAGTTCCTATTGTGCCACACTCTCACCTACACTTGGCACTGTGACACTTTCCAGTGGGTATACAGTGATACCTCTTTGTGAGCTGGTCTTTCCCCCTTATTCATAAAATAATAAAGGTAATTGTAAGCAGGGTAGAGAAAAGAGATGATAGATATCTCCTGTGTATATGCTTATATAGTATATATGATATTTTATATTACATATATGGCTACTATCCTTAAGTAGGTCTGATCTGTAGGGGAAAAAGACATGTTTACAACACAGATAGATAGATAGATAGATAGATAGATAGATAGATAGATAGATAGATAGATAGATAGATAGATATCAGTGAAGAGGCAAATTGAAGATCTACCTAAGCTTACAGAAGGTAAGATCATGTCTTCTCCCTTTGGGGGAGCTAGCTAAGAGCCTGATAATATGCAGAACAGCTTCAGTTGGGTTCTGTTTGGGCACCTTTTTCTCAGAAGCTCTGGTGACTTCAGCAGGAGAACTGTCTAGGCTGCTCTCTGAAATAAATGGCCATGCATGTGCATGCGCTCTTCTGGCAAACACAGACTGTGACAGTCCACACACATCCATCACACCCACAGCTGACCTCCCCCCAGCTGCTAACACAGGCAAGATATACATAGGGAAACACTGGTTCCAAACACACTCGTTCCGATCCTTAAAGTAGGTGGCCGTGAGGAAACCTGATTCCATGTAGCTCCGTCCCCAAGGTACTGTCACCTTGTCCAGCAAACAGCTGTGAAGAGTGAGAAAATGGAGCGTGCCGGTCATCATTGCACAACACACAATAATAACAGCCCACATAGATTTGTTGCTTACTGTGCACTGGCTTCTTTCCAATCCCTTTACATGTGTTATTTTAATGCTCACGTTGATTGTGTGGCATGGACTCCACTCATCCTTATGACAGAGAAGGAAACTGTAGTACAAAATGGGGGAGTTCCTGGCCCCAAATCCCAAGTGGAGGACTCTCACCCACCAAGAGAGACCTTCAGCCACATACTTGCTGTGGGTAGCCTTGTGTATATATATATATATATATAATTTTTGCATTTTGTTCATTCAAAAAACATTTTGGTGGTGCATATTGTGCCCCAGGTACAGAACTAGTGATGGGCGTTGAGGGACATGGGACTGCCAGAGTTTTCTGTCTTAAAAGACGGATTTTCAGGGAAGTAACTGAGATAATGAATAGTACATGTACAGACATTTTTCCGTTCAGGAAATAATGTAAATATACCTGTTATACAATTCCAGCCCCACACGCTGCTTCCTGTTTGTCAGGATTAGTGCTTGGTGATGGTTGTTGTTCTTCAGTCTTGAAACAGTCTGGTTCCTGGCAGTTCCTGCCAGTCCCTTCTCCAGAAGAGGCTAAGGCTGGTGGTCACAACATTGCCCTTATGTGTTGATGCCCTCGGGCACAGAAGGAAAGCTAGAAAACTACTAAGAGCTAGGCCTCTGTGCTGGCTACTCTCACATCACCTTACTACAAGCCAGCATCATCTGGAAAGAGAGAACCTCATTGACTAAATGTCCCACTAGATGGGCCTGTGGGCAAGCCTGTGGTATGTTTTTTGTTGATTATTGATGTGGGAGAGCCCAGGTCACTGTGGGAAACCCTGCGTTGCGTTGTCTTGATTGACAGTTGGTGTGCGAGGGCCCAGCCCATTGTGGGTGGTGCCACTCTGGGCTCTTGGTCCTGGGTTCTGTAAGAAAACAAGATGAGCAAGCCATGAGGAGCAAGCTAAGAGCACCTCTCTTTGGCCTCTGCAACAGCTCCTGCCTCCAGGATCCTGCCTTGAGTTCCTATCCTGACTTCTTTCAGTGATGGCGTGTAACTTGAGAGTTATAAACTGGAATAAACTCTTCCTTCCCAAGTTGTTTATGGTCATGGTCTTTATCATGGCAGAGAAAACCTCATCTAGGACAGACTCCATCCAAACTTCCCGGAAGGCTGGGCTGAGGATTGGTAGCCATTATCTTTAAGGTGAACGTTATAGGCAGCCTTCAGCATCTGAGGCCTTGTATGTGATTTAGTGAAGCTGTTCAAACTTCTAAGAAATAACTCTTGGTTAAGAGTATGAGTCTCTAGCTTTTACAGTATTCTGTGTGTTTCAGTTATCAAAAAAAAAATAGGAAGATTTGTTGTTTTTTAAAAAAAAAATAAAGAACTATAGATCCCACAACCTTAATAGCAAAATGGGAAGTTTAGAAGGTGTGTGATATTTATTATCTTGTTAGTGGGCTTTCTATTACTGTCACAAAATACTTGAGATAAGCAAACTTAAAAAAGAAGAAAGGTTTCTTTGGGCTCACATTTTCAGAGTTCCAGTCCATTATTAGTATGCTTTATTGCTCTGACCATGTGGTAAGGTGAATCATCTTGATAGGAAGTAGATGGTGGAGCATTCTCATGTTAGCATTCCCATCTCCCCAGTTGGAGCCACTAATTCCCAGTAACACTACAGGCTTGGCACTAAGCCTGCAAAGGATGTCAAATTCCAAGCCACAGCCATCTTTAAAGCAGACCCGTGCGTGGGGAGGGTCTTTGTGCTGCACAGAAGCTCTGAAGCCGAGGGCAGCCTTGGGGTCGCCTTTGTTCATGGCTGTCTTCTGTTTCCTTTTGCAGATGATCACTCACGGGTTCGGCTGCAGATGCTGGAAGGTGACAACAACTCGGATTATATCAATGGCAATTACATCGATGTATGTATTTTAAAATTATCAATAAATGCAGACATTCTGACACACGCCACACCCCAGATCTGCTGCACAGTTAGTAGACGTGTGTCAGTGACCATCCACGAGCAAATGTCAGTGTTCTCCACACTCCACCGAGTGCAGTCACTGCCGTCTCAAGTGAGCCTGTTTGGGGATAAACATCTTAGTCTCTTTCTGTACCCCCTTTGCCTACCCATGCTTAGGCGGACTAAAAAGATATTTTTACATTTTTGTCAACAACTTAAAAAAATGTTTGCATATTAATGGGACAAAACCGTCTAATTCCTAACGCGGTGATTTGCAGCCTCTTGTCGCTGTACTTTTAAGTTGCCTTCAAAGTCATCCACAGCTGTTCACCAGGACTTCCAAGGCAGGCAAGGCATGTCATTAAATATGCAAGCTGTTTAATTATTGAAGATGGCTGCCTTGTTCATTCTGCGTCATGTTAACTTAATGTCTTACATTAGGATAAATTCTTTAAAAGACAGCTTGTTTTCGGTTGAAAGAATGAATGAAATCAGAGGTAGGAAATCCAGGGTACTGTATGGGGCCGTGCAAGGCACAAACCTCGGAGAACAGATTCACTTCCTCAGCATTCCCAGGCATGTGGCTGTGCTAGTCCAGGTTTTCAGTCCATTAGCATTTTCAGGGACCCATCTTACCCACACGTGTGTTAAGCATCCCTAATCCCCCAATCCAAAAATCCTCCGGAGTCCAAACTTTTCCAGGGCTGACACAAGGCCACACAACTGGAAGATTCCACACCCACCATATGTGACAAACTGCAGTCAAAGCACAACACACGGCTTATTGACGAAGGGCCTCCATACACCTTCAGCCATAACACACCAGCGTTGTTTCCCGCAGAATTAAATTACTGTACAGATTGCCTTTAGGCTGTGTGGATAAGGGGGACATGAAACACAAATGACTTTTGTTTAGACCCCATTCCCCAAATGTCTCATTCTATTCCCTCTCACATCAATCATTAATCAAGAAAATGCCCTACAGACTTGCCTACAAGGCTGATCTTTTAGCGACTTTTTTTTTTTTTTTTTTTTACTCAATTAAGATTCCACTTCTCAGATATGTCCAGGTTTGTATCAAGTTGACAAGCCAACCAGCACGAGATTTTAAGGGGATCTTCAGCTGATCAATGATACAAATGGGAACTGAACAATGACTAAGGCGGTCAGTAACACGGGCTAGCCTGAGACAGCGTGGGCTAGCTCAGTTCATTACATGTGTCCCTCCTGTCTCTTGGACTCCGAAGGCAATAGACCTGCAGAATGAGGAAGTCAATGTTCTCTCTCTTGTGGCATTCAACAGCTGACAAATGAGTAATTCTCTGAGGAATTCTATGTAATGTTGGTCTCAATGCTGTCTTTTGAGATGTGAGGCAAGTCAGTTGTTTTGCAGAATTTCTGCCTTTTTTACTCATTGCTGCTGACTCAAGAGCAAAAATAATCTAACAGATGGGCATTTAAGGTGTCTGAGGAATCTGTATTTTCTCTCCAATTTTTTTTTCTGTTTTCCTGTTATCTTTGAGAACAATATTTAGGGTAATCTCCAGGGACAGAAATGTATTAAGGTCCACGATGATGCAGTATGTTACTAGAAGTAATTTTCTCTGAACTGACTTTTATCTTTCCCAGATAACTTCTCCTGTGATACCTTTGCCTCCCAGTTTCTTTGTGTCCAGTTTAATCTTTCCTGCTTCCTATGGGGTCATGAGTAAAGGGGGGAGTCTTGTACAAACTCTACTTTAAACCCTGGCTCTTGCTGCAGCATTGTGTCCTGGTATGAGCAGTGTTTGAGAATGGTTCTGAGCGTTACTATTGATGGAACTGTCAACACTGATAGAACAGAGTATGTGTTAAGTCCTTGGCATCTTGCCAATAACATCCCAAATGCAGACAAGGTTCTATTGCATATTCCCAGGCATTCACACCTTCATAAGGGTCTTGGTCATTTTAGTTCAGAGAATCCATAAGTTGATAGCTTTGGCTGCTCATCCATCATCTCATAGCCAGTGTGTAATGAAGTTCCTTGCACTTCCTGCTCACCATCCAGAGGGCTGTACTTGATGCCCCTTCATTTGGTAAGACAAACTGAAGGATCCTGTGTTCAGCATCTGAGCTATCAAGTGCTGCAGGAGTTGGTGTTTGAATGCACGGTCATTTCCACAGACTCAGTATGTGATTTCTCTGCTGCTCGTTGACTTTAAATTTATCAAATATTCTTTCTCAATTTTTTTTAGGGCTACCATCGACCCAATCATTATATCGCAACCCAAGGTAAGTTTATTTTGGCTCTTGTGCCTGTCTTTTGTTGCTTGCTAGTCTGAATCACTTCAGACTTATCACCCACACCCTCATGAAAGGTATATTTCACATGCAGTATATTGTGTTCCTAACCATTGACACATGTGCCCTTATTTTCCCAACAGAAGTTTTGGTGCTGTAGGCACTTATTTAGAACTTCATGTTGAGATCATTAAAAAATGTGCTCACTGACTCATTATTGAATTCAGTCTAAATGCTTTAGGAATTAGTCTTATATTTGCAAGAATATATTCTATATCCTCTGTATGGATATGGAGAGAGGTGGGGAAGAAGAATGCCCTTTAATAAGTATGTATTGACTCCTGTCTGTCCACAGAACTGTGGGAGTCTCTGCTGGGGAGTCACAGTTAATCCAGTAGCTAAGTTTAGGGGGCAGCTGTGAGGTGGCCTGCATGTATCTGGGTAGGCACGATGCACGGAACTCCAGTGAGAGGCACAGGTGAAGTGTTAACACAATTGGAAATGGGCGGGGCTGTTCTAATGAGATGGCTGCAGATCAGCAGGACTTGAGAATGATAAATGGTCCTGATTGAAGACCTGGTAGCAGGAAACTCACACTTCCAAGGCATAAGGCAAATCCTTTTCAGTAAGGGAAGTGAAAGAAAGATGGAGGAAATGCTCAAAAGGGTCGTCATGGCAATAGTCTTTATGTGATGGTCTCTGTAGCACGTGAGGGTGCTCATCTTTGAAGGGTGTATGGGTCATCCTAAATGGTAACTTAGTGAATAGATTTGAGATGAACTAAAGAGGTGCTAACACACAGAGAAGACCCAGCAAGGCTGAAGGACATGTATTTCTCCATTTTTTTTTAAGTTAATCATTGTTTCTAGTGATCTATTTGTCTTAGCTTTACAATATCACAAAAGACCTGAGACAATCAACCTATAAAGTAAACAGGTTCCTTTTGCTACATTAGGAGTTTTAGTCTATGATTAACTGTCCCCGTTGCTTAGGGTCTATGGCCACACAGTACGTCATTACAAGGGTACAGTGAAAGATGTTCCTCACCTCATGCTAGAGAAACAGAAAAGGAAAGGAGAGAAGGGCTTGGGTCCCAACATCCCTTGATGACCTATGACCTCACATGTTGTGATGCCTTCTAAAGCTTCCACCTACATCTTCCCCTAGTAGTACTAGGCTGGGAACTAAGGGTCTTTATTGGGGCATCTAAGGACCAAACTGGGAGAGCATTACATCCTAGGAAAAATGGCTGGGAAGTTACTTCTCTGTAGGTTCCAGACCCACAGATCAACTGAGCGTGAACTGAAAATATTTGGGGGAAATGTGCATTGTGGGTGTCCAGAGCTTTCTGCCTTGTCATTATTCCCCGAACAATGCAGTGTAGCAACTCTGTGCACAACCTTTGCACTGCGGCATCCTGAGTCTCATGGAGCTGGTTTAAAGCATTCAGAGGTTACGTGCAAATCACAGCACCTTTGGCTGTAAGAGACTTGGGTTTCTTTGGATGTTTGCAACCTGAAGAGTTCCTGCCCCAGCCCACCAGGGACAGCGAGGATGACCACACTTGAAATGTAGCTATCAAAAACACAAACAGGGAACCAGATTTACCTAGTCTTCAGACAAGCAGCTACATCTGGCTACTCCCTGTGGTGGTGCTGCTGCTGGCAGTGCTGTGGGTGAAAAGCTCTGAGTGGAGCCAAGATAAAGACTGTAGGGCCTTGTCCCTCCCTAATAGGAATGGCTTCATGAAGAGCCTGAATGGCCCCCAAAACACAGTCCATGCTATCATATCACAGCCAGGGACTGTGTCCAAGTCATGAGAACTTGCCCCTGCCCTGTCTCTAACTGCTGTTCCTTCTCTATGGCCTGTAGTTAGTAACAGCTCCTTCCAAGGTATCTTAACTAGTCAGATGCACACTCTTCTGTAGAGTGCCCACTGTGAAGCTGGCACAGGCTAGCCCTATACATGCATACTCTTCTGTAGAGTGCCCACTGTGAAGCTGGCACAGGCTAGCCCTATACATGCATACTCTTCTGTAGAATTCCCAGTGTAAAGCTAGCACAGGCTAGCTCTACATGATGGCTGCCAGGACCATCCAAAAGTACTGCCTTGTGCAGTCTCCCGCAGTCAGGCGAGAATAATTGATTCTTATCACCTTCTGGATCCTGCTGTCTCCAAACTAAACTCATCCGTGCTTTCAGGCACACACCGTTAGCTCTCTGACATGAATTCTGATGGCTTTCCGAATGTTCTGAAGCAGGTGTCACAGCGTCTGATTTAATAACATTGATGATTGTTGGAATTGGCCACTTCTTATAATGCCTGTGAAATTTTGGTTGTTAACTATCCAAAGTTTCCCTTAGGTTATCTATCCAGCAACTTGATTGGTACCTCATGTTTCCATAGATGGCATAAACATCATATAACTAAATCTCTTTGGAATTTTCAAGATTTCTGTGACTGAATAACCAGCTCTACACACTGTCCTTCAGAGCTTTTCTTGATTGATTTTTCTCCACACCCAAGGGAGATGTCTCTCTGAAGAAAATAATGCTAGCAAAACCACTTTGCACAGAATGAGTTTGAATGACACTTCCCTGCTTGGTAGCCTCCTCGGCCTTCAGACTGCCAGGTGGTAATGAGCAGAAGCATCCCGAGGTGGCTGAGACCTGGCAAGTGGAGGCCTGACCTTCATGGAGAAGGCCATGCCCAGTGCGCTGTGGGCAGACCATGGAGACCTTGCCTCACCGCAGAGTGCACTGCACAAGAGCGCCCCACACTGGTGGTTCCTGTGTCACTGCCAATGGGAGCCATATCTTCAGACTGGAATACTGGGATTAGAAAGCTAGATTTTCCTTACTTAATGTATGCCACAAGCATCGTGTTACTAGTGGCCACAGATGACCAGTAAGAAAGGTAGTTGGTGTCTGCTCACGGACCAACCAAAGCCACAAATACTCCTACATTCTAAGAAGCCAGTAAAGCAGGCAGCAAGGACTAATGAAAGACACAAGTTTTACATCCTTCCTTACTCTGTGTCCCTCAATATTTGGTACTAACATAATTCTGGAAGAAATTTACTCAAGCCTAGCCTGTTTTGTTTTAGGGGGTATTTGTTTATTTTTTTGTTTTTCAGTATGTTATTCCTGTCCACCCTGTGTTAATTATTTTCTGTCTGGAAGTCAATAGATGGATGGTCCAATAGGAGCATCGTCACATCTGAATGATACGTTCATACAGTTGTAACATGTAAGATTCACAACTAAGCAAATCAGAGGACCTTAGGAGAGGCAGCAGTATCTGTTGCTGCCCGCTTAGAGCCATGACAGAGGGATTTCAAACACCCAGCTCACAGCAGGGGGCGGAAGAGTGTGCCAGTGGCTAGGCTAGCTCAGAACCGATCATATTTCACAATCAAATTGCGACCCATGGAGTGGGCCTCAGGTGGGATGCAGCACATTAAGAACCACACTTCTTCTTCACCTGACTGGGAGAGCTCCCGCTGGCTTCCTGATGGGCAGCCAAGGGGGTCTGCACAAAACGCTTTTATTGTTTAGCTGCATTTTAAAAACTGACTTCAAGAGAGTCACGCTTTAGCCTATCGGAAAAAAATAGAGGTCCCGCCCCTATTGCTTTCTCCCAGAGTCCGTGGAAGAATCTAACAACCAGCTGGGAATCTAATCTGAGGGATATCCAGTGAATCTACGCACACTGAGTTCTTTAGTCCATTCACTTTATTCTTCTCGGTCAGTTCTATCTACACAGCTTCTTTTCTGTTCTCATATTTAGCTCCTGTCAGTCCCTCCTACTGTCCTCTCATATCTGTCTAGCTCTTTCCATCTTTCTTCTCCTCTTTGTTCCCCTCTCATATATATATATATATATATATATATATATATATATATGTATATCCATATCCATATCCATATCCATTCATTAACAACCTGTTAGTAAAAACTACAAAGTAAACTCTCAGGGACAAGTATTCTGATAAGAGTCACGCTTGGGGGCTGGAGAGATGGCTCAGTGGTTAAGAGCACCGTCTGCTCTTCAAGAGGTCCTGAGTTCAATTCCCAATAACCACATGGTGGCACACAACCACATGTAATGAGATCTGGTGCCCTCTTCTGGCCTGCAGGGACACATGCAGGCAGAATACTGTATACATAATAAATAAATAAATAAAAAGAGTCACGCTTGGCAAAGACTTGGTCAGCTTAATTGGTGATTGACAACAGCTGTAGGTTGTAAAAGTCCCAGCTATCTCTTAAAGGGATAGCTACAAAGGTTACAAGGAAAGAAATTAAACCAATGAGAGATTTAAGGAAAAGAGAGAGAATACATGTACTGTTTTATGTGATTAATAATATCCAGACATGGTTATTATAAGTTAACAGCCTTTTTCTGTTAGTTACCTGAATATCAGGACCTGTATATAATTAGTCTATTGAGCCTAAAATCTTGCGTTAAAAACTGGTGTAGAAATAAACACAAAGTGTTAATTGTTATTTGAATCAGAGTGGGGAGGTGCCGGTGGAGGAAGCTTAGGGCAACATGGGTGGTGTTGATCTCTTGAGGACTAAGATATATCAAGGCCAGACACCTGCACTATCACTTCTGATTCACTATAATTCTTCTGAAGGGTTTTGATCCAACAAGGATCAAATTGCACCTGCAATTCTGTACTGTGAAAGTTCTCCGAGGACACTTTGGCCAATTTGCCTTATCAGTGACTAAGGATAGAGAACAAGACCTCTAAGTGTCTACAGTCCACATGGAACAATAGACCTAGTATGAAGCATATTTTAGTATGTTTCTGTTCATAAAAATTGTATAGTTAAATAAGAAACCATCTTCTAGACTATCCACAGTTTTGTGTGCCCATCAGATTGAGATGTAATCATGAGATTACATGTACACATAACATGGAAATTCATGGTAAATGGAGAGAATCATAGCTGTTGTTACAGGTGCTAGACAAGGAAGCCAATCACAGGAAACAGAACAGACCCCCGAACTCCAGTACCTCACATGGTGAGGATTAAATTCATCCATGTAAATGGTATATACATATGGAGAGCTGCTGGTAGCAAAAGACCACAGAAGTATACAGCAGGTGACAACCAGCGTTCACAAGGTCAACCTATCAGAACCAAGGGTTCTGTTAGAGGAAATCATCATACAAGGCGTTATGGAATTACTGCCTTTTGAATGAATCGGCTGTTTCTTGTTGTAAGACAGCTTCTGTTTCTCTGCACCCCGCCCCCCAGCACCAATGTGCCTCACTCTTCACCTCTAGCTTCTCTGTTCCTGTTGGTCTTGTTTTCCCTGAGTGGTTCCTATGCACTCAGCCAGTTGCAGAGCATGTTATGGATTCATTTGTTAGGTCCTGTTTTAGACTTGTTTAAAAACATCGCCCAGTAAAGTGGAGCACGCTTCAGCTTCCAACACTAAAGAGACTGAGGCTTTGAAAAAGAAAATTTGGTGGGATTTCCCCACAAACAGTGATCATCACACTAAGGATTCCAAGCACATCTCTGGGAGGCATGCTACACCATGCACTTGTTTCTGGCTTTCTCAGAATGCACAGTTGCAGTGACAGTTTATCCATAAAATTCCTTTTAACAACCCAAGTTTATATCCGAAGTTATTGGCCTAATTGACCAATGGTCAGATTGATAGACATCTCTCGGGCCTGTATTCCTAATAAACTTGCTCTGAGAACACTTAAAGACATGTTCAGACTAAAAAGAAATGTAGTAAGCAGAGGGATGAGATCTCAGCCACCTATGTTCTTATGGGACAGAAGTGTGTCCCTAAACAATGGAGCTTAAGCTTAATTCACACAGAATAATGTAAAGATGGCTGACAATCATACGTAAATGCTCCTTATTTGTATTTTTTAATTTTCTTTTTACTTCATTTTGATATATTTATGGAATATAGTGTTTCGATCTACATACTCATTGTACAGTAATCATACCAGGGTAATTAGTCTGTCCATCATCCCAGGTGTGTATCATCCTTTTGTGGGAAGGACATTGAAGATCTTATCCTATAGCTATTTGGAGCACACAATCCATGTTCATTACAGCATCACTCATAATGGCCAAGATAGGGAACCAGTGTGTCTATTGAGGAACGGATGGATTTTTGAAACTATGGTATTTTAAATCAGCCAGAAACAAAGAGATGAACATTACATGATCTCTCTTACACACTAAAGTTGAAACTGTCACACCAAAAGCTTTTTACATCTTTAAGAGGAATTTAGGTTTATACCTCATTTGAAGTTAAAAAGAAAGACACCTAGTACAAAGTTTTAGAATTAGTTAAAAAAAACTTTTTAATTTCCCAGTCTATCCTCTTTGATTTGGGGGGGGGGGGTTAGTACAAAGAGTTGGAACTTGAGAAAGAAATGTATTTAAGTGACCTTTGTCCCTATATGTGGACCTGAATCATCTATACAGAAGTAGCTATCAACTGTGTGGACAGCTGAGGGGGAAATCAATACCATGTGACAGACTTACTCTAAGGACATTTTGTTCAACAGGGGATTAAATACATAGATGCTTGAGGTCACCTCTTCTTTTCAGGTTCATCCCTTTGAAAGTAAAGAGTTATAACTTCATTTCCATATACGTTTCCTGGTACCTGCTTTCCTGGGTCTCAACACCATGGACCCTTGGCAAAGCCAAGCCATTCCTTTAAATGCCAGGCCATTCAAAGCTCAACAACCCACTTTGTTCCTCTACCAAACACTGGGCTGAGCACAGGGTCACAAAGTCACCAGTCACCTCAGCATGGCAGTGTGGAGTTTGTCTTGGGTAGCATGATGGCTACTTTGTGGGCTTGCTATACAGTCTAGGACTTCTTTAGACAGTTTATCTGTCCTGTTTGGTGGGTTAAAAAAATGAGTGCCAATTCAGTTTCCTCTGTCTCTTGACTTATCTAAAATGCACTGCTGGAAATTTCCTGACGCTGGTCCCTACCCTGCCATAGAACATTTGAGAGTACCTGCCCTCAGCTATGTCTAGGGAGCCAATTTATCTCTGTTTTATTCATTTATTAGATTGAGTCTCTTTTTTGTTAAATAAAAGAGGATCCCACTTGTGTACTGAGGAAGGCTTAATTAAAGAGGATGGGAGCTAATGAAAGCCTTTATTCCTTTGGCAGTCGCCCCTGAAGCATGGGAATGCAGCAGGGCTTTCTCTCCGCTGTTCTCTGTGACAGAAGGCAGCCAGGTCCTTCGGGCTGCCAAACCACTCCATGCAGAGAGCTGCCGTTATTCCCTTTCTCTCCCTGCTCCCCTCCATGCAGTCTGCACAAACACCTCGTCTCAGTTTCTGAGCGTTCTCTTTGGAGACCAACACTAAGGAAGGCCCTGGGCCACAGCCAGTGGGAGGCTCTTGTGTTGTGGACATGGGTCCACGTTCGTTCCTCCCTTCTGTGGCTTAAGCACTTGGTCCTGTGGCTCCTCCCAGCTCCCCCTGCACAGGGCATGTAGCCTATGCCAGGGATCGGGGACCGAAAGTCCCAGCAGAAGCCATGACTGGCTCAGTCCTGGAGACAGATCGCTGCGATCCGCCACACACCACCCCTTAGATTCTCAGCTGTGTTACAGTTGTTCGTCGGGGGCCTAATCTGTATGAAGATCTGCTTCGTCTGCCTCCGCCTTCCATATCAAGCTCTGCGGAAACCTCTGCACTCCCAGTCACAGGGGTACCACTGCAAGCTGAAAGGGTTGGTTCAGCTGCTCTGGAGGCATGATTCTGGAACAATGCTGAGTGCAGTCCATAGAGAATGAACCCAAGTAACAATCCCATCGAGATGGGGTTCCCAGAGATGCTCTGAGACATTGCAACGCTACGTCAGCCGTTCTCCGTCATTGATTTCACTAACTATACTTTGCTTACACAGCATGATCGCAATCAGATCTTTGAATGTTGGCCGGAACCTTCCTTCTGTATGCAGACATGCTTTGTATCAGGAAGTGGTCCAAAACACCCTCTACCCGAGAATCCTTAAAGGACAGTGGTTACTATGTGATTACTAAGTGGTTACTATATGGTTACTACGTGGTTAGTATATGGTTACTATATTGTAGTGGGTAGCTGTTCCAGCTTTGAATAAACCCACCTTAATACTTCCACCAATACTATATGGTTACTATATGGTTACTATAGAGTTAGAGTGTGCAGCTTGGAAACCAGCTTTGCTGGCAGCCTCTCAGTCAACATTAGCTCCCGCTCTACTTGTTACCAATCCCGACACACATCTCTCAGTGGCAGAGATAAGCCAGGCTTTGTCCTAAACACAGTGCATACCCACAGGATACTCCCAGACTATCATGAAAGCAGTCCATTCTGTCGGGGCTTCCTTCCTGTACCAAAGAGAATCACCTGAGCTCCACCTACATCCCCCCCCCCATACTCCCTTCAAAGTATGAAGGGTGTCATCACCATGAACTTTTGAGCAAAGGTAAATTTGGGTTAAATAGGCAATTAACGTCATCAAAAACCGGAAGCAGCATTTTCTCACCTTGAAAAAAATAATTTGAAACCCTGCCCATGCCCACAGTCTCACACACAAACACATACATATAGTGTGCACATACAAACACAACCAAAAGAATCTTCCGTGCCCGCCACGAGAAAGCATGTTTAGACCTCAAAGATATTATTTCATTTTCTTGTGTAAAGATGTTGGGGTTCTGGGTAGGCAAAGAAAGGTAGTATTCAGAAATTCAGTTTACATTCTTAAAAAATCCTTCATCCTGGGCTGGAGAGATGGCTCAGAGGTTAAGAGCACTGACCGCTCTTCCGAAGGTCCTGAGTTCAATTCCCAGCAACCACATGGTGGCTCACAACCATCTGTAATGAGATCTGGTGCCCTCTTCTGGTGTTCAGGCATGCATGCAGGCAGAACACTGAATACATAATAAATAAATAAATCTTTAAAGAAAATCGTTTATTCATCTTTTTTTAATTTTTACTGGAACTTAAGATGTAGTTAATAATATTATAGAAGTTCCTAAACTTTATTCTAGTAAAAATAAATTCAAGAAAAACAAAACCAATGAAAGTATAAAAACATAGGAAAGAAGAAAGGAACTATAATAATAGCTAATTGTAGAGAGGTAAACTAATACCTAATGTCAGACAATAGTAGTTTTTAAAATGGGAAAGGAAAGACTAGAAATAATCTGTCTTAGGACTTCTAAGGAAGACCATGGTGATCAGTTGAATGTATCTTTAGTAAGAGAAATATGGGCCTTGTGGGGTGGCTCAGTAGGTTGAGTGCTGGCCTTACAAGCAGGAGGACATGAATTCAGACCCCCAAAATGCACATAAAAAGGCACGCATGGAGGCATGTGCTTGCGGTCCCAGCAGTGGCTGTACGGAAGGCAGACACAGGCAATCCCAACCAGCCTAGCCTACAGGGTGAACGTCCAGGCCAGTAAAAGGCCTTGTCTCAAACAAAAGATAGAGGGCGCCTGAAGATGTCTGTGCTTGTCCTCTGACCTACACACACACACACACACACACACACACACACACACACATGTCAGGCCCACAGGTATCCACAAACCCCACACAAACATATATACATACACACCTGTCAAAAAGACTAATATGCACTGTGTAATTCTTCAGACTTTTGTATATTAAAGTATTTCCTTGTTTTTAATTGTTTTTAATTGAAAAAATTAAGGGAGTTAAAACTGAGTTATTAACCTAAATAAGAGTTGAGGGGTTATAACTGAAATCACGGACAGAAGTTTCTGAGAATATATGCATATATGTATATATGTATGTATGTATGTATGTATGGGCAGATGGCTTATACATTTATAACTTACTCCTAATTAAATCCAACTTAGCCTTTCACTGTTGAGTTAGAGGTTCATATGTTTGTGTGGCACCCAGAAACAAATACTCCTGAAACTGCTAAGAGAAAAGCATGAATCATTTCATTTCATATTTCAGCCTGAAAGGGGGGGGGGGTGTGGGCGAAATGGACAATCGGCATGCAGCCACTGTGGTGTAGAGGGAAAAAATGACTGGGCGGTACGGCAGGAGATGTGGGCCAAGCCTCGGGTCTGAGAGTAACACACAGGCAAGCGTCTGGAGAAGTACAGACAGCAACCCCGTCCCTGTTAGTCAGAGTAAGCCATGGGCAGGGAAACATCCTGCAGGAATGCGGGGAACAGCCATTGTGTGGAAACCGTGGGGATTTATAAAGTCAAACACTGTCTAACCTCACTGTAGTCACAGCTTCTGACAACACTTCTAAAAGAAGTTACGTTTTATTATGGCTCTGATGCCAAGTTCCTCCTCTTGTACACTCACCAATTAAGATTCCAGGGGACTGGTGAAAAATAACCCCATAATTCTAGACAGGAAGGGGTTTTTGCTTCAGTGCTGTGCTTCAGAATCAATATTTCGTCATGCAACCATGTCCATTTTCAAACTCGGGTTCAGTCAAATACTCCCCAGTTCCCTCCATCACAGAATAACTCAGCGCGCTGGCCCTTGTACATGATGGACTTCCTTGTTTCTTTTAGTCATTTTCTCTCAATAGTCTTTGAGTTTGGAAAATGAGCAGATCATACCCCACATACCCGTCATCTCGGTTCCGCTTTTTTTTCTCCTACAGCTGAAACCAAAGATTATTCATAAATTCCACATTTTGCCATAGGTAGCCTCGGGGGAGGGCAAATGCATCTATCAAATAAGTGAAGTTAAGGATTATTAATGCAAAAGCCAGCTGTGTTCCACGTCAACATTACCACTTCGGTCTGTAAGGCACAGTGGCACATTTTACCTTTTACGTTTGGCTTCCGCAAAAATGAAAAGCTACTAAATATGAAATTATGAGTCTGAGTGTTGTGGCAGCATCGTGCTGAAAAATCACATAAAGTTTTGCAATAAAAACTCACTCAGAAGCAACCGAAGGGATGTCTAATTCTCTGACTGTTGAATAGCCGACTTTATAATACCTATTTTAGTTTATTGCCAACGGCAACAGTACGAATAATGGATCAAAAATTTAGGGCCCCTTTTATGTATGTAGCAGGAGCTTCACAATTAATGCATAAATCTCAGGCTTGGCTCTTTTTCATATCCATGCTGCCCCTTACGTGGTCTTCTGTGCTGACGGAATGAACCTGTACCCAAAGAGCCCACCAAAACCTTGGGTAAGCCAGTGCCAGCCAAGTACCCTGGACTCTCTATAGCTTTGCCACCTCAGGGTCCCTCTCCCTCCCTCTGCCTCTGTACACCCATCAGCAATCAATCATGATATGGGATACCCCCTAGCTGGATATCTCCACCCACTCAAAGGGTCTTAGTGTATCATAGTATTTTCAAACCCTGCCCCTCTCTGTTTTTATAAATAACACTTCCTCTTTTTTAAAATTACCTCTTTGAGAGAGAGAGAAAAGAGAGAGATGCCCCATGGGGGCCAGAAGGCAAGTTTTGGAGGTCTGCTTTCTCTGACAAACATGTCTCCTTTGTTGTGTGTCCTGTGCTGCCTTCTCCGGCCTAGCTAGCTGGCCAGCGAGCGTCTGGCTAGTTCTCCTGTCTCCACTCTCCCCTGTCTCTTCCTAGGAGTGCGGCTGGGATTACAGATGTGCACCACTGGGCTCCGAGGATTGAACTCAGGTTGTCTGTCTGGAGTGGCAAGCACTTTTTACACACTGAGCCACCTCCCAGTTCCAGACTTCTCCTTCTCTGAATAACTGTGGCACACGGTGCTTCTCTTGTTAGTCACTGTTCGTGTTCTCGTTGTCCCTGTATCTTTTGAGCCAATTTCCCCTGTCTAGCCTAGACGCTGACATGTTCTGAAATATGCAAGAAGCTCAGATGATCCTCGGACTTAGTGCCATCTCTACGCCTCTCAGCCTACTGTGCCAGCTCCTCCCATCCTCTCTTTTCTACGGTTGCTGACACCTGGTCACAGTGACGACTGAGCCACATCAGATCAGTAGGAACCTCCACAGTGCCGTTTCTACCCTAGATCTACTCAGACCATCAACCACATCCTTTCCCGTTCTCTCTCTCTCTGCCTCACTCAGGCATAGGATCCATCAGGAGAGTTGTGTCTTCCCATGTGTGTCTTTAATATCTGTCTTCTCCCCATAAACCCACAATTCTTCCAAAAAGCCCATCTCTTCACACGAGGGCCCCTGTGTGTCCCCTTCCTCTCTCAGATGGTAACAAGTCACAGCTACAGGACAGGCCACCTTGGCCAGGACCTGCTACCCAGCCTTAACCCTCAGTCTTCTTCATCAGAGTCATGTATAAGGCTCAGCAAGTCTTCAGTGGCATATCCTTGCTTGTGCACCAATGTGATATCCTTCCACTCGCTTCATCCACAATTTAATCCATTTATATTGTCTGGTCTCCAGACATCTTTCTTGCATCCCCAAAAGAAAGTTTGAAAAAATTATGTGGCTTTCTTTCGGAATTTTGAGTTTATATCTAAAACTAAGGACATGCAAGATGGCTCATTGGGTAAAAGCATTCAGCCTTAAACCTGAAAACCTGAGTTCCATCCCCAGTATGCACATGATAGAAGGAGAAAACCAACTCTCATAAGCTGTCTTCTGACCTCCATATGCGAGCTGTGACTTATGCATGAATGCACACACACACACACACACACACACACACACACGCATATGCATACATAAAAATAATTTAAAACATAAATCTTTTCTCTAGCATGTGATTTTATCAATTGTAGACAGGTAATATTATATATCTTCCCAGATAAAATGAGGATCTCTATAACTACAATGAGTATTTTTGTGATATGTGTTAGATATATGTTAACTGTCTTACACAGATCACAGCAAACCAAATCTCCAAATCTAAAAACACATGAAATCCTATCCCTGCATTTAATGGAAGGAAATGAGGCACCCTGGAAGACATTCTGGTTCCATTTAAAAGAAAATAATTGCAGCTTCTAGCACTTTCGGAGTGCCGAACTCAGGGCATCCCACAGTGAACCAAAATACCAAGTTTGACCCTCACAGCAAGGTCTCTGGGAAGGCAGGGAGCCCTGTCTTTCTAGGGTCAATATTCCAACTGTATTTTGTTTCCACTCCTGTAGTTTTTACTCCCGGGCAATGCCCACAATCCCATCAAGATGAGCAGAGGTCTTGTTTAGTGCAAGAGAGGCAATTAGGCATGCAGGCTTCTTGGGGAGGTCGCTTTCTGAAGAGTCCACATAGACATTAAGCACCAGGGAAATAATACTAGAAAAGCCATTCATAGTGCCTTTGGAAGGTCCCTGTGTCTCCGAGGCTCTGCATATCTCATTTTGAAGTTGTCCTGCACCCGCTGTGAGAGAGCATGTGCTGAGAATGATCTCTTCCTTAGACAGTGACAGGCCTCTGGAAAGTGGGGGAGGTACTGGCACTGCTCACCCTTGCCCTCTGGTGTCACTAGGAGGATCCCAGACAAAATACTGAGCTTCCAAAACCAGGCTGAGGCTGAGCCTGTGTTGTGGGGGCCAGTACACAGACCCATAGACCGTTCACAGAAGAAAACTTCCAAGGAAACCACACTGTCCCCATGAGGGGCATTAAGTGTTGTGTTAGTTAAGGGCTTGGAACAGTGGCCCAGGGAAGAAGTGGTTTCTAGCCTACTGAATTGAAACAGGTATGAAATATGAACTCTGAATGGCACACAGGGAAGGGCCCACCAAGAGGTCTGTGGGGAAGAACACGTTTGGCATTGTGCTCCATACCTACTAGGAAAGAGCAAACAGGAGATTAGATTAGCAGGGTCAAGTTGGCTGGTTTTCATGGGTGTGTGTGTGTGTGTGTGTGTGTGTGTGTGTAGGGAGATGGCGAAGGGACAGGGAGGGGGCTGGGGGTGTAAGCCACTTGGGCATTTTACATGTGAAGGCTGCTGCCATCAGACGTAGGTAGGTGTCACTGAAGGGAGGGAGACAGGAAGCCTGTGCTCTGGCAAAAACTCTGGGTGGCTCCAAAGAGCTGGGGGCTGGCAGAGAAACTCCGGAGCTTGCAGTGCTCATGAAGATGAATGTTATTCTGTCTCAACAGGAGGCCAGCCAACACATTAAAGGAGAAAACCGACCTGATGTTGAACCACTTTGCAAAGGGCTTTTCTGTGGGGGCAGCATGGGTTTATCTGGTGTCTTCCTCTTGTGACTATAGGGTATACACCTGTCTGCTGGAAGCTTGCTAAGTTATTCTCTTGGAGGACCTGGGATGGAATAGAGTCAGGCTACCCTTCAGCCTCTTAATTCTAGTACTTGTGTGGCTGAGCAAGGAGGATGATGAGTTGGAGGCCAGCTGCCATTGAGACCCGCCCTGTCTTGGGAAGGAAAGAATATAAGAAGGCGGGGAGGGAGGGAGGGAGGGAGGGAGAGGGAGGGAAAGACAACTCCATGGCTCACTCACTGCGTGATCCAGCCACTTACTGTGCTTCTCAGAGCCTGTCTGTGATCCCACGGCAGGGGCAAGGACAGTAGGTCTGGTTTCATAGGACGGTGAATTTTAAGTTTAATGAGATAATACACTTCAAGTACTTCAAACCGTGCCTGGGAAGTAAAAACTCCCTCAAAAGATGTTAAATTTCATTCTGTGTATCCTGGAGCAGCACTGGTATTTATACCTTGCTTTTAAAAAGCTCAAATAAGCCACTGTGAGTGTTCAGAGGACCTTGACTTCTCAGCAGCTTTAGTTAACAGGAAAACATGCTGTATAGAAATTCAGATGTGAAAGGAACGTGGTGTATGTTGCCTACCCGGGTTTGAAATTATACTTTGTAATATCCCTCACCTCCTGTGAACTAGAGAACTCATCTTACACAATAGAGTCCATCCTTGAGCGTCTTTCACTTGGATTTTTTTATTGTATTCCAACTTTCTTCCTGTGTCCTCATTCTCTGCAAGGCTGGGGGGGGGGGGGCGGCGAGCGGCCCCTCCACTCATTTCCTTCTCAGTGCGTGCCAACCAATGTGAAGGAAATGGAAGGTATTACTGAGTTGGTGTTGTTGAAACGTCTATACCTTACCCTTTCAAATGACATAGAGTCTCACAGGAGGACGCCTGCTGAGCCTCACCTTCTGTCCCGTTGTGCGAACATCTGTAAATATTCTGCCACAGGAAATCACAGTGGCTTCCACTCAGCCAGAAGCCGTGTAAGCCCTGTACAGAGCCGCAGGTCACACTGGTTCAGCATCTGAAAAAGAGAGCTTGAACCCTTTCTTTGCCTACTGTTGTGGACTCCTTCTCCACAGACAAGCAGTTCCCTGTGCCCTTAGAGAAATTCCCAGTGACCCTAGAGACAGGGTTCCTCTCAGCAGTAGACTCAGAGCTCAGTGGAGAGTGACTGGCAAGTAGGAATTTTCTTCGACTACCAGGGTCATGGGCTGAGCTAAGCTGGGAAGCAAAACTTTGGGCAGGGAAACTTGGAACCATGGTCTGCTTAGAAGTCAGAAGCAACCATTGCACATCAGTGGCCCAGGGCGGTACCTGAGGACTGAGTGATCAGCCCACTCACTGGGTTTGAAATAAGCCCCCTAAAGGAAGACCCCTTTCCAGCACTAGAAGAGGTGAAGACCATGGGTCCTTAAGCTTCTGTGGATGCTCATAGAAACGTAAGTTGAGAAGGGAGTCAAAACCAGGACTGATCGCTAGTATTCCTCATGTGCACACAGCCTTATGAACACACTCACACTGCTGGGTGACGGGCGTTCTATAAGGAAGCACACTAAAGCCAGATGTCATGTTCTCTCCAGAGGAGATGTCATTAAATAATCACAGGTATTAGTTGCTGCGAAGGACTAAGCAAAGAGCACTTTGAAAAGCACAACAAAGGGTCATGGTCTCAAATATGCCTGGGAAATCTCCTGCGGACATAGATAGGAAAGCTTGAAGATGCCGGAAGCCTTGACTCATCCACCGTAATTATGGTTATCAGAACTATTTCTCCACGCTTTGGTATGTGGCACAGACCTGTGTGCCTGATGAGGCCACCACCCTGTTTCAGGGCTTTCTTCACATTGGGAAGACTTTGCCTATGGCACATACATTGGGGTAGACGCGATGCAGAATTTTCCTACTGAATAAGTAACAAGCTGTTAAGTACACAATGAAAGCGAGGGGATGGGTGATTGATAGAAGCTGATGTCTCCCTGTCCCTCCTGTAGCCTGAGATTAAAGTCACTGAAATCTCCAGCCTCTGCAGCAGGAGAATGGCACGAACATGCCCAAGGAATGGCTGAGATGGCTCTCGTAGCTTCACAGGGGGCGGCATGTGTGTCCCCATCCCCAAAGGGATTAGACACAGACATAGGGCAACTGAGTCCGCTTTGGCAGGAGCGTAGGGCCGTGTTCTCTGAAGAGCATGGGAGGGGATGATAGTATGTGTGCCAGAGGCAAGGGAAATGAGCTGGACGGATGGAACAAGAGGTTCTACACCATAACCATTGCTAACCGATCCAGAGGAGTGGGGTGACTGAGGGGACCCTCAGTGTGCTGCTGTTGCTGCATCCAGACATGCACATAGAGATGAACGTTAACAAAGACACCCTTTTCCCCTGTTGCCTGTTGCTTATAAAATGTTTGAATTTCAAGGGTCCTCAAAATCACCTTGAAGGGTGTTGGCGTAGTCACCTAAAGAAGGCAGTGTTGAGGCTCACAGTAACCAAGTAATGTATCCCAGGTCACACACCTCAAATTCAAACACCTGCAGAGTCAGTAACCTGCCAGTGTCAAGATGCTACAGTACAAGAGGATGGTGGTTCTAACTGTCTGAGCATTTGTGGGGTTTTCCATAGAGGATGTGCCTTCCCAAGCCTTTAAACTTGTATTTCTCTCATCTCCTTGCATTTTTTTTCTTGTCTTCAGTACACTGCCACTTTTATAGTCTCAAGTATGCACGGGCTTGAGGCACTTGGGGTATTATTCTTTCAAGCTCTGGTGGACGGTGCCACACTCGTGCATGTACAGGCAACACTAATTGGACTCAATGAGTTATTTTTTAAAAAATAAGTGAAGAAGAGGAATAGGACATGGAGGTGGGAGGGAACCTTTGGAGGGGGCCAAGGAGAATTGGGCAGGGTGGATATTACCAAAGTATATTATACGCATGTAAAAAAAATAAAAGTTTGAATTAATAGAACATTTAAATTCCAGCTTTCTGCACTGGTGATATCAGCACTGGCATTTTGTAACACATATCCCACCCTCATGGTTTTTTTGTTTTGTTTTGGTTTGTGATGGTTTTTTGTTTGTTTGTTTATTTTTCTGCCAAGCCACAGGAAAGAGTTCTGAATGCTCAGATCTCAAGGGATAAGGTAACGGGGTAATGCGCCTGGCCACCTTCTGCCGGGAAGCTCCACGTTCGGCGGCAAGCACCGCAGCTGCTTTACACTCTTAGCTCCTCTCTCAGTTTAGAAAGTCATGTGCAGAGAGAACAGGGATTCATTTGACTGATGGCACCGAAGAAGAAAAAATATTAGAAACAAGAAAAGGCCATCTTTCCTACAGAGGTTCATTTCACTCTCTGTGCCACTGCCCTGGGATAGCTGCCAGTTGTTAGCAGCAAGAGTAATGTTAGCCATTTTTTTAAATTCCACTCTTGAGGATTACGGAGATAAATAACTAAACGATGGAGAAATCACTTTCTTTCACGGTAGTAGTTTAAGAGGAGTAAAGAGAACTCAAAATGCAGATAATATTGGAAGACATGAATTTCCAATCATTGGCTATTGCTCTAGGTGCAGTTTTAGGAGTTCTTTTCTGCGTGGCTACTGCAGAGAGGCATCCAGCTAAAAGCAAAGGGTCTGTGTCTGGAGATGCACAGACTCCCTTGAAGTCCCAGCAATTCTCCGATGCAAAATGATGTCTCTGTTCTGTTTCGCTGCAGGACCCATGCAGGAAACCATCTATGATTTCTGGAGGATGGTGTGGCACGAGAACACTGCCAGCATCATCATGGTGACCAACCTCGTGGAAGTTGGAAGGGTAAGCTGGCCCAACCGCGGCAAACGCCCTTTGGTTCCCTGCTGGGTTAGTGATAGAGAAACATGACCCATGCTCTTGAAGTGTGACATATACTCCCAAAGAAAACTTAACTACCCAGCTTCTCCTGTTGCTTACCACAATGGCTTATACATTTTCAGTAAGCACAGCCTGAATGGCCTGCATTTGTTGCAATAACAACAGACAGGGAATGCACTCAAGATTTAAAAGCTGTCGTTACCTGGCTATATTGAGCACACAGAAATACCTCTAAGCATTAATGCTGGTTGTTGGGTGTCGAAACCCTATGGGTGCTACCATAGACATGACATCATTCTGTAAGGCAGGGGAATTGGCTCTAAAATCAGTGTGCATTGCTGGGATCTGTCTGTGGGCTAGAAACCCAGCATGTTGTCATGCTTCGATGTGCCTTGGTGTCCTAACCTATGAAATGGGAACCATAATCTGCCCTAAAGTTCTTGTATTCCTATCTCTAGTGAGTGTTTATGAGTTTTCATCTTGTTTAACCAGGAAGCTGATGAGCAGTGGTAATCTTAGCAATGGCATGTTATCAGATTACCTCCAGAGCACACATTTTAAATGAGTAAATATATATGGTACAATTGCTTTATAATGGGTTCAATTCCATGGTGCCGCTCAGCCCATTACTTCTTAGAGAATCTGGTATTTATACCCAGCAAAGGCAGTCTCGTAGTTGTCCTAGAACTGAATTATTGAAACAAGAACCTTAAAGGGGAGGTGGTTCTTAAGGTTTCTAGAAGGTATCAGAAGGCACAAACAAATATAACAATTGTCTCAGAAGAAGATCTCAGTAAGTGGAATATACTGAAAATTCTTGAAAAGATGACAGACTAGATAACCTGACCTTCAACAAACATCTTGAAATTCTAGATAAATCGTGCTTATTTTTAAAAGTTCATATGCATCGTATGAGTATGTAAATAGACTTGCTTAAAATATGTAACTTAGCACTCAAGAAAGTCTAACTACCACAGACCTGAAGTATACTGTGGGCTGGAGATTGGGAAGGTTGAACATTGTAATATGCCATACACTAAGGACCAGAGACTGGAAAGATTGGACATTGTAATGTACCATACACTGAGGGCTGGAAACTGGAAAGACTGGACATTGTAATGTACCATACACTGAGGGCTGGAGACTGGAAAGATTGGACATTGAAATGTGCCCAGAAACAGGCAGGGGAGTTCTGTGTCCATCTTGGTGAAAAGTAGGATGATTTTGAAGCCATAAAGATCAAGAGATAACATCTGGGGACCATCAGTGTTAACATAAAATCCAAACCCATGGAGGTGGAGGGTCGGAAAAAGACAAAGTCAGGGAGGAAGTGGGAAAGAGGGGAGAGAAGGAAACATCCACCTGCCCTGAGAACATGACGGGGACATTACTCCATCTTCACCTCAGATCCCGGGAAAGAGCCCCTGCCAAACTCATGGGTCAAGATGAGACCTAATGTAAGGTCAAAAACAGTGTCACAGAGAGTCGCCCCTCCATGTCAGTGGGTTCCAGGGCCATGAATTCAGTCCACAGTAGGTTCCTACCATCCACCAAAACAACAAAGAGAGCATTTGTTTTCAACATGTACAGACTTATTATCATTCCCTAAACAATATAGTAAAACAAGTGTTGACAGAGGAGGTACACTGTGTTGGGTATCACAAGCCATCTAGAGATGATGTAACTCGTGTGTACAGGAGGATGTTGCCTAAGTTGCATGCAAATGCTCTAGCAGTTTACATAAAAAGGAGTCCCCAGGGGAAGCCTAGAACCAATTCCCCATTGGTATTGAGGGAAGAGTGTATAAACTCACAGGAAATGAATAAAAAAGTTCCTGGATGCTCTTAATTTAAAAGAAAGATGAGACATCTAATTCAAGAAAGTGGACGGAGTAAAACCAAAGAAAATTAAGAAAAGTAGAGAAGAAATTTATTAAATCATGGTAATGAAGATTAGCAAATACAAACCTAGTTACATGAGCTAGACAAACCTTTGGCAATGGATCAGAAATAAAAGGAAGAAAATAGATATCACCAATGTTAGAAAGAGGATTGTACCTTTATGATAAGAGAATAAATTGATAAATTTGGTAATTTGTAGAAAAAAACGTATTCTCTAAGACCAGTTCCAAAATAAAATGAAATTCTGACAAGACAATTATTTTAAAATTGTCCAAAAGTCAACCATGAAAATGTACTAGACACTAATGTGTTTTTTGGTACTCAGTACTCAAATTTTGTATTATTTAATTTTATAAGTTATAAAATACAAATACCTTTTATATGTTTTATAAAAATGATTCTAAGGAAATAGAAAAGGAAAAAAATTGCTTTTCTATCTTACTTTATGAGGATGGGACAACCTTGAAATCCATCCCAAAGACCATAAGAGAAGAGAAAATTATAGGTGTCACAAATTGACAGGAAGAAATAAATGGGCCAGTATGTCAAAACAGAAGGCCCAGATGTTGACTGCAGCCCTAAGTGGAAAGATATATAATTAGTGAGCTTTTCAATCAAGCCAGCTGGGACATTTGCTTACCCATGTGGACCAAAAAAAAGAAAAAAGATCTCTTCCTCATGGAATGCCCCCAAACAAGCAAAAACTAAAGACCTACATATCACAAATAGAGCTTTAAAACTTGTAGAAAATAATACAGGAAAAATATTTAAGACTTTGGGTTTTTTTAAGACTGTTTTAAAGACAACAAAAGCTTGGGAAAGATTGGAATTTTTGAAAATTTAAGCGTGTGAAGTTTTCTGTACCGCATAAAATCTTTCAAAGCAATATTTTCTGTACTGAAGGTAGAAAACGCATTTCTTTTCTTTCAATTCTGCCTCTTCTGGGAGCTGGTGGGAGCGCAGGTGAGCTGGCCTGGAGCCTGGTCCAGCAGGTGCTGGTCATGTGGGCAGCCTAGAGGGGGTCTCTCCTACCATGAGGAGCGGGATATAATGGTGCCTTTGCTTCCAGCCCGTCAGACAGCCATAACAGATACCTTGGGCTGAGAGGCATAAACCACAGCCATTTATTTTCTTAATGTGGCTGCTGAGTCCACATCAAGGTCAACCGATCCAGGGTCTGGAGAGGGCTCCTCCTGGCTTTCGTATGGTTACCTTCTCACCTGGACTTCAGGTCGCATGGCGGATAGAGTCAGCTCTCTAGGTCTTTCCTTATACAGATTCTAATCTTGTTGGATCAGAGCCCCACCCTTTTAACCACATTTATCCTTGCTCTTTCCTTTCCAGACATAGCCGTCATGGGTCATGGGTGGTCAGGTTTCAGCATTTGAATTTGGGGATATAAAATATTCGATCCATGACCACCTACTTTGGGGAGCTCTGGCATAGATTATGTGAGAATTTCTCCATGTCCTGGAGAGAAGTTTTTATCCATTATGAAGACTCAGTAAATATTAGGTATTATTTTCAATGTTTTCAAACCTCAGATCAGCAGTGATACATATAATGACCCTGATTTTCCTAGATATTATGGGGTTGGGGGATGGCACCAGAATTCATTCTCATTTAAGGGATGAGAGTGGATGGCCTCCCGGACAGTGTCAAAGAGCAATTGAGTACGCCTTTGAACTCTTCTGTGACAGAGCAGAGGATTCTCTCGGTCTTTTGTTCCTCCTGAGGAACTGCACACTCATCCCAGTGTCTGGACTGACCCCACAAATACTTGCAGAAACAATGTCCACATCCCCAAGTGAGGCCTGTGGATGTAGTGGTCCAGGCTCCACGGGCTTTTTCAAGAGCTACATTGCTGCCCCAGATTGTAAGTATTGGGTTTCCTGAAGTAAATTATTTTGAAAAGTGAACAATCTGTAAAATAACAATGTCCACTAGCGTTTAGGATGAAGTGTGTATGTGTGTTATTTTTTTTTCCTTAGTTGAAATTCCTAAGTGTTCTCTCTCCAGACTCAGTAGCCTTAAAAGGAGAAAGTCTTGACACATGATAAATTCCTTCACTTTAAGGAAGGGTAGAGAAGGTGTGGTCTCTGATGTAAAAAGACAGGAGAAGACTGAACTGTTCATTACTACAGTCAAGGGAGCCATAAAGGCTGGAGAGAGCCCTCCACAGTTAGAAGCACTGACTGCTTTTGCAGGGGACTAGGGTTCAATTCCAACCACTCATGCAACAGCTCACAACCATCCGTAATCCTAGTTCCAGAGGATCTGACACTGTCTTCCAGAATCCTCCAGCACCAAGGCATACACTCAGGCAGGACATCCGTAAACATTTTTTTTTTAACGAACTAGTAATAATGTGCAAAAGACTATGGGTACATTTTGCTGGTAGTCAGGTTTCATTTCAAGTGGTGTGGCTCTGCAAATGTAACAACTGAAAATGCCTCGTGGTGGCGGTCAGTGTTTCTTCTTCCCATCAGCCCCTTGGACCTGCCCTGTAAGGGGTGGTCACTGGTTTTTATGACAGTGGCTTTGACAAATCAGTATGGAAACTCCAGGCAGTAGGATGTAGAAGGGGGGGGGGCAAGGAGGGCATTAGGTTTCTGGTTTATTTGTGAATCTATATCCATAGGCTTACCAGAGATAAAAAAAAAAAAAAAAAAAAAAAAAAATGCTTGAGTTTTGTTTTCAGCAAATCCTAAACTCTCACCAGGTTGGTGGGGAAGGTAGGGGTGAGCTCAGAAGAGGCCTCTAGTCCCTTCATGGGGTTGTCTTCAATTAGTAGTGACATTAATGGCATCTGTTCTTGAATATCTACCATGGGTTTGGAAGTTTTGACAAGAGGTCGGGTCCCATCGGGGAAAGGCCCTGACCTTGTTCCGGGCTGTTTCCGTTGTTAGTGCTGCACATTTGCTTCGTGGCAGCTCCCCATTTCCCATGCATAGGAACACCACCAACAAACCATCCAAGAAATCAAAATGACATGATTTTTAAGGGCAACCGCTACCTACTTAACATGGGCACCACACGTGGGGCGTCCTTCATGAATTACCCATGAGCCGCACGGATGTGTGTTTGTTTACACAGACTGGCTGCCTATTCATTAAGTCAGAACGGGGGACCTGCTTCCACCCTTTCTTGCCCTCAAGCACTCAGCATTAGGAGGCTTTAATTGCCTGTGCTGGAGCCACTGGGAGGCCTTCCCTGTGGCAGCACCTGGCGTAGAAGACAGAGATGCTCCCACTCTCCTCCAGTGGGGTCCCTGGTACATCTGCCAGGACCTGTCATTATCTGAGACTTCTGTGTCATGGTTGTGCATCCCCTTTCAGCCGACGTGTCTAGGAAGGGACCCTTGTCAGTTTCCCTGGCACCTGCCAACAGCTGCACACCTGGCAGTTAAGTAGCACTGGGATGTGTTCTGATTGTCTTCCTTGTTTAATGAACCCACCTGAGGGACAGTGAGTGTCTTATCCAGTCTCCTGTTTCCCAGGCATTCCCGTTTACACTGTTTGTGTGGAGCTTCAAAAGACGCTGCCATGGTGTTGAATGAATCCATCTGCCAGAAGTCTCATAACCAAATCTGCAGGGCTCCCAAAGGAGATTTTTTGCACCGGTAATTTAAGCTAATGATTTCTAAACATATTTAGTCAGTTTTATGAAGACCTCATTAGAATGTGACTGTTTATTAAAAATCCAAATGAGGTCTCACAGTCATTTAGGGAAATTATTGTTGAGTCACTGAATAGTTGTGGTAACAGATGACAAAATGTTTGAGAGCTAAGAAAAGTAGGGAAGACAGATGTTAACCTCTGTCATAACTGAGGAGGGAGGAACCCACCTACCTACGGGATGTTGTGAAGAATATCATCTGCCCGAAGAAGCTGACCTAAAATCCCTTCCATAGTATTTCTCCCTGGAAGAATAAGGAAGTAAGGATGTTTAATATAAACACTGGGTGTCAGAATTAGCTTACTAATACACCTATAAAGAGGCTACATCAAAGTTCCAAGTGCCCCTGTTATACAGGAAAAGGAACATCTGGTTTTAATCAGTAGCCTCCCAATCCAGGATCAATGAGAGTCAAGAGAGAGAGAAGGTTCTGCCTCCTAAAGGGCAGACATAGCTCGCTTATTTACCAGAACAACTCTGGTAACCCTCGTGAGTACAAAACGTCAAGACCCTTTTACCACAGAGACTCTTGACGTGTTCAAAGACATGGATGGATCTTATCAGTAAGGGAAGAGATAAATTGTTTTTATATGCACTCCTGGCTTCCCTGGTTTAAACTCTCACAATCCCTTTTCATTGATTTCTTTTTAATGAAGAACATTATTTTTTATTGAAAAAAATCTTTTTCATATAATATATTCTGATAATGCTTCCCCCTCCTCTAACCCCTCCCAGATTCTTCCCCATGCCCACCTACTCAGCCCTCTCTCTCTCTCTCTCTCTCTCTCTCTCTCTCTCTCTCTCTCACAAACAGCCACACAAAACACACAAACAAAATCCAAAGGAAAAAATACAAGAACACACACAAAAACAAACAAACAATAACAACACAAAATTGGGAACGGTAATGCACCAGCAAAAGACAGAAGACAAAAATAAATCGAAACACAACAACCGGGCCTGCCCTTCAGTGTGGCTATACACCAAGTGGGACTCCACTGGAGAAAACTAAACTTTCCTTTGCAAGTGGGTGTCAGTTGCAAACAGCTTTTTGACCAGGAGTGGGAATGTGTGTCTATTTCCCGCTCTCAACACTGACCCCACCTGGCTTGAACCTCCGCAGGTCTTCCCTATGTAGTCACAGTCTCTGTTGTGTCTGAAAGACGTTGTGTTCTTGGAGTCATCCATCACCTGTGACTCTCACAATCTATCCAACCCCTCTTCCTCATAGTTTCCTGAGCCCTGAGGGGACCGGGTTGGAGGATTTTCGATGGAGACATCCCATAGGGCTGAGTGTTCCAAGGTCTCTCTCACCCTGCACACTGTCCGGTTGAGGTCTCTGTGTTAGTTCCCATCTGCTGCAAGAAGCCTCTGTGATGATGGCTGAGTGACACCTTCATCTATGAATATAGCAGGAGTCATTTTATTGCTGTGTGCCTGAACAGTAGTATTCGGTTTTCCTCTAGGCCCATGTCCTGTCCAGCCTCAGGTTCTTGGCCACCCAAAGAGTGTCAGGCATGGGTTCCATCTCGTGAAGTGAGCCTTCAATCCAATCAGAGAGTAGTTGGTTACTCCCACAACACTTGAGCCACTATAGGACTTCCATGAAACCATCACCAGGAGAGGAGACACCAATGTCACTGAGCCGCTCTGGCACCAACAAGCGAGGGACTTGGCCGCCTCTATGAAGCATACGTCTCTGGCCACACCCCTGAGCTTTGAGGCTTTCTCTACCTAAAGATCTCAGTTCCCTTATAAAAATTTGAAACTCCACAGAACATGTCAAGAGGCTAATTTGTCTAGTTCACAAGTTAACCTAAGGCCAAGCCTACTAATCCTTCTTAGTGCAGTTAATTGGTCATGCTGACTGATCCATAGCACCAAGAAATAGAAAGATATTTATAATCCCCTCATCCTCGTGGCATATTAGATATGATATTAAAAACCCAAGTACAATAAACAATTAATTGTGACAGACTTAAGTCAGAATGTGGGAGTGCTAATGTAATAAATCCTGCCTGTGGAATCCAGGACATGGAGAAGGCAGTGAGAGGCTGAACCCCCCTGCCCCCTCCTAGGGAAAACGATTAAAATGACAAGAAGAGAGCAGAAATCATTGTAGCAGAATGAGGAAGGAAGGCCTTAGAAAGGAGAGCCATTGACAAGGCAAGAAAGCTGGTGGCCTGGCACGTCTGTGTTAGAGTAGATGGTGACTCTGATGCTGGAAAGTGGTCCAGGGCTTGTTGAGAAGGGTCTGCCATGGAGGAAGGGAAAAGCGGAAAGTCAGTCTTACTGGGAGCCGTTAAGGAAGTAATTCAGTTGCTCTGATTAGCGTTGTGGAAACACGGTTCTAGCTGGACCCCGTAGAGTACACCTGTTGTCCCAGATACTCGGGCAGGAGGATCCCTGACCAGACAGGATGACACAGCCAAGAAGGGGATGAGGAAGGGAAGAAGACAAGAAATCAATCACTGTGGTAATCACTGGGAAAAGGCTAGAGAAGAGCATGAGCTCTTCATTGGTGAGCGGTCTCAGCAAGAGGCAAATTTGGCAAGGGATAATTAATGTGTCTATGGAGGTCACAATTGGATGTTATTGGGGATAGGTACTGAATACAATTTCTATTGCTGTGACACCATGACCACAGCAGCTCTTATAAGGAAAACATTTAATTGGGGTAGTTTGCTTACAGTTCAGAGGTTCAGTCCATTATCATCATGGCAGGAAGAATGGTGGCATGTAGGCAGACATGGTGCCAGAGCTGTAGCTGAGAGTTCTACATCTTACAGGCAACAGGAAGTCAAACTGAGATACTGGGCGGTATCCTGAGCACAGGAAACTGAAAAGCCCACCCCCACCATGACACACTTCCTCTAGTAAGACCACACCTATTCCAACAAGGCCACACCTCCTAATAGGGCCACCCCTATGAGATTATGGGAGCCAATTACATTCAAACTACCACAGGAACCAATAAAGAAAAAGGAAAACTCTAATAGGAACCTGGGTCTTTGGGTTTGTGATTTGGACAGTTAATGTAAAGGCTATTCACCTACCAAACCCCTTCCACCTCACCCCATCCTCCACAAAAGGGCTGAGTATTTAAGAAGCCTGGTTGGTTCCATTCAGATATATGGAGTCTGGGAAGCTGAACAACAACAACAAAAAACAACAACAACAAAAAAAAAAAACAGGTGTGAGCTTTCCAGATGTCTTAGGAAAGAGATGAAGTGAAGGCAGCGGGAAATCTGAGGTTTCTTCATTTCCTACCATCTACTGTACCCTCTCTACCCTCAGCTTTAAACATGAATATCAAGATGAAAAGACAAGGCACGATCTAAAAAGTGTCAACACAATGATCATAGTAATTATTACATGAATGTACAAGTACACATACATGGGTGGGTGTGTTCAGTAATAGGAGAGTGTATCAGTCTGTTTTTCACTACTATCATGAAATACCTGGGGCAATCTACCTTATCAAGCAAAGACACTGATTAAATGCCACAGCTGTTCAGACTCTTACAAGGGCCCCTTTGGCTTCATCACATCATGGTGGGGGCCACTGAGAATCTCTCCCCCCTCATTCTTTCTAAATGCACTGGAATTCAACCACACATTCTCTACCCTAAAGACATAATTCACACTAATTACTTCTCAAAGATTCCACCTCTAAGAGCCTTAGTGGTTTTAGGTTTCTGCCCTCATAACACTGTTAGCATAAGACTTTGGGGATTAAACTCCTGTGTTATTGGGAAAGGAACTATATTTGAGTGATAACATTTAGACATAAGCAGAATTGGGAATATGAAAAGAATTGGAGATAGCAAATAAAAATACAAGAAAAGAAAGAAATGACAAAAAGAAAATCACAGACAAAATAAGATTTGTCCAATGACCAAGCATATGCTATATACATTTGATGCGGACAGTCATGAAAGGCTGAGGCTAGAAAGGTAAATTGTGTCGTTGGGCACTGGAAGGGGAATCAGGTAACATGATTAAACTCTGTGACAGTGGTTTCACAGACTGATGTGGCATGCATAGAAGGGGTACCTCAGTTTAACCTGAAGCTGAGACTGCAAGCAGTGTTCCCAAGGGTGTAGTGCCTGCACTGAGTGTGGGACAGCATGTATCCAAAAAGTGGGGACCGGAGTCTGGGAGTGCAGACAACCACAACACACAGCAGGGATGCTGCAGATGTGCCCGATGTTGTCATGGAGAGCTGAATGCGCACTTCTAGAATGGAGTTTCAGCAGCTTCCTGTCAAGAGTCCACAAGGGTTTCCATGAGGAAGGACCATGAACAAGGGACACATTGGAGATGATGCAAAGACAACCACTTAAAACCAGAAAAACAGCCAAGAACTTGACAAGGAAATGTCGCTGGACCACTTTCCCTCTAGTTGAAGAGGGAGGCCTATCAAGTGTTGTTAGGACATGCGCAACAGAGATCAGTTCTAGCTAATTGAAGTCAAAGGGGAGTTTATTGGAAGAATACCAGGCGCTCCAAATGCTAATGTGGAAAGTAAAGACTGCAGACAGACAGGAAAGAACACAGCAAATCCAGAGGGCAGGGAGCCAGACGGGGTGGATGGATGCCTATGCAAAGAGGATGAACACTGGTCCTTCTTCCTGATGCTCAAGATTCCATAGACAGGGTAGAGCATCCAGGTCCCCAAGGTTGGTCCAGATACCATCCCTGTGTCCAGGTTCTCTGTACTAGTTAGTTTTTTGGTTGGTTGGTTGTGGGTTTTTTTTGTTTTGTTTTTGTCAACTTGACACAAGCAAGGATCATTTGGGAAGAGGTAACCTCAATTGAGAAGATGTCTCCATCAGATTGGCCTGTAGGCAAGTCTGTGGGGTATCTTCCTGATTAATGATTGACATGGGCAGACCCAGCCCCCTGTAGCCCCACTGGGCAGGAAGCAGGCTGAGCAGTCAGCTTCATTCCTCCGTGGTCTCTGCTTCAGTTCCTGCCTCTAGGTTCCTGCCCGGCTTGAGTACCTTGTGTGGTTTTCCTCAATGACTGGCCATTGTTGGGACATGTAAGCCAAATAAATCCTTTCTTCCACACGCTGTTTTTGGTCATGGTATTTATCACAGCAATTGAAAGCAAACCATGATAGCCTTTAGTGGAGAAACCACCCAATGGGGAAGAAATCTCTCCCTCTAAGGATATCAAGAATTCATTGTGAAGGATGTGTACATGAAATGTGTTCTGCTGCTATGATAAAATATGCCAACAAAAGCAACCTAGGGGAGAAAGGGTTTATTTTATCTTACAATTCCAGGTTACAGTTCATCACTCTGGGAAGTCACAGGCAGGAACGTTGGACAGCAGTCATATCATATCCATAGTCAAGAACAGGCAGAAATAGCCCAGCAGTGGTGGTGCACACCTTTAATCTCAGCGCTTGGGGAGGCAAAGGCAGGTGGATTTCTGTGAGTTCAAGACTAGCCTGGTCTATAGAGCAAGTTCCAGGACAGTCAGGGATACACAAAGAAACCCTGTCTCAAAAAAAACAAAAGAAAGAAAGAAAAAAAAGAAAAAGAAGAGGAGGAAGACGAGAAGGAGGAGGAGGAGGAAGAGGAGGAGGAGGAGGAGGAGGAAGAGGAGGAGGAGGAGGAGAAGAGAAATAATACACGCATGCTCACTTGTTTGCTTGCTTGATTGTGCCCAGCCTGATTTCTCTATATTGTTCAGGAACCCCTCCATATGCATGAAGCTGCCCACAGTGGGCTGGATCTCCCCAAGCCTATTTGTTTAATTAAGACAGTCCCCCACAGACACACACATAGGTCAGCCCAATGCCAACAATCCCTCACTGAGACTCTCTTGGGGTGATTCTAAGTTGAGCTAAGTTGACAGTTAAAGCTAACCATCACAGAATGGATACATTCACTACAGAGGCCGACCACAGAGTCTGCCCTGGAAAGTCAGCAAGAGTGAGGAGAAGGGAAAAATGTAGACTGAGTTGAAACCTGTCAGACGCTTAGCCATAGAGAGCAACAGGACTATAAAGGAGCGTTACTACAGTCAGGTGCACATGGGATGGAAAACCCCTGACAGTCTGTTGTGGGGAAGAATCCAGAAAGCAAGAGAGAGTGGAAGTACAGTGTACTGAGGGGATGGGAAGGCAGAGTACAAATCTGGGATGGGGCTTTATAAGCTTACGTGGGGTGACATCGATTTCCCTGAGCCTGCAGAGCAGAATAGATGTAGTCACGCTTAAATGAATGTAGCCAATCATAGCACACACTCTCAGGGTGGTACTGTCTCCAGGAACATCAGTTCACACAGTAACAAAATGAACACATCTGAGAGGCTGGAGGACGTTGGGCAAAAAGATGTTTTAAAAAAGGCTGGGCGGAGGGGTGTGTGCAGCAGGGCCCTGCCTTCCCTTGTCCTGAGGGGGGGGGGGAGGAAGAGGAGGAGGAGGAAGAGGAGGAAGAAGATGATCTAAGCAAGACTGGGTGTGATGGCAGCCAGAGGCAGGTAGTGGGATTCTGTGACCACCAACAGTCAACCTGCCGTAGCACCAGAGGGTGCACTCCATCATGGCAGGTGAGGCACCGTGTCTGTTGGCAGAATGTGAAGTGCTTGCCCATCTCTGGGCAGATCAGAATGTAGAGGCAGAGAGGAGGCAAGAAGTGCGGCCTGGCTAGAAACCTCAACTCCTACCCCCTAGAGACCGCCTTCCTCCAGCTAGGGCCCTTCTTCCAGCATTCCACAACCTCCCAAAACACAGCTGCCAGCTGGGAAACAAATACTCATATACATGAGCCATGGGAAGCGTTTTATATCCAAACTATATCAAGTAGGGTGTGATTGTGGGTCCAAAGCCAAAAATATTTGAAGACAAAGAGGGAACCAACAGATGTTCATCTCTGAGCTTTAGTTTCATATCCTTGGAGTGAAAAGAAATTGACCACTTCTAAAATACTGTCCTTAGATGGAGACTTCTTTTTATTTGTTGTTTCCATTCAGACCAAGAAGATCCCCTTGAATAACAAACATACCTGTGTATTTCTCTACACGACCCCACAGCACTCACTAGGTCTCTCCTAGTACCAGTACCAGGAGGGAAAGTCTGGTGTCCAAACCCTTAAGAGAAAACAATTCAGTCCAAAGACACAATGAGGGGAGAGCCAGCCACCCCTACTTCTCCCATGCTTTACATGGAAATTATGTGGGAGTCCTGGCATGGAATGTTCCAGTATAACTATTGTCCCAGTGAGACAAGCCCTGTCCGTGATGGAGCTGTATTTTAATTTATTCGGACTGTAGAAGATGGTCTGTCTCAGATTTGTGAACCTTCTTTTAAAAATGATTTGATCTGGTAATATGAACTCCTACTTTGGGAGATGTTCCTGTCACAAGTCCTCGGTTGCTACTCACGACAAGCCACTGCTTCATCACGCAGCACAGCAAAGCCATCCCCCCTTCCAAGCACACCCCCTTTCTTTGCTCAGAGGTCCCACAGAATCACAGCCGCTTCCAGAGGGGGTGCTAGAGAAAATGCTGAGCCTTTGGAGAACTTCCTGACCACTTACTGAGGACACACACACACACACACACCACAGAGACGTGGGCATCAGGAAGAAGTCTCTTCCCGGTGCACAAAAAATAAAAGTGTATTTTGTTTTTAAATCTAAAATGTACAATCCTTGGAGAACTGTCACCTCAGGTCCCATTAGCCCAGTTGGAGTAGCAAATCTGTATACTTGGAAGGCAAACGGTAGTGAAAAGGAAGAAATTGATACAATTATAAAACTTTATTGGACAAGGAAACTCTTGATTGGCTACTAAGTTGGATAGCTTTGAGAACTGTGAAAGAAAGACAAACACACTTATACAAAGCAAAGAGAAAACCACAAAACTATCCTTGGATCTAACCAAAGCCTTATCAAGTGTTTTAAATTGACCTCACATCATAAGGTTTAATGATATATTTATTATCTGGAATGCTAATCCTAACTTTTATAAATGTTACTCTTTCAAATAAATAGATGCACAAATAATCTATTTACACTCACAAGCATACATTTTAACAGCTTGCAAATTCCCAGGGCATGATAAAAAGTTCCTCATAAATATGTGCATGTGCACACCCACGTATACATCCTGCTAACTATGTACATACGCACACATACATGCAGGCACATAAGATACACACACAGGGGGCTGGAGAGATGGCTCAGAGGTTAAGAGCACTGCTTGCTCTTCCAAAGGTCCTGAGTTCAATTCCCAGCACCCACATGGTGGCTCACAACCATCTGTAATGAGATCTGGTGCCCTCTTCTGGCCTGCAGAGATATGTGCAGATGGAAAACTGTATACATAATAAATAAATAAATCTTTGGGTTGGGGATTTAGCTCAGTGGTAGAGCACTTGCCTAGCAAGTCCAAGGCCCTGGGTTCGATCCTCAGCTCAAAAAAAGAATGGCAAAAGATGCACACGCAGGTGCCTGCACCCACACACCACGACCTCGGTGTCCCAAGTGCTCTTTACCTTTTGGGGAATGGCAAACCGCCGTCTGCTCTGCATGCAGGCCACGGTCTGAGTTGAAGAGAGCATGAATGAATTTCCTGTAAGGACCAGTCTCATGTCTTCTCCTCATTCCTCCTGTGTTTCTGCCTTGTCAGTGCTGGGGACCTGAACCCCTCAGAGCTTCCCAGAACGTCTCCCGTTGGGCCTTCTCCCGGCCCTGCGTGTGAGAAGTGACAATACAGGAGCAGTGACAGTTCAGACCACGTAGATGACATTTGTCACTACAGTGGAGCCAAAAAAGTCCTATAGTGTTGTGTGTGTGTGTTGCATGTATGTGTCCATGCGGGTGTGTGCATGGCCAGAGGTCAACACCAGGCGTCTTCCTTGATTGCCCTCCATCTTATTTTTGAGACAGAGTCTCCCACTGAGCTATACAGCTCAGTAATTTGGCTAGCCTGGCTGGCCATTGGGCTCTAGAGATTTGCATTTCTCTGTGCAACAACCCCCAACCCTAGCACTCCAGTCATACATGCCTTCATGGGCCACTTTTATGTGGATGCTAGAAATCGGAACTCAGTTTTGATGTTTGCACTTGACTGACTGCGCCATCTCTGCAGATCCTAGCCTGGGTATTTCACCCTTTCCTTTTCTTTACGGAGATATGTTTGTATGCACAAATGATTCTCATTGTGTCACAGATGTCTAGGGCACTCCCAGGACACTGTGGCCTATGAGCTAATAGGCCAGGTGAGAATATAGCCCAGGTGAGCCGCAACCTCTACTGTCTCGGTTCATGTGGTCACACAATGGTAAATTCACCTAAGGGCTTCTCACAGTGTCCCTCTGTTCCCCCTGTTTAAGTAACAGATGGCTGTGTTAGGTGACCTCTGGCCTGCTGTAGGCCAAAAGATAGAAGAGACAATCTTTAAGACATTTACAATCCAATTCTGGTGGTGATACACACAGCTATACCAAACCATGTGACCCCTCCTACACACACACACACACACACACACACACACACACACACACACACAATTTAGGGGAGAGTGTAAGCTAGTATAAAAAGCATGTTTCATGGAGGGGGAGTTTCCATTCACTGCTTCTTCCCATAGACCTCTCCTTCATTGGAATACCCCACGTTTAAAGTCACATGTGTTTATAGACCAGAACCCTTAAGGACATGAGTGACGTCCGCGGCCCCTGTCTTTGACATGAGACAAATACATCTGTATTTAGCCTGCCTGATTAACCCTTTTGTGATGAGTTCTCAGCAATCCAGCCTAACCCCTTATGTCCCTTTAAAAAAAAATTTTTCTCAAACACCAATGAATTACAAATTGAACTTCAGAGATGGTTCCCAACAGGCTGACACCTTTCTGCCGGGCATCTCTCATGATGCCACCCTGGCAGGATATTGCCAGATCAAAACCTATCTGCGGGTCTGAATAACAAATGTTTCTTCATATTCAGGTCTCAAGCGGGCTCCCAGGTAATGGCAGGCTGAATACAGACCAGCTCTGTGACAAGCTCTTGCCCAGTCATTGGCTCCTTATCTGTTCACCGCCTTTCGACCGGCCTGGGCTGTGTCCTCTCTCAGCTGATTCTGCCTCCTCTCCCTTTGTCTGCTGGAGTCTAAAGATCCATGTACACGGTCATCTGCCTCCATGGCTGTAAAGTGCCTGAGAGGTTAGCAGGGCTGTGCATATAGCAGATGGATGCGTGTTCCTGGAACAAACGCATCATAGCCCGAGAGCTTTTATCACCAACCAAAATCCACTCCTATCTGCTCAGACACAGCTGTATTTTCCTGACACCACCATTGCACATAATATGGGAAGTCTCCAAGCCCCAGTGCCCCCTAACTCCTGGTCACATGAGGACCCCATCAAATACTTTGGCAACACCCATCCTTCAACAGCTTGCTGACAGATAGCAAATGGTGTGCTCACTCCAAGGCAGAATCTGTTCTCCTTTCTCCACTTTCCACCTCTGCTTACTTCATCCTCCAAGCCCTTGCCCTGCTTTTCTCTTAAGGCTTAGGGTTATCTGGCCAAGTAAATATGTAAGTAAGCCGGCGCCTCCCAAGAGGGTGGGATCACAGAGGCAGAATTAGGCAGCGAGCAGTTTGATGGTCTCTCTCTGTAACAAAGTGGCAAAACAACAGTATCTCTAGTTTCCCTGTGCACAGGCCAAATAAGACAGTATTTCAGAAGGCTGCAGGTAAGGAGAATCCATTGCCTTCGAACTTTTCTCTGGCATTATCTGCCCTGTGTGTAAGACTGGGAAGGGACCACAGCTTATGGCCTGAGCTACTACTCATTTCTCTGAGACTGAATTCCTAGGCGTGCCATTGATATACAACCCTTTCAACTCCCTTCCACCTGACAGGAAGATCATAGAAGGTCTTCCCTGGAGTACAGACTTGTAAACCTCGGGATCAAGGCGGGTGCATGGAGCGATGTTATTTAAGCATGTTAGGTCATTGCTGGATTATAGAAATACCCTGGTTATATTAGTCATGAGTATAGGAAACAGACAAACTGCATGCCAGGATTTCAGTGGATTATTTGCTGGGTGTTACTCAGGAAAGGCTAGGACGGTGATTTGGTTGCAATTCCATCTGCAGAGGGGCTATGAAGAGTCCCCACTTCAAAACTAGATGCTGGATTTGTACCTATGAGCTTTGGCTGGGGAATTGCATGCCTCAGGACAGGCCACTGACCACATGCATGCATGCAGAGGAATTAGGTAACTTTAAAATGCTGTGACTGCAGCAATGCATTCTTGCATTCCACGCTTCTCAAATACACACTTTTTACCCCAATGCCATCAGAAGCAGCTGGCCATCATGAATTTGGACTTTGCCTTTTCCATCAAAGGATCCCACCCTTCCAGGCCCCATAAAACAAAGACTTGAAACCACATGGGCTTCCTGGAGATGTCTTCTGCCAACTCCCTCCATCTACATCACCTTTCCCTCCTCATGGAAACAGCGCCCTTTCTTGTTGGATGCACTAATGATGTAGTCAACCTTGGAAAGCTCTAGGTTCCCTCCTCTAGAATTAACACTCGTTCTTCTGAACTTCCCATTGCAGTTTTGTTCAGAAATTTTTAACAGACATTCAAGGGTACCAATCCTGTTCTAAGTACCTTACAAGAACAGTATTTATGGCAACATTTTCATTACTGTCCTCCTACAGATGAAAAAAAAATGGGACCTCTAAGAGGTTAAATAACTTGCCCCACATCACAGCTAGCAAATGAAAGTTGGATTTTAATAGTGCCACCCCAAGGGATGTGCTTTTGATCACTCGCACCTGCCTCGTGATCTGCCTCAAGTTAGATTTGCTGATTGTGCATGCCTTTTCATAAATGTTACAATCATAGTGTGTTTCTCTGTATTCCCGAAAGACCTAGACAGGGTTCCGCTTGTAACTGACGTTAGGACTATCCAAATGATGAGCAGGACAACCTGGAAACTCTATGTCCTAGGCTAACACATTGGCTCTTGCTGCGTTGCAACCACAAGTTGAAATGCAGATCTCTCAAGCCTTTCGCACTTACCTGTCAGTCAGATCCAAGTTAGGTATTTGTAAAGTATGGATGGTGATCTGGACCCTGCAGAATTAGTGTAAGGGGACATGCACTCCTAGAAGGAACTAGGAGCATAAAGACAAGCCAGGCCCTTGCAAATCATTTTCCTCCCTAAGCCTCCATGTGAGAATCCAGTGATGAGAACATCTCACCCAAAGCAGTGACAGCTGTATCTATGGAAGCTGCAGGGACCTTGCAAATGAGGGTCTGCAAACTATCTTTGTAACTCCAGCTGTTGGCTTTAAATTGCCTCTCCAGCACCCAGACGCTGTTTCCTAATTCCCATTTAGGAGTTGGGTGTATTTCAACCACCACATGATCTAGTATCCCAGCACATATGGAAAGAACCAGAATGGGCCTATGACTCACACAAGGTCACGAATCTAAAATATGACATTAAGGTAAAGAGTGTGAGGGGAAAAAAAAGTCTCTTTTTTCTCAAGAGATTTACCATGTGCCACTCTTGGATCTTTTATATGCTAATAGTGCTGCTATTGCTCAAACGGTGTCTAAGATGCTTCTTTAAGGTGTAACCATCAGAGTGCGTGGCCTGTTTTTACTGTGCTTGGTGATGGTGAGCTCCCTCCTTGGCCAGGACTTGAACATGAGGAATTGCTAAATGTCAGAGCCTCCTTTCTTGAACAGGTACAGAACAGAGCAGTCTGAATGAGTGTGTCTCTTGAGAGCCTGCTGAAGTCGGCTTAGGCTGCTTTCTGGATCTATAGTCAACTGAATGGAGTAGAAGGGAAGAAACAGAAAACCGGAAGCCATGAGCAGGGCCACGCCAGCTGTACACAGTAGCCTAGAGAGATGAAAAGGAAACTTCTCTGTGTTGTGAAGCTCTTTCCCCAAACTAAAACTACACCGTCCTCCAGGAGCACTTGATCACCGTCTATTCTGGAAGTCTTCATGAGTTTTGCCTGAAGGAGTGTCCCACCACCCAGTCATGTGTATCGGGTCTGGGAGGAAGAAGCCAGTCAGGTCCCTTATACACAGCCTTGTTAGTATTGATGTATGTGAAATGTATTAGGAAGAGTGGTGATCAAATGAAACTTCCACATAAATGTATATAGCAATGATCTTAGCTGGGCCTACTGGTTCACATAAATGTATATAGCAATGATCTTAGCTGGGCCTACTGGTTCACATAAATGTATATAGCAATGATCTTAGCTGGGCCTACTGGTTCACATAAATGTATATAGCAATGATCTTAGCTGGGCCTACTGGTTCCTGCCTGTGATCCCAGCACCCAGAAGCAAGAGGTCAAGAGGTCATAAATTGGAGGTCAGCCTGAACTACATGGCAAGCTCTAACACTATTTGGACTATAGTGCATGACTGTCTTAGTTAGGGTCTTCTATTGCTGTGAAGAGACACCATGACCATGGCAACTCTTATAAAGGAAAACATTTCATTGAGGTAGCAGCTTACAGTTCAGAGGTTTAGTCCGTTGTCATCATGGTGGGGAGCCTGGTGGCATGTACATAGACATGGTGCTGGAAAAGTAGTTGAGAGTCCTACATTTTGTAGGCAACTGGAAGCCGGCTGAGTGTCACACTGAGTGAAGCTAGAGTAAAAGATACCTCAAAGCCCACCCCCACAGTGACACACGTCCTCCAATAAGACCACACCTACTCCAACAAGGCCACACCTCCTATTAGTGCCACTCCCTATGAGCTTATGGGGGCCAATTACATTCAAACTCCCACATTCACTCCCTGGCCCCCATAAGTTTATAAATAATATCATAATGCAAAATGTATTTAGTCCAACTTCATAAGTCCCCATAGTCTATCACAGTCTCAACAATGTTTAAAAGTCCAAAGTTCAAAGTGTCTTCTGAGAACCATGCAATCTCTTAACTGTAATCTGCTGTAAAATGGATAAAAGAAAAACATTATATGCTTCCAACATATAATGGCACAGGATACACATTATCATTCCAAACCGTAGGGAAGGGAGAATAGTGAGGAAACACTGGACCAAAGCAAGACTGAAAGCCAGCTGGGCAAACTCCAAACTCTGCATCTCATCTCCGTGTCTGATGTCAAAACTCAGAGTTAGGTTCTTCAGATCTCCAACTCTTTTCGGCTTTGTTGACTGCAGCACACTTCTTTCACTTGGCCTGGTTCCACTCTCTGTTAGCAGCTCTCCTCAGCAGGTAACCCACGATATCATTGATATCTTGGGATCTCCAAGGCAACCCAGGCTTCAACTTCACAGCTTCAGGCAATGGCCTTTCTAATAGGCCTTCATTCAGGGACACCCTTGACACATACCTGGCCTCAGTGGCTTCCCTTAGGCATAGAGACAAATTCCATAACTCATTTCTTCTGTACTTGACTCTAAAGCCAGAACCACATGGCTGAAGCTGCCAAGTTCTGCTTGGCCCCCTCATTCAATTCCATCTTCACCAGCTTTCTGTTTTGGATTGGTACCTTCACTGCCTAAACTTGGCTGTCCTTGAACTCACTCTGTAGACCAGGCTGGCCTCAAACTCAGAGATCCACCTGCCTCTGCCTTCCAAGTGTGGGATTAAAGGCATGTACCACCACACCTGGCCCTAAGGTTTTTTTTTAGTTCCTTTTCACAAGTTGGAAACTTAGCTGGGTGGGATCTTGCCCTGAGGTCACCACTCCCTTTATTCCATTTCTTAATCCGTTTATCTCCTTGAACACAGGACTTAGTTCCATTCCACTTCCTGGTGCTCTTTTTCTCCTCAAAACTTACATTTTGTAATTTACCCTGCTCAGCTTGTTCCTTTTCATTTTAAATCTTCCATACCTTCTAATAGTGCCACTCCCTATGAGATTATGGGGGCCAATTACATTCAAACTACCACAATGACCTTGCCTCAAAAAAAAAAAAAAGAGAAGGAGAGAGAGAAGGGAGAAGAGATTGTATATTAGGCATGAAAAATCTCCTTAGAGTTATGAGCAGAAATTAGCAGCTTGAGATTCATGGAAAAAGTCAGCAATGGCTTCAGAATGTACCTTCCTCTGTCCTACCTCTCCAACCACACCTCTTCTTCTGCCTCACATAGATGGGGCAGCTAAAGCCACTTCAGACTTCCTGCTTCACATCTGCTCCTGCAGCTGAAACCTAACAACCAAAGAGCCATGTGCTCCCTGAGGTCTACCCTTCCACACATCTCTACAGCTGGACTCAGGGCCTGGCCCACCCAGCGAGTTCATTACCTGCCCTGGCCCGGCCTTCCTCCTAGAAGGAACTAGGAGCATAGAGACAAGCCTGGGCCCTTGCAAATCATTTTCCTCCCTAAGCCTCCATGTGAGAATCCAGTGATGAGAACATCTTACCCAAAGCAGTGACAGCTGTATATATGGAAGCTGCAGAGACCTTGCAAATGAGGGTTTGCAAACTATCTTTGTAACTCCAGCTGTTGGCTTTAAATTGCCTCCCCAGCACCCAGATGCTGTTTCCTAATTCCCATTGGAAGTGCATCCAAGCCATACAGTAGGAGACTGGAATGCCCACCTCCATCCTCTGTGTCGTCTTATTTTTGGGGAGCACAGTTTGCAGAAAAAAATAAAAGCAGCATGGATGCCTGCCTTCATGTTCCTTCCCCCATCACAAACCACACAGTTGCTGCTGCTCAAGACTTCTCCCCTTCTCTTCCTAAGCATCCTGTTTTCTCTTTCCAGATGCCACAAACTCCTGTTGTCACCTAGGGTCTAGGATATAAACTTATCGCTGAAGAACAAGGATTATCATTTTTGAGATCTTGTAATCAACTGGACACAGTTGTTGTTGTTGTTTTGTTTTGTTTTGTTTTTTTTAATCGCATTGCATCTGATGACTTCCAGACCCATCTGCACTTGGGAGGCATCTAGGAAGCTTTATGAGATTTGGCTGCTTCTGTCCCAACACAGAAGTTGAGAAATAGCCTGGAGTGTGACCTGGGCTTTAGGGTCTCTTTAAATACACTCCCAGCTGATCCGAATGTGTGAGCAAATTTGAGGACCACTGACTTCATCTTGGGACATTCTGGGACAAGAATTGTCACCATCCCTTTTTGACAGATGGAGAACCGGAGGTTGCATAAGCAAGTTGCAGGGCCTTCTTTCAACTCCTATCAGCCAGGTTCTACAGTGTGGTTGAGTTGCAGAAATTCTTTCTGGTCTGTGTGGGATACAGGATAGGGAGCTTGTTGGAAATGCCAATTCTCTAGACCCTCAGAATTTGTTAAGAATCACTGCAAGGAGTTCTGATATGTGCTGGATTTTAGAACTCTTAGTGCGGCCATGTCAGGACGCATTCAAAGTCAAGATGATGTACTCCCAGGCTCAGGAGCTGTGGCTCAACCCCTCTCCCCCCCCAGTGATGTTAAGACCTTAATAAACATGGGATTATCATGGATGATGAGTTAAAAATTACTCTCCTTTAAAACTTCTTCCAGGAAGTTCAAGATCCTCACATTATACTGCTTTCTGTGTTTTAAGTTAGTGAGTTTTAAAGCCAGAGTTGACCACCCCATTGGGAGCAGGGACTGCATCTCTCCTGCAGACCTGAGCTAGCACTGGAGCCCCATATTCTTTGCTTGATTAATGGCCTGATGGAACCTGAATAGGGAACCAAAGTAATCAGAGAATCCTGGAAGTGGCCTCATTTCCAGGCTGGAGGCTATTGCCATACATGATGAAGATGTGTGGGAGGCAGAGACTCTGCTAGACACGGAGCAAGTGCCCTCAAGCTGCAGGAGACAGCTGGCTTGGCACAGGATCAGATGGAGGAGCATCCAGTTGTGTGGGGCCAGGGCTCCAGCAGGTGTTTCCAAAGCCTTGGCTTCAACATCTCTGTCTGTAGAGTTAGAGCCAAGGGGTGGCTACAGGCCCCACATGCTGCAGACGCACAAAATCTTCATCTCTAATGAAACATGCTTTCCTTCCTGTTCCTGTTTCTTTAAGCAAAATAATAACTTGACACAGGTCCAAGCAGTTGAAATGATACTTAGAGGAACTCAATTTAGAAGGATTTTTAGGAGGCTGAAACAGATGTGGCAAACCATTTCAAGATACTCTGGGAGATGAGTTGGGGAGGACTGGATTCGAAATGGTCCCTCTGCCTTTTCTGAACCCGCCCCGACAAGTGCTGGCATGCGAGATGTGAGGTGTCCTAGACACTTTCTAGAAGGAAGCACCTCCATGCTTCTGTTGTCTTAATTGCCTCTGGATTGGTGCATCCAAGTGGCTCTGGGCCAACTCCCGGCCATGCATATCAGAGGAGGCCACTGTCCTGTGCTTCGAGAGCAGCCGCACCTGTTCACTACCAGTGTGGCTGCAATGGGAGCCCTTGACTTGGAGCTCCCCAACATGAGCTGGACATACTCTAACCTAGAGGTTCCTGCCACCTGCCTACACATGGAGGCATCCTGCTGCATCCCGTTTTTGCAGAGATGCAGACCTCTGGAAAACTGCAGTAGAACTAGGTCAGATTTTAGATGCAATCTGAACTGTCACATGGGAACTATCCAGAAGAGAAACTCTGGACCCTTAGTCCCTGCTGGCAGGTTTTAGCTCCTTGACCCCAAGGCATTGAAGGCCCCATGTTCATATTTGTTAAAAATGCCCAGTTGGAGAAGCAAAGGAATCTAAAATAGATGAATAGGAAACCATACAACAAACTGCTTTACAGCTATTATTACACTTGGAGTTTGTCAACTGTGATACACCAGATAAGGGGTTTTTATTAGGTAAAAGATCCCTGGTATAACACAAGTTACAGGTGCATCTCTGTGTGTGTGTGTGTGTGTGTGTGTGTGTGTGTTTTGTGTGTTCTTGTTCTATTATTCTTTCCATAGGGGAAAAAAACTTTTTAGTTGTATTGAATTGTTACTCCATGTTAAAAGTATACATGCATACTGTATTTGTAGTTCTATCCACTACCTTCTGCTTGCATGATTGATGTCACGGAAAGGGTAAAGCAAGGCCTTCAGCACAGAGGAGAGTCCAGTGTGTGCTGTATAAGCATCCCTGTTATGGATGGTCTAGAAATGAAATTATGGTCACCCTCAAGTGAAATCCCTCTACATAACACACCGTCTGATCAGACTGACTTTGCATCTAAAAAGAAGTCGTGTCTCTTTTAATCTTGGCTATTTAAGGTATTGCTTGGGTATTCATGATGGATATTTCTGAGATCCTGTAGATCCGCCCTTTAATAATGTCACAGATAGCATTTCTGGGCAAAGGCTGTGCAGGGAGATTCCCAAAGGGGACTGAGAACAGTGTGAGATCAAGTCCATCTTTGCCCTGTGCTTCACCTGCCTCAAACTCTGATTTATATATTATCAACTAAGGTTAATAAGGATTATCTTGCAGAAAGTTTCCAGAGTTTAGAAGCAGCTAGAGCCCTAGCCAGCCACGAGCCACACTACAAACATTAGTGTGACACGGATATTTGCCACGCTAAAAGGGTCTTCTCAGCCCATCATCCTTTCTGAAAATGTTCCCTGTCTGGGATTTTCCTGCTCACACCGATCCTATGCCTGTCCCCATGAGATACAGCCCTGTGTGGCCACTACATATTGATCGTGTACAGAATGTGACCTCCAGGTGCTGCAGGATCCGAGGAATAAGCAAAATCGCCCCTTTCCCGCTGGTAATAAGCAGGTGCCGAGTTTTGTATGAAGAATCTCATCCTTGCTACCAGATATTGGGAATCAAAGGGAGTTTACATCTTTGGAGAAAAGACTGGGGAAGGAGGGGTGCCTCTACCATGTGCCTTAAAGAATGGGGGGTATCACCTGGAAAGAAATAGATGGGAGAGGACATTCTAAACAGAAAGGATGGTTTTGGATCACAGAGTCTATTTGGGGATTAAGGTAAATGTATGTCCTTGAACATAAAATAGAAAATAAAAATGACAGTTGTGGATTGGACTGAAAATGCAAGTGGTGGCCAATTTTTAAAGCCACTTACACCTCAGACAAGAGAAGATCCCATCACTCTCAGAGACAGTGCTGGAAAGCAGCGATCTTGCAATAGCACAAGTCAGGGTGTTGGAGTGTGTGTGTGGGGGGGGTGCTCCACTCAGGAGACGGCTTCTGGATCTTGCCTGTGTAGAACATCTGTACCAGAGGACCCCATAGACCACACTGATATTGTGGCAGAGGAAATAGAAAGAACAGAAATTATGTCTAGAAGGTGTTTCAAAGACGTGATGGAATTTCACATAGCCATAAAGAAAAATGGAATCATTGCATTTGCAAGGAGCTCATCATGTTAAGTGAAGTGAGCCAGACTCAGAAAGATAAATTCCATGTTTTCTCATCTCTGTGGAACTTAGATTTGTAATCATCCATATGTACGTTTATGTATATATTTGGGGGGGGGGGAGACTAGAAAGGAGTCAGGAGGAGGAAGAAGAGGAGATCATAAAGGAGGCAGGAAGCAGAGAGGGCAATGGGATCTATGTAATAAGAAAGCAGAGTGGAGCCGGGCGGTGGTGGCACACGCCTTTAATCCCAGCACTGGGGAGGCAGAGCCAGGTGGATCTCTGTGAGTTCGAGGCCAGCCTGGGCACAGAGTGAGTTCCAGGAAAAATGTAAAGCTACAGAAAGAAACCCTGTCTTGAAAAACCAAAAAAGAAAAGAAAAAAAGAAAGAAATCAGAGTGGGCCCTCACTGGGAGGAAGAAAGAACCAGCTTCCAAGCAGGAGGGATATGGAAGAGGGATGCATGTGGACAAAACATAAAGACACACATGTATGACGGTGTCATGATGAAATCCACTACTTGCCGTACTAATCTGAAACTGATTTTCAAAAGAGAGACAGTCCTTTGTGACTGTAAACAACAGTGACAAGAAACTGTGAGTCTGAGGCAGAATTAGTTACAAAGCTACTGCTCCTCTCCGGGCAGAGTCGTTTTTATCTTTAGAATTGAATCAGGTTTTCTGCTCAGTCCTCCCCCAAAGCCCTGAGTCACTTTCTGAAACTTAAGCTTCCAAGAGACTAAACTATGCAAACTTCCCCTTGTGGGTTCTTTTTCCAGACCGTTTCCTGAGTAGCAAAGACGGGAAATGGATGCTTACTATAACGGGATAATAACTACATTCTGTTAACTTTAGACCATGTCCCTGCATTTCAGTCTTCCCATGACTTCACTTCACTTGCTTTGGGAACCAAGGAATGAGGGGAGCAGAGGATGCTGAGAACAGTGATAGACAGACTTGCTCTGGAGTTCGCGACTAACTCGGGCAGGGCGTGCAAACTTACCCTGTAAACCATAGTATGACCCCTTCATTGCAGGCACTAAATGAAAACTTAAACCCGTCATTCCCTCTGTGTTTCTTGAAGGTGAAATGCTGTAAATACTGGCCAGACGACACAGAGATCTACAAAGACATTAAAGTTACTCTGATAGACACCGAGCTGCTGGCAGAATATGTGATAAGAACATTTGCTGTGGAAAAGGTAAGTGGGAAAGCCGGAGCGAGCGGCAGACCCGGATGCAGATAGGCTCCGGTAGTTTCCCCAGTCCGCATCTCCGATTCTCTAACAGCTCCGCTCCATCCGCAACGTAAACCATTCCCATTTCACAGCAGTCTGTTCCTTTGCGACTAAACACAAAGACGTGTCTACCGCGCTGTTTTCATTTTTAACCCGGATGATCTTTGTCTCTGCCCTTTTCTCTTTCTTGATTCATCCATCAGAGTTTATTGAATTTAGATAAATGCCCTTGCAGCTTGCTGAGTCTCTCTTGTGTTGAATGTCCACTTGGGTTCCCCAGGACTGCGTTGGCCTAAGTGCCGAGGCAGACAGAGGTCCTAACTGCTCTTGGAATAAATACCTCACTCCCTTCAGGCTTTCTCAGGTCCAAGTTCAAAAGAGACTGAAGGGCCCTCTGAGAGGCAGTGATCTCCCTGGAAGCCCACACGAGGGAGCTCCATCAGTCACCGGCAATCTTGCATGATCTAGCATCTTCCTTCATCTTTCGCTCCACTTGGGTCTCAGCCCTGGGTGAATGCCGTGCATTGGTTCTGTTCCACCTCATCCCACACGCATGGATAGGGCTGCTTCTCTGGGAAGCGCTGTAGGGCGTAACAGGGAATCTCCTTATTATTCCCCCCTCTTTCTGCTGACATAGGGAGGGGCCGGAGGTGAAGCACACTGCAGTCCGTCCAGAGAAGTGCCACAGGTACGCTGTGGGGAAGGTGGAGGTGCTGTGACTGAGAGACATTCTTCCCCTCAGAGGCCCCACAGGCTTTGCTGTCCAGAGCCCATTCTCCAGGCCTCAGCCCTGCACAGCTGCTTCGCTGGGCTTACCAATTTGTCCCGAATGTGTTCTGCTCTCACTCACCAAGTGGCAGCAGACCCCTTAGAGGGCTGGGTGATGCCAGACTGATGGCCACTTGGCTCCTGGCCCCTCTCCTGATTCTGTGTCGTCACTGTGTCTGAATGCCCTTTTTAGAATAATAACAAGGGGATCTCTGGGAAATAAGGAAGCCGCATTTGTCTGATTCACACTGATGACTGGAACTGTCGCTCCTAGTTTGAAAATCCAAATTTATGACAGTCTCGCAAAGCTGAGAGGGCTTTAGTTTATGTTAATCTGTTTCTCACACTGTTTAGCTTCTTTTTCCTATAACCCGTCCTTTAAAAAAATAAATAAATAAGCAAGAGGGAGGCTTGGAGACTTCAAAGACTGTGAAGTTCTGGTTGACTCAGTTCCTCGAATTCTAAACCTCACACTTTGATGTCGATGTTTTTCCTTCTCAGGCAAGACTGTGCAAGAAAAAGCACTTGCAGGATTTTTGTATGGCTCTTGGCAAGAACACTCATGAATATCCGCATTAAAACAGCAATAAAAGACCCTCGATATTTTTTTTCCTAAGCCACTGCTTAAACATGACGTTCTTTGAACAATATAGTCAGCTCTCTAACAAGCTGAAAATGCATCCTGGTTGCTACTGGGAGGATGCGGGGGGGGGGGGGGGGGGGTTCTTTGCTCTGTTTTTAACCTTTTGCTGCCTCTGCTAAATTCCTAGCTGCATAGAAATGGTCCTCCGACACCCAGTTATTTCAGTCATGAGGCACTGGGGCAGAGATGGTACAGGGAAGGGGACGGAGAGGAGCTTGCAAAAGCATTGGGAGAATCAAAATGGAGTGTTAATGACTTTCAGACTGAGCACTGGGAGTCTCGAAGAAAACCCTATCGTTTAACTCCTGGAGAACACTTCTTGGACTTTGAAACTTTCTCATTAAAAAGGGAAAGAAAAGCAAGTGGTTAGCTATGGGCTTTAGGTTTCTGCAATTCTATTTTGACAGCAGGATGTAACAAGAGACCTAAGGGTGAAAAATAGATCTGGGCGCTGCTGCAAAGCCACCAGACAGCAGTAGACTGGAGTAGATGAATTCCTCGTTTGCATCTGATGGTCCCCTCTTTTGTCCCACATATCTAATTGTTTTGTGTAGCATACGATACCCATCATGTCAGGAAGGTGACTCTGAGGCCCCCACAGACCTAGATCTTGTCTGCTTTTGCTGGAAGTGACCACTGTATCCTCTGTGCCTACGAGACACCCTGAGACTTAGAGAAAACAAGAGGAATAAGATGCCCTGTCTTAAAGACAGACACACACTTCACGATTCAGCCCATCATTCCAGACATAAAATAAGCCCACTTTGGGATAGGCACAATCCCTCTTCCCATTATACTGAATCAAAACTTTAAATGATTTATACTCTTTTTTATGGCATTAATGCATTTCCAATGAAAACTAAAGAAATAATGTAATTAACATCCAGCTGGGAAATACTTAGGCTATGATTGCTGATTGCTCCTATGTTTCCCCAGGAGAACCTGTCGTTCATATACAAGAAGGAATGTTGTATGAGAAGCAATTTCCTTCGCTAATCTTGCCAGTCATGAGCAGATTAGAAAGTGGGAGTTCATTGTGGGAACAGGTTCTCTGGATTCTTGAAGCTAACCTGTACCTTGCTGTGACAATGAGCAATAAAGACAGGAGTTGGGAGCCCATCTCGTGATGGATGTCACACTGGGACTGAAGTTGAGCAGAGGAAAATCTCATCCCCCATCCCTTGGAGGACATGAGCAGTTATTGCCAAAGCTGTCCTGGTTCATGGGACACCTGCCATCAGATTAGACCACCACTGGCCAAATCACTGTGCTTAATTCCAGGGGAGCGAGCTCTCTAAGGGTTGGAAGGGGACAGTGGCTTGACTATCTTCTGATGGGGTCTTTAGAGCTGGCCAAATGTTACTGTTTTTCAATGGTGAGGAAATTTGGCTTTTAACTACCCAGTACCATTATTCTGGGCCCCCGGAGCCTGTTCAGTTCATCTGCACTGTGAGGCCTGTATGCTTGCTTCTTTACTGTTCAAACTCTAGTAAACCATGGGATTTTTCACAGAAAATAGAGCTTTGGCACTGGGTGTATCATTATATGAAAGATACATTAACCCACTGATAGCAAATAGCAAATGAGTCTTATATTAAATGATGGACTCACATCTCCTACCCTTTCCCAGCCCATCATAATACAGAGTTTATTCTTCATTCACTAAACATTGATGAATGGTTGGTAGAGAATCTGGTAAAGTCCAGGCATGTTCCTCTGTAAGATGTAATAAAATCAAAGCCAAGTCCAGATGTGGGAAAACAGGTTTTTATCAGTGGATCCCTGGTTTACTTGTAGCCTTGGTTTTAAAAGTAATTTTTGTTTTTCAAACAGACTTTGGGGCTAGGAGATGCTCACTGGGTAAGAGGGCTTGCTGTGAAAGCAAGACGACCTGAGTTCAGATCCCCAGCATCCACGCAAAAGTGTGGGCCTGTAACCTTGTGTTGAGAGAACAGGACAGACAGATCCGGGGAGCTCATTGGCCAGCCAAAAAAACTGAACCATGGAGGTTTGGGTTCAGTGAGAGACCCTGTCTCAGAAGAGAAGGAAAGTGGGCAATAGAGGGAAATACCCAATGTCCTTGTCTGGTCTCCATGTATGTGTGTCTTGGCACGTGTGTGAATAGCTAGCTGCACACTCATGTGCACATATTATATCACATGGTGACTTACAACTGTCCTTAGCTCCAGTTCCAGGAGACCCAGTGAGCACCAGGCATGCATTCAGTGTGCTCATATGCATTCAGGCAAAACACCCATACACATAAAAATAAATCTTTGTTTAAAAAAAAATAAGAAAAGAAGAGCAAATTGAAAGCCAAAACATAAGCATGATGTCTCTTCCCACCCCACCCCTCTTCAGTCAGTTCAGGATCAGGCAGTGCCCCATCTTCAACCCACTGGTCAAGTAGAAGATTCCAGTCAAAGCCCTTCTTGACCCTCACGTTTTCTGACACACCTGCTTCCACAGAGGAAATGGCCACTTGAGACAGGACAAGGCACCTTCATATTTCTGTTAGCTCTGGCACCTCAACACTTCAAGTATTTACAGTCGCAGAACTGCTGGTGTTTGAATGAATGGGCTACACATTTGCTTAAAATAAAAAGAGAAACCTAGCTGAGCCACAGATGAAGACAGATGTGCTGGTCTGTCTGTTTGGAAAGGAATTCTCGTTTATTCTTTCAGCAAACATTTTCTAAGCATTGACGGTGTGTGTGCTCCGTGTGAGTACCTGGAGCCAGGACAGGGGTCTTAACATTCCAGTAGCTGCGAGGGAACAGCATTTAATACAGTCTGCTTTGTAAGAAAGGACATTTGAAGAACCAAAAAGACCCATTCATCTTCAGGAATTGCATGTGTAAATTAGCATGTCCCCAAACATCACCTCCCCTTTCACACCTATAAACAGCTCAACGTCATATGCCTTCCAAATTGGGTGTTCCAGCTACAAATGACCTTCTTCCCCAAGGGTTCATTGTTTCCAGCCCTAGGCTTGCTTAGGGGTGATTTGTGTGCCGGCTTACTCTTGTTTCTCATTTCTTTTCCTTTGTTCCCCTTCCTGCCGTGGCTGACCGTGGAGTACAGAGAGGCATTCATGAGATCCGAGAGATAAGACAGTTTCACTTCACTGGCTGGCCGGATCATGGGGTCCCCTACCACGCCACTGGTCTGCTTGGATTTGTCCGGCAGGTCAAATCCAAGAGCCCACCTAATGCAGGCCCATTGGTGGTACACTGCAGGTAAGCAGAGCTCCTGGTACCTCCTCATGGATGCTCCATGAACCGGTAGTGTGTACGGAGGTTTCATGGAAAGGATGATGAAAATGTTCTAGTTTATCCAGAACTGGTTAAAGCTGATAGTTGTGTAACATTTCAAATGTGCTTCATGCTTAAACCACACACCGCTTAGTATCTAATGACTTTAAGGAGCAGGAGCATCGTGGTGGTCCGTTCCCTTTGCTGACGGACCCCTCTTTCCACGCAGTGCTGGGGCAGGAAGGACCGGCTGCTTCATAGTCATCGATATCATGTTGGACATGGCAGAAAGGGAAGGCGTGGTGGACATCTACAACTGTGTCAGAGAGCTCCGGTCCAGGAGAGTCAACATGGTGCAGACAGAGGTACTACAGCTGCCCTTTATCCCGAGGCTTAGTCCCCAATCTGTCTTGTATACTCACCTCCTTGGGCAAAAGAAGCCTGCCAACTGTTTCTACCAAATACCCTAGGAGAAAATTTCTGTACCTGCCAACTCCTGATTCCTCCCCGCCTCCTCCCTCCCTCCATCCTTTTGTCTGTTCTTTCAAAAACAAACAAAAAAGGACTTTTCAAGTTACAGATTCCAGTGCCAAGAGTGTCCCAGGTACTGGAATCTGTAGCCATCAACCTAAATTCACACAGTTGTCTGTGCCAAGGGACTCCAAAGAGTCTCTACATTAAGCAGTCAAGTTCCCAACCCTGTTCATGTTCCGTCTGTCTTGTAAACCAGCTGAGAAGCAGAGCAAGACAGTTCCTGAGAATAGCTAGGTGTCTGCCAGGCTGCTCCAGGGCAATCTGCTGTGTGCACTTTATTCTTCTTTGGGCATTAAAAGAATTCCAGCCTCCTAGCCCTAAAAAGTTCTTCCCTGTCACCTGGCATCATGGGACTTTGCCCAATTTGTAGAAGTACTCTGTACCAATTAGTAACTCTTAAAGTTGCAATAGAAGGTCTATCGAGAACTTAACATTTCTAAAACTTACATCCTGGACCTAGGACCTAGGGCCCACGGAGGATCAGTCCTGAAGCAGCATGAAGACAAATTAGTATCCTTTATGTTTAGGTTATACATGAAAGTTTACAAACCCCCTGGGAAGAATTCCAGGAGGCAAAAAACGCTGCCTTCCGCTTCTCTTTTCTTTAGACTAGGGGCATATTTTAAAATATAATGGTAGCCAACTTTTTATATTCAACATGCTCTAACAATTGATCAGGCATTGAAATCCCATCTCCTCACTTCATCTTCCTCTTCCAAAGTGTTATGTATAGAAATTGGTGATACAAGAAAGCCTTTAACATTTCATACAATTGAAGATCAATAATAAAGATGGTGGAAGTTAATCCTAAGGAAAGTCTCTGCCAAGTCACAATTAGAAGAATAGCTTTTACACTTGTGTGTTGATGTGGTGATGGGGACCAAATCCAAGGGCTTGCACTGTGAGACAAATGCTCCGTCACAGAGCTACGCCCCCAGTTCTAGAGAACCCATCTTTTAACTGTACACTGCACTCATGTAAAGGAGCTGTGTTCTGGACTTACTAGAGCTCTGATAACTATCAGAACCATTAAGTCATGGTTTAGATTAAGTCATTCCTAAGAGTCATAACTGTCTTCAGAGCAAAGTCCACTTTCCCTGGACCGTTTTTTATATTGTGAACTTGATTGGGGCAATCCTTCCAACATCAACCAAATTATGCTCGGTCCTCCTCTGAAATACTGAGTTCCAAATCTGTGGGCTCAGAAGTAGAGAGTTATTCCAGCCACTGTCCCACCGGCTCTGGTCGCTCCGTGTAACATTCTTCTTCACAAAGCTAGTTTGCTTTATCTTCCTGTTCTCCATCAGGTGGCATGCCAGCTGTCGGGACAACCCCATCTCCTGGCACCAGGGCCTTTATAATGCTTGTTTCTCTGTCACCTTGATGAAATGGGGCTGACAACACACTACTCCTCCTTCCTTCTCTAGCTCTCTGGGTTCACCCTGAGTTCTCCATCACTAACTAAGTCTGTCTGCTTCTTCAGGAGCAGTATGTGTTTATCCATGATGCGATCCTGGAAGCCTGTCTTTGTGGAGACACCTCCATTCCTGCTTCCCAAGTCAGGTCTCTGTATTATGACATGAACAAACTGGACCCACAGACAAACTCAAGCCAAATTAAAGAGGAGTTCCGGGTAAGTGGGGATCCAGGCGGGAGGGACTGGTAGGCTGTGTCTTTGCTCTTTGTGAAGACTCCCAAAGTGAACTCTTAGACCCTCAAACCAACACAGAGCTTCCCAATGGCAGGACCAATGGCACTGAGGGCTGGATGACTCTTTCCTCTGGTGCTGTCTGATAGGGCATTTCACAGCATCCCTGGGCTCCACTTTCTAAATATCTGTAGCAGTGCCAGGCTGAACACCCCGAGGGCCAGAACTACTTGGCTTCTCATCACTAGTCTAACAGAGCCATTTGCATTTCAAGTAGCCACCAACCAGTTCCAAGATCCAGGACACCTGGTTCATAGCATAACTAAGCATGGGTTCAATCCATCCATGGAAATAGGTCTTCAGATATGTCAAGACCAGGTTTTATGTAGCTGTCCCTAACTCAAAGCCAATCCTTCTTGCCTCCCAGATTTTCAGAAACCCTGCTCCAGTTAGAGTTGATGGCGGTGTATGCCATGGATCTGCAAGGCCCCTTGCCTCTGGCTCCTATGGCTGAAAGGCATTGTGTGCAGACAACCCAAGGAGGGAAAGAGAGAATGGAGCTAGTAGAATTCAAGGTGTGGGGGGCTCCCACCCTACAGTCAGCTGAGCGTGAGACAAAGCCGTCCTCTACCTCATGTGCCTTTTTAAAGGAATCAGTTTACCCATAGATCTTTCCTGGCACATTTTATCAACCCACACTTCCTTAAGAGTTTCTCAGTTGTGTTTCATGGTCTCAATTGGCACATTAAAACTGCACGCTTATGGGGTATGACGCAGTGTTTTCAAACATGGATTCATACTATCGAGTCGTATGGAAGAATGAAATCGGCCACCTGTGGTGTTCCCGCCCCTCCCATTTATCCTCCAGACTCTCAACATGGTGACGCCCACCCTACGAGTGGAGGACTGCAGCATCGCACTCCTGCCCCGGAACCATGAGAAAAACCGCTGCATGGACATCCTGCCTCCGGACCGCTGCCTGCCCTTCCTCATCACCATCGATGGGGAGAGCAGCAACTACATCAATGCAGCCTTGATGGATGTAAGCCCCTTCGGGTCCATGGGAAGGAAACAGAGCCCCAAGAACACTGGGAATGCTCATCTTGTTTATGTGCCCCCTCTGGCCTTTTAAGAGGCCAGCTACTCTTTCCAACAACAACAAAAATAGATCTAGCATTCCATGTGTGAGTTTGTGTGAGGCAGAGGTTCCTGCTCACACACCGCCTGTCCAAAGTCCTCAGAAATGAAGCCCACCTAAGCTGTCAGGTTATTTTAGCCTGCTGGCCAGAGAGCAAGAGGCAGCTGTTATGTCCTCTGGCAGGGAAAGGGGATACCGTGACTGACAGCATTATTTAGTTCCCCTTCTTCCTAATTCAGGCAGTAATTAGCATGGGGAGAAAACACAACTCATTGCCTCCTGCCAGTCTGTTTACGTCTTGCTATTCAACTGACAGGAAAGTAAATGGGTATTTTCAGTGCTAATGTGTAAATTTTAATTCTGCTGGTGTGACACCATAAAGGGGCTTAAGCTTGTTTAAAGCTCCCGGAGCCGACAAAAGCGTGCGTATCTTTTATGGCAGTGATAAGTAACACTGTCACCCAGATAAATGACAAGCAAATGGGTTTTGGGAAAACCAGAACTATTTTCACTGCACTTAGTTTTTAAAACAAACTGAAACTTTCTCTACCAGAATTATTAATATGGAGAGCCAATATTGCCTGTCAGAAATATAAAAAAAAAATGGTAAGAAATAATTATGAAGTTCCCACGGTATTAAAGTGAGAATATTTCATAATAATTTCACAGAAAAGCTTATATTTAGTCCATCTTGGTGTTGACAATGATGATAGAATTCAATGATCACTAAATATGTTCAGTGTTTTGTGCCACACATCTCCATGTGCACAAAGTAACTCTCCCTGTGTTGTGCTGAGTATATCCGGGTCTTTCTTGTTTGTGTTTGCAGAGCTATAAACAGCCATCGGCATTTATAGTCACCCAGCATCCTTTGCCAAACACTGTCAAAGACTTCTGGCGACTGGTCTTGGATTACCACTGCACATCGGTAGTTATGCTCAACGATGTGGATCCTGCCCAGGTGAGTCCAGGGATTCTTCCAGGTGGAGCACAGGTCCCAGGGTCAAGTCTGTGTGTGCTTTGTTTGAATGAGATGGGCATAAACAGCCAGTGTTCGGAGGCCTGTTGAAGGGTGTGAAAACACAAGGATAACAAGTGAGAATTAGAGGCTACAGAAGAAAGCCGGTGAAAACCAAGAAAACAGACAGACTGAAGGCTTGGATACAGGAAGCAGAAAGACAGGAACAAATAAATAAAATTGCCATTGGTGAGCTTCAAGGGCACAGACGAGTCCGAGATGAACTGGGACCACCATTGCAGAGCCATAGAGAGAGCAAGCCAACCAATAGAGGCAGGAGACAGACCTTGGTCTCTGTGCTTCTTGGAACTGCTCATCTAAGACCTGCAAGGGGGGCAGTGGGCACTGGGATGGCAGGGCAGTGGAGGCAGGCAAGCAGGCTGAAATGGCTTTGCACTTTGTCAATTCTTCGGAAAGATAGTCAAACAAAACTGGCACTGGGTATAAGCTCAGAACACTCAGTGGAGCTCTCGCAGAGACAACAGCGAGGAAGCAGAAAGCCCTGGTGAGCAGGGTAGCAGAATTTCCTTGGAGGGAGCTAGCTGTCAGGAGAGTCTTAGCACCAAGGCCCTTTGGGAGCAGAATCTGTTCTCCTCACAGACGTCACCACCATGACAGAGGGCATTCGGGAAACTTCGAGCTTAGTGTGTATTAAGAATAAACTTGTTTGGGAATTAATTAATATCCTCTCCAGTATAGAAATTTTTATTTTTAAATAGGGCAGGAGTGCTGGTGGGGCTCCTGGAGTGTGTCAGCATCTAAACAGGACAAGATGTTTCTTTCCCAAAATACATTCCGTCGCCATTAATAATGTTCATACGCAGCTAGGGTTTTTATGTTGGTGACATTGCATTGTAAGGTTAAGGCTCTCACTCAAAAGCTAGCTGGCGGAATAATAATGACAGTCCTTGTTCTTATCTACTCCTTTTGGCTTAGCTTCAGCGTTTTAGAATTCTCCCTCCTCTCTGCTCCCAGAACAGATTGTCACTGTTTACGAAAGCACACCCAATTCAATAGAACCAAGAACTGTCATTCTAACTTGTAGGCAGCAGTTAGACTTCACCAATTTAAGAGCCAGGCATGGGGTACAGGATGTGTTCCCTGTGTAGAGTCAGTTTGCCTTGTCCCTAATGCGAAGGTACATATGGGTCACCTATCGGTCAGCAATGCTAGCGGCGTCTATGAACCCAGCATCTGAATGCAGAAGCCGCATTCTACACTCAAACTGTCTGGACTCCAACCAAGCCTTGGCTGACTGGCAGGCAGAGAAACAAAAAGACTCCCATTCTATTCAGCAGACAGAGCTGATTCCCGGGGGTGGGAGCAGGGGGTGGGGGTGGGGGGTCAGGAAAGGCTCCTGGGACTCTGTCTTTTAGCAAATGCTAAACTGAGCGTTGGAACTCATAGGCTTCGTGAGTATACAAGACTGCCTGCCACTCAGCTGCTTTAAGTATTTATCAGACCAGTTCATGGATGTGTTATGCACCATTTAAGCCATTTTCTACATGGCTTCCTTGGGCAGAATGTAGGACACAGCGTGCCAAGAGCTAGATGCCAGTCTGGGCCATTCATATTTCTGTGGTGTGAATGACAAGCATTTGGTCAGGCACTTGAACTTCGAAAATAAGCAGCCAGCAAAGCCAGCCCTATCCACAGAGAACTGGGCAGAACCGTTCAGATGTGTTCGCTGTGGCTTTACTGCCATCTCAAGCTTTCTGTCACCATGCCCTTTAATCTTAACAGTGGGCACCCTTGGGTACCAAGAAGGATATAGACATCTGCATGCTATTGTTTGACAAGGTAGTTTAATAACTTGTCACCAGGAAATGCTGCCCAGGAAGAAAAATCCCATGGAAGCATTATTTAAAAATAAATAAATGTAATTTCTAAATCTAACAGACCTAGCTAATATAAAGAATAGTCTTGGCCACCCTACTTTCCCTACTTAATCTTTATCATGGATTAAAGATTTATCACGGGTAAAGAGGGAGAAAAGAGAGGATATTATTTCAGTTGATTCACTGTTAACTGAGAATTTGCCTTGCGACACATGAGACACATGACAGTGACATTTTAGACCCTTTCAAAAGTAAAAGACATCAAAAAAGAAAATTCAACCCGTGGATCCTGCTTTTAGTAGAACATCAGTTTGCTTAAAAAGACTATGAAGATATATCCCAGCATGGTTGCCAGTTCTGAATCTTATCCCCTGGCTAATGCATGCTTTTTGAGCAAACAGCCAGACGATGAGGAGAAATGTGAGGACAGAGCCATCAAGACAGTCCTGGGGTCTGGGCCTTTTAGGAAGGAAAGGAGCTGACATTTAAAGAAGTGTGTCGATCCTGACTTATCCAGTAATTACACTTGTCTTTCTGTGTTTGGGTTCAGTTGTGTCCGCAGTACTGGCCAGAAAACGGAGTGCACAGACATGGCCCCATCCAGGTGGAATTTGTGTCTGCAGACTTGGAAGAAGACATCATCAGCAGGATTTTCAGGATTTACAACGCCTCCCGAGTAAGAATCGGGGCCCACGGTGCTTAAACTGGGGTTTCGTAATTGTCTTACTGACTGTTGGCGTGCCTACTCTGTATCAGCCTCTGTTCTAGAGGATTGGAATGTCTCAGTTAACAAAACAGATCCCTGGACTGATGGGGCCTGTACGCTAACAGGAGGCTTGCTAAAGAGAGAGTTATTAATATGTGAAGGCACAATAAGAAATGCTTTGTTCAACGCTATAGACGTGGACCACTGTGGCAAACGCTACCTGAATCCAGCAAGAGGAGTGTGGAGAGTCTAGCCTAGAATAGATAGGGGTCAGCAGAGGGAAAATCAGGACAAGGGGGATTCTTGCTGAAGATAGGCCAGAGAGAGCTTGGCATGGCGGGTGCTCTGGGACATGGCGGATGCACTGGGACATGGCGGGTGCACTGGGACATGGCGGATGCACTGGGACATGGCGGATGCACTGGGGCACTGGGACATGGCGGGTGCACTGGGACATGGCGGGTGCTGAAGAACCTGATCAGATATGGAGTGGTCACGAACTAGAGGGGAGGATGCTTGCTAAACTGACATGGTAGGGGTTGCAAAAAGTGAGTTTTACAAGGAATTGCAAAGATGGGCCCCCAGGAGGGTCCTGACTAAAACCAAGAATCTTTATCAGAAGACATAGGTAGAATTATGGTGTGTTAGAAAGTGATACATTTGAAAGGAATAAAAAGTGTGAGGTCATGTCCCAGAGGTGTCACAGGTCCTCATTTCAGCCATTGACACTGAGGAAGGCAGTGGCCATGGCCTCTCTAGGAAGACAGACATGGCCTCACAAAGGCTCTGTGGTGGAGCTGGAGAATAGTAAGCAAAGGCAAGAGGGTGAGAACACAGGGACCAGCAGGGCCTTCTCCACCGCTGTTAGCAGACTCTTGCTGGAAAGCAAATGAAGAGCCATTAAGCCATTACAGGGTTTTTCAGAAGAACCGCTCCACCAGACGATTCACATGAGCCAATGAGCACTCTGGTTCTGCCTTGAGATCAGACTCAATAGACAGAAGGACCAGGTGACAAATGGCAGTGGTGGGACAGAGGTGGGGACATTTGGAGATAGTAAGCAGTAGAGAAAGACTGCTAGATCCTGAAGCTGGAGCGGCAGGACCCCCGAGAGTCAAGGTGACTCTCCAGATTTGGATCCTGAGAAGGAAGCGGTGTGACTGTCATTAACTGGAATTGTTTTGCCTGTGAGAAAAACAGACGGTTTGGGGTAAAGAGCTGAGCTGAGGTTCAATGTGGGACGCAGTAGGTTTGAGATGACCATCTGAGCCCTGAGGTTGATTTCCGAGTCCATAAGGGTGACATTTGGGAGAGAGGCCTAAATGGTGACTGACTTGTGATACCCGAAGTCATGAAACTGACTGAAATTGACCAGTGAGATGGGGGGAAAGGGGAAGAACCCCAAAACCAGGCCTGGGAAGAGGGGAGACTGAGGCAGAGAAGGAGAAACAGCTGACAAGGAAAGCATCCTAAGAGACCCACCTCTGTCAGGTGCTGCTGAGTGCCAAGAGGGTCCTTCCAAAGCTGAAGCCTGGAATATAGCGTTTGAGTTCTGCAATCCTGTTTAATTACACATAATGATTAATTAACTATTGACAGCACAGCAAAAGCCTCACTGTTAAAGACATATTATATAGAAAACAGGGTAGAAACTACATCACATTGAACTCGCAAACATTTCTAGGTTATAATTTACTCCTTACCTTTAATTTACTTGTAATTAAAGTGAAGTCATTTTTCCACGTAATACACAGCATGGTCAGTCCTGTTGTTATTCTTCTCCTCGGCTTTTACGAAATGTGAGCATTCTGCTCCATTCTTGTTTATCTCTGGCCTGTCATTTAAAACACCTGCATCTTTATAACCACCGGAGATTAAGGTCATAACTCTCCAGGCCAGCAGAATCACCCTTTGTTATATGCTGGCTTGAAGCCCTTGAATACATACCTTCCTCCCATGGGAAGATCAAGTGGGCGGAACCGGGCTCCCAGGATCCAGTCAGGTAAGCCATGCCTGTTTCCTCCACTCCCTGATTGGTGCCTCGCCCTCTGCAGCCCCAGGATGGACATCGGATGGTCCAGCAGTTCCAGTTCCTGGGCTGGCCGATGTACAGGGACACACCTGTGTCCAAGCGTTCCTTCCTGAAGCTCATCCGCCAAGTGGACAAATGGCAGGAGGAGTATAATGGTGGTGAAGGCCGCACAGTGGTGCACTGCTTGTAAGTAGTCCATACAGCTCCTCCCCCAGGACGGCCGGGCCCCGCCCACCTCACTCAGCTCCCCTTCCTCCTGCAGTTATGACAGAAGAAATGAGCAGCTCTGTGTCAGAGGGGTCATCAGCACTCTTACTGAATGATCAGTTGGCTTTCTAGAAACACAATGAACGGGTTGTGTGCTTGGGTGTCTTAGCCTGTTTTCTGTTTCTCTAACAAGATAAGGGAGACCAGGAGGTTTATAAACCCAAGAGTTTGATTTCGTTCACCGTTTTGGAAGCTGATAAATCCAAGAGTCCAGTCCTGGCATCTGGTGAGGGTCCTAGCGAAGCAGAGGACATCCCATGGCAAGACAGAACAAGTGTGCTAGCATAGGTCACTCTCCTCCTTATAAAGCCACTAATGTCACCCAGGAGACCCTTCAACTGATCCAGAGACCCTCTCAAGGCCTCAACTTCAAATGTCATTAATGCCGGGCGGTGGTGGCGCACACCTTTAGTCCCAGCACTTGGGAGGCAGAGCCAGGCGGATCTCTGTGAGTTCGAGGCCAGCCTGGTCTCCAAAGCGAGTTCCAGGAAAGGCACAAAACTACACAGGGAAACCCTATCTTGAAAAACCCAAAAAACAAAAAAAAAACCCAAATGTCATTAATGTCTTTGGAGATTAAGTTCCCAACACAAGAACTTGGAAAGCACATTCAAACTATAGGTGGTCTGTCATGTGATCAAAATATGCATTTGCCCTGTAACTGGGACCAACCCCTACCCCAGAAGAAAGAAAGGTGTAGGGATGGCTTCAGAGGCAGTTCCTAGCTCAAGAACCTACTCTTTATCTTCAGGAATTTTCAGCACTGGTTGAAATCATCCATACTAGAAGAAATCAGCCAATGCCATAATCAGGGATCCCTCCCAGATGGCCATAGCTCGGTCATCTCATTGAAGTAATTGATGGTTCTACTGGATACCATGAGGGAGCTTTTAAAAAAAAAATATTTTTTTCCCTCATCCCTTTTGTAAGAGATGTTTTCTATAAATGAGCATACTGGTAGAATTTAATTAGGGTCTGCCATAGTTTGGTCTGGGATATCCCATAAAGACTCACAGGTAAGGGCTTGGTCTTCCGTGTACTATGAGGAAACCTTACGGGCCTACTGGGAGGTCTTTAGGTCATTGGAGACATGCCCCAAATGAAATGATGGGACCCTGGGCTCTTCCTCGCCTCTCTCTGGCCATGAGGTGAGCAGCCTTCCTTTGCCACATACCCTACCCCAGTGGTATGCTGCTTCACCACAGCCCCAAAGCCATGGGGCCAGCCAGTCATGGAGTAGAACTCCACAACCGTGGGCCAAACTAGCCGTCATCTCTATATGAGCTGTTTATCCCAGCATTTGTTACAGGGACTGAAAGTTGACAAGCGTAGAACCAGTGTCCTCTGAAGGGGGACATCTAGGTCAACAGTTGTAGCAGGCGCTAAAATGTAAAAGTCCTTGGCCAGATGCTTCCCAATCGGACCTGTGCATTGGCAGTCCTTTGGGAAGACACTTCAGTGAGTATTGCCCTCAGGCCACACTGACACCAATTAAATCCCAGTCTCCGCATGGAACCCAGGCAGCTGTGCTATGGCAAACCCCTGGATGAGTTCCACTTGCTGTCGAGAGCCACTGAGGAGAGAATGTCTTTCTTCCCAGAGCGTTTTTACCCCCACGTTCTCACTGGCAGTGATGTGCAGCTAATCATCCAGCTGGACTTGGCTTAACAGAACAGGCCATGAAAAGGCATGGTGGTCAAGGACGACGCTCAGAGGATTTGAGGGAGTTCAAAGTATGAGCGTGTGTTGCCTTTCAGAGAAATATCATTAGAAACATAGGACAAGATCATTCCCAAATTGAAGGACAATGAACATTTGAAGGACAATGAACATTTCCTCTGAGCAGACCACCCTAAGTTCCAGTGGTAACTGGGGGAGGGTCCAGGTTACTCCTGGCTCCCTGCCCTCACCTCATGTGGTGAAACCCCTGAATTCTTCTCAGACCCTCAGTATGCTACAGGAAACAGGTTCATTGGAAAGAGCCGTAGGAACCTCCTCAGGCCTGTCCTCCATCTTACGTCACCCTATCATATCTGTGTAGAGTAGTGTACTCACCCTCCCCATGCTTTGAACTCCATTCCTGGCCATAGCCTCAGTGCTGGAGAAGTGTCTGTTCCATCCCCCTTCTTATTTCTCAGAAGAAGATGAGAGGTTCGGCATACTGAGCTGATCAAATCACAACGGGGCCTTTATTTTCAGCCAAGGAAGCCATCTTCCTGTAACTTGTCAAAATGACGAGTACAAAATGAAAGAGAGAGGCACCCACTATATGTTCTTTAGGTCTTTTAAGAAATAGAGCGGGGAGGGCAGGGGTTGTGCATGGGCAGATCTACGAGAAGGATGATATTGTAGACATCAGCAGAATGGGCACTGTTCAGAAAGGAACACCCGTTAAGTGTTGCCATGGCAAAACAGACAAAGAATCTACAGCATCACCCAGCATGCCTTAGGCATCATTTCATGGGTAAGTAAGTTAAGGCAAGACCCTGGCCAGTGGGTGTGCGGATTGAGCACAACAAGCACTCGAAGGGCCAAGATGGCCGGCTTCCTGAAATGAAGAAAGACAACCAGGAAAAAAGAAGACAGAGAAAAGCTCCTGGGCGCCAGGCTGCCTCCCCCAGAGAAGCACACCTAGTGAGTGCTAACAGGAAAGAAGCCTGAGCTACTGGAGCCCACTGCACATAAATGCATAGCTTAATGTGCAAAAAGAAATAGAAGACCTAATCTATATTTTAAAAATCCCAGTAGGAAAGTTGGCATTTTAATTAGCTGGTATTAGATCTGTTAGATTATTTTGGTTGGTTTGACCAGGCTGGTCTCAAACTCACAGAGATCCACCTGCCTCTGCCTCTCGAGTGCTGGGATTAAAGGCGTGCGCCACCACCACCTGACTTAGATCTGTTAGATTTTTGTTTGCATGGGTTTGTTTTTGTTGTGTTTTGTGGTCCTTGAGATGGAATCCAGAGCCTTGAGGATGCTAGGCAAGTGCTCTAATACCAAGTTACAGTCACAGACCAGTGGTTCATATTTTTAATATTAAAAGTAGTTTTCAGTTAGCCCTCCTGAATCTAGAAATCCTGCATTGTATCTGGAAGTATAACTTGTTTCGGCCCTGAACTACTAGCTTTCTAACATGAGCCAATCCTTGAGCCCTCAGGAACGGGTCACTACTGCAGATAGTTGTAAGGAAGAGGCATGAAAGATAAGAAGACCTGTTCAACCATGGCACATTGTAGGCAGCATTCTTCCCAAAGACAGCTGTGACCCTCGAACTAAGCAATTATATCACTGTTCCGTGTGGTGTCTCTAACAGCGGGCTGTCTGGCTGTCACAGACAGTGGTGGGCATCTGTTGTCACTCTCCTGCCTGCCATCTCTTTCTTATCCTCTGTGAGGGTACCCCCTCAAACTCTCCTCAGTTCCATAATTCCTGTGGAGCTGCCTTTTGCTAACGTTGGGTGTGATACTCAGCCCTGTAGAGAAGGTTTGGATTTCTTTTTAAGATTTAAAAACTTTAAGATTTTTTTTTCTTTTTAGCCTACAAGAAAGTTTAAACTGGTATCTTCCAATATTGGTCAGGGGGAAAGAAAACGCTTTGGAAGCGTTTTTTTTAACAGTCCTTGGTGAGGTATTCGGCATGGTGCAGCGCCACCTATTGGCTGAGAGCAGAGTACACCTGCATGAACGCTCTCTGGATACAGGGTATACAGAGAATTCTCTTCCTTATAAATTCCTTGCTATTTTTAAAACAAGACTATGTCCTCATTCTGAAACTGTGGAAAGAGTGGGTGTCGACAGTGGTCATGAGCAGCTGTGGAAATGTGAGGTAAAGAGCTGATGGTCGAGGACATTGGAACATCTATGCAAAGAACAGAGCAGAAGAGGCCCTGAGGCAGAGCCTTGCCCCTGTGTCCCCCTGACTGTAGCATGTGACTGCAGGGCAGTGGGGAAGCTGGACACATCAGCCTGTCTGTCTCCTCACAAGTGAATAGAAATCCTTTCAGATGAATCCACCCTAAATGTTGAAAGTAGACAGCAGAGCCTCCATATGAACATGTGGGAGATACTCCTCCTGAGCAAGAGGTTAGCGAAGACTGATTTGGAGAGGATACAGAAGGGATTTCATTAAAATGAGATACTCTGATGACAAGATCTGAATAGATAAGGAGGAAAAGCATGATGGGGTGGGGGGTGGGGGTCCTGAGTGCATACATCTGGTAAATCCAGAGCCAGGATATCTACACATACAGCAAATCATTAGAACAAGATATTTAACACCTTAGTTAAATGTTAAAGGCATCACACTTCAGAAAAGAAAGCATGGCATGCAGCCCCATGGTAGAACCTTTGTCTAGTAGGTGCCAAGCCCCGAGTTTGATTCCCAGTACTGGAGGAAAAACAAAAACATACAAGCAGTGATAATCAACAGCATTAGTTTGGTTTTGGTGTTTAGGAAAATACTCATTAGAACCACTGCATGCCCCCCAGAATGGCTGAATTTTTAAAGACATGGAACAAGGATTCCAAGGGTTGGTGACACTGTGAATGGACAAGGGCATGGCCTTGTGAGGAAGGAAGCCTTGGGGCCGACCAGGACACTGTGTGTGGCTCCGATGGAGCTACTGTGGTGTGTACATTTGCAAAACTTAATTCCAGTGTCTGCTTATCATTCTTCATCATGGACTTCATCATAGCGGTGTTACTCTTTATCTAAAGAGAAGACTTAGAATGTTACAACAGACTGAAGGAGCTGCCATCCCTGACTATCATCCTTGACTCTAACCAATCTTAAAGTAGCAAAACAAGGGACAACCAGATGTCTTATGCTTATTAGAGAACATGTAAGTTTTTTATGAGTGAAAACATTGAATTGACCGTTCCTCCATCCAGCGTTCTTTACAAGCACTGATGCCAGCCACCAATTTGCAGGATACACGGGTCAAAGACAATATATTAAATCATATTGGAGAGGTACAGTGAATGAGAAAAATCTAGAATGTGGGACTCTCTACAAGACAAGCACCCTTTTCTCTAACAAATTCTTGAGGACAAAGAGGAAAACCATCAATTATTATAAATTTATAAAACACCAACCAAATGTAATATGTACAAGTTGCTTAGATGTAGGGGTTTTTTTAAAGTCACTAGAAGAAAACATCTAGGAAATTGGAGCACTGGTTACTCGACATTAGGCCAGTGTGGTGGCTCATTGGGTCAAGGTGTGCAAGTCTGCCAAACTGAATCCAAGCCCAGAATCCACATAAAGAGGGAAGAAGTGGATCCACTCCACAGAGTGCTCTCTCACTACCACATGCAAACCACGTCATGCCACTCCCCCAAAAAGAATTTTGGCAAAGTGATTTTTATTTCAGTGTGATAGAGGTATCATGTTTAAGAATAAATGAAAGGTCATTTACCTCCTTATAAAAGAAGCTAATGCATGGAAAGTACAAGAGGAACATTCTAGAAAATACAAATATGCTCAAAAAAGGGCAAGAGTATGCTATATGAACATGGGACCAACCTGATGGGACTCTCCATGGCTAGAGCTGGAATAATTTGAGGCAAAGATAATTACTGATAGACTTTTAGCACATGTAATAAAATTTTCAGTGTCTGCCTAGATTGATATAAATAATAAAAACATACATTTTCAAGTGGAAGAGAGCTATTATGGTAGGATGTTAAACAAGGGAAGAAAATATAAGGTCAACAATAGATAAATGAGACAGTCATAGTTAATTGCTGAAAACAAGATCCACCATTGTGTATGAAAACCAATGGTGACTGAATATTTGCACAGTTCCAAAGTATCTCACCCCAAGATACGTATTAACTACAAAGAGAAAGATAACTTGACAGTGAAAATCCTCACCAGCACCCTCTTGTGGGCAAGATGAACATCCCTGGGACTGAGACATCAACTCATGAATCCTTTAGAGGGTGTAAGACTCTTCTTCTAGCTTTCTTAGCCAAGTCCAATCCCTCATCTCCAGTGACAAAGAAATACCAAAGGAACCAAGATGAAAGGACAGTCTGTTGTGGGACTTGGTAGTGACCTTTTCAAACTGTGGCCAGGGCACACGGGTCTTCTCTATGCTTCCTTTCTACGTTCTGAATTTCATATTCCACAAGACAGCCATCCAGGGCTTGTCAGAAGTAGCCATATCAACACAGACAAGGAAAAGCTGACAAACGGGCCAACTGTCACAGACTGGAGAAGGTTAAAGAGATAAGAGATGACAACCAAAGTAGATCCTGGACCACAAAAGGGACCTTAACGCAGAAGCTGGTAACATGTGACTAAGGTCTGTAGTTGAGCCGTAGTGCGGTAGATCTGTTACCTCCTGATTTTGATGGTGTGCAGTGGTTGTATGCAATGTGCAATACAGGCTGGGCAAGGGAACTCTCTGTGCTGTGTTTACAATGTTCCCATACATTTAAAGTTACTTTTAAAAAGATATTTTAAAGAGCCGTCATGTTTGGGAGATAGAGAAATTCTAGTACATTCTTCAAAGGCCGGGTATGTGTTTATACATATCTCCACTTGTCATTAGTTTTCCTGGCAGATTTCAGATGAGGTGGCCGCCCACTGGAATTTTTCCACACTGAGTACTTTGTATAAAAATCAGTAAGGAGCCAGGCAGTGGCGACACACACCTTTAATCCCAGCACTCAGGAGGCAGAGGCAGGTGGATGTCTGTGAGTTTGAAGCCAGCCTGGTCTACAGAGTGAGTTCCAAAACAGCCAGGGCTACACAGAGAAACCCTGCCAAAAAAAAAAAAAAAAAAAAAAACGGTAAGGGACCATATCAGAAATCACCATCTGGCAGGGATAGAGCTAGGACTGAACTGTGCGCCACATGCTAAGCCAGCTTGTCCCCTCTGCACCTTCATTCTGATCTTTCCCCAGGGTGTAGACCACGTATCTCCACAGGTGGTGTGTGGGAAGCGGGGTGATCACAGACGCTGTCCAACCACCTGATTTTCTCTATAACAGGAACGGAGGAGGCCGGAGTGGCACATTCTGCGCCATCAGCATTGTCTGTGAAATGCTCCGGCACCAGAGAACCGTGGACGTCTTCCATGCCGTCAAGACACTGAGGAACAACAAGCCGAACATGGTGGACCTCCTGGTAGGATTCCCCTCTGGCCTGCCCTGCAGGGTATCTCACAGTTGTGTAGGATTCCTCACCCCCTCCCACAATGGCGGTACTCAATCAAGAGGACCCTCTGTTCCAAAGCGCCACACATGGTTTGGCTCAGGGGACTTTCCTCCCTAGCTCTCTTGCTTCCTTTCCTGTCTTCTAGAGGAGACTCCCTCGGCTTGGTTGAAATGGTAGAAATAGTTGAGACTTACAAGTGAACATTCTTGTTAATTTCCCTTCCTGGCAGTGCCTTCCACGTGGGTAAGCACTTAAGTCTTAGTGGAGAAGAAATAATCATAGTACAAGAAATGCCAGATTTTCAAATTATAGATTTTATAAATAGCTTAATCGCCTAATATTTATCAAAGCTGTGAGTCTCAGGTTGACATACGGAATATGGCGTTTAATTATGGTGGCCATATCTGAGCAAAGCACTAAAGGAGTTGAGAAACAAAGGACTAGGTGCAATTATTTTCTTAGAGTACTTCACAAAATCCCTTCATTTTTTTTTTTTAATGTAGAGCTGTTAAAATGTCAGCCATGGTAACTCAATAGTAGAAGCATAGCTTCATGGAAGAAGCTTTGCTCTTGGGTGCCGCACATCTCTGTGAGTGATCTGAAGGGAACCAGTGCAGGGTCTGGACAGAGACTCTTGCAGCAGAGAAGAGGGAGGAAGAGGCAAGCTACGCTGTGTCCTGAAGTCCACAGTTCTGCAGGAATGCAGTTAAAGTCCAAGATGCAAAGAAGGGGTCAAGAGTTGAACTGAACTTGAGAAAGTAGCCAGGGGTCCATGTGCTATGTGAGGGGTTACTGCAGCGGTGCCCAGAGCCAGGTGATAGCATGACCTCTGACAGATGACTCCTGGGGCATAGCTAAATCCTTCTCTGTTAAGATCAATCCACAGGAGTCTATTTAATGGGTAATAGGTGTTTATTAAGATGTAAACTGAGGAAATACATTCATGAATACAGAATGGAGTAGACAGCTGAAGTCATCCTCTGATCTAACCAGGAGTGAATCCACCTGACAGTTCGATCAGACCAGGAAGCAGGCAGCAGGGAGAAGGGGCTCCTGACCCTTCTCCCTTTCCTTTTAAGGCACCTTTGGGCCCTATAGCCCAAGGTCATGGGCGGAGCAAACACCACTACACTTCTCAGTACAGGCCACTCTGTGGTGGCATCTGCTGTCCCTAGACACGGGCTTGTGCTTATATTCCACATCTAGGAAGCAAGGCATTATTCAGGGACTCTGGCAGAAGGACTCCTTGGCTGGGCACATGCCCTCAAACCTCTGGGCCAGTACATCAACTCTGCCAAGAAGAATCCTGTTTCCCCAAATGTTTTTCTCTTCTTTCCTGCCCTATATGAAAACCAAAGAAACCCAAAGAGTCCCAACTGTGCTATTAACTCAAACTAGATGACCTCAAACACAAGCTTTGCGGTGCCAGTATCCTTGAGTTTTACCTTTATCAACCAGGGGTAGTGGTAGCTTCTTTGAGGTGACATAACATAAAAACACCTGTGAATGTGTTGGGGGCATTGCAGATCAGAGAGGCAATTGGATGTGTAAGGTGTCCACTGGGCACAATGAATGATGTCTTTGTGGCCCCCCGAATGTGGTCATATCCAAGTGCTAAGGAGGGAGACGAGCAGCCCTATTATAGTAATGTGACATTTAGCATGTGCCAGGCCTGGCCCCTGTCCCACTTCAAATGGTGATAGATTTCATGCACGTGGGCTACAAGGTATGTCTGTGTGCAGAATTCCCTAGAACCATCTAAGAATTGTGACGTGAGTGCTAGAGTCTTCACCCGACTGGGCTGAGAGGTGAGCAGCCCCAGTCCCTGGTAGCCTGAGGTGGGGCAGGGAAGGAGTCTGCAGATGCCACACTTAACCTCACAGATAGATGAAGCTTCCAGACTTTGGTTAGGACTTGGGCAGAGCTGCCCATGATTTAAAAAAAGAAAAAAAGAAAAAAAAAGCCAGTTCCCTCACCGAGCTCGAGTTAAGCAGAGCGTTAGAAGTACACCCTTCCAGACCTTCCCTGTAATGGCTCTACTGAGGCATCATCCCTCAGGAGCTTTTATGGTCAGATACACCAGGCTTTTTTCAAATCAGCGGTTCAGAGTACAGGCCAGTGCGATTCCTCATGAAATGAATGGAGACTCAGGTAGCTGGCCAGAGGGAGTCTGTGCTGCAGACAGTAGTCTATACTACTATTCTGTAATGAAATTGGAGTTTGGGTTGTTAGAAAGGAATGTCTTTTAAAAAAATTAATTTCACTGACTTACAGTAATTCAGCATGGTTATGGGGTACAGTGTGGCATTTCAATACAGGTGTACGACGTATAATGATCAGGACACAGTAACCGGTGTATCTGTTGCTTCGAGTATTTTTTTTTTCATTCTTTGTGTTGGGAACCTTCTAAATCCTCTCCGACGGCTGTTTGGAAATATTTAACTTCTTGTTGTCAAAACCACGGCTCCCCACTGTGCAACACAGCTTAGAAAAGTCATTCCTTCCACACTGTGTCCTGTACAGTTGTGGATAATTCTAGTTGCACATACAAGGTCCCCGGAAGCCTGGCACGCTGAAGGTCAGCACCAAGCTTTTGAGAAGGTCAGTGACAAAGAAATGAAGGGAAGTGATGAGATTTCCAAAGAAAGCCATCTGCCAATCTGTCATGGTGACTGTTAGCGGAATAATAGCTAGTGACCAGAGGAAAAATGTCACAGTGCTCTTTTTGTCTGGTTTGAAGCTTCCGGACCAGAGTAAGAGCTCTTGTATTTATTTGGTTTGGTGGGTTTTTTTTGGGGGGGGGGCGTCCATGAAGCACAATATCTTTCTACTTTAGAATTCAGAAATGTTGGCTGAAGGAATTAATTAGCTTGGGTCAGCACAATAAAGCCTGGTATGGCTGTTCCATGTGTAGCAGCTATCTGAGATCTGAGTGAAAAAAAATTGGGGCCAGCCATTGAGAAGGGTACTGAATATGTGAGCTGCGTATTTAAAGAATGAGTATGTTCCAGAAGGCCTCGGGGCATGCTTCTGAGCTGGTCAGCCAGGAAGCAGGGTAGATGGAGTGGGAAACCAATACCTGGACCCCACTGGGTCTCTTCACATAGCTCAGAGGCAGGAGGATACCTACAGTGGCACCCTCCATCCGGAACCCCCAAATGCTGCAATTGTACCCTTCCCACCGACATGGGAGGAATACATAGGGATTCCTCCCTGTCTCTTTCCTTCTCGCTTTGTGGTTCTGACGTCTCTAAACTGCCCCAGACTTTGAAAGTTTATACACTCATTTTGAAACCTGGCACTCTCAGGGATAGCTAGAATACCCTAGACCTCTATTTCCTCACATTCTCAGTTTGGAGGTTTAGGGGAAAGACAATATTGCTAGGAAGAAAATTCATTTAGAATACAAGGGCTGCAGAGATGATTCAGTGATTGAGAGCGCTTGCTGCACAAGCAAGCGTGAAGGCCTGGGTTCAGGTCCCAGCATCCGTAACACAGGCCGGGCCTCAGAAGTGCCTGTAATCCCTGCACTAAGTGAGACAAAGAGGAGAATCGCTGGGGCTTGCTAGCTTCCAGCCCAGCTGAAAGAACACATTCCAGGGAGAGAGAGACCCTGTCTTCAAGGAGTAAGGCAGAGAAACAAAGAGGAGATGAGACATGCTGGCCCTCTGTGTGCACATGAGTGCGCGCGCACACACACACACACACACACACACTAAAAATAGTAATTTAGAATATAAGGTTAGAACGTTTTCTGTCCAGAGGTGGTAGCTGTACTTTGTTCTGACCCCATTTTTAGCCTGGCTTCTAAGTTAACCATCTGTTTATGAAGCCTTGTCACCATCCCTAAGTTGTGGGTCCCCCAGAACGAACAAGGACAACTCTGCCTAGTTGGAATCAGAGACAATGGCCTCGAAGCTGTCGGGGATGCAGGAAAGCCGCAGCTCCCAGCAGCTCCCCTCGGCATTGCCCTCCTCGCTGGACTCTGTCTCAACCAACAGCCTCTGGGAATCGTGTTATCTAGAGGTGACACTTGTCCCTGCCCAGTGCCTTACCCAGAAGTCAGTGGCAAAGCTTCCCTTTCAGGAAAATGCAAGCTCTGAACTTGAGCGACATGCTACCTGGGGCTTCATACCTCTTGAAATCCAGGTAAGATTGGCCCGATCCTGTATAACGTGCGGACATGGCCACTCCAAGGTCTGGTTGAGGGGGAGGTTTTATTGTAGATATGAGGGAGAGTGCAGCCTGAGGCATCTGGAAGAGTCCAGAGCAGGGAGGGAAAGTAGTGGACTAAACATGGCCAGTAGACTAAACTGGGCTATGGCGGGGGGGGGGGGGGGGTTGAGAGAGAGGCAAGAAGGCAGAGAGAATCATGAGGGCACGTGGCCAAAATGGCGGGGTTATATAGGAATGAAAATCTTGGGGGAGGGAAGGAAGCCTTGTTCTAGTGTTTAGGGTAGAGGGAAGAGCAGAGCATGCTAGCATGGACTCTAACAGGTTTGCTGAGAGAGCCTAGAGGCCAGCATGTACTTTGGTATGCTAATAGGCACCACAGTTAGTCATTTGGGGGGAGTCTTTTGGACCTGACAATCCCCCACCCAAACAGAGGCCCCGGCCCTTCTCAGAGCTTCCACAAGGGGCCTAGGAAATTCCAGGCTTAGTCACCATTGATACCTGCAAGTGTACCATGGAAGCCTACCTCCAAAAGCCATGCATGCCTTGTTGTGCCACCACTTGTTTGGTGCTGGGGACCAGCTACAAACCAGGGCACCCTGTAGTGAGCATCAGTCACCATCCTCATCATCCATGCCCTTCCTCTTCAAAGCGGGGCAGAAGAACATTCAGCCTGTTGGGGCGGGGGGTTGCCATGTGTTGTATCATCCCATGGATACAAAATGGTCTGAATAGGTGACGTCATGAATAATGGAAGTAAAGCGGTGCTTGTTAAGGGCTGGAAAGGGGAGGGAATGGTTGCCGCCTGGCCCAGGGTTTCTCAACGGGGAGGAGAAAGGTTGGAATTTACCTTGTGCTCAACTCTGTAAATATTGAAAACCATTGAACTGTGTCAAAATTACAACTAATTTAATTTATGAATCTGGCATGGGCAGTGCCCATCCTATAAAACAGAGTTAACAGACAGGAAAGTAGAGCCCACGAGGCGGCTCAGGGTCAGGTACCAGATGTGCCCTTACTTCACGTCAGCTCAGGAAAACTGGGCCCTGACTCGGCGGCCATTTCCAAGTCCAGTGTGATACGTAGTCATTTTGTTTCCGAAGCGTGACAACAAGGTCTCACTCTCTGTAGCCCTGTCTTTTGAGTAGTGGTGAGGATGGACTAGTCTCCCTAGTACAGAGGGGGCGGTCACCAATGTGACCTGCTGGGAACCAACCATCACCACACCCAGTTATTTGCACACAGGGACCACTTCAGCTTCCTAGCAGGAAGGTGGTCCCAGCCTGACGTGTCCTGTTGCCATTGGGAAACCTATCTGAGTTTCAGACAGGTGCCTCAGAGAGGGAAAAGTTTGCTTCAAGTAAGCTGAGCAGACTATTCTCTTTGAATCTTGAGCAGCTGACATGCAGTGTTTGGTGTGCCCAGACTGACTGAGGCCCCCCTCAGCTCCTCTAGCACAGGCAATGTGTGCTGATAAAGAAAGAGTGCTAGCCTTCCCGGGATGCCTCAGAATTGCCCTCAGGAGCCCTTATGACTCCCGTACTCAACCCGCCACCTGGCAGGACGTTTTAAAGAATGACCTCAGCTTTGGGTTCCATTCCAGAAGTCACTTCTCCCTCTTCACAGGGACCACTGCCCATCAGAATCAATCTAGAGAGGAACAGCAAGCAGCCCTAATGGGAATGGGACCCTGCTGAACCTCTGTTCCAGACCAAGCACTTCATGCCTGCTGCCAGCAGCTACGGTCTGGGCTGGGAAAACTCAGGACCAAGGCACATATATATCCCCTCAAAAGCACGGGATGGCTCGTATGGCTTAATTATACCATTCAGAAGCAGGGGAGCTGAGGGAGAAATCTGCAGAAGACAGGGCTGTACCTGGTGATCAAGCATAATCAGTTTCCAATGTAGGAAGATTTGAGGCATTTACCCAGGTGCTTGGAGGAGGAGACACAGCAATCTGTGGCCTTTCTCTGCCTTCCCCTTATTTTTATGATTCAGAAACTGGTCATCACAGAATCTGGGGGGATTGGCAGCTTGCTCAGGATGGATGAGATGGGAGAAGGGGAACTCATTTTGAAAATTATAGTCATCCCTGACACAGGGACGCTCTGGGAACTGCTGGGCCACAGTATCTTAGCAGAGAAACCTAAAATCTTCCATGAGTCTCCTCCACCTTTTATACTGACCTGAGGCCGGCAGCCACAAGTTCCTACTAGCTGTGTTTGAATATGTTAAAAGGACCATTTGTGGTAGTCACTGAAACTAATTGCACAGTTAAGATCTGAAAAGAATCATTTTTATGCAATGAGGGATTACATTTCCATTTTGAAAAAAAAATCACCCCTAGGATTCACAGAACCTGGAGAGATGATTGGAGCACTTGGTGGCCAATTTGTCAGCCTGGCAGTCTGACAATACGGCCTTTTAGAATTCTGAAATTCAAATTGCTTCTTTTAAACATTCTGAAAATAAAAGCATCTAGTGCTAAAATAATCAATCGTAGCATATGAACCAGAAATAGAACTTTGTGGAGGGTGAGTAATAGTGTTTCCTGTTCATGGGTTTAAAAAAGCAACCGCAAAGAGAAAGGCAGGTCGTTGGATAGAGGACAGATTTACAGGGTACTTCCCATCCACCCACATCCCACACTGCTGTCAGCACTGTGTGAGCGCCACAGAGGGCTGCATCGATCCTATCACTGCCCCCACCTCCAAAACCAGAAACAGTTGCTGGTGCTGGGTCTCTACAGTGCCAGGGGAACATGCGTGGCACCAGTTGGAGCTACCATTCTTCCGGTAGTAGATACACACAGAATGCCCATACCCACTGCTGTCTACACCACACCTACTTACACTACTAAAGTATCTCTATTCTTGTGTGACCACCAGAGACAGTGGGTCTCTCTGACTCTGCTGTGGTCTATGCTAGGCCAAAGGTCATCCATTCCAGCCAAAGATACTCTATCTATAGAGGCTTTCTACACTGTGGTGCCCATGCAGAGATAAGGCCAACATTGCAACCTAACTACCAAGCTAGAGAGTGGGCTCAACAGGTAAAGGCACTTGCTGCCGAGCCTGACAACCTGAGTTCCATCCCCAGAGCCCATGTGGTGGAAGGAGAGAACTGACTGACTCCCTCCTTATGTTATCCTTTACCCATCTGCCATACCACACCCCTCCATCCTGCAAAAATAAAAAAAATAATCCACTCCTGGAATTCAGAGAGTAACTGCCAACCAAGAATCCTGTACCCAGCAAGGCTACCATTTGTAAATGGAATAAAATGCTTCAAAGAAAATCAGACAGAGGGACTCATGACCACCATTCTGGCCTTAGAAAAGATGCTTACTGGAACTCAACATCCAGATGTGAATGAAAAAATAACTACCACCATGAAAGTGATGAATCCCAATAGAATAGGTCTGCAAATGAGAAGTGTAAAGGAATCAGGTTATTATCTGTATGATATATATCTGATCACAAAGATGAACAAGAAAGAAAAACCTGAAGAGACAGGTATGGTGGCACAGGCTTGTGACCCCAACTCTCAGAGAGGTAGAAGGATTTCAAGTTCAAGATCAGGAACACACCGTGTTCCAGGTCAACAAGGAGAAGAAGGAAGAGAAACACAAAGACTCTTTAAAACACCCAGAAGAAAATCAACCAGATGATACAAGTACATCCTTACTGATCAACTATACCCATGAATGTAGATGGACTTGGTTCCCTAATTAGAACAAACAGATGGGGTAAAGGGGGTTATTTTGAGATTATCCAATATTATCATCTCATTCGTAAATACACACCACAGGAAGTTAAAAGATGGAAAAATGAAATTCTAAGGTTTGATAAGCAAGCAGCAGTTAGCTAGGTTATACAGGGGGAAAGACTTTAAAGACAACAACTTGTAGTTGAAGTTTTCTCCAGTCCTGCCTGGACATGGTCAGGACAAATCTCTCTCACCTGCCAGTCCCACAGCCGCTCAGACCCAACCGAGTAAACACACAGAGACTTGTATTGCTTACAAACTGTATGGCCGTGGCAGGCTTCTTGTTATCTAGTTCTTACATCTTAAATTAACCCATTTCTATAAATCTATATCTTGCCACATGGCTCATGGCTTACCAGTACCTTACATGCCTTTTCATGGCAGCGGCTGGCAGCATCTCCCTGACTCAGCCTTCCACTTCCCACAATTCTCCTCTCTCCTTGTCCCGCCTATACTTCCTACCTGGCTACTGGCCAATCAGCATTTTACTTATACAGAGCGATATCCACAGCAACAACTGTATGAAGACCTGACTGTTCCTAAGAGGGTATGATTGTCATTCTATGCACACCCAACTCACTGAAACTGTTAAAGAATTCACATGTGCTTCCCAGAAGATATCAAACATTCTCATATGTCTCTTATCCTCCTTTTGCCTTTACCTGGAAGGTCTGTTTTAATCCCATTTTAAATAGTCATATATTTTTATCATCTAAAGCAGAGCATCTGAGAGCCCAAGAGGATGCTTGTAATAACAATGGCAGAAATCAAAACTGCAGACAGAACCAAGAATTTGAGTCCCCTCCCCTAGCTGCATCGATCCTTCCTCTCCTTGGGCCCCTGAAGAGAGGATTACAGAGGTTTTCAGTCCATCATGGCAAAGAAGGCATTGTGGAGCCACACAAATCCTGACAGCAAAAGCATGTGACAGGGGCCATTCTATTTTAGTTGATCAGGAAGCCCAGACCAAGATATTAAGTGGGTAGTGGTAACATCTCCCCTGAGGACCTGTTGCCAATGAGTTACATCCTCTATCTAGACCCGACCTCCCACTGTCCAAAACCTTCCAAAGTAGTGCTGCCAGCTGGAGACTAAGAATTCAAAACATGAGCCTGTGATGGAAATTTCAGATTTGAACCATCGTGTGCCACCCTTCCCAAGAAGATCTGTCCTCGTCTCCAGTGAACCCACAGCCTGTGTCAGGGAACCATTCTGTCTTATGTGCTAACACTCGGGTACCTGTCTTGCCCTTCATCCTATATCACAAATTTCATGAAGTCAGGGGCCACAGTAAGGTGCATGATACTTAAGAAAACCTTAGTCAAGTCTTGTGACGTTCAAGAAATCCTGCTGACTAAAACTTCAAGAAAAAGCAGGGCCAGAGAAAAGCCTTACCGACAAGCCTGTTGGGGATAGTCCATGCAGGCATTTCCCCCAGCCCTCCTGGTCTCTCTGTCTACCTCTTGATCTTCCTGCACAAGGTTCAATTGTTGTCAATACCCATGTAAGACATATAGGAACAGCATACCTTCATCTCTTGTTAACCATGAGGTCTTAGTTCCAGGACTCACTCCTTGCAGACACTTCAGTCTCTTATATAAAATGGCATCGTTTGCATATACCCAACACATCCTCCATGTACTTTAAATCACCTCTAGATGACTTAGAATAGAGACTAGAAATGCCATGCAGATAGTTAATGTACCCTGTTGTTTAAGGAATACCAAAAAAACAAAAAAAAAAAAAAACACCTTACTTGTTCACTACAGATGCAATTCTTTTTCTGATAGTAAATTGCATGCAGAACCCAAGCATCTTCAGCTGCACAGGACTTTCCAGGGTGCTAATGCACACAGACACTGGAATTCTGTCTAGGAGGCTTTGTAGGGAAGCATCAACAGTGGGTACTCTGTGGCTCAAAACTGCTCCTTTCTGATTCATTTCTAGCTCAAAGCTTTATTGTTTTTATGTCTTGCAATTAAGAACCCTCATCTGCTGTAATTGCCCTAACAGAAGCAGAGGTTATATGTCTGCTGACATTCTCACTTTCTCTTCTAGGATCAGTACAAGTTCTGCTATGAGGTGGCCCTGGAGTACTTGAATTCTGGCTGACGGCATCAACAGCTCTGCAGAGGAATGCCTTCTTACCACAAAGTCAAGACGTTCTGTGGCAATGAGATGAAGAATTGTCAGTATGCTTATTCTTGCTTTGCATAATTGGCTCTTTTTAAGAGCCCAAGAAAGTGTTTCTAAAACTGCTTGCACTGCCCAGTTCCCTGTAATGCTGCTGCGTGACCAAAACACAGCAGATAGTCACCAGAGACTGTTCTCCTCGCCACTGGCACTGTTAGAGCAGCACAGACATCTGGTCAACCGAAGAGCACAATTATATTCTTATGAAGGAATTTGTACTTTTGGGGTTATTTTTTTTTCTTGTGGCCGTGACCCTTTGTCATTGTTACAACTGAGTGTATGTTTTGTTCTGTGGAGAATGCTACCTGGCATTATGATAATATATTCTTTTAGTTAATATTTGTATTTTAACATGTTGCATAATATAAGATTATATAGCTTTCAAGGACTAACAGATAAAGATGTAATGAACAAAGACACAGTGTATGAGTTGTTGTTTCTAGCGGATTTGTATGATTCAAAGAGAAAAGCTGGGGAGGCCTCCGTTCAGAAATGTAACGTGGTGAGAGTCACAGATCCAAAGCTTTTCCATTTGTTTATATTGTAAATATTTTTTGATTTCATCAAATTATTTATTCATTAAAAGAAATTTTTGTGATGCACAGTGAGTGGCAATCATTTTTACTAAACCCAAGAAGTGACTGACTGTATGATGTTACCTTTTGTGAATTCTCAACTCAGTAAATTCTGATCCTTAACTAGTCTTGCTGTGAGGGAAGCCACCCACACCCCTCAGACTAATCCAGTCAGGGAGAGCTTGCACCTGGAACCTTGCCTTGGTCCATGTTTGACTTCTGATAGGCCAGTTAATTTATCAAGAAAATGATATCATGTATATATCGAGGCCATCATGTGAAAGGACAAGCATGTACAGGAGAGATGCAGCAGGAGCATGAGAACGCTTTTGTGACAAAGCCACTCCCACAATAATGGCCATAATCCAAAGGCCACCTGGTAAAGCTCCTACCTCCCAATGTGTTTAGCAATTTATTGTCCACAGGAGTTTAGGAAGGGACATCCACATAATAGCAGCCTGTTTACCTAGTGCAGGTAGAGCTGGGGTTCTTGAATGGACGCTCTTCTAAGAATTCCAGGACATAATCCCCTGTACCCTATGAGACTATGGTGGAGTAAAACTAAATCAGCAGCAAGATGAACTCAGACCATACACAAGGACACGGAGACTACACAACACACTTCTGAATGAACAGTGGCCTATTGAAGAAATCAGAGAGGAAATTTTTAAAACTTCTAGAATCAAATAAAAATGAGAACACAGCCTGCCAGAGAACTTCTGGGATCTAGCCAAGGCAGTTCTAAGAGCAAACTTTATAGATATGACTCCTCATGCCTTAAAAATCAGAGAGATCTAAAGTAATGCTGCATCTCAAAGCTCTAAAGGGAAAGAAGAAGCTAAACCCCAAATGCAGCAGAAGACAAAATTATGGGAGAAGATTTAAAAAACAAAACCAACATAGAGTTAACAAGACAGAGTTGATTTTTTGAAAAGATTTTCAAAACTTATCAAGCCCTAGACAAGATAACCAAAAGAGCAAGAAGATGCAAATGAATAAAATTGGAGCTGTAAAAGATTTTACAATAGATTCCAACAAAATTCAGATCATCAGAGGATACTTTGAAAACTTGTACTACCACAAGTTGGAAAAGCTACAAGAAATGGACAAATTCCCAAATGTCTATAACCTATTGAAATTAGATCCAGAAGAGAGAACCTGAACAGAGCTATAACAAACAATGACATTGAAGCAGTAATTAAAAACATCCCCACAAAGAGAAGCCCAGGGGCGAGTGTCTATATTGCTAAATTCTACCAGACTTTCAAGAATGATCTCATACCAGCTCTTCTCAAACCATCCCACAAAGGAACACTACCAAACACATCCTATGAAGACAAAATAACCCTGATACCAAGATGCCTACTGACTGAATTCAGGATCACATAAAAGGACCACAAACAGACAGTTTCAGACTAGGAATGCAAGGTTGATTCAACATATACCAATAAACAAATGCAACATCATATTAATATACTTAAATACAGAAATCATATGATCATACCAATAAATGCATTAAAGGCATTTGACAGAGTTCAACAGCTTCATGATAAAAGTCTTGAAGGAAGTTAAGTAGACAAAATATACCTCAATACAATAAAGGCTATATACTGCTTACCTATAGCCAATGTTACATCAACTGGGGGGAGCGGGGGGACTGAGAACATTTTCTCTAAAATATGGAATGAGACAAGAGCATCCACTCCCTCCACTCTTACTCAATATATTGCATTAGTCTTAGGTAGAGCAATAAGACAAAGGAGACGAATAAAATGTATAAAATTTTAAAAAGAAAACATTAAACTCTCCCAAAGTTAAACTCCTCCTATTTTAAAATGACATTCTACACCGAAAAGTCACATGGACTCCACAAAAAAAAACTTTTGGAGCTTATAAACACTTGTAGCTTGATACAAAATATATATGTGTGTGTGTGTGTGTGTGTGTGTGTGTGTGTGTGTGTGTGTGTGTGTGTAGCCTTTATATATACCAATAATGAACTTGCTGACAAAGAAATGAGGAAAAATATTCCATTCACAATATTCTCAAAAAAAGATATGAGAATAAACCTAACCAAGAAGGTGAAAGATTTCTAACAACAAAAACTTTAAGTGATGAAAATAGAAATGGAAGAAGACTTATAGAATGCAATTACCTTCCATGGTCCTGGGTTAGCATTGTGAAAATGGCCATATACTAGCAAAAGCAATCTACAGATTCAATGTGATCCCCATCAAAGTTCCAATGACATTCTTCACAGGTAGAAAAAAAATCCCAAAATTCATATGGGCACACAAAGGACCCTGTGTGTCTAATATGATTGAACATATGTTCTAATAGAAAGAACACAGCTGAAGGCCTCATGTTACCTGAATTCTAACCATATTACAGAGCCATAGTGATTAGGACATTCTGCTACTAGCACAAAAACAGACACTAGAAGATACTAGAAAGCCCAAAGATAAACCCATATAACTATAACAACTTCTTTTTGACAAAGATATTAAAAAACATGCATGAGGGAAAAGATGGCCTTTTCCACAAATGGTGATGCCAAAACTAGACACATAGCTGCAGAAGAATGAAATTAGACCCTCTCTCACCATGAGCAAAAATAAGTCTAAATTAGATTCGAGACTGTAATTTAAAATTGAAAACACTGGGAAAAACACTTGATGATTATAGTCATAGATAAGAACTCCCATAGTACAAGATATGGTGATATAAAGATATAGCCCCAAGAATTGACAAATGGGATTACATGATATTAAAAGATTCTGCACATCCAAAGTAACTATCAACAGAATGAACAGCTAACCTACAAAATAGGAGAAAATCTTTCATAGCTACAGTTCAGACAGGGGTTAATATCTAGAATATATAAAGAACTGCAAATTTTAAATATAAAAGCATTGCTGATCAGTAAATGGATCAATGAATAGACCACAAAAGAATAAAAGTAGCCAATATTTTCAAGAGTTCAACATCTCTACTCATCACAGAAATGCAAATCAAAACTTTGAGATGCCATTTCGTCCCAGGCTGAATGTCTACCATGAAGAAAACAAATGACAAAAAACACTGGGGAGGATGCAGGAAAAACGGACTTACTCACTATTGGTGGGAGTGAACTTACTATTGGTGAGAGTGAACTTACTCACTATTCATGGGAGTGAACTTAACTCACTATTGGTGGGAGTATAGACTAGTATAGCCACTGTATAAATCAGTGTGGGGGCTTCTCAAAAGCACAAAAAACAGAACTGCCATATGACACAGCTGGACCACTCCTGAGCATACACCCAAAGGACTCTACATCCCACTAGAGAGACACTTGCACACCCATGTTTATCCCTGTGCCATAGATTCTACTCTCTCCTTATTTCTGGTTGTAGTGAGCCCCTGGAGTTTCAGTGAAGATGCAGAGGTGGGCTTACAGGGCGGCAGTGGTACTTTAGTCCTCAGATGGGGAAGCGGTCGCTTAGCAACAATCAGCCTGAGAGCCTCGCAGCACCCTCTCAGCTTCCTCTCCAGACTCTGCTCACTAGATCCAATCCCATATTTGTACTTTCAGTGTTCCAATATCCTAATTCTGGATCCCAAGATGTGTGCAAATTATCTACTGCTAAGGACAAGTGGTACCAAGATTTAGATGTGTTTTTAAAAATGTCTATTTCATGCAGATTCTATGACTCAGAATTTAGGAGTATTTCAGCAGCTTGAGTCTAGATAGAAGGTCACACATGATGAGCCAGCCTTCTAAATGTTTGTCCTGAGCTATCCAATTTTCCCACATGTTTACCATTGCTTTAACTGAATGCTATACACTGAGTACTTTAGAAAGAATTAAGATTTATTTGGCTCATGGTTCTTAGAAGGTAGGAAGTCCAATGTCAAGAAGCCACATTTGGTTTAAAAAAAAAAAAGCCTTCTTGTTTGTAAGGATTCCACAAAGTCCCAAGGTGGTACCACTTCCTGTGCCGAGAGGGACCCCAGTCATTGAGAAAGTGACTGGGCTGAGAAGCACTTCCCAGATAACCCACTCATATATCCAGCAAGTTGGTATTTGTTGGCAGCGGGTTTCCCCGATGTGGTCCTCTCTACCCAGTGATGCAGAAACAAGCAAAAGACAGGCCAGCATTTCTTTGATATTCTAGCTTTGGAAGTCATGGTTTGTCACTGCTGTGATATCTTATTGGTTACCAAAGTCATCCCTGTCCCTGCGGGAAGAGACCGTTCAGAGAAACAAATGCTAGGACGTGAGAAGCATTAGAGCCATCTTGGAGGCTGATAGCACCTGCTGGTCAGCTTCAAATGTCCATGTCAAGTGTCACCTTAAGTTCTGTGGGTTCTTTATCTGGGCAAAACGAGTCTTATCTCTGGGGGCACTCAGCCTGTCAGTTAAGTCTGCTTTACATACACAATGCCTTCTCCATGGTGCTAGGCATCTTTGTCTTACCAGCTTCTACTGCCAACAGCCTCCCACAGTCAATGTTAGTCTGCCCCGAGGAAGGCTTATGTAGTTATAAATAATGCCCTATAGCTTCAACTAATGCAAGGCTCCCCAGTGCCAACTTCCAAGGAAATGTCCTCTGAAATTCTCAAACATAGGAACTTATCCTCCACATTCCAAATATTTCCTCTTGTCTTACTCTTGTTAAGCTGAGAGCTACATCCCATTGGTTGTCACTTAAACTACTTCGTCTCTGTCTTCTTAAATGCACCAAATTTCCCAATACCCTAATGTCCTTAATACCTCTGATGGTTAACATTGATTTTCAATTGGAGAGGTTCTAGAATCACCTAAGATATAAATCTCTGGGAACACATCTATGAGCCAGTTTGGGAGATTAGGTTCATTGAATGTGGGTGGCACCTTTCCATGTTTTGAGGTTCTGGACTGCATAAAAAGGAGATAACAAGCCAGACACCTACATTTAACTCTCTCTGCTTCCTAACTGTGCTGACTGGTTTTGTGTGTCAACTTGACACAAGCTAGAGTCATCAGAGAAGAAGGAGCCGCAGGTGAGGAGATGCCTGGATGAGATCCAGCTGTAAGGCATTTTCTCAATTAGTGACCAATGGGGGAGGGCCCAGCCCATGGTGGGTGGTGCTGTCCCTGGGCTGGTGGTCCTGAGTTCTATAAGAAGGTGGACTGAGCAAGCCATTGGAAGCAAGCCAGTAGGCATCTCCCTCCCATGGCCTCTGCATCAGCTCCTGCTTCCAAGATCCTGCCCTGTTTTGAGTTCCTGTCTTGACTTCCTTCAGTGATGAACAGCAATGCTGAAGTGTAAACCAGATAAACCCTTTCTGCCTCAACTTGCTTTTTGGTGGTGGTTCATCACAGCTATAGAAACCCTGACTAAGACACTGACTGTATTTGCAATACTGTCAAGTGCCTCAGTCTCTTGACCCCATGACTTCTTTACCATGAGAGACAGGCCCTCAAACCACAAGTCAGCTTAAGCCCTTCCTTTCTCAAGTGCTTTTTTCCTTGAATTTTGTCACAAAAGGGAGAAAAGTACCTAATAAAACACCATATAGATTCATTATAACCACCTTACAAATGGTCAGAGTTAAATATTCTATCTTCCCATCCCAGATAAGCAGGGCAACAAAGACCACATTTACCCTCAAAATGAAACAGTTTAAAAAACTGGAGAAAAAAATAATAGTTTCCAAAATACTAGCCATCAGGCAGTGGAGGGTATTAGACACCAAGAAAGGGGAAACAATTCAAGTGGCCACCTCAGAGAGCTCTCGGCTTACAGCCTAGACAGAATTCCCTCCCTTGGGGGCAAGAGAAGGCCAAGGTGTGCACACTGGTCTCTCTTACTTGAGGTGAGACTGAGGCCATGACTGAAGGGCTGAGGATCAGAGACGAGAGCTGCACACGCAACTATCTGCAGATCCTCAGAGGGCCTCCCTCAAGTCCGGAACCAAATGCTGATGACAAGCAGCACAGAAGGGGGTTACTTGGGGCTGAAGAGAGAAGGGAAATGGGGCAAAGTGACCTCTAGGCTAAGCAGCCCTGTGCTGCTGCCTACTAAAATAGTAACTAGTAATCAAAGTGTTTCCAAGTAACTAAAATAATAACTAGTGATCACAGTGTTTCCAAAACAACGGTATCACTGAACAAAACTGGAGAATGCTTACAGAAATGTGGATCTATCCCAAGAAAGGAAAATTCATATCTACCCCCCCAATCAACCTCAAGTTACCAAGCATACAAATAAGCAGGAAAACATTACACATAATGAGAATGAAAATCCATCTATAGCAGATACCTAAGGTAACACAGATGGTAGAATGTTAGGGAGGGATTCTATTTGCCTTCTTTTGGGATCCTATCACTAGCAATCCACTGAGTCTGCTTAATGATCAAAGGAATTTATTTGGGGATTAACTCACAAGACAGAATAAAGGAATTTGTTGCAGGATCCAGGAAGGGTGAGGCATAGTCCAACACTGTTCTCTGGAGAGCTCTGCCCTGGTCTGTCCTAACATCCAAAACCACGAGATAGGGAAGAGAGAGAGTGAGTATGTGCATCCTGGGTCTTAAGGGTCCCAGAGTGGCCATGCCCCAAGGGCATGTACCTCAAGGTCATAGGCAGGTATAAGAGCTACCTGCTACCTCACTGGGGCGGTGCTTCAGGGGATGGCTCAAACAGCTCCCACTACAGCCTTCTTTGGTTGATCAGTTGTTTCTTGCAACAGGGTGTAGATGAAACTGAATTCAAACCCACTGTGTAGCCCAAGCAGTCCTCAAAGTCAAGCTCCTCCTGCCTCAGCCTCCACCATGCTGGGATTAGTGGCCCATGCCACACAACTGACTCAACGCAATTATTTGTAACTATATTACAAGTGGTGAAAAGTTAGAGGAGAATGTTAGCATGGATGAAATGATAGGGACCCAAGCAAACCCCAAGAGATGAAAATGTCAAAGCAGGAGATAAGATAATACACTACAAGGGGTTACCTTTTTCAGAGGAAAAAGAAATAACAAATAGAAAGATATCACTATAAACTAAAACAGAAAAGATCGGAAACTATTGAGTGTGAGCGAACTTCTGAAGTTTCTCTGAAGAAGAATAAAGACAACAGAGGACATTACTTGAAGAAGTAATAGCCCAAATTTTCCAAACCAAAAATTATGAACTCACAGATGTAACAAGCCCTGTAAACTTCAAGCACTAGAAACAGAAAGAGAGTAAAGTACGCCAGATTACTCTCTGACCACATAGTCAGATTGCTGAAAACCAGTGACTAAGACAGTCACACGACATTCAGGAGAAAAGACAGGTTGTAGTGGCTATCCTCCTTGTCAACTACACTACATCTAGTGTTAACTAACATCCAAAAATGGAGGGCACACCTGTGAGGCAATTTTGCTTAATTTGAAATAGGAAAATCCACTTCTAATCTGTATCTTTGAGTTAGGAAGACACACCACCTTCAATACAAATCTGAGCTGGGAAAAACACGTTTAACCCAAATCTTGACATGGGAAGACATACCTTTAATCTGGGCCACACTTTGTTCTGGAAGCCTGTATAAGAACATGGAAGAAGGAAGCTTGTGCTCTTTGCCTGCTTACCCTCACCTCTCTAGCAAATCCATCCCTTCACTGGCATTAGAGCCTACTTCTTCAGTATTACAGCAGAAACTGGAGACCAGCTGAGACATCCAGCCCCATGAACTGAACAACTATTGAATTCTTGGACTTTCCATTGATAGCCAGCCATTGTTGGATTAGCTGGACCACACCTTGTAAGTAATTGTAATAAATCTCGTTTCTATATGTATATATAGAGAGATTCATTCTATAAGTCCTATTACTCTAGAGAACCCTGACTAATACACAGTTGTACACACAGCCAGAGGAAAAGACTGTATAAAAATAAAATTGCAGGAGTCTTCTTTTTACAGTACTTCAAAAGATAGAGCAATAATTTATAGTACTGAAAGAAATAACTTTTAACCTAGATATATAGAAAGATATACAGAAATAACTAGAACTAGATATAGAGATATAACTAGAACTCTGTTACCAACAGAAATGCTTTCCAAAAGAGTAGTGATAATGAAGAAATGTTTGAAATTTTCATTTGAAGAATGAAGGAAATGAACTCAGATAAGTATCTGATCTACACAAGGGGATGAAGAACACTGGAGAGAGTTCTTACAATGATTCACATAAAGGATTTTTAAAAAAACATTTAATATTACTCACTTCCTAAATTTAAAATATTAACATGTAGCGAATAGTTTGTAACCTGTAAGAAATAGATATGAGGGAAAGAGTAGCAAGTGAGATGTTTCTGTATGTAAAGTGGTGTGACGTAACTAGAAAGATTCAATGGATCCTGAAAGAGTCAATTTCCAAAAGAAGGAAGAAAATAGAACAAAAACAGATGGAAAAATAGAACAAAAACAAAATGCAAACTGATAGACTCAAACAGCTAACAATAATCACACTGAAGTGTAACTCGCATCTCAACTAAAAGGCAGAGCTTCTCAGATTAGAAGGAGCAGGGAAGACCGGACCACATGCTACCTACAGAGAACCTACCTTACAAATTAAGAAGCAAGTTTTAAAAACCCACCCATCTGCCTTCTGCTATACTCCTAAGCTGCTGAGAACTGCCAGGAGAGAAAAAGAATAAAAGTGGATATGTTATTGCTGTTGTAAATTCATGGCGCCTTTCCTTCTCTAGTCCCCGTAGTAAATAACCCAAGACTTCTACCTAAGGTGCTGACACCATGATGACTTGACTTCCTGCTTCACAGGGAACAGCTATCTGCCCCCTACCTACCAGAAAAGTGTGTCCACGCTTACCTCCCTTCCCTTTTCGCCAAATTCAGAGAAATGGTAATGGCTTCCCTCCTCTAACAAAGTCCTGAGCAACCACCCTTGAAGTCCCAGAGTTCCGGCTCTCATCAGAAATGGAGCTGTCTTTCTTAGTCAGGGTTTCTATTGCTGTGAAGAGCCACCATGATCTCGGCAACTCTTATAAAGGAAAGCAGATAATAGGGGCTGGTTTACAGTTCCAGAGGTTTAGTTCATTGTCATCATGGTGGGGAGCATGTGGGCATGTAGGCAGACCATGGTGCTGGAGGAGCTAAGAGTTCTACATCTGGATTGACTAGAAGCCATAAGATAGAGTGACACTGGGCCAGGCTTGAGAATTTGAAACCTCAAAGCCCATTCCCAGTGGTACACTTCCTTCAAAAAAGCCACATCTACTCCAACAAGGCCATACCTCCTAATAATGCCACTTCCTGTTGACCAAGCATTCAAATCTATGTGTCTAGGGGGTCATTTTGATTCAAACCTCAGAGGTATCTTTGCTTTTTCTCTCTCACTACCTTTGAAGTGGACATCCGGTCCTCTTAGCTGCTTACTACAAAACCTGGGCATCTTCAAACTGTTTCTGCTCATCTCTTGGACCCAGCTCCATCTTGTTCCATCATTCCATCCTCATATATCTCCATGTTCAATGTCTGGGTCACGCATCAGACTAAAGAATCCACAGAGCCACTTGCCACCACATTACAACACTCAGCATTAGTACAGTGAGGGACTGAGAGGTAGGAGGGACAAACCAGTCAGTCATCAGGCCCTTTTGTGGGTACAGGCAAGTCATATACATATGGAGAATTAGTTCAGGGTCAAAACAACCAAAATATTAAAACAGACACACACACACACACACACACACACACACACACACACACACACACGGGAGGGAGTAAATTTAATAAATAAGCCCTTGCTCTTACTGTCAGGGCTGTTTGCTATAAAACCCAGACTTGGAAAGGGGAAAAAAAAAAAAAAAAGAAAGAATCAGGTAATAGTTTAGGTTCTGACAGATTAAAAAACCTTTTTTAAGCAAAAAGAAAGGTATCTGTCTGAAGGAGCAGAAGTTAAAATGCAGGCAATTAGCAGACAAAGTGTCGTTTTCGCTGTTTACATCCCAGTTAATGGGGCTTGGGTGGCTGTGGTGAGATAAGTTCTCAGTCCTGAGTGACAGGCACTCTTTAAAAGAAAACCAAAGAGAGGGGAGCAACAGCTGCGCAGTCATTTCTTCCGCGTTCAGGGTAAGACCCCTCAGCTACCACACGAGTTCGGGGAGCTATGGTGGCTCTAAGACAGTCCACAAAAGCTCTGCCATTCCCCTGCAGGAGGCTGTCGAAGTTTAATGTGAACTGGACCCCACGGATCTGAACGTTTTCTCCCCAGCAGGTGGCACTGTCCGGGAAGGTGGTGGAACCTTCTCCAGGTAGAAACTCGCTGGAGGAAGTGAGTCACCTGGAGATGGGACTTAGGTTTTCTAGACTGCCCCCACTTCCTGCTCACTGTCCGCTTCCAGAATGCAGATGAGATACGTTGCAGTCAGCCAACCTCCAACTCCTTCCACTGTCTCCTACCGCTGTCTCTTCCCTCCACTGCCGTGTCTTCCCGGGATGGATTTTATCTCTCTGAAAGCCGGAAGTTTCTCCTTGAGTTGCTTTTGTCAGGGTATTTATCACACAAGAAAGAATACAGCCTGACTCCTCCCTTCTCCAGCATCAGCTCTATTGAGTAGCTCTTCTAACAAACAAGATAAAGTCCAATGAGCATGCTCGCAATCAAAGGCATGGACATGACAAGACCCTGCGGCAGGCAGCCTGCTTGCCCTTATCTCCTGTGAACTACACACTTCGGGGAGGCCAGACGCCCTAACAAACACACTTTTGGAGAACCCAACTGATAAGAACTAAGATCTCCAACCAGCAACAATGTGGAATTAAGGTACTATGGTTGGCTGAATGTCTCCTAAATGGCCATATATTAAAAGCTCAGTCCCCAAACCATGTCACTTGAGGGAGGAAGTAGAACCTTTAAGAAGTGAAGCCCAGCAGGAAATCTGATTGCTGAGGGAATGTCTTCCAAGGGGATGTTAGGACATGATCACCCTCCTCTTCCCTGACATTTTGGCCATTACTGTATGCTCTCCATCCACTACAGTATGCAACTTTGCTATAGATCCACGGGCTACAGGGATAACCAGCCATGGATGAAAATCTCCATAAGTATAATTCATGTATTCATCAGAAATTGATGTGGTTGGATTGGTGAGAATGTTCAGTGGATAAAAGCACTTGTCACACAAGCCTAATGACCTGAGTTCACTCCCCAGAACCCAGGGCAGAAGGAGAAGGGGAAAACCAACTCCTGAATGTTCTTTTGTCCCCATACCCACATTGCATCATTCTCTCTCTCTCTCTCTCTCTCTCTCTCTCTCTCTCTCTCTCTCTCACACACACACACACACACACACACACACGTATATACACACACTACATATAAATTTATTAAAAATAAAATATTTTATTCAGCTTTCTCTCATTGTACAAGCATGTCTAAAATCATCGATTTGAAAAGAAGACAGGTTTATTTCAGCTCACGGTTTTGGAGGTTTGAGTCATCTCAACTGGTCCAGTTGCCTTTGGACCTATGGCCAGTGCTGTCCATCAAGGTGGGAGCAAATACAAGGGCGAAGTGACCTACCTTATGGTAGCCAGGAAATACAGGGGAAGGAAATCCTCGAGTCCAAATATTCCCCGAAAGGTTATGCCCTCCATTACCACCACCACCTCTTAACGTCACCAACACATGGGCCTTTGCAGGGTCAAGTTATAGTGGTTGATCATCTTGAGTATCTCCTATAGGAGTGTAAAGCTGTCTACACAAGGCCTTCCTCAAACTTCACTAGATAAATGCTGGGAGGCAAATTTCACAGCTCCAAGCCAAGTCCCCACATACACCTTGACTAGGACACCAGAACAGCAAAGGTCCAGATCCACTCACCTAGTCTGCTCTCAGATTATCAACCATAGTGGGCAGTGTGAGAAAAATAAATGCTTTTCATCTTAAATGACTAAGTTTTGTGACGTGATGATGTGGGTGCCATCTTTTTACACCCTTACTTTTATTCTTACACCTTCCCAATGTTGCATCCTTTACACTGTTTCTGGGATTTCAGTAACTCTATGAGTTTAGTGGCTGATGTTCTTACCCCAGACTTAAGCTCCAGTTCTGATATTCATTATAAGCTTCTAGAAAGAGGGACTTCCAACCTAGACATTTGAAACTGTAGCCCAATCTCTTCCACCCAGAAGGGTTCATGTCAAAAATGTTGGGTTTAAGAGATCATCGAGCTGGCGCATAACTGAGCATTTATTTTTCAGCATTCTGAATTTATCTGGCTCTGCCTTAGAGAAATAGTAGTTTTCCATTTTCATTGCTAATGGATTTCTTAGTGCCTGAGGGAAATCTGTGCATATGAGGGAATGCTTGCTACTAATTACAACTTTGGCAGTGTCCCAATTATTAATCTTAAGAATTTATCAGATAATTAGAAATCTTTTAAATATTATATAATCTATGTTACCCTAAGTATTTACAATTACTAACAACTGGTAGGTAAAAAAATTATGATTTTGCAAAATAAATTTTCCCCAATCAATATAAACCCCAATTACAAAACTTAACCTGATACTCTCAGACATTTAATTAAAATCTAAATATTAACATAGCAATTCCCTTCAGTATTCAAATACCTTAAAATGCTAAGTTTTCCACAAAAGAAGCTACAAAGTTGCTAATGCCCTCACACCACAAGTGGGTGTGATGATGTGGGTGCCATCATTTTTGTTTCATTGTTTCTGTTCTGTTGTTTGGGGTTTGTTTGTTTTTTCCTTTTATTGAAAATACATTTTTTTTTCTCATAAATATCCCGATTACAATTTTCCTCCCTCCATTCCTTCCAGTTCTTCCCCACCTACCCTCCCATCCAGATCCACCCCTTTCTATCTCTCATTAGGAAACAAACAGGCTTCTCAGGGATAACAATAAAATATAATAAGATAAAACTAAACTAACACATCAGAATCGGACAGAAGAAACAGAAGGGAGAAAACTCAAGGCACAAGAAACATCGATGCAGAGACCTGCACTTTCCAACACTCAGCAATCCCATAAAATCACCAAATTAGAAGTCATACTGTGTATGCAAAAGAGAGACAAAAAATAAATTAAATCAAAATTAAAGTAAATAAAAAGAAGAAGCTGCCCTCACATGACATTACGAGACAAGGAACTTCCAGAGATAACACTGAGTTCATTTTCCATAGCTCATCTACTGCTGGGCATACAGCTTACCCTTAAGAGTAATTTGTTTCCCCAGTGAGACTCCCCTAGAGAAAATTCAATATTCATTTGCAAGTGGTTATCATTTAGAAATAGTTTCTGAGTTAGGGATGGGGAGGATATGTTCACTTCTCCTTTCATCTCTAGAACCCCATTTGATGCGGGCCCTGTTCAATGAACTATTGTTCATTGACTTAACAACTAATATCCATAGGTAAGCAATATACACCATATTTGTCTTTCTGGGCCCAGGTTTTACCTCACTCAGGATGATTTTTTTCTAGTTCAATCTATCTGTGAATTTCATGATTTCATTTTTTAACAGTTAAGTAATGTTCCATTGTATAAATGTACCACATTTTATCTGCTCATCTGTTGAGGGACATCTAGGTTATTCCCATTTTCTGGCTATGATGAACAGAGCGGTAATGAACATGGTTGGGCAAGTGTCTCTGGCAGTATGAAGCATCCTTGAGTATATGCCCAGGAGTGATATAGCTGGATCTTGAGTCAATCAATTTCCATCTTCCTAAGGAACTGCCACATTAAATTCCATAGTAGCTGAACAAGTTTGCACTAGCAAACTGGTTGAGAAAACATGATCCATACTTCTGCTGCATCCAAGAAACACATCTCAGCATCAAGGATAGACGTCACCTAAGTGTAACATTGCATGGGAAAAGATATTCTGAGCACTGTCATAAATCAAATGTACCTAATAGAAATCCACAGAACATTCCACCCAAACACTTGAGAATACACTTTCTCCTCGGCATCCCATCCATGGAACTTTCTCCAAAATTGACCACATATTAAGACACAAAGCAAATCTCAACAGATGTAAGAAAGTCGAAATACCATACTGCATCCTATCTGATCACCATGGATTAAAGTTAGATATCAGCAACAACAGAAAGTGTACAAGCTCAGAGACTAAACAGCTCACTACTGAGTAAAAATTGCCAAGACAGAAATCAAAAAGAAAATTAAAAGCCTTTCAGAATTGAATGGAGATGACAACTCAATATAACCAAAATCTATGGGAAAAAATAAAGGCCATTCTAAGAGGACAGTTTATAGCATTAAATGCCTACATTTAAAAAAAGAAAGACCTAGAGAGCTCTCATATCAGTAACACAGTGACACACCTGAGAAACTGAGAAATCAACAATATTGACAAACTCTTAGCCAAATTAACCAAAAAGTGGATAGAGAAGATCCAATTGATATAAAATTAAAGATAAAAATGGGAGACATCACAATGAACAACAAAGAAATTGAAAGAATGATAAGGATGTATTTTAAAATTCTGTACTCCACCAAATGGTAGAGCCTAAAAGAAATGAACGAATTCCTTGATTTATATAACCTACTGAAGTTAAATCAAGACAGAGTAAACAATTTAAACAGACCCATAACCTCTAGTAAAATAGAAGCAACAGTTAAGCCAACAACAGCAAAAATCCCAGGGCAAAGTGGTGGATTCAGCAAAGAATTCTACAAGAGTTTCAAAGAACTAACACCAATACTCTGCAAATTATTCTGCAACATAGAAGCTGAAGGAACATTTCTAAATTTTTTACAAAGCCACTATTACCTTGATACCAAAACCACACAAAGACCCAGCAACAACCACAACAACAATAGACCAGGAGTGTAGATCTAGAAATTATCAATAAAATATTTGCAATCCAAATTCAAGAACATGTGAAAAAGTTTATCCATCATTATCAAGTCTTTATCCCAAAGATGCAGAGTTAGTTCAACATACATAAATCATAAACATAATCCATAATATAAACAGATTGAAAGACATAATCATCTCATTATATGCAGAAAAGGTCTTTGACAAAATCCAATATCCCTTCATAATAAAAGTCCTGGAGAGACTAGGGATCAAAGGGACATACCTTGATGTAATAAAGGCAGTTTACAGAAAGCCCATGAGTAACATCATCCTAAATGAAGAGAAACTCAAAGCAACTCTGCTAAAATTAGGAACAAGACAGTAATGTCCACTCTCTCCATATCTATTCAATATAGTGCTTGAAGTCTTGTCTAGAGCAATAAGACAACTGAAGGAGTCAAGGGGACACAAATGAATAAGTCAAAGTATCCTTATTTACATATAATATGATTTTAAACACAAAAGACCCTAAAGAGTGCACTAGGAAACTTTGACAGCTTCAATAAACAATTTCAATAAAGTAGCAGGATTCAAACTTAATACACACACAAAATCAGTACCATTGCTATATACAGATGACAAGCAACTAAGAAAGAAATCAGGGAAACAGTACCTTTCAAAATAGCCTCAAAAAAAATTTGAGATAATTCTAGCCAAGCAAGTGAAAGACTTGTGTAATAAAACTATAGGGCATTGAAGAAAATATATCAAGAGAGGGAAAGATCTCCTCTGCTCATGTATCAGAAGGATCAAGGTTGTAACAATGGCCATCCTACCTAAAGCAATATACAGATTCAATGCAATCTGCACACAAGTGCCAACACAATTCTTCACAGAAATTGAAGAAAACAATCTCCAACTCCATGTGGAAACACAATAAGGGCAATGGTGATGCATATCTTTATTTCCAGCACTCGAGAGGCAAAGGAAAGTGGACCTCGTGAATTTGAGGCCAGCCTGGTCTATAGAGCAAATCCCAGGACAGCCAGGATTACACAAAGAAACCCTGTCTTGAAAATAAAAATCAAAAACAAAAATACAATAAAAACCAGGATAGCTTAAACAATCCTGAATAATAAAAGAACTGCTGGAGATATCACTATTCCTAATTTCAAGACGTACTTCTGAGATATAGTAATAAAAACAGCGTGGTGTTGGCATTAAAACAGACACATTGATAAGTGGAATCAAAGTGAAGACCCAGACATTAGTCTACACACTTACAGATACCTGATATTTTACAAAGCCAGAAATATAAACTGTAGGAAAAACATCTTCAACAAATTGGTGCTGGTCAAACTGAATGTCCACATGTAGAAGAATGCAAATATTTATCACCATGAACAAAACTCAACTCCAAATGGATCAAGGATCTCAACATAAGGCCAGACACACTGTATCTGATAGAAGAAAAGTGGGGAATAGGATTGAACTCTGGCACAGGAAGGACTTTCTGAGCAGAACACTATACCATAGGCACTAAAATCTACAATTAATCCATGGAACTTAACGAAACTGCAAAGCAAAGAACATCATCAAGATGGCAGCCTGCATAGTGGGAAAAACTCCTTAGCAATTATACAGCTGAGAAAGGGTTATTATCTGAAATATATATATAACTAAAATAACATCAAGAAAACATAGTCCAACTAAAAATGGGGTATAGAGCTAAATAAACAATTCTCAAAAGATGAAAAACAAATGATTGAGGAACAAAGAATTAGTCAATATCCATGACTATTAGGAAAATGCAAATTAAAACTTTTTTGAAGTTTCATCTTACTCCAGTCAAGTTCAATAAAAACAAATCCAAAAAAAAAAAAAAGGACAGCTCATGATGGCAAGAATGTGTGGGGTTGCTGGTGGGAGTGCACACTTGTACAGCCACTGTGGAAATTAGTGTGGCAGTTCCTCGGGAAGCTGGGAGTAGATCTACCTCAAGATCCATTTATACCACTCCTGTGCATATACCCAAAGGACTCTACATCTCACTAAAAGACACTTGCTCATCCGTGTTCATCGCTCTCTATTCATAATAACCAAGAACTGGAGACAGCACAGATGTCCATCAACTGATTAATGGATAACAAAAATATGGTACATTTACACAATGGAATATATTCAGCTGTTAAGAAACATGAAATTTGCAGGAAAATGGATAGAGCTAGAAACAATGATCCTGAGTGAGGTAACCCAGACTCAAAAAGACAAACATTGAATGTGTTCTCCTACATGTAGGTGTTACCTTTTAAACTCTTGATATGTGTGCTACAATCCAAATAATCACAGAGGTCAGGTGGCTAGCAAGACACCAGGGGGGGAAGGGCTCCTCGGAAGGGGAAATAGCATGTAGTGTTATAAAGAGATAAAGAAGAAACTAGAATAGAGGAATTCAATCAGGAGGGGGAAGTGAGGCAGGAACATGGGGAGGAACAGTGAATGCTAAATGTCTTTTGAAAAACTATATGGAAACCTACTAATGTAGAAGCTTCCCACAATATACACGTATGTGAAAGGAATCTAAGAGGCATCATTATATGATAGGGGAGAGAGTGTCCCAACTAGACATCTACGGCCAGGAATGGGCTATCTCTTGTTGAGCCGAAAGGGTCCCATTGACTCCTACACATAATAGGCTATTCCCAAGGCTAGTAGTTACTTCCACAACCTGATGGTAATGCCTTATTGATGAAGACACCAGTTCTTATGTCATTAGACACAGAGAAATAAGCTCGTGCCCAGCTAGAAGCTTCACCCCTACTGACTAGCATCTGTGCTGCTGGAAGGTGCTCTGTACACTACCAGAGAAGAGCAATCATCAATATTACCCAGGTACAAGCCCTACAACCTATAACAGGGACCTGCCTGTGAGATACACTATTCTAATAGTAGCACAAATGTTATGGAGGTAACCAACCACTTGTTTATTGGATTAGGGGCTCATTCCATGAGATGGAACTCATACCTGACATTGGTCAAGTGGCAAGAACCTAAGACAAATAATCGCTCATGGGCCTAGGAGAAAAGCTGGTAGTATTAAGCTGCTAAAGAAACATAGCAATAAAATGACTCCTAATGACATACTACCATAGATCACTACGTCACTCAACCCTCATCAGAGACACTTCTTCTTGCAGTAGGTGGGGATTAACGCAGAGACCCACACTTGGACAATGTAAAGGCAGTGAGCGACTTTGGAGCACTCATTCCTAAATAGGATGTCTTCATCAAACCCCTCACCTCAGAGCTCAGGAATCTAAGCAGAATAGGAGGCAGAAAGCTTGTAGGAGCCAGAGAGGATGGATGACTCCAAGGAAACAGTGTCTCTCAGACACAGGACTGATGCACCTATTAATTCACAGAGACTGTGAAAGCACGTACAAGACCTGCAGATGTTCAAAGCAGACAAAATCCGAGCACTAAGAAGGGGAAGCAGACATGGCCGCATCCTTCACCAATAAGCTGTTTGTAGTTTGGTTCCTGCTAGAATAGGTCTGAGACCTTCGGCCCTCAATTCCCCTCTGTATACGACTATGTGGATTTTGGGCTATAAAATTCCCATGTAGAATCAGAAGTGGGGATTACCTTAGTGTGGGTTCCTCTCCTTTTTTAGCAGCATGAAGAGATGACATGGTGACAGAACATTAATGGGACATTTCTGCGTCAGCCTCTAAGTTTTTTGGTCCAGCTCTGGATCCTTCTGCCTCATCACAGCAGCCCAGACACACACTGTCATCCAGTGGGGTGGAAGGGCCACATCCCTCAAGAAACACATGAGTGGGCAGCATAGGTGACCACCAGCCCTAAACAGCCACGGTGACCATTCTCTCGATGTCCTCCCATCCTCTGGAGCCTTCTCTCCCATGAATCCTCTTCGCTTTGGAAGAACACCAGGGAAACTTTAGCACGGAAGGCAAGCAGGTCCTTCTCTGATCCTGCCTTGAATTTCCAGATTTTTAAACTGTGCTGATGCTGAGCTGGAGCCAAGTAAAAATTCCAGGATGATGGAACCATTTTAATAGGCCTGCTCCATGTGCTAGTGAGAAGATAGACGAGAACTGTGTGACCCCCACAACGTTTCCTGCGAGAGAAAAGGTGCAGGTCTCTTGGCCATCCCTAGTTCTAGAAATCTAAATGCAACTTTTAGGTGATGGGGTACTCCTCAGACACCCCATCTTAAGTGCTTATCAGATGCACTTGGCAAACAAGACCGTGGTTCCCTCTGCTTTCCCTTCCTGTAAAAGAGCAGAGACTGTATGTCTGAGGCCCGAGTATGTCTGAGGCCCCCGTACATCAGAGGCCCCCGTACGTTGAAGCCCCAGTATGTCGGAGGACCCTGTATGTTGGAGACCCCAGCACGTCGGAGGCCCCTGTACTTCAGAGGCCCCTGAATGTTGGAGGCCTCTGATGCCTCCTATCAAGTGGAAACAAAAGTAAACTAGCTATCACCACTGGGAACCACTTTCCTGCCTAGGTTTCCTCCTCTATCTGAAGCATGTTATCCCTGTTTATCAAACAAAGGTTTGACCTAACAAGAGGTAGAGAAAGTTAAGAGCTACGTGAGCATAAAACATAGCCGTGACAGATATCAGATATAAGAAATTCTACCTCCTGAAAGATGTCCACATGGATAAAGTAGATCCCATGATAAAGGAGATGCTACTATAACTACAGTGGTAGGCACTTGGAGAAACACCACCTGTGTTGTGCCTGGGCAGGGATCTAGCAAAGACTCCTGGCTCCTCTGGCTGTTTCTGTGGACCCTTGGATGCCAGCTGGGCCCTGTAAACAAAGATAACACCACATCCTGGGCCCCAGTGCTGCACTTAGCTGGCCAGGGAGGCTCTCTCCTGCTTCATTAAAGCCATGTTAAGATGCCCTTCACCCCTCTATGTTATTATAAGTAATAGAATGAGCGTGTAATTACCACCTCTGCCTCGATCTGGAACAGTTCGGAAAGCTGCCCCTGGCTCCCAGCATTGGAGAGAGAAAGAACCTGAGCTGGCGGGTTCAGTGGCTCCCCTAAGGTCAGGACACTGCAGGGGGACACTCAGAGCTTAAATTCAGACCAGCTCACCCATGGCTTCCCTGGCTCACAGTGAAGTTTGGGATCTAAAGTCACCTTCCAGGTCCTGGCAGCCACCACCTCAGCACATCCAAGTGTGACCTGGGACAGCCTCTCTGGTCCGCATCCTAATTTACTACGGCTATAGCAAAATGCCTGAAGTTAAGACATTTTCAATGAAAATGAGGGGGAAGCATTGGGAGGGAGGGAGGGAAGGAGAGAGGGAGGGAGGGAGAGGGAGGGAGGGAGAGAAGGTTATCCATTTTCTTTGGGTCAGGTTCTCCCACTGGCCTGCACTTATCAGTTAGGTAAGGACAGCTGAACTGCTGACCCTAAAGATCATCTCTGTCTCTGCCTCCCCAGCTCAGGGATTACACGTGTACACCACCTGCTCTAGGGTGCTGTCTATTGCTGAGAGAACATACCAACCAAAAGCATCACGAGTGTCTTAGTCACTGTTCTCTTGCTGTGAAGAGACACCATGACCAAGACAACTCTTAGGAAAGAAGTCACTTAACTGGGGCCTTGCTTACAGTTTCAGAGGGTCCTACCATGATGATCAGGCAGACAGATGATCATGAAGCAGACAGGCATGGTGCTGGAGCAGCAGCTGAGAGCTTTACATCCTGATTTCTAAGCAGCAAAGCAGAGAGACACTGTGCCTAGCTTGGCCTTTTGAAACCTCAAAGCCCACCCCACCACCACCACCACTACCACCACGACCACTCCATGATACTCTTCCTTCATCAATGACATACATACTGTAACAAGACCACACTTCCTAATCCTTCTCCATGGTGACTAAGCATTCAACTATATGAGCCTATGAGGGCCATTCTTTTTTTGTTTTGTTTTGGTTTTTGTTTTGTTTTTTTCAAGACAGGGTTTCTCTGTGTAGCTTTGGTGCCTGTTCTGGATCTTGCTGTGCATACCAGGCTGGCCTCGAACTCACAGAGATCTGCCTGGCTCTGCCTCAGGAGTGCTGAGATTAAAGGTGTGTGCCACCACAGCCCCAGCTTGAGGGCCATTCTTATTCAAACCACCACATCAAGGGAGGAAAGAGTTCATGTCAATTTACAGGTTCCCTTCATTGAGAGAAGCCAGGACAAAAGCCCAGGCTAGGAACCTGGAGGCAGGAACTGAAGCAGGAAGCATGGAGAAGTGCTGCTTACTAGCTTGCTCAGCTACCTCCTTATACAACTCAGGCCCATCTACACAGGGATGGCATCACCCATGGTGTGCAGGGCCCTTCTACATTTATTACCAATCAAGAATAACAGTCCACAGACATGGCCACAGGCCAATCTGATAGAGGCAATTCTTCAGCTGGGGTTTCAACTTCCTAGGTGTGTTAAGCCGACAATGAAGGTTGGCCATCCCACCGCCATACCTGGCATTCCATATGAGGTCAGAGGATTAGATACAGGTCCTTCGCTTACAAGACAGGTGCTCTTCCCAGCCTCTTGACCCTAGACTTGATGAAGCTAGGCTTGGGAAGACGGTTCTTGTGCCTGGCAAGTCCAAATAGGACAATTTCAGCATCCTGTTGAAGGGACCCTGGCTGCATGACAACAAGGCAGAAAAATGGAAAGAAACTTGGCAGGGTACGGGAAGGACCAGGCACATGGAGGCCTCACTTCACAATCCCAGTATTCCACCCCAACTCCCTGCCTGTCGACTCTCTCTGAATTTCGTTCTGGCGAGACTGGGTGTATTCAGGGCGGTGTGGCTGGAGATGACACGGTCTAACTCTGTAGTGATCTCCCTGCCTTGCTCAGCTGGAATCCACTCTCAAAGCTCACACACTCCAAAAGACCAGCATTATTCTCTTACAGGAGCTCTGCCCCTGAAGAACCTCCACCTGGGCCACACCTCTTCAAGGGGCTCCTACCTCAATACTGCCATGCTGGGGGCCAAGCTTCCAGCACACAGACCTCTGGAGGACACACCCAAACTATCCCCACTCAATAGCAGGACCTCTTGGGGGACAGGTGACTGCTGTGGTCGGAGGGCACTTCATGTCCCCTCAAGTGATTCCAGCAGGGTCCCTGACCACAGAAACAGCAGGTCAGGCATAGGGAGTTCATATCTTCCATAGAGCTCTCCCATGGGGTCAGGCCATTGTTGGACCCTCACCAGTAGGTCAGCATGTGGCTCTATTAGGGGCCTTTATAACTTGTCTGGTAAGAGAATGAGCCATTTTAGGGGGCAGATGTGGAGTTCTGTTCCCTCCAGGATATGCATCTGACCAAATAGCTCCTAGCTGGTGATGGAAGCCTTCCTTAGGCCAAGGAAGTTTCCTTAGAGCTAGAAACCCATCACACTGTGTGTGTGTGTGTGTGTGTGTTCACGCTCATCTAAGGCAGAAGGTTCAGTGATCTGCTCTTCCAGTAACTTAATGAAAGGTCTGAGCCCATCCGTCTAAGTCTCTTGCTCTCCCTCAAGCTAACTCTATGTCTCTATTTCATAATATACCAATTTGTCGGTCATTAGCCTCACGTTAAAGTGTGTACATTAGTTAAATATAATTCACCTCTTTCTGATCCTATTAGCTGATAAAAAAAGCATTAGCAAATTGTCACACGTTTAAATGACCGTGTAATAGGTATTGGTTTTAATTGCTGGGGCCTAAGTGGCCATTATAACAACGTGTTTTGCTTCATAAGTCAGGTAGCTCCCCTCAAGCTCTCTGAGGAGGGGAGCTTGAAACTCGGCTGCAGCAGGGATTAGACAGATGCTCATATCCTGCTGTGAACAAGTACCTGGGACTCCAGTATTTTGACAGTAACCTCGGGAGTCTTTGTTGTTGTTGTTATAAAATAGTCATAACATAAAAATCACCCTATAACCATTTCAAGCGTACAATTCAGTGGCACAGGGATAGCCACACTGCTGTGTGACTATGCTACCTGAATCCGTCTCCTAGGGCCTTCTCATTTTCCCTACAGAAACATTTTACCTATTAAACAACTCATCCTTCTCACCCCAGCCTTGGAAATTGGTATCCCATGTTTTTTTTTTTTTTTTTTCTGTGAATGTGATTCCTCTGGGCACCTCCTGCAGAGGCAGAGTATAATTTGGTCCTTTTGTGGCTGCCTTCACTTAGTGCATGTCTTCAAGTCTAATGCACACAGTGGCAAGTCTCAGTATCCCCTTCCCTATTAAAGCTGAATAATATTCCTTCATATGTCTATGTAACAAGTTGTTTATCCATCCATCCATTCATGCACAGACACCCGATGGCTTCCACATTTTAATGATGGCAAATAATGCTGCTGTCGGCCTCCGAGTTTTCGTTTTGCTTTAGGTTGTAACTCTTTTATTCCTTCCCTTCTTATCTACAGATAGTTTACTCTCCTCAGGGATTGACATTAGATTTTGCTGTGACCCCTCAGTAATTCAGTTAGAGTGCCTACGCAACATGAGATCTGATGTCAATATGAAAGACTAAGTCCCAATGTCCTGTGCAGATCACAATATCATTCACAGGAGGCTCACCCACCCACTGAAGAATCCAGGTTTGACCCTCTCCCGTTTAAAAAGATGTGTAAGCACCCACCCAAAGCTATTTTCAGCCTCCATGGGAATTCTTGAAACTCATCTTTACACTGTGTGGGTAACTCTGTTCTAGATCATTTGCTTCTGCAAACCTTGAAAGTCAACCGTTTTCCTCCCAGAGCATTGGTTAAAATTCATGAGTCCCTGATCACTTCTGGTTTAACAACACTGTGCAGCTGTATGTCTCAACTTCACAGAACCCCCAAAGGACTGTGGTGGTCAGGAGCAGAGCATATGGTGCTCATGCCTCAACTTCACAGAACCCCCAAAGGACTGTGGTGGTCAGGAGCAGAGCATATGGTGCTCATGCCTCAACTTCACAGAACCTCCAAAGGACTGAGGTGATCAGGAGCAGAGCATATGGTGCTCATGTCTGGACTTCACAGAACCTCCAAAGGACTGAGGTGGTCGGGAGCAGAGCATATGGTGCTCATGCCTCAACTTCACAGAACCCCCAAAGGACTGTGGTGGTCAGGAGCAGAGCATATGGTGCTCATGCCTCAACTTCACAGAACCTCCAAAGGATTGAGGTGGTCAGGAGCAGAGCATATGGTGCTCATGCCTCAACTTCACAGAACCTCCAAAGGACTGAGGTGATCAGGAGCAGAGCATATGGTGCTCATGTCTGGACTTCACAGAACCTCCAAAGGACTGAGGTGGTCGGGAGCAGAGCATATGGTGCTCATGCCTCGACTTCACAGAACCTCCAAAGGACTGAGGTGGTCGGGAGCAGAGCCTACGGTGCTCACTTGGGACATGGAGAAGATTCAAGACAGAAAGGGGAAAGAGAGGTGGGGACTTTCCCATCCTGTGCAAGAGTCATTTTCCAGTGTCTTTGTCCCTGATCACTGGCAGCTTTAGCCAGGAACCAACCCCGACCACTGCTGTACCCAAACCTTCTCCCACATTGCTGCATACCAATACATGTTCTGTGTTCCAGGCAGACCTTCTGTGCAGGGATATGCACTCATTCCTTCCTTTCAGGAAAATTCCAAGAACACACAAATGCACACAAATGCACACACATACACAAACACACACACACACACACACACACACACACACACACACACACACACACCAGCCGAGGGCAACAGTGCTGGGAACTGAGCTCAGGGCCTCTGTAACAACAGTATTCACTCTTAAATTCTGAGCCGTGTCTCTAGCCAGCTCCCTCACCTATGGTCATTTCGAGTCATGTTTCAAGGATAGTTGCTTCCTCTGACCTAGTATGTTTTGTCTTCAAGGAGACTCATGGAAGACAGTGAAAAGCACAGGTTGTTCATAACTTTGAGATTGCCTCATTGGACTGAGAAAGAAATCCCAGAATTCTAATTTGAGGCTGATCATTCATAAAGCTGAATCCAGCATCAGGAAAAAAGGAAACTGAATCCCTAGGAAACGCTTTAGCAGTTTTTTGTCCTGGTACGATGGCTCAGTCACTGTGGGAAAAACAGACTCATGCTCTGAACTCAGAAGGGTTTCTCTATAGCTGGATACAGATGCTGAATGGAGACATTTGGGGAATTAAGTGATATATCTCATCTGTTTGCCCAATGGATGTAAGCATAAGAATCATGGAATAAATCCATGCCTCTGGAGCACTGAAGAGATGTTTAAATAAAATGGAAAAAAAGGTTGGAGTGATGCAAACATACTCTGCTGGTTTATTGACTTTGTTTCTCACACAGTAACCCACAACCGATAGTTTCTTCATTTTTGTGAAATATTTTTACTATAAGGTATCAATTCTCAGATCACAGGTTTGATTTTCCATGTCACATGAGTGCCTGTGCTCCAGCACACTGCGTGTTTTCTGAATCCCTAGAAACACCTACCTCTGAGTCAGTCCCAGGTTCTCAGCCCTTTTACATGTGAATTCACCCCAAGAGGTCTTTCTCCTCTAAATTGGTTTCTCATTCTTTTCTTCCTCCATATTTTTGTTCTAAAAGTGGACCCATACATGTAATTCCAGCCTCCTTCCATCACACATTGCCAAGCAGGTGTGTCTATTTCAAGGTCTCCCATACCTAAGAATCTCTGAGATGGAAAGCAATCAAATACAGTGATTCAAAGCAAGGTGCAGATGAGATCTACTATGCATTATGGACCCTCTTTTATTATAATGGCCTTCTTGCCATCCTTCCTAAGTGGGGTTTGGGTGAAATTGCCTGGATCGGGGTTTGATTTATTGGATTTCTTTATTTACTTATTTGTTTATTTTGAGATAGGTCCTCACCATGTAGCTCTAGCTAACATGGAACTTGTAGCTATGTAGACCAGGCTGGCCTTGAACTTAGAGAAATATGTCTGCCTCTGCCTCCTGAGTGCTGGGATTAAAGGCACATGAGGAAAAAGTCCATCCCCTTCATTGATTTATTTTCAATCAAGTATCCTAGAACATGCTGCTGAGCTTGGTCCAATCACAATGAAGATCAACTCTTATCTCAGACCATTTTAAGAAGAGTAATTCCCTTTTTTCTTTTTTTTTCTTTCTTTTTTTTTTTTTTTTTTTTTTTTTGGTTTTTTGAGACAGGGTTTCTCTGTGTAGCTTTGCGCCTCTCCTGGAACTCACTTGGTAGCCCAGGCTGGCCTCGAACTCACAGAGATTCGCCTGGCTCTGCCTCCCAAGTGCTGGGATTAAAGGCGTGAGCCACCACCGCCCGGCTCCCTTTTTTCTTTTGTGAGGATGATATAATATCTATGAGTTGACATCCTAAGAACCATGGACTACCAAGAAAGTTACCCTAGAAGAGGCTGACGAGGGAAGTTGAGAGAGAGGAGGAGGGAAGGGTTGTGGAAAAAATTGATCCAGGGCCCCAGCCAAATACACCAAAACCATATTGGGCCCACCATTTGAGCCACGAGATTATATTTACTCAAACAAGTGTCAAGTGTCTTTTCTATAATTTTCAAACAAAAGCGTTCTAACTGACCCAGTATAAAAAGTACTCAACAAATAGAAGCTATTGTTGTCAGCTCAAGTGGTTAAAATGTGCAATGAAAGAGAGTGTGCCTCTGTCCCCCCCCATCCCCATTCTCTTGTCCTCAGTCTGTGTGTGTGTGTGTATGTGTATTTTACAAAACATGCAGTACTCAAATGAGCCTGTTTCCATAGGAACACATAAAACCACTGTGCCCTGCCCTAGGATTCTGCAGGCGACCCTCAACATATAAACCACAGCCCAACTTAGCCAACCATGATACATCCTGGTCCTACATCCAAAGCAACTACATTCAAAGGCAGAGCCCACTACTACAAAGTAGTAACTTGAAACTACATCTCTCCACTTTCCTCTCAACTGATCAAGCGAGAATGCTGTTGCTCTGCCATAGAGCCCACAGCCCCAGGGCTCTGCACAGACTCCATGCTAGCCACTCAGTGTCCTTCTTATGTGTACAGAAGCTTAAGCCTTTGGATTCCAAATCAGGAAGAACTAAGGCCGTGTCCAGCTTTCTGATAAGATGTGGCCTCCAGAAAATCAGAGGCCCAGGATCTTCTTAAGGCCTCCTTGTATGGCTTACCTTTTATGCTCAATGGGAAGAAGAGAAAGAGCAGCCTATGGGCTTCACCTCTTACTGCTCAGGCTGCCCTCTGAGATGCTGAGGCAAGGTATAGTATGTGCCCGAGCTAGATCCCAGGTATGTGTGAGTTTCCTCCAGTGCATTTACAGATCACTGAGTCACCCGTCAGCTGGCTGGTGTCCATTCACTCTCTCCAGACAGAAATTAATTCCCATTTATTAATTCAGTATTAGAAACCTTTGCTGTTGCCAAATTTTAATGACACCCCTGCCTCCCTGCACCACATTCAGTTATATGGTGGTAACTCACATCTTAAGAAACTGTGCAGCAGACTCCAACCACAGAATTTGGTACCCAGACCTCCTACATCCTTATAAAACCCTCCAGATCTAGTCCCAGAACTATAGCAAGTGCCCTGGCCTAGTCTGACCACCCAGCCTGTGCCACAGCCAGACTCCAATCTTCCACCAGGACTGACCCTACCTGCAACCACCAACAAGTCCCTTCTGTGCTACTCAACCAATCCACTTAGTGCCTAGACTTCCCAGGTCCTCCTTCAGGGTCTAGCCTGGTGTATCTCCCTGAAATCCCAGTCCATGCTTTGTCTGCAACCTGCAAGGTCTAGCCTGGGCCTGCCCAACAACCAGTGCACCTGCTTGGTGTGGACTCCCCTGCTTACACTGCAAAGGAGCTCTGGGCTTCAGCCAGGACCTACCTATCCCCAATCCATAAGACCCTCCAAAGCCATATCCAACCTTTCTACCAAGCCAGATCTACCCCAACACTCCAGCTTGAAACAGGAAGCACATTTTGCACATTGACTTCATTCCACCCAAGACCCTAACCTCTAGACCCAAAGCACCCACATGATCTCTCCTCCATCCCAACCTATTCTGTCCAGAACAGATTAGAACAAAAAAAGTCCACATGCCCAGAACATATCACAAAAAAATGACAATATGGGATATCAAGCCAGTATCATCTCCCTAGAACCTACCAATGCTATAGAAATGTTTGCCAATGAGAATTAACTAAATGAATCCCAGCATGCAGAATTTAAAAGAACAATCATAAATGTCATCAAAGAATTCAAGGAGTTTAAAGAAGACACAAAGAAACAGCTTAATGAGGTTAAGAAGAAAGGGCTTGAGGAGAATAAATGCCTGAGTGATGCCCAGGAAAACACAAACAAAGCTGATGGAAATGAAGGCAATCTAGGACTTGAGAACAGAAGTCAGTAAGGAGCTAGAAACATTAAAAAGGACTCGAGCTGAAATGAAGGTAGAATTGAAAAACCTAATAACTCAACTAGAAAACTCAAAGGAAAGTTGTAGAAATATGATGAATCAAATAGAAGATAGGATATTAGGACTCAAAGATAAAGTAGAGGCTCCAGATCAAATAAGCAAGGGTTATGAGAAAATTTAAACACTGAAAAGGAACACAGAGAAAATGTGGAACACCACAAAACTACCAAACCTAATTCAAATTATACACATAGATAAGGGAGAAGAATCTCAAGTTAATGACATAGAACAGCTCTTCAAGATCATAGAAGAAGCCAGGCAGTGGTGGTGCATGCCTTTAATCCCAGCATCAGAAGGCAGAGGCAGGCAGATCTCTGTGAGTTTGAGGCCAACCTGGTTTCCAAAGCAAGTTCCAGGAAAGGCACAAAGCTACACAGAGAAACCCTGTCTGGGGAGGCAGGGGGGAGATCATAGAAGAAAACTTCCCCAAAATAAAGGAAGACATACCCATAGAAATACAAGAAGTTCACAGAATAGCAGATAGACAGATTAGAAAAGAAAATCCCCAGGTATATTATCGTTAAAATGCTAAGTATACATAACAAAGAACATGTGTTAAAAATTGTAAGAGGAAAAAATGCAAGTCACATATACAGGAAAACCCACCAGAATAACAGCTGATTTCTCTGTGGACACTTTGAAAGCCAAAGAGCCTGAAGCACTACATTCCAAGTCCTAAAAGACTATGATAGACAAACTGGATTAATATACCCAGCAAAACTATCTGCCATGACTGGATAGCCAAACCAGATTAATATACCCAGCAAAACTATCTGCTGTGACTGAAGGAGAAAGAAAAACTTAAAGCCTAAATAAAATACAGGAAGTACTATTGTGGGTGAAGAGGTGAACCAGCAAAGCCAAGAAACTATGGAAATGAATAGGAAGCTATAGTTATGAAAATACAGAGAGAGGAACACAAAAACAACAAAACAATGACCACAATTAACACACACATTTCAGTAATCATTTTAAATATTAGTAGCCTCAGTTGTCCAATCAAAAGACACAGAGTGACTGAGTGGATCAAGAAACAAAATCCATCTATCTACTGTCTATAAGAAACACATTTGATCTTTAAAGATAGGGACTACCTCAGAGCAACAGGATGGACAAACGGACTCGAACCAAATAGGACCAGGAAGGAAGCAGACATTGCTATCCTAATGACTAACAAAATAAACTTCAAATTATAACTACTCAGAAGAGACAAAGAAGGACACTTCTTTCTAATCAAGGCAACAGATAACCGAGAAGACAGTACTACCCTAAACATATAGGCACCGAACTCTAGGGTACCCAATTTCATTTTTTTAAAATGTACTACTGGATTTAAAGACACCGATTACCATCAATCCATTAATCATAAATGATTTCAATGCCCTACTTTCTCCAATAGACAGGTCATCTGGACAAAAAAAATTGACAGAAAAATATCAGAATTAATTGACATAACACATCAAATGGGCTTAAGAGACTATTTCACCCAAACCTCATGTCTTAGTAAGTGTTCTATTGCTGTGAAGAGACACCGTGACCATGGCAACACTTATAAAGGAAAGCATATAATCGGGGCTGGCTTACATTTCAGAGGTTTAGTTCATTATCATCATGGTGAGAAGCATGGCAGCATACAGGCAGACATGGTACTGGTGAAGGAGCTCAGAGTTCAACATCCAAATCCGCAGGCAGCAGGAAGAGAGAAACACTGGGCCTGGCTTGAGCTTCTGAAACCTCAAAGCCCATCCCAGTGACTCACTTCCTCCAACAAGGCCAAACCTATTCCAGCAAGGTCACACACCTGCTAATAGTGCCACTCCCTGGTAACCAAGCATTCAGACCTATAAGCCTATGGGGCCATTCTTAGTCAAACCACCACACACCAAAATGAACATTCTACTCAACAGCAAACAGAAGCTTTTTGAAAACAGACCATATCCTGGGACACAAAACAAATTTTAAAAGATTGAAATTACTCCTTGTAGCCTATCCAGCCACAAATAAAATTTAAAAATTGACAGAAAAAAAAAAACTTTAGTAAATATACAAACTTATAGAGAATAATCAACTTGTTACTGAATGATGATTGGGTCAAAGAAAAAGTAAAGAAAGAAATAAAAATCTTCCTAGAATTAAATGAACATGAAAACACAGCACAACAAACCTCTGAGACACATTGAAAGCAGTCCTGTGATGGAAAATTATAGCTCTGGGTGCCTACATTAAAAAATCAGAAAAAGCACAAATAAATGATTTAATGGTATCATTAAAAACTCAAAAAGTCGCCGGGCATGGTGGTGCATGCCTTTAATCCCAGTACTCGGGAGGCAGAGCCAGGCGGATCTCTATGAGTTTGAGGCCAGCCTGGCCTACAGAGTGAGATCCAGGACAGACACCAATGCTACACAGAGAAACCCTGTCTTAAAAAATAAAAACAACAAACAAACAAAAATAATAAAAATTAGAACAGAAATCAATGAAATAGCAACAAAGAAAATAATACAAAGAATCAATGAATCTAAGAGTTATTCTTTGGGAAGATAAATGAGATTGGCAGACTCTTAACCTAACTAATCAAAAGAAAGAAAGAGAGGCCCCTTTAACAGAATCAGAAATGAACAAGGAACCATTATAACAGACACAAAGAAATCCATAAGAATATAAAGGAATATTTTTATTTATTTCTTTTTTTGGGGGGGGGTTTCAAGACAAGGTTTCTCTGTGTAGCTTTGCACCTTTCCTGGAACTCGCTTTGGAGACCAGGCTGGCCTTGAACTCACAGAGATCCGCCTGCCTCTGCCTCCCGAGTGCTGGGATTAAAGGCGTGCGCCACCACCGCCCGGCCCAGGAATATTTTTAAAACCTGTACTCCATTAAGCTAGAAAATCTAAAAGAAATGGAAAAAATTCTAGATTCAGCCAAACCACCAAAATTAAATCAAGAAGGAGTCAATAGCCTAAACAGACCCATAACAAATGAGAGATTGAAATAGAAATAAAGAAAAAAAACTAGAATCAGATGGATTCAGAGCAAAATTATACTAGGCATTCAAAGAAGATGTACAGTCAATCCTTCTTAAACTATTCAAAGAGAGAGAGAGAGAGAGAGAGAGGAGAGGAGAGGAGAGGAGAGGAGAGGAGAGGAGAGGAGAGGAGAGGAGAGGAGAGGAGAAGAGAAGAGAAGAGAAGAGAAGAGAAGAGAAGAGAAGAGAAGAGAAGAGAGAGAGAAGGAGCACTTCCAAACTCAAAATTCCTTCTATGAAGCCTGTATCACTTTAATATCCAAACCAGGTAAAGACAACAAAAAAAGAAAAGAACTGGCTAATACTCCTGATGAACATAGATTCAAAATTACTCAATAAAATACTTACAAACAGAATGCAGACATATATCAAAAAGATTATCCATCATGATCAAGTTGGCTTTTATCCCTGAAATGCAAAGGTGCTTCAACATACTCAAGTCAATAAATGTAATAAACCACATAAATGGACATGAGATGGTCACAGGATCATCTCAATAGCTGCAGAAAGTGCCTCTGAAAAACATGGTTTCATAATTAAAAAGTCCTAGAAAATGTAGGGTGAGAGGGGACATACCTCAACACAATAAAATCGATATATATATAAGAAACCCACAGCCAACAGCATCCTGAATGGAGAAAAGCTTGAAGCAATCCCACTGAACTCAGGAGTGAGACGAGGATGTCTACTATCTCCACTCCTTCTCAAATTGTGCTTGAAATACTAGCTGGAGCAATAAAGCAAGAGGAGGAAATTAAAGGATACAAACAGAGAAAGAAGTCAAACGGTCCTTATTTGCAGATGATATGATGCTATACATTAGGGATCCCTAAAATTCTAGTGGAAAACTCCTAGAAATGATAAATTCAGTGATGTAGTAGAAAACAGAGTCAATTTGCATCAATCCAACGCTTTTCTACACACCAAAAACATACAGGGAAGGAGGTCATGGACACATTCGCAGTAGTATCACATAAAATAAAGTATCTATGAATAAACCTAACCCAGAAAGTGAAGAACCTCTACTCCTAAAACTTTAATGCTCTAAGAAGGAGATTGAGAAAGACACAAAAAGTGGAAAGACATCCCATCCTCATGGACTGGTAAAATTAACATTGTGAAAATGACCATTTTACCGAAAGCTATTTGCAGATTCAAAGCAACACTAATCAAAATCCCTTCATCACACTTCACAAAAAATGGAAAAAGCTATCCTAAAATTCTTATGGAACCACAAAATACCCCAGATAACCAACACAATCCTCAACAAAAAGAACAATGCTTGAGGAATTATCATTCCAGATCTTAAAATATAGTACAGAGCCATAGTAATAAAAACAATACAGTGGTGGCACAAAAAGAGACATATAGACCAATGGAACAAAATCTAAGACCCAAACATGAGCACGTGTAGTAACTTCAGCCACTTAATATTTGACAAAGTTGGAAAAGAATATGCTGAAGAAAAGAAAGCATCTTCAGCAAATGGTGCTGAGGAAACCGGATGCCCACATGCAGAATGAAATTAGACCCTTATCTATCACTTCATACAAAAACTAAATCAGAATAGATCAAAGACCTATATATGAAACCTGGACCGCCATAGGACTCCATTTGACCAGAAATTAGAGCAATAATTGCCAAGTGGAACTTCATCAAACCAAAAAGTTCCTGCACAGCTAAGAGAAAAAACAGCCTGATAAAGAGGAAGCCCAAGAATGGAAAAGAATCTTTGTCAGCTAGACATCTGACAGGATTGATATCTAGAATATACAAAGGACCTTTTTAAAGGGAAACAAAAAAAATAACCCATTCAAAAAATGGGCCTGGGGCATGGAAAGAGAGTTCTTGGAAGAAAAACAATGGCTAAAAAATATCTCAAAAAATATTCATCATCCCTAGCAATCAAGGAAATGCAAATGAAAACAACTTTGAGATTTCATCTTACCCCTGTCAGAATGGCAACGATCAACAAGTCAACTAACAAATGCTGGAGGGGATCCAGGGCAAAGGGAATGCTCATTCGGTGTTTGTGACTGCAAACTGGTCCAGCCACTCTGGAAATCAGTGTGGAAAATTCTCAAAAACCTAAATGTAATCTACCATATGGCCCTGATATACCACTCTTTAGCATATGCCCAAAGTACTCAACATCCTACTCCACAGATACTTGCTCAAACATATCCATTGCTGCTCTATTCACAATAGATAGGAAATGGAAACAACCTAAATGTCCTTCAACCAAAGAATGAATAATGAAGACGTGGTACTTATGCACCATGGAATACGATTCAGCTGTAAAGAAAAATGAAGTTATGAACTTCGCAGGTAAATAGTTTGAACTAGAAATAATCATATTAGATAACGTAACCCAGACCCGTAAAGACAAATGTCAGATGTTCTTTCTTACTGGAGGCCCCTGGCTCGAGATCTTCAGATGTGAGAAGTTGACTACAGAAACCAGGAAAGTGAACCAAGACCATTGCCAGGATGTGGGGAGGGCAATAAAGAGGGGGGTAGTGTGAACCATCAATCTGATCAGGGGAATGGGAAAGGTCAGCTCCTTAGGGAGGGGAAAAGGGAGACGAATCCAGAAGGAGAGAGGAGGGTAAAATAACAATAAGGGTGTCTGAAAAGGTCATAAGGAATTAATATTAATATTAATTAAATACAATATAATTAAATATAAATATAATAGAATTAAAACACTATTAATAATTTACCTCAAAATACCCTATAATATTCATTTATAATTCTGTGTATAAACATATATATAGTTATATGTATAGTTATATAGTTATAACTATATACATAGTTGCAGTGAACTTTTTTCATCTGTGCTAACAATGCTCCCTCCAAGAGCCAAAGACCACCAAAAACCCCAATACCCAACATGAGACACCCTCTTTTGAGTTGTTAGTGAGGACTGTCCGAGAGGCTCCCAAAGCATACAGCCTATTGCTATGGCCCTTGGTTGCTCACCCTGCCCCCACCCCCACAGAGGTGGAAGGTAAATCCCTATTACTGAAGATGCAGTGCACTTCAGAAACAGGGCCCAGAGGCCCCTGAGCTGGAATGGACCTGAAACCCTTCGATAGCTTTCATAGTACCAGAAGGTGCCATGCAGGCTCCCAAAGGAAGGAGACAACCCACCAACCAGTCAGGATGCCAATGAACCACACCAACGACCAGCATGTCACAATAACCCTCTGGCGGCAGTAGTGGCGCACATACATACCCTGACAGTAATGCACAGCTCTCCCATTGGACTTAAGACCTGCTCAACAAGGGGGAAACCATGCCTGGTACTGGAAACGAAATTTGGTGCTAGTAAAGTCATGGATGTTGGAGGAGAATCTACAACCACCACTCTACTAAACCAGTATAAGCCCTCACAACCACCTAAACATGTGTCCTTATACACACAGATAAGTGTCGTCCTCAGCCCTCATCAAGGAAACTTCTCCTTGCAACAAATGGAGACTACTACAGAAACCCACAACAAGTGAAAATGCGGGGTTCCCACACCTAAGGTTCGGGGAACATTGGAGGGGGGAGGGGAGGGGCAGAAAGATGATAGGAACCAGAACGTCAGAAAGTTTGCTGTGAGATTGTCTTTCCTAGGAATGTCAAATGCTACACCTGTAAAATCCTACCAACGTGGCTGCCCAAACGTGAGCTGAACAAAGACGGCAGCGACAGACTTGACAAAGTAGACAGGGAAAAGCCCAGAGGCTCCAACCCTCCACAGAGAGCTACAGGCAACTGAGGAACGCTGAGAGTGGGAGAGACCACCTTCCCAGGGAAGGGCACACTGAGTGTTACCCAATACCAAGTGGTCACCTTGAAACCGTACATACAAGAGACCTTATACAGACTGAGCAGGCTATACTTAGGAATATATATATATATATATAATATATATATTATATATATATGTATATCTATATACGTATATGCATGTAATGACAACTGATGAGAAAAGGGCCATGAATTTGAAAGAGAGCGAGGTGGGAGGATATGAAAGGACTTGAAGGGAGGAAAGGGAAGGGGGAAATTATGTAGTTATATTACCATCTTAAAAAAATATATAAAAGAAACCATGTGCTAGAGCACCAGAGCTTCTTTTCTGGCCTGGATGGAGATGTTTATAGAGTTATCTAGAATTTGCAGAGGCTGCCGATAGCCAAAGGCCTGGGACAAATGGTCTCAAACAGCCTTGGCTAAAGCCTGCATCTCCAGGAGCCGGGGCCATCAGCTGTCCAAGGCAGGTTTCCTCAGGGTGTCCAAGGAATGCTCCAGGGGGTTCCTGCTGGCAAGGGTCGTCTGGCTGGCTATTTGACTGGCAGTCCTTTTTGTTCAAGGAACGCTGGGATCAAGGAGAGAATCAGATTGTCCTCCTCCATCATCCTTGTTTATTTGCAGAAAGTGAACATCAGAAACACATTTTTCCCTCTACTGAAAAGAGTTTTTTTTTCCCCCAGTAGAATATATCCTGGTCGCAGTTCTTCCTCCCTCTCTCCTCCCAGTTCCTCTCCACTGCCCCTCCCATCTGGATCCACACCCTTTCTGTGTCTCATTAGAAAACAAACAGGCTTTTAAAGGATAACGATATAATGAATATAATATATAAAACAAAAACTAACACATCGGAATAGGATAAAACAAACAAACAAAAAGAAAAGACGCTCGGAGAAAAGTAAATTTCCCTTTGCAAGTGGTCATCAATTGGAGGTGGCTTCTGGGTTAAGGGGCTTGTGTCCACTGTTCCTTTCAGCTCTAGGACCCAACCTGGCATAGCAGACCCATGCATGCCCTGAACATGCCGCCTCAGTCTCTGTAAGTTCACATAAGCTTTGCTCATGTTGGTTTAAAGGGCTTTGTTTTATTGGTATCCTCCATCCTCTCTGTCTGCCTCCTCTTCTGCAGAGTTCCCTGAGCCCCATGGGGAGGGATTTGATGGAGACTTCTCACTTAGGGCTGAGTGTCCCAAGGTCTCTGACTAGTGATTGTATTTGTGCTCCACAATACTTAACACTTGCCCAGTACCTCAGAAATAAGCAGCTCTTCCTCATCTGTCTCACATGGGAGAAGCCAACTTCTCTGGCCTGGCTCTGCCATCTTAGATATGGGTTTTTATTATTACTTATTATTATTATTACTACTACTTTATAAGTGTTTTGCCTGCACGCATGTGTGTGTGCCACATCCAGGTCCCTAGAGATGCCAGAAGGGCATGTCAGATCCTCTGGAACTGAAGTTAGAGATGGCTGTAATTCACCATGTGGGTGCTAGGGATACAACCTCAGTCCTCTGGAAGAGTATCCAGAACTCTTAACCACTGAACCCTCTCTTTTTTTTTTTTTTTTTTTTTAGAAAAATAATTGTTATTAACCTTAGAGAGGGGCCTTCTCTTTAGTCATGGCCTTACCTGCTTGATGAACTAATCACAGCATCCCAGGCCTAGTGTACCCAACTGTCACAATGTCATTGCTGTAGTTTGAAATCCAGTTTCTCAAGATGGCGGAGCAATTGGATCAATGGGAGTGGAGGCTGGGCGCCCTCAGCTGGCAAAGCAGGAGCTGGGCTGACTGGAGCAACTGTAAAGGCTGACAGGCTAATATAAATTCCTCCGTCACCGAACAGCGAATGTGCTGATGACTTTATCAACATACCCAGGACTCGGTTGCAATGCATATCTTCTTCGTGGCTAATGGCATTTCAGCCCACTGATTCCACAAAACATGTTCATCAATTCAGAGGGGCGATTCCTGCCCAGAACGTCAAAGCCAATTTGTAAATATCGAGACATTTTTTTCCCAGCAAATTTCTATCAGAATGAGACAATAATGCTCCCACAAAAATTAATGTGTCCAACAGATGTTTGACTTTTGACTAGCCTGTTTTGAATATATATTACCTGCAAATGTCTATACACTGAAAGCAGTTTTTTATTTCTACTCATTAAATCTTAATCAAATAAGTAACCATCCTAAATGACAGAGGCACAGAAATACCATCCCCCTGGCCATAGAATAGTGGCAGCTTATGGTGATATAAAATAAATTAACGGCTGGTATGTTTTTAAAAAGCAGGGCTGGCCATATCAAAGGGCTGTGTCCCTCAGGAGGAATTGCTACGGCTAGCCAGGGCACCAGGACGTGGTCGGCTGCTTTCTGATTGACCCTTTCCAGTTACTTCGCCTGTGTCTCTGTGCCTTTCTCTGCAGCATGAGAGTGTTTATCACTCACTGCTTGGAACTGTGAGGAGAGCTCAGTGAGTTAGTATGTGTAAAGCACCTTCAGAACCCTAGCTGCCATTGGGTGTCGCACATACTATTGTGTGATGGTGTCTTGTTTATTTTGTGTGTGTGTGTGTGTGTGTGTGTGTGTTGTATATGTGAGTGTGGGGATGTGGGGATGTATGCAAGTTCCTGTGTGTGTACATGTGTGTACACACATGTGGAAGAGACCAAAGGATGACATCAGTATCCTGCTCCATTGTTCTCTTCCTTGTTCCCTTGAGACAGGATCTTGCACCAAACCCAGAACGAGGCTGCCAGTCAACAGGTCCAGTGATCCTTCTACCTCAGATCTCCACAGCACTTGGCTTATCGGTGTGCACAGCCACAGACAGCTCTCTATCAGTATGCTGGGGATTTAAAGTCCTTGTGCTTCCAAAGCAGGTTCTCTTATCCACTGAGCCATTTCTCCAGCCTTCCTCCTCTTATTACATTCTAAATGATACACACGGAGTAAGAACATCGGCAAGGGGCTGGGGAGATGGCTCAACAGTTAATAGCAATGGCTGTTCTTCTAGAGGACCCAGGTTCGATCCCCCCAACCACATGGTAGTTCACAACTGTCTGTAACTACAGTTCCAGGGGATCCAACACCCTCACACAGAATATATACAGGCAAAACACCAGTACACACTAGAGTTAGTTAGATAGATAGATAGATAGATAGATAGATAGATAGATAGATAGATAGATAGACAGGAAGGAAGGAAGGAAGGAAGGAAGGAAGGAAGGAAGGAAGGAAGGAAGGAAGGAAGGAAGGAAAGACAAATGGACAGATAGACAGGAGAGGGGGGGGGACACTACTTCTGGGTAGGCCTAGGTGTCATGGACAGTATCCGCCACATGCCCACCCTTCTAGTGTGACTTCAGAGAAAGTAGAGCTTCAGTTTTTCCAAGGACAGGCACAGGTTAGTATCTTCATCCCTTTCTGCTACAGCTGAGCCAAAGCACACCACACAGCTTCTCTCAGACATGCTCAGTGCTTCCTTGGCCTGTCCTGGGGGGGGGGGGGGGGGCTTGAGAGGTCACCAGGGCAAGAGACTCAGTGGAAGCCCCAGGGAAGGAGAGAAAATGCTGACCGCACCAGTCTGGAGTCCAGTCCACGGGTCCAATGAGGGCTTTGTTCTTCCCCTTCCAGCTCTCTCTGGCTAAGTTTCCCAGGCTGACCTTGAACTTGCTATCCCCTGGCCTAGACTCCAGAGTCACTGGGATTACAGGCTTATACCACCAGGCTCAGTTTGCTTTGTTGACCTTTAGTGGTGTCTTTTCTCCCCGTCACTAAGGCAACACGTTGTAACTTAACCAAAGGGAGAAAACAATGAGTTCCTGAGGAGGTATAAGGAAGTGCTTGTGTGTTGACCTTGTTTCTTGTCATGGCACTAGAGTGCAGGCTAGCCCAGAATTCACCGTCCTTCTGCCTTTGCCTCCCAGGTAACAGGATCACAGATGTTTAGCATTACTCCCAAGAGTTTCTCAGACTTATCAACTGTATAGTTGATCTCTTGCATGTATACCACTGACGACCTTCACATGTCTTCTAGAACACGCCCTCACCAGATGTGGCCACCTGAGCTTGAACTCTTCAGCCTCTGAATCCATGAACCAAAACAAACCTCTTCCATCTACAGATCATCTCAGGTATTAGATACAGTGACATAAAACAGCCTAAATGGGGAAGGAAGAAATGAACTGAAAAGATATTTAAGTTTGGAGCATACTAAATTTCTATCTCTTCTTATAGTTACAGAAACCAGATCTTAATAAAGGAGCCTTTCCAGGAATTATCATAAGCTGTCCTTAGGCCATGTAAGGACATGTGACCTACTGAACCCAGGTCTTTACTGCTCTCTAGACCTTACCTCACTGATAACTCCATTCCTGACTTAGGAATAACTGGAGTTTACCAACAATGTATAGCTTACTACTCCAAATTAGCGCTCTGAATCGGCACAACCCAGTCAGTATCTTTCATAATGTCAACATAACATCTTTCATTCTAGTTGAAGGAAATGGGTCATTGAAGATGTGGGAGACAAAGGCTGAGGGAGAAAGTATATTCATCTAAGGGTCCTGGGCACATCTATCTTGAGACTCCCACATCATGAGCCAGTGGCCCGTGGGGTGAGCTCTCCCAGCATGCTGAGGGGCAGCTTCAAAAATCCCACATCTTGAGCCAGTGGCCCACAGGGGTAGCTCTCCCAGCATGCTGAGGGGCAGCTATGCAGGGACTCCTGAGGTTCACTTCCTCCACGTAAATGGCTACCTCCATTTCTCAGAGGGAACTTTTCAGAGAGATGAAACATTAGACAGACTCCCTGATAGGCAGACAGATAGAGAGAGGAGCCATGCTGTAACAAAGATGATGATTTCCAAGATGGATGGCTTCTTCCTCACCTGCCTAACCTGAGACAAAAGCCTGGTTGCTTAAAGCGAAGGCCTGTGGGCATTCTCTCCTGCCTGTAAGGCCCCTGATGATGGACTGCTCAACAAGTTCAAGGCTGGATCAGGACATGTTCTTAGGGCAGTAATGTGCCCATCAGCCATCCTATCTTCAAACTCACTAACCCTAAATTTGGAGAGGAAGAATCTTCAAAGTATTTTAAAACTCCCATCCCTGAAGGAAAAGCTGACTTCTGCTTCCCAAGTCCCCACCTCTGCTTTCTGGAGTGTGTGTGTGTGTGTGTGTGTGTGTGTGTGTGTGTGTGTGTGTGTGTAACACAAATTGCTAAACGATCTTATTAATAGAAAACCTGGAGCCAGATATTGGGGTGAAAGCTGAAAGATTAGAGAAGCAGAACAAGCCAGCCACAAGTTCTTACCTCTATGAAATCCTCCGTCTAAAGAAAGAGAGTTTCTGTTTCCTCACATCTTATATACCTTTCTGTGTCCTGCCATATCATTTCCTGGGATTAAAGGCGTGTGCCACCACTGCCTAGTTCTGTTTCTCTCATGTAGTCCAGTATGGCCTTGAACTCACAGAGATCCAGATGGATCTCTGCCTCCCGAGTGATAGGATTAAGGTGTGTGCCACCACTGCCTGGCCTCTAAGTTTAATCTAGTGGCTGGTTCTGTCCTCTGATCCCCAGGCAAGTTTATTGGGGTACACAATATATGCACACATGTGTATGTATGTTTTCTTGGCCCTAATAAAGCTTTTTTTCAATTGCTGATTCTGTCTACTCTTGTTTGCTGTGTTCAAGATTTCTCCACCTCTTCCCATCACACTTGAGGTTTTTCCTGCCTTTTAGTTCTTTAAATGGCAGAAGCAGATAGATAGATAGATAGATAGATAGATAGATAGATAGATAGATAGATAGATAGATAGATAGACAGACAGATAAATGAAGACACACACACCCCAGAAGGCAATATTTCCAACGAGTTCTATTGGGGCGACCCACCAGGGAGTCACAGCCTTGCCTGTCTAGCAGGTCTAGGTCAGCCTGAAGGTCTCTTGTGTAGAGTCCCAACTAAGCCCCGGGGCAGCAGCTGTTTCCTGTGTCTGTGACTCCTCAGGGTGTCCTTTAAGGCTCTCTTAACTTCACCCCTTGTGCCAATTCCCTAGGGTAACCATTCTCTGTGTGTTACATGCATGTGCATACGTTTATATGCGCGTGCATGTTCGTGTGTGTACACACGTGTGCACTTGTACGTGGAGGCTGAGGTCAATGTCAAGTTTCTTCCTCGTTCACTCTCCAGTTTATTTTTTGAGAAGGGGACTCTCAGTAAACCTGGAACTCATGGATTCTGCAAGACTAGCTGATTAGAATGTCCCAGGGATCCCCCTGTCTCTGTCTCCCCAGCACTGACATTATGGGTGTATACCACCACACCTGGCGCGCGCGCGCGCGCGCGCACACACACACACACACACACACACACACAGTCGCTGAGGAACCCATCTCAGGTTCTCATATTTGTGTGACAAGCACTTGACCACTAATCTATCATCATCCCAACCCCAATAAGCCTTTATATTCAACAAAATACTGCATGGGTTCTTTCTCCTGATACCTGATTATACCAAAAGCCACTTAGCCAAGGTCCCCTCGTGTCTGCCAGACCTTAGCTTTGTCCATTCCTCAGATATTTTATAGGTGTAATAGAACACCTGCCAACACCATTCATGAGAGGAAGAGTTGAGTTCATAGTGTCAATGATTTCACCTCACAGTCCTTGGGCGTATAACTTACGGAGCCCAAACGAAACAAAACAGCATGACAGCAACACAGGAAACAGAGACCAGAAAGGGGTCAGGACCAGGTGCAACATTCAGAGCACCCCCAGGGACATACTTGCTCCAAGAAGCTCTTGTAACTAAAGTTTCCGGAACCTTCCGGATGGCACCACCAGTCCGGGATAAGTATGCAACACGCTGTGAGGACATAATGTTAGAATGACCCGGGCTCCAGTATCTGCAGACAGGATGGAGACGTTGTCTGTGAGCACCTAGCCAAAACCATCCCAGAGCCAGGCTCCCTCCCAGGAACTGAGTTTACACCAAAGGGGCATTGAAGTCACACCCCGTCTTCCACCCCCTTGCTGCCTCCTGCCTGGACAGACCTGACTTCGGCCACATGGCCCCCCATTTCTGGTGCTGGGGCCTGAACTCTCCCTGTAACCCCTGCCCACGTTGGTGCCTGTCTTCCTGTCTATGGCTTTAGTAACTCTTTCAATGACCTTATTCCCCAGGTGTCAGTCCCAGGGTCCCTTTGAAGGCCCTCTTCTGAAACTTTTCACACATGAATCTACAGGGGACATTTCAAATTCAAACCGTGGCATTCTGTCCTTTCTGGGTTGCTGATGGCTTAACCAGGTTGTAAGAAGTCCTCCCTGGGTGCTGGCTCTAGTGGATTGGTGTGATAGTCACGGTTTAAAGTACTCAGAGACTAATGCCTTAGATACAGGAAAACGTGAGTTGTAAATTTGATACTATAAAGAATTTACTAATAAACTTGCTTAGGAAATACTAAGTTCTACAAAGTAGAATTTAGTTAAACAATCATTGTATCCAGTATGACTGTAAGGTAAGTACTGTGCTAGCCGGGCTTGGTAGAGGCTGAGAGAAAGAAAATTTGTACCATCATTGAAGTTTAGGGATGCTAAGAAAAGTCTCTGCTAATGTTCACTCACCAAGATTGTCCTCCAATTGGGTTTCATTTCCATAACAAAAGAAGACAACCCTGACTTACAACCAGCCATTAGGTCCATCACCACACATATCAAAGAACACATCTCTCAGAGGCAGCTGAAAGGGGGCAGCACAGGGTCAAAGCCACCATTAAGTCCCCTAGATCTGATCAGAAAAAGCATAATTCTGCCAGGTGGGCAAGATGACCCTGAGTAACTACTAGAAAATAACACCACAGATGTGCTGAGAAGTAATACTGTCTTCGATTTGCAAATATCTCATCTGCCAAGTGACCGGACTTGAAGTTCCTTATCCATTTAAATTGTCCAAAGTATAACCTGGGGCCAGGACCTAAAGGAGATTTAATAATGGCAGCTCATGCAAAATGCATAAGCCTAAAGTGTATATAAGTTTGTAAAATCTTCTGTCTGAGGCCAGCTCTTCCTTGGTAATTAGCCCCAGCCAGACAAGTGCTATTAAAGAGTCCTTCCTTCCACTATAGTGTACAGAGTGATTTCTCAAGGGGAAGCCATGGTATTTCCATAATATCTTCACCCAGACACCCAGCAAGTAACATAGCTACTAACCATACAGCACCTATATGAAACACCCATCTCAAGTAATTTATAGGCCACCACAAACATAAGGCCAAATGAAAGTCTTTTTATTTAAGCCAGACAGGAAAGTAGGCTCCTGCCACAAAGAACTCTTGCTTCAATGTAAGACAATATAAAGTTTATAAAGGGAAAAAAATGGGGAATTTTACAAGCATTGTTCCCTTCCAAGAAAGGAGGGGCCCTTTGTCCTCTCAGGCAGAATATGATTGAGAAAGTGTGGGGTCTGTTATGAAGTCAGAGACCACATGTCCCATCAAGCATGGAGGAGGTGTGGGGTTAGGGAAACCTGACTTTTGGTCCATTTCAATATCTGTATGTGTTTGTGTAGTTCAACTAGAAAATTGGTAAACTAAAAACATGTTCAGGGATGAGCTCTCTGTAGCTAGGTTTAGAGGGTTAAAGCCAGCATTGAATCTGACAAGTCCTCAATTTCTCTGAAACAGTTTTTGACTTTGGTAGTTGCTGTATGAATGTCATAAACCTGAGAACTGGGAAACTCATAAGTCCACTGTCCACCCCTGATGCTTTGGGGACAGCATTCAGCCCAGGCCAAAATGATATCTACCTGTTTACAGGAAAACACACACACACACACACACACACACACACACAAAGATTTTACCAAGGCCCGCCCAGGGCAACTACCAACAGGCCACACCCTAAAAGGGACTGGTAATCCATTATGTTGTCTTGGGATAGACCATGATGGAAAAATCAGAAGTATAAAGGTCAAAGTATTTTCTTTCTTCCTTCTACCAACTTTACAGCCAAGCCAGAAAATCTGAATTTCCTTGAGTGAAGTCCACTTCCTGAGTGAACTCTACTGCCTGTATGAACTCCACTTCCTGTGTGAACTCCACTTCCTGGGTAAACTCTACTTCTCTGCAGCTCATAGATGCTGAAGATACCCTGAACAACATTCTTGACTTGTTTTAACCTATGACCTTTGGACAATTATAAAATTTATGGGCCTCCCCCATATCAAATGACACCATGACTCAACTATAAATTAAGTAAAAATTAAAATAACGTTTTAAAAATTAATCCAGGCCTTTATATGAATATTATAGCTTGCTTGTCAATTCCAAAGATGTGCGTTTTGGCTCCCTGAGAATTAAACTAGAGTGAATTTATATATTAATAGTTAATAATCCCCTGACCCTTGGACATTTATATAACATATTATTATTGGACATTTACATGGTCTATTTTTGTTATCTTTTTTTGTTTGTTTGTTTTTTTGAGACAAGGTTTCTCTGTGTAGTTTTGGTGCCTGTCCTGGATCTCACTCTGTAGACCAGGCTGGCCTCAAACTCACAGAGATCCGCCTGCCTCTGCCTCCCAAGTGCTGGGATTAAAGGTATGTGCCACCTCCGCCCAGCCTATTTCGTTATCTTTTAAATGGAGGTATTAATTATTGTTAACACTGTGTTTGTTTACTAGGGCTCCCACAATTGATTGGAGCAGAAATCCTTTCTGTCAACTTGCCATGCTTGGCCTCAGCTCTGTCGGCTTCCAATACATGAGGATCACTGCCATGTGCTAATAGCTGTACATTTCTTTTCCTCTGTAATGTGTTGGCTTTAATGCTCATACTATATAATCTCAATTCCCTACGTGTGTGTGGACACTTGCAGCATCTAGAAGGACATGTCAAGCTGAGCTGCTTGTGACTAGGTGGCTGTACTTGGCCTCTTGTGTTGTGTTTCCTGTAATGCACATACTACAAATAAATGCTTCTTTTAAAAGCTTAAAAAATAAATAAATAAATAAAAAGTTCCTTTCTGATAGTTATCATTGTGCTCTCAACTTCTGAATGCCGCTGGTTCTTTGGCACTTGTATCTTTTACTTTGAGGGTGGTTCCTGGTTTTGCTGTTGTTTGTTTTTTTCGAAGTCCTGGGGCTTGAATCCATACCCTTTGCAAGTGCAGTATTGCTGAGCTACATCTTCAGCTCTCTGTACCTTTTACTGCAGACAGGATCTGGCTAAGTTTCCCAGGCTGACCTTGAACTTGCTATCCCCTGGCCTAGATTCCAGAGTCGCTGGGATTACAGGCTTATACCACCAGGCTCAGTTTGCTTTGTTGACCATTAGTGGTGTCTTTTCTCCCTGTCACTAAGGCAACACGTTGTAACTTAGCCAAAGGGAGAAAACAATGAGTTCCTGAGGAGGTGTAAGAAAGTGCTTGTGTGTTGACCTTGTTTCTTGTCATGGCGCTAGAGTGCAGGCTAGCCCAGAATTCACCATCCTTCTGCCTTAGCCTCCCAGGTAACAGGATCACAGATGTTTAGCATTACTCTCAAGAGTTTCTCAGAGTTATCAACCAAGCTTTCTACCAGTCTGGCCAATGATCCCAAATTCACACAGAAATATACACCAAGCTCAAGTGATGCCTGCACCATGTCCACACCTTACTTCAAGTTCAGGGACATCAGTGAATTCTGAGTGTCCAAGACTTGGGCAGGAGGATCTCCAATTTGGGGCTAGCCTTGACTACATAGACTCTGTCTCTAACAATCAAGGGGAGAGAGAGACTGAGATTGCATTGCGTCTACCTTTCAAAGGCTAGATCCAGGACTGGCAACCTAATGGAGGAATTAGAGTCAGAAGCAAGGCCAGGAAGGCCCCACTCTACCACTCTCGGTATCATTCAGGGACTCCAAGGAATCATCCTACCCTGGAGGAACCACATGGCTAGCTTTACTACTGACCCTTCGTCCTTAGGGAGTGGCACTAGCTTGTGGATGTGTTGTTTCTGGTGGAATATTTGGCCTGATAAACATGTTTGGGCCGGGCGGTGGTGGCGCACGCCTTTAATCCCAGCACTCGGGAGGCAGAGCCAGGCGGATCTCTGTGAGTTCGAGGCCAGCCTGGGCTACCAAGTGAGTTCCAGGAAAGGCGCAAAGCTACACAGAGAAACCCTGTCTTGAAAAACCAAAAAAAAAAAAAAAAAAAAAAAAACATGTTTGGATGGTGGCCATCAAATGCAAAGTGTGGTGGGGACCATGTGGAGTGCCTGCCAGTCATCCTTTGTCCTGAAAGGAGAGCCAGCACCCTAATTCTGCTCCCATTTTCTCCAAGCAGCTGTGAAGGGTAAGATTCCCAGAGGAGGGAAGAAAGGAATTGGTCTTCAGCATGGGAGCACTCTCTTCTCACCTCTGCAGTTTTTCTACAGCTCTGAAAGTTTCTTTTGTGCAAAAACAAAAAGAAAGAGAGGGCTTTCATCTGCCAAGAATTTTACTTATCACATATGAAAGGGTATCGTCTTCAACGGATTTTAAAATGTCTTTAAAATGGGTATCAAAGACTCCAAGGCCAATTAATCTAAATTGCTTTAACACTTCGAGGAGAATAAAAGGCACCTTCTAAAATCTGCAAATGAGAGTAACCTGCAAAATTACAGATTAAATGCTGAGTGGGGGAAGGGACCAACTTAGGTTCTCACTTGAAACAGCATCTTAGGGGAAGAGTTATTACTTCTATATTCTTAAATTATGTTTTGAAATAGACGAGGAAAAGACAGATAGGTACTGAGTCAGACCCAACAGAATGCAATGGGGGGAAATTGCTTCAGCTAAAACCAGTGAACATTAAATTTTGTTCAACCAAGTTTCTCCAGGAAGGGTCAACCCCATTAAGACGCTATTTTTACAATCTGTGCTGAAATTCATATACACAAATCTAAATTTCAAAGTCATTCCTCCCGTTAGGGGAAAAATACACAGTTCTCAAGGTTTAGGGGCCAATTCTTGTTACAAGTTGTCTTTGTTGGATTGGGACTGATGGAGGTGGCATGGAAATAAAAGAAAATGAACCTACCTCAACAAAAGCAGATTCTCCTTTAACCAGAGCAAAGAAGGACACCAGCATCTCCTCGGGCCTGGAACTGTGTCCCATGAGTCAGGACCTGCGGTTTCAGGGGGCGGAAAAGGAACTTTGGGGATGGGAATCCCATCTGCAGATCAGTTCCCCTGTGGTCTCAGAGAGGTAGATAGCAATGGAGGTTGGGACGCGGATCTTCCGTCAGAAGCTTGGCGGGTCCTGACAGCCCACAGGTGTTTTCAGTCAACTTTCCAGTCCGTGGTCTCTCAGCCCACCTGATGCTGTTAGGTCATTAACCCTTCAGGTCGCTTTCCATTTAAATTTAGCCTCCGATGCTCAGAGAGTCAAGACGGAACATAAGACCTATAATTCTTGATTTTGCAGCGCCAGCAAGGCTAGGAAAGCCGAGGGAAGAGTCCCTTCAAGTTGCCTCCTGCGTATCTCTAAAGAACTGAAAGAGCTGACCAGAAAAACTGAAAATCTGATTAATCCAATCCTTAGTCCTGACTGGCAGCTGCTGAAGACGTGGGGGTCTCGAACGAGTCCTGAACCAAAGCGTCCCACGAGACCTGACCCTTCCCAGCTGACTCTCATCCCCAGCCTCAGGGCTCTGATCCTCCTGGAGCATCAGGCTTTCTCCTGCGGTAGTCACCTTCCATTCCCCTCCCTACGTTATCCATATTATAAAAGCAATTATAAACGTTATCAATATTATAAAAGCAATATAGGCCCAGTAGAAAACCAGGATATTAAATAATCAACAATAGGAGAAAATGACCAACAATACTGTAACCAAAATTATCACTAAGCATATTCCCATTCACCCAGACTGCTTTGCCTGATAAGATACGATTACGTTTGTCTACACACACACACACACACACACACACACACACACACACACACTCACACAGGGTAGGGGGCGGGATGTAATCTATTCCTTAGGACCCTGGGGGTGGGGGTTGGTTACAGAACACACACTCTGTGCCAAAATCTGCAGAAGTGCAAGTCTCCTATATAAAATGGCAGAGCACTTGCACATAGCCTACGCCCATCTCTCCGTACACTTCAGATCATCTCCAGATAATACAGTACCTGCGAGAACGGTTGTAGAATAGCTGCTACACTTTATTGTTTGGAAATAGTAACAAGGAAAACAAGTATGTGTGTGTTCAGTGCAGATACAAGTGTTTTTCTCAAAATATTTTATTATTTTACATGTATGTATTAGATATGTACTTTGCCTGCATGTATGTCTACATATTCTGGACATGCCTGCTGTCCTCAACGGCCAGAAGAGGGCACTGGATCCCCTAGGCCTGGAGTTACATACAGATGATGGTGAGCCACCAGGTAGGACTGGGCATTTAACCTGGGTCCTCAAGAAGAGCAACCAGTGCTCTTTTTTTACTTTTTTTCTATTTTTGAAATATCACTTTTATAGAAAATAGATTTTTTTCATGCAATATAGTCTGACCATGGTTTCTCCTCCCTCATCTCCTCCCACACCCTTCCCACCTCCCCACCCATCCAACTCTATGCTTTCTTTCTCTTTTTGGAAAAAAAACAGGTCGGATGGCAGTGGCGCACGCCTTTAATCCCAGCACTCAGGAGGCAGAGCCAGACGAATCTCTGTGAGCTCAAGGCCAGCCTGGTCTACACAGCGAGATCCAGAACAGGCACCAAAACTACACAGAGAAACCCTGTCTCAAAAAAAAAAAAAAAAAAAAAAAAAAAAAAAAAAAAAGAAGAAGAAGAAAAAGAAAGAAAGTAAGAAAGAAAAAAGAAAACAAACAGGCAAATAAACCAGAATAGAACAACAACAGCAAAAAAAAAAAAAAAATACACACACACCAAAAATAATAACAATAAAAAATAAAAAAAAGTTGGAGACTATAATATATAAACAAGACTAGTGAGGTTTAAAAAAAATGCTCAGACCAAGCATTATGAAACAAAACAGAAAGAAAACCCTCCAAAAACACCATTGAGTTCATTTTGAGTTGTCCACTTACGGCTGAGAATGGGGCCTGCTCTTAAGTGTGGTCCTAGACCCTGTGAGACTCCATTGGGGAAAACCACTTTGTCCCTTGCAAACAGTTGTCAGTTGGAGATAGCTTCTTGGTTAGGGATGGAAGATCATCTCTACTTCCTCCTCTCAGCACTGGGACCCCATCTGGCTTTCACCTGAGGATGCATGCTGCCACAGTCTCTGTGAGTTCAGGTGTGTGTCAGTCCTACTGTGTCTAGAAGGCATTGGTGTCTTCCATTCCCTCTGGCTCTTACACTCCTTCCACCCCCTCTTTTGAAGAGTTCCCTGAGCCCTGAGGGGAGGGATTTGATGGAGACATCCCATTTAGGACTGAGTGTCCCAAGGTCCTTCACTATCCAGTTGTGAATCTTGGTATTTGTTCCCATCTACATAGGAGGAAGTCGGCTCTGATGGCTGAGCAAGACACTGATTTATAGGAATAGTAAAATATCCTTAGAAAGTATATTGCTGCATTTCTTTAGCAAAACAATAGTATTTGGTTTCCCCCCAGACCGTATATAGTCCCAAGTTGTTGGCTACCCAAGTGGTGTCAGACATGGTTCCATCTCATGGAGTGGGCCTTAAATCCAACCAGAGAGTGTTGGTACTCTAACAACTTCTGTGTCACGGTTACACCAGTAGATCACTCAGGCAGGTCACCGATGGAGAGCAAAGATTTTACAGGGTTTGTGCTCACCTTTCTCCTCTGCTAGTGTGCATAGTCCCTTCCAGTACCATGGGCACTGTTCAGTCAGGGCGAAGGCATTGGTTAGGCACTAGCTTGTTTGTGTTCAACGAGGTATGTAGGTGTTGGTGGAAGGCATTGCTGACTGACCAAGGCTGCAGGCTCTCATGGCCTGGAAACTTTTCCCAAAAACTTGGCCACAGGGAAACTCCCTCCCTCCCTCCCTAGCAAAACCAGCCCTTATCTGGAGAATGTCCCTGGGTCAGGAGGGACCTTATCTGAAAGCTGTCTCTAAGCCATGAGATGCCTGATTTATCTTTAGCTTGACCCTTGGCACAGATTCCTCTGAAGATTTTCATAGATTTGTGCTAGGAATCTACTGCTACATAGGAAGCCTTGTGATAGTAGCGTGCCACTTAATGCAAATCAGGGTTTGTCCCCGGGCTCCACAATCCTATATATTCCTTGTACTCTGGAAGGAAGTTGAGCTGATTCACGTAAGTCTGTCTCCATTGTGCCCACAGCCATCCAAACCCTGTTCCCCATTCTGTTCCCTCCACTCTCATGGACCAACAGCCAATGATCCTGAGGAAGAAGCCAAGCCATATGTTGTCTTTTTACTATCATTTTGTGGAGAACACACAATAGCCTTGGCAATAACCTGAGTTACTTGGAGGTTTCCGTGGGGCCTCTTTGCAGCCAGAGCTTTTAACCATTGAGCCATCTGTCCAGCCCCAAATATCCTCAGAAGTAAAACCTACAGATCCAGAAAGCAACTGTACATAACACACACACACACACACACACACACACACACACACTCACTCACTCACTCACATATACCTTTACAACATCAAACATCAACGCTTAGTAGCATTAGAGAGTTCCATGTCTTGGAGCTCAAAACCCTTTTATCTAAGTATTTCCAAATGTTTTCAACTATAAAGTGTTAGCAAGGAAATATAGTATACAGCTTATGATCTTTTAAAGTACTTTTCTCCCAAAGATTTTTCTTATATAGCTTTATTTTGTTTTAAATTTTCCTTTTTTTAGTTTCTTCTGTACCTTCAACATAACTAAAATTATCAGCTTGATTTCCTTCTACAAATTTTATTATGTGTAGGGAAGTGTGTACATATAAAACTGATGGCCACCTTTTAAGGGGGTCAATAATTAAGCTTAGAGGGTTTAGCCTGGAACAACAGAAAGCCTGTGAAGCAAGTTGGTTGGCTGAAAGCTGATTTGTGTGGCCCTACTGCTCAACCATGTCCTCCAGCGCTACGGCCATCTCTGCCTCTTGCCTTCATCCTAGGGTTTCACATCATCTTTCTTTGGATGGTTCATCAGTATGGCTTGGATACATACAAGGTTCGGAGGACATGGTGCATTTTTAGTAAGAAATCCAATTTCCCATCACAGAATCTCCTTTGTCTCAGGCACCTGAGCTGGATCATGTGACCATTTCCAGCTACATCAAGTACCTGAGACAGTAAGTCTTCGAATTTTCTGCTTCCACTGAGTATAGATGCATAGAGAAAGGGAAAAATAAATTGCCAAGGTGTTGGGTTACCATGGTTTCTGCCAGAACAATAAACCAGAATCTTCAAAGTGGAATTTAAAAGTAAGAATGAAGTGCAGAAACTCTCTCTGAGGGTGAAGTTAGCTTAAAGCCCTTAAAAGCAGCTTTTCCTACTCCAGGTTTCAGGGGGCCTGTGTGAGTGAGCGGGGACTTCAGCCTTTCCTCCAGTGTCTAAGGAATCCAATGTCATTTTGTGTTAATCCTCCTGGCATCCGACCTGAGTGGCAGCGTGTACCCACTTGATGTTTTTATGGCTCTTGGGGGTCCTACCACAGGTCCCATTGGTCTTTCTGCTGCTGGGGCTTCTCAGATTCACAGGTAGAAGTGTGGCACATTGTTTGGTGAGATGGAGAGCTGATGAGCATCTAGTCCTTTCCATCACAGGAGAACCTTGTAAGAGGACTTTTGCCACCTGCCACGTGTGGACAGAGAGTGGTAGCCACTGCACCAAGTGTTACACACGTCGTTAGGGCTTGCCTCCAGTTTCCTTTCTCAATCCCCATTTGCCATGGGTCTCCAAATCCAAACTTCCTTGACTTGACAGAGATAACACTGAATTTTCACACTTAGGATGGGCAGGTGTCACCCGATCTCCCAAACGTATCTTTACCTTTGTTACATTGCTGTGCTCTGTGTTGCATGAATATAACTCTGGTGAAGAAGAATTTACACAAGTATCCTAAATAATTATCAACCACAAATCCTACAATATACAAAACATAAGGAAGACAATAAGGTGCTGCTCTGTGAACTCAGTTGAAAGTTTTGACAGGAAATTGTATCTGCAAGGCAGAGTCTTTTCATTAAAAAGCCACTAGAAAAGCAAGTTTTTTCCAATGTTTTCTTTGCACTGAAATTTGATTCTTCAGGAAATCCACACCCACAAAAGTCCTGTCCAAGTATGACTCAGTCAACTAAGGGAGCTCAAAGTTCACTTTTTATTAGTTTGTTTAAATGTCTTTTGATTGAATAATGCTTAGTATAAAGAAATGGTTTTGCATACAGTGACCAAATCAATTAACGGATAACCAGACCTTTCTCCCATTAAGTTTTATGGTCTTGTTTTATGTTTAGACTGTCCATGAATGGGCTGGTTTTTTTGTTTGTTTTTTTTTGTTTTGTTTTGTTTTGTTTTAATTTGGGCTTCTATTTCATGCTCAAGGCTGCTCAAGTGGACTGTTATTTTTGATGTTAAGGAAGTTTCTGGAAAGACATTTTCTCCCATAGTCTTTATATATGATGTCATTTGTGGAGAATGGGAAGGAACTGAGACAAAGCAAACGCTCCCAATGGATTGAAATCAAGTATTCTGTTAAAACACTTTGCCCTGGACTAAGTCGAACATTTCAAAGAGAGGTCAGTATCTCTAAGGAAAATGCTTTTTTAAAAAAAGTCATTCACTGCTTAGATAAATTTTTGCTACTTTACTAAAAGATGAATCTTTGCTAATTTACACATTAAGGAAGCTTAATCCCCAAAGTTATTGTGAGGCCAGGGGGAGGTGTGGTAGTTTGAAAGAAAATGGCCCCCATAGGGAGTAGCACTATTAGGAGGTGTGGCCTTGTTGGAGTAGGTGTGGCCTTGGAGGAGGTGTGTCACTGTGGAGGTAGACTTTAAGGTCTCCTATGCTCAAGCTACACATGATGTGGCACTCTGTTCACTTCCTTTTGCCTGCAGATCAAGATGTAGAACTCTTAGCTCCTTCTGCAGCACCATGTCTGCCTGCAGGCCACCCACTGTGATGATAATGGTCTAAACCTCTGAACTGTAAGCCAGCCCCAATGAAATGCTTTCTTTATAAGAGTTGCTGTGGTCATGGTGTCTCTTCAGCAACAGAAACCCTAACTAAGACAGGAGGTAACTAGGACTAGAAGAGGCCGTGGTGATGAGGCTCCTTGGTGGTGTTAGTGGTGTGCTAAGAAGATGGGGAGAGTCCTGATCTAGCACATTGGCTCTGTCTCCCCAGGAGATACACTCCATCATGTTTGGATGTGGTGCAGACCCCTCACCAGATGGTATACTCTTGGACTTCCTAGCCTCAGAATAAAATTCTAATCTTCACAAATTACCCAGTCTTGGTTATTTCATTATAGTTACAGGAAATGAACTATGATGCAGCCCCTGCCCTTGGGAATGTACAGAAAAATCTAATGAGAATATTGCAGAAAAGGTATCACTCTTGGTGATTGCTATAAGCAGCACAACCACTTGTTTATCAATGTTTTCATCGAGCAACAAACTATAATCCTGGGACTGTGGATGTAGCTCAGCTGGTACAATGCTTGCCTAGTGGCCTTAATCCCTTAGTTCAAAACCCAACACTGCATCAAATGCACGTGTTGGTGCATGCCTATAATCTTTCAAGGTCATCTTCAGCCTAACCATGTTTGAGGCCAACCTTGACAAATGAAACCTTATCTCAAAAGAGTATAAATAATCCAAACAGTTCTTTTTATCTTTTTAACCTACCAGTGGCAGACACGTGGAGACCTGTCATGGTCTCAGAAGCATAGAGGATTGGCAGCTGCAGGGTTTGCCACATTCACTGTCATTTCTATTCTCCACTGATTTTTAATGCCAGGAAGAAGTCTGGCTGTTGAGGGCCTCTTCTCAGTGGCCATCATTTGGACCCCGTGGCCGTGGCTTCTCCATCTCTCTAGTGACTGATCTGAGAAAAACAGACTGTCTTCATTATTCTCCTCAAACTCACACCCTATCCCTTCCGTCTTGTCCTTTCTGTCAGGCTCAAAGCAGAGACCTGCGTAAGCCTTGGTGTGCCAGCTGCCCTTTCAGGAGATATGTGGACTAGAAAAGGCCAGCCCAAGCCATAAACAACATCTGAGAGGAGGTAGGAGACATTGACACTCAGAGCCTCCGCCAGCTAGGAAACCTAGCTGGAGAGAGAAACACGCAACTAGATAATAAACACATGCAGCCGAAAGTTTAAATGAGGATATTACAATGATGTCCTCTTAAATCTTGTGCAAGGCCCATAAAGAAACTGCAGAGGGAGCTGAGTCTAGGGTCATTGGCAGAACTGACCAGTTATTGAAGGGTGACAACATCTGACCAGCAGAGGAGTGGAGCTGAACTAAGCTGCCTTTCCTGAAGCTTGCCCACCTCAAACTCTCTCTCTCTCTCTCTCTCTCTCTCTCTCTCTCTCTCTCTCTCCTCTCTCTCTCTCTCTCTCTCTCACACACACACACACACACACACACACACACACACACACACACTTTATAGGACTACTAGAGGCCCCTCTGACACCTGAACTGTAAAACCCGCAGGTAATGGGGGGTTTGGGGATAGCGGGAGCAGCGCAGGTAGGCTTGACAAGAGTTGTCTATGAGCAAGATTAAATCCAGATGTTGCCCTGGATCAGATGAGAGGTGGTCTGGGATTAATTTAGACTGCCCCATGGAATGTTCTAGAGAGCTGCAAATGGTTAATAGCCATGGATATATCCCATGGCACAGGGAAAGCTCCAGGAGCAGACATGGGGAAAGTTCAATGGCCTTCAGATGCCTGAATCCAACAGTTCTTTTCCCATGGTGTCATGGCTGCACAGAGAATGGAGGCCCATTCCCACTGAGAAAACAGGAAAATAGCAACCATTCCAGGCTAGTTCCTACCACATTAGCAAATATTCCAAAACCAACAGTTCTCAAGCTGGAGAAGAAAACGGGGACCCTGATATACAAGTCAAAGTTTCAACTATTCAAACTTTCTGCAAAGCAACTTGGCAATAGATAACAAAAGCCTTAGAAATATTAAAATCATTTAGCTCAGTAATTACTATAATTAACACTTGTAGGACTTTCTCCAAAGGAAGTGAGATGAATATAAAGATCTTTGCACATATAGAAAGAAAATTTTAAGTGGCCTATTGTCTAACATTAGCACAAAAAAAGTTTATTAGTGGCTACTATTTAGGTATTTATAGGAATTAAAATCGTGTCAATAGAGTCCTTTTAAAGCCTAAAATAATATCTGTATAAACTGATGTCATGATCACTCCATGGTATGGTTTAAAGAGGATGTTTTTATTGTAGATATGAGGGAGAGAGCAGCCAGAGGCATCTGGAAGAGTCCGGAGCAGAGAGAGAAAGCAGTAGACTGGACATGACCGGCAGACCTGACCTGGCTATGAGAGAAGCAGAAGGAGAGAGAGAGAGAGAGAGAGAGAGAGAGAGAGAGAGAGAGAGAGAGAGAGAGAGAGAGAGAGAAGTGGGGACCCCGAAATAGCAGCGCTGTGAGGAGAAATGAGTAACCGCAGGGAGGGAAGCCCATGAGCTGGAGTTTAGGGTGGTGGGGGAGGTGAGAGCTGAGAAGAGCCAGGATGCCTCTTGGACTCTGAAATGTATAACAGGTACTTGTGATACTGAAGGAGCCTGGAGGCCAGCATGGGCTTTGGTGTGCTAATAGGCACCCAGATAGCCACTTACCCTTCTGCCAGTGATAAGGGAAATGGGTCTTTTGGTAGAGAGGAACTGGCTTCACAAGTCCCTGAGGACTGCTGGGCTTTTGTCTAACTGCCAGAATTTGGGGAAATGGAGTTTCCTTTGGACCTGATAATAACAAGGAAAAAGAACTGTGGTATCTGAACGATGCGTACAAGGAGAAACAGAAGAAATATTCCAAACTATGATTGGTGGCCCCTTCTGGGAGGGGAGGTATGGGGAGCTGTATGTTTCTTCTTTACAATTTTATTCTCACGATATTACTCTTCTAATCAAATAAGGAAGAAGAAAAGGCTCCACACAGAAAAGGTAGGCTGTGGTGGAGCATGTGGCCCATGTGGCCCACTAGGAAGTAGGGTGATGATGCTCAGTTCTGATTAGCTGGGGTGTAGACAGCCACTCCTCAGGCTTGAAATGTGTTGCCCCCTTAAACGCTAAATGCTCAAGATTGTCCTTAGTTAGAACAGTTCTCGAGCGGTACCTCTCAGATGTTAATATTTAACCCCATCAACTGGGGAGCGTGTTTAAATGAGGACTTTGGTTATAGTGGGGCCCAAGTCTGCATCCTCAACACACTGGTAAATGGCAAAGATGCTATCCAATCAGGGCCACAGTTTACTGGACCCCATACCTGAAGAGTCACCTTTGATAGGTTGAGAGTGACTTTTGGCCTGTATTCCGTCTCTCAGTTGATGTTGGTGGTGCTGAACTACAGACCCCACATTCTAAGAGACTGGAACTTTTGCTGGACCTCACACCCAGACTTAACAGTACACCTTGAAGCCACTCAAGACTGCTGTCCAACTGTGCAAACAACTCATTTAACCCACCTTTAAAAGAACAATGTCACAATCAACCTTCCGTGCCTTGGATTTCCCATGCAATCACTTTTACTAAGCTAATGCATAGCTATAATCTTAAATTATGGACTCTTTCATGCCCTTGACCCAAATAATGCATGTGTATCTTTTACTGAAAGCAGCAAATACTGAAGTTGAAAGCAACTTCCTAAAATCCACCATAAAAGTTTAAAGTAGCCATTTATGGTTATTGGTTGATAAACAATGATGCCTATTATCTGGTCAGTTGGAATCAGTAGGAGTCAGTGACTTAATCCCTTGTAAAACTCCGTTAAAGATTTCTGTAAAGCCGGGCGGTGGTGGCGCACGCCTTTAATCCCAGCACTTGGGAGGCAGAGCCAGGCGGATCTCTGTGAGTTCGAGGCCAGCCTGGACTACCAGTGAGTTTCAGGAAAGGCGCAAAGCTACACAGAGAAACCCTGTCTCGAAAAACCAAAAAAAAAAAAAAGATTTCTGTAAAGTATTCCATTTCTTCCCCATGTGATGATTTCTGCACCGTTCAATAAATGCAGAGCTGAGCCCTGTGTTGTGGAGGACACACACTGATGGAAGACACAGGCACAGCAAAAGATTCACGAGAAGCCTCTTCTTCAGACAGACACAGGTTCAGGCTCACAGCAGACAGAGGGGGCAGGAAGTAGAGAATTCAAATCTGGACTCATTCTTGGTTAAAGATTTCAAAGGAAAGTGCTTTTCTTTCTTTTCTTACTGCGACACCTGTGCATTATTGATGACTCAGATTCATCATGAATGCATATAATCCAAGCAACACTGAGATCCCTAGTAGCCTGTTCCTCAGAAGGTAGTTGAAGGACCAGCAGGTGTCATCTGGAGGCTTGCCAGACATGCAGATGACCAGACCCCACCTACAGAATCAGAGTCTGTGTTGTGATGGGATACTTGGGTGATGTTGTACATGATGCTGCCTGGGATACTTTAATCTAGAAGATACTCCCAATAGGCCTAGCGAGCCTTTCCAGAAACCATTCATACAAAACAGTCAAGTGCCTACCCTTCTCAACCCTCGGACATTGAACTAATGAACTCATTCTTCCTGGCAAGTTACTTACTTCCTCCTTCCCCCTATGACACATGGCTCACAGTCCAGGTCATGATCAGGTGGTTGATTACCTGCTCACAAGAGACAACTTTTGCTGTCTGTCTACTGCATCGAGCATTGCTGGGCATGTCCTGCAGGAGAGAAACGATTTCGTCGTCATGGAGCAAACTTGGGATTTCTTATATCAATTCCTTAAATCAGAACTCCTTGCCCAGACAAGTGGAGGTGACTGATGGAAACTATTTCTCAGGTAGGAGAGAGAGATAGTGAATTCTGAGATCAGGAGAAGCAAAAGCTGGCAAGTTCCAAAGATGTAGGCTTCCTTCTCAGTCCTGGTTGCAAAGACTTCAGCGATAGGAGTGGGTTTGGGAGTCATGTTCTATGTAGATTATGTCGGGAGATGCTAGACTAATAAGGACCAAGCATTGTTCTACCAGAATCCACTGCCTGGGGGAAAAAAACTGCACTTACCTCTTTTTAGCATACCATAAAGGAGAGGAAAAAAACTCTTTCCCAAGAAGGTAGAGTACTGGAAAAGAGAGAGAAAATGTTCTGTTTATGGAGGACATATATTTACTTGCTAAAGTATTTTCCTTAGCCCTGGGCAGAATGAAATATACAGCCTAGCAAAGCTCCTTGCTATAGGTTGTCATATTTCTGCTGTTTGAAGGGTTGTTTTATTTATTTTTTTAACTTGACAAGTGGCTGGGAAAGGAGGGGGCAATTCACCAGTATTGCCTAGGAAGGAGGAAAATGTTATTTTTGAGCAGTGAATATTTTTCACTCTGCTGGGAAATTACTGCAATTTGACACATGAAATCTAAGGCATAGATAAGCTTGAGCTTGAAAAATTGTCTTTTGTTGGCTTGATGATAACCAAAAACCAATGCGCTAGGCGTTTCCCCATGGTTAGCAAGCACTCCACCTGTGTGTCAGGAAGCCATCTAGCACTTTCTCTGCCTTGTTAGAACAGGGAAAATAGGGCTTGCTGCTGGAAACAACAGAGGTAGCCATGCCGCCCATGGGGCAAGGCAAATCATGGGCAAATCATGATGGCTACTTCTGGAAAAAAAAATATTTTAAGTATTTTTAACTTTAAAGTGAATTATATATTCTGACATACTGAAGAGTCTGCCTCCATTAGAAGATGCTGAATTATCCAATTAGTGGTCTTTGTCTTTTTTCTTTTCATTCATTGAGATGCCTCTGTTGGTGTTCTACGTCATGTTTAATAATTGTACTTAAACTTTTACACATTTTACTTCAAGCATTCATTTATCTGAAGAAATACGAATCTCTGGATGTAATGTCAACCTTTAAGAGCTTTTTTGGGTTTTTTTTTTTTTTCATTTTCCCACGGCAATTATTGTCTTTCAGGGTCTCTAGACAATCTGTCGTTCTCCCAAGGGGATATCATAACCGTGGTTGACCTCAAGCCGATCCACGTTAGAGCTGAAATGAAGGATGGTGAGCAGACTCTGGGCGTGGTCACTATACCTCTTGGATACAAAGGTACAGTGTGCAAAACACTTCCTTTTCACTCTTGAGAATCTTGGTAGAACACAGGTTTAGGAGGGAGGGAAGGCCATGTTTGTCTAGTTCTGTCCAGTGGTATCATGAAAGAAAGCCGGGTTATCAGCTGGACCTTGGTGAGTTGGAAATAGGAAGTGGGCATTTTCCGGAGATCCTGCACAATCCTGCTCCTGGAACCCTGCTCCAAGGCTCCTGATGGTGTTGACATCAGCCTGCAAAGCTCTTTTCCCCGAGTCAACTCCATGCCTGTTGGAGATGAGGGGTGAGGACACCTCTAACTTTTCTCTCTTGTGCTGGATCTGGTTGTTAAGTGTTCCCATGCAAGAGTAAATCCAGTATTAGAAACTTCGGGCAAGACTGCGAAGCCACAGACATGAACTGTGCCACCCAACTGGGAGGTTGTTTTGTTTTGTTTTTGAGACAGGAAGGGGAATAAAAATACTCACCTCTTATACCTAAAGGAGAGTCTATGAAATAAACAAGCCACAGTCTGAATCACTTTGGTGTCTACAGTAGGGTCAGTTAGGAGACACCAAGAGATGACAAGTGAGCAGGGTGCGGAGGGTTGGGCCAACGCAGGTGAAGAAAGAGGAAGACAGGCGTATACGCATACGCCAGAGGTGCTCAGGATTTAAAGACAAACGAGAGTGGTTCTGCATGGGCATCAAAGCTCAGAGTGCAAGCGCAATGCCTCTCACCTCCACTGCCGAAATAGGGGTGATTCTGCCAGTGCTTTGGGGATAACACAGGGCCACTACGAAGGCCCTCGATGATTAATCTCTGGCCTTGAAATCTAGGGAGGATCCATAGAAGGTGCCAAGTTTGGTGCCAGAGCAGATGGTGCAAAGTTCTGAGCTAATGATCCAAAGGACATGTTTAATGGCTTCTTTTATTAATAAAGTGTTCAAATGTTGACTCGGTGGTTAAGATCACTGGCTGCTCTTAGGACGGGGGTTTGGTTCTCAGCTCTCACAGTGTGTTCACAACCCTCTGTAACTCCAGTTTCAGGGAACCCCGTGCCCTCCTCTGACCTCCTTGGATCCTGCACAGGACATGGTGTGTAGGCATACATACAGGCAAAACACCCATACACATAAGATAATAGAAACAAAGCAATCCTTTAAAAAGATTTATCTAAAAAAATGTAAGGATGCTGAAACCGTGGATGCAGCAGTACCCACAGTACGCTCCAGACGTGAAGGAAGCTAGTAACAGCAGGATCCTGCCGGTGACCTCTCGTTCTAATCACAGTCCCAGAGGCTCCTATCTCTGGGTACGGACACACATTTCCCAGCTCTCCCAGAACACAGGTAAAGACGTTAAAGCATGAATTCCCTGGAAAAGAAGGATGAAAAATATCCGTCTTGCTATTCAGGGTTCTGGGAAAGCATTTCCGGGACCAGGATGAACTCGGAAGGAAGGAGTCTTCTGTCATGTTTCTTCAGAGCCCACATCCCCTGGCCCTGCCTATTGGTGAAGTCCAAGCTATCAGTCCACTCCACTCTGATATGCACGGCAGAATCCTTGCCTTTCCCTTCTCCCCGAGCCCTTCTTCCCAGCTGAGATCCAGAATGCTCTCATTGAGCGCTATAATTTAGCTTAAGTGTGGGGGCTTGGGTAGGGGATGTTGAGTACCTGCATCAGTTCTAGCAACCAGAACCTCTGAGGATAGCTTTTGTGGGAGGGGAGCTGCAGCTGGCAGATGATAGGGCCTCCAGGAAGCAGGCCTGCCTGGAACCCATGCCCCTGCTTGCCCTCTCCACCACTACTGTGCATATGATAGGGCGGTGTGGGAAGCCTTGGCGGATTGAGCCAAGGTGCCCCTGTGGGTGAGGGAGACAGGTGCAGATGCGGTAGCGGCAGGGGGTGGCGGGGCACAGTGGAAAGTTACTCACACCCCAGGCATGGCATCCACGTGGAAGTTTATTATGGGGGGGGGGGGAGAGAGAGAGAGAGAGAGAGAGAGAGAGAGAGAGAGAGAGAGAGAGAGAGGATGAGAGAGAGAAAAGGGAGGGAAAGTGGCGGTGTGCACACCTCATGGCAAGAAAGGGAGGAAGGAGAAGAGAGAGAAGAAGGAAGGGGTTTTTCTTAAAGGAGGCTTTATGTCAGGATGCAGGGCGGGTTTCCAAGGGGCGGGCCAGAATGCCAACACTGTGGCCTGGCCTCCCCAGGAAGCAGGGACAGACACTGTCCTAACACATTGGACTCTGTATGAGCAGCCAGAAGACATGCCTCTTGACTTAGGGATGTGGAATACGTCCCTGCCACTCAGATTCAAAGACCTGCTGCCGTAATATAAAAGGGAGGTGGAAGTCGGGCGGTGGTGGTGCACACCTTTAATCCCAGCACTCAGGAGGCAGAGCCAGGTGGATCTCTGTGAGTTTGAGGCTAGCCTGGTCTACAGAGCGAGATTTAAGACAGGCACCAAAACTACACAGAGAAACCCTGTCTCAAAAAAAAAAAGGGGAGGGATGGAACTCGCTGAGCTCTAAAGGGCTTACCAGAAGCAGGGGTGGCTCTCTCTGCAGGCTCAGGTGTGAGGTCGGCAGGAACAAGACAGTGAGAGGATGCACTAGAGGACTAGAAAGTCCCCAGGACAGCCAGAAAGCAGGAAGAGCGGGCACATCAGCAGAGGAGAGTGCCCTGGAGCTCTCCTAGTTGGGCCTGTGAGGAGGCACAGCTGGAATGCAGAATTGAGGCGCATATTTGCTTCTATTATGCCTTCTGCTTGCTGGCAGCTAGGGGACGTGGCTGACCTCTCAAGGTCCCTGCCTAGGAACGTGTGACTGCTTAACCAGCTCACCAGGCCACTGAGGGGCACACAGTGCTTTAAAATTGCCCAGGGCGGTGTTCCCAGGACCACTCAGGAGGCTCCTCGAGGAAAAACAGCTCCAAGAAGCAGAGTTTCAGGATGAAACGGTAATGCTGTCGCTTTGACCTGGGCCTGTTTCAGGTTTCAGCGCAAAAGACGGAAGGGTCGGAGAGGGCAAAGGGCGGCCTTGGAGAAGGGCAGGCAGAGCTGGACACCTGGGGAGTTACTTCCTTCTCTCTGTATCCACTTCCAGATTAGCATTCTCCCGTGCCTCTCTGTTAAGGGTGGCCCAGAGGGTCAGATTAATCAAAGTGGAGAACAGTCCTTTTTAAATTGCAATTACAAGCATTATTTGTGGTTTTGATGTTCATCAATCACCATTCACTTCCCTTACTATTTTTATAGCGTTTTGGTGACTGGAACAAACAAATTTTTCAAGGCCTTACAGGGTCAGTAGCCCCATGCTACAAGGGAGAATGTTCTCACATGGTGATGAAGGGAGGGAGGAGAGCTGGCTGTGTGGTGGATATTAAAATTGAACAGGCAGTTCCTGAATAAAGCAACATGTGATTTATGACTCGGAGCTAAAAGCTGGTGTTCTTAGGAAACCCGCCTGCAACAGGGGTCACTCATGTCAGAACTGCATTTGGGGGTTTGGTAAAGGAACACTTGCTCGTACAATGTGGCCATTCTGCTTATTGGGCATATTGGAGCTGTGGGGTGGGGACCACTGTGTTCAGTCCAGCTACATGGCATCTGCGTATGCATTTGAGAGGCATCCATAGTGCTTTCTTCCTGGTTTCAATGTGTAGCATTTTTTCCTTAGCATAGCAGAAAAGGGATACAGTTAACAACCACACTCACGCCTGTTGAGATGGTGCATGCCAATAACATCTACGGAAGAGGCAGAGACAGGAAGATCATGCGTTTGAGACCAGCCTAGGCTACACCTTTTGCGCTGGAGAAATGACTCAGTGGTCAAGAGCACTTGCTGCTCTTCCAGGGTACCCAAGTTCAGTTCCCAGCATCCACTTTGCGTGGCTTATAATCGCTTGTAACTCGCTCCAGCTCCCGCTCCAGCTCCAGGGAGGCTGAGTCCTTCTTGTGACCTCTTCAGGCACCTTCACACATATACACATAACAAAAAAGAAAAAGAAAAGAAAGAAAGAAAAGAAGGAAGGAAGGAAAGAAAGAAAGAAAGAAAGAAAGAAAGAAAGAAAGAAAGAAAGAAAGAACGAACGAACTTCACATTTTGAGCAAAAGAAAAAAGTTCAGTTGGAGGAAGGCAGACTCAAACATTTTCTAACATAAGACTTCCTAAACCTTGTGGTGTAAAGGAGGGATTGGTGCCAACATCCTTCCCATGGAGAGGAAAATCTTTAGATGCTCAAGTGCCTTCTATAAAACGGCACATCTGCATATCATCTACATGTATCCTCACATCTATTTAAATCATTTCTAGATTACTTATAATATCTAGTGAAATGTAAATGTTATATAAGTAATTGGTCTGGACAGATTCAGTACTGATTTTTTTGTTTTGTTGTTTTTAGGACAGTCTCATTATGTAGCCCAGTCTTTAGGACAGTCTCATTATATGACCTCACTATCCTCCTGCCTCACCCTCCTGAATCAACATCTTTCCCCAAATGTTTTTGGCCACAGCTGGTTCCATCTGAAGGTACAGAACCTGCAGGTAAAGAGGGCCAGCCATTCTGTTGTCTTCTCTCATGCTGTTGTTCTGAGAGCTGGGCAAGGCAGTTATTAGGAATCTACATGATGAAGTGATACAGTTGAATTTTAAACAGTGGGCTGAGCATTAGAAAGGTCTGCTTTTGAATGTTAAGCTTTGTCATTTTTGGTTTGTGTCCTCAAGGGTGGAAATACTGATGGGAAGAAGACAGACACATAAGTGCACATGCAGCATCCAGACACAGGCATTTAGGTGCACTCTGCATGCAGTATCCAGACACACTGGTGTTTCCAGGCTCCTAACAGTCCCCTTTACAGCCTGAGTTGTCTCCATAAGCCCATTTCCCAGGCCCAGATCTTAGACCCTGCAGATCCCTGCAGCCCAACACCAGAGATCTCTGTGTCCTATTCCACAAGCTGGGAATATAGTCACTTAGAGGTATAGTCTCTGCCTCCAGAAGGAGAAAACAGAACCTCTATGGATAAACCAAACTCAGCCAGAGTCTACACTTACCTGCAAGGTTCTACCTCACCCTCAGACCAGGATTTTGACTGACTGACACCCCTGTGAAGCCACCTTCATCCTTCTGTCTCTATTGGAATGACATGTTTAAGTGTTCATCCTCCGCCCTTTGCCAACCAGGTGTCAGGGGCCAATCTCAGACCTAACACTGTTGGCTGGCAGTTAGCAGATTCTCTGTGTGTTGAGCTGAACCCAGGCATTCATAGGAATCAATTACTGAGTCCGAAAACACGGAGTCCAATCATCATCTACCCATTTGTTTGCTTAGCTTTCTTCCAATTAGGAAAATGGATGATCCGCTGAAAATTGAATGAATGGTGGGATCAATCCAATAAAAATAATTTATTACTTATCCATCCACACGGGCTCTCCTATGCTGGTCATTCCAGCAGCTGCATCTCAGATCCAGTTTGTTAACTTTACAGATAAAAAAGATTTTTCGACTCTTGAATCCTATTTGACTGTCAAAGCCCCTGCCAGGATTCGTAGCCGAGCAAAATACATTTTCTGCTTACTCCCCGAACATGCTCTGTTTTGCTGTTAAGCCCAGAGAAGAGCTTCCTGGAGACTGCCGAGGATCTAAGGCTGACACCTGCATGAATTTCCCATTCAGAACAAAGCAAGGGAAACAGGCGTGGGATAAATGCACTTGGCATCCGAGTTAGCCCTACTTTAAAATGCCACAGTTCACAGAACAGCATTGTCTAAAGCCTCGGGGATCCAGCACAGCTCCCATCGCAACCACAAGCAATTCTGCCCTGATTGCTGTAACCTAGATGGCCGTGCATTTTGCTGTACGGGGAGAAACTAATGAGATGGAGAGCTTTCTGGGATGGGAACCTGCTGGCCCACTGCCTAATGCACCATGCCTGGGACCTCTGGGAGCCCACCTCCTGGATTGCCGACGTGCCTGGTTGCAGCAGAACATGCTTATGTGTCTGTCAGTGGCGATGGGATGTAAGTGGGATGTAAAATGGAACAGCAGGTGAACGGAGAGCCTGCAGGGGAGCAGCTAAATGGTTTCTCCTCCCAGCACACCAGATATCAGCATCATCACTGGAATAGCATTTATCTGCCTGGAGTGCACATCAGGAACCCAGCCACGGAACCAAGACGGGAAGGCCACAGTTGGGATCTCCGAGGCAGCAGCTTCGGGTCTGCCACTCATGTCAGGAGCCGGGAGCTATGCCTTAGAAATATGAATCTTGTAGCAGCTGAACTGTGTTATCACTAAAGTTATCAAGGTGAGTCCAGATGACTTAGAGGACCAGTGACCTGCTTTTCGCTGAACGTGGTCATTGAAGTTCAAAGGGAAAAGACTAAAATAAATCAGAAGTCATTGATGGGAACATTCAGTCAGCTAAGTGAGGATCAAAGGGAAAATGGAGTTCAGGAGCTTAGAGCGCCGTGGAAGTCTCCCATAAAGACTAGAAGCATCTGTCTTATGCGCCCTGTCTGCTTCCTTGACAGAGGGTCCTACTTGTGACAAGGGACTCCGTCACAGCTGTGTTTTCCTCTGTGCCTCATTTGGCGTGTCTTCCCATCCAGCGGAGCTCTCTGTTGGAACATGGTGGGCCAGCAACACTGAACAGAGCAAAAAGGAGTTAAACATCAAGTCCTCTCTGACTGCGCCACCAGCTCTTCCCCAAGAGAGTCCACGACGCTCCTTGGCTCTGTTCTAGTTATAGAATCCTGGGGGGGACACAATATGAAGGGCTCCCCGACCCAGTCTCTCTCATGTTTCTGTCTGCTGGGCTATAAGACACATAGAAAGCTGGGACACGCAATCACGACCAAAGTTGTGACCGGTCCCATCTGGAGTGCCGGGGCTGAGTGGCAGGGTTCACTTGGCTTCACAAATTTCACTGCCAGGCTTCTGTGTGCCCAGGTCTGCACCTCTGGCCTCTTCTCTAGGTACTGTAACCCACAATACGAAGGCTTGCCCTTGACAACTTGACCAAGAGAAGACACACAGTCCTCTGTGTAAGACAAGATGTGAAACAAGTCAGCCACCCTGGGCTCTGCTGAGAAACTGAGGCGCATGAGGGCTTGTGGTTGAGTCCAGAAACCCTTCTTCCAGGCTTTCTTGAATAGGAAAGCTCTCCATGAGTGTTATAAAGGACAGCTGCAGACCGAAGTTACAGAACCTCCCGCCTCAGGGAAGCTCGTCATGAGCCCTGTGGACGACAGCTGCGGACGGAAGTTACACAGCCTCCTACCTCAGCGACAGGCTCCTTCCAGCATTTGACAGAGGGTCTGGAAAGTTCTGCTCTCCCCCAGCCTTTTCAGTCCTCTGTGTTCCAGCATCCTGCCAAGTTCAGGAATTCTGCTTCCTACGTGAGCAATGCTTTGGTCAGTGTGCTGGCTGGAGCAATGCTGGATAGTTCTCAGGAAAGATCATATGAGTCCAAAGCCAGCCTCGGCCAGGGACTCACAGACAAGTAAAATTCACCCCTGCCCAGGCTATCCTGGGGTCCTGCAGGCTTCGGGCCTCTTCTAATTACAGCTGAGAGAGGTTTTCCATGCATGATACTTCTTACCTGGAAAACCGAGACCATTCCTAAACCATCTTGGAGGTACAATTATCGGGACTGTACACTGTTTATAGTGCGCACTTGGGACAAGGTCCTAAGAGGGGGTTCAGTCAGCCGCGTCTCTAGGTCCAAGGACCTGTGATCAGCAGAGACACCAGGTGATGGTGACGTTGGTCAGACACAGTAGGGAAAGTGCAATGCTTAAGTTTAACTATCAGCTTGACGGAATTTACAGTGGCCTTGGAGAAACATCTCTAGGTCAGGCTGAGAGGGGTCATCTAGATTAGGTTAGCTGAGGTAGGAAGACTGACCCTGAATGTGGGCAGCTCTATTCCATGGACTGTGACCACAGACTCATAGGAACGAGAAACTAGCTGGGTGGTGGTGGCGGCGGCGGCAGCAGCAGCAGCAGCAGCAGCGGCAGCGGCGGCGCACGCCTTTAATCCCAGCACTGAGGAGGCAGAGCCAGGCGGATCTCTGTGAGTTTGAGGCCAGCCTGGTCTACAGAGTGAGTTTCAGGAAAGGCGCAAAGCTACACAGGGAAACCCTGTCTCGAAAAACCAAAAAAAAAAAAAAAAAAAAAAAAGAGAGAGAAACCAAGCTGAGCTCAGGCATTCATGGCCCTGTGCTTCCTGATGCAATGTGACGTCAAACTGCCCCGCTCTCCTGCAGCTATGACGTCCTCACCAGGATTAGACTGTGCCTTCCATCTGTGAGCCAGAAGAAATCCTTCCTTTCTTAAGGTTCTTTTGTCTAAGTTTTTTTTTTTTTTCATAACAACAAAATGAGTAGCTAATACAGAAGAGACCTGGATGGCCAGGTTGGAGGAAGTAAGCCCTGCTTGGGGAACAGAGGGACTCATAGTGGGCCTCCTCCATCCCCTGGTGCTTGGCAACCTCCTGAATTGGTAGGTTGGCTGCAACACAATGCCCAGGGAAGCAAGAAGATGAATCACAAAATCCTTTCACAGGAAATAAAATCCTGTTAGCTTCAGTTCTCAGGTGAACATGCAAAAACAAAAGAATAAATGTTTGCTGTATGAATTAATAACTCTCCACGCCTTCACGCCTACATCCAACAAGAGACTTCTCTCAATACTGGCTTTGCCCTCCTGAGACTCAAATGCACTGATGGAAGAGTCAGCCCAGGGCAGCCCAGGGATAGGTGAGAAGTACCTTTATGACTCAGCAAAGTCACCTGGCTGCTGGCACTGTCACCCAGAAGAGCTGATGGTAAAATGTAGATGGATTTTGTGAGCCAGCGCTAAGCTGCTAACTCTTTATGATGAAGGACGAGGCTGTGGAAATCCTCACAGACTTTGCTTCGGGGATGTCTTGTTCCCCATCACTTTCCATATTCATGTTTACCCCTTTATCTCTGGGCTACTTCTGCCTCAAAGCCCACCCGCATCTGTCCACTCTATAGACAGTAAGGCAAGATTCCCAGGTTCCTTAGGAGGTTCAAGTGAACAAATACAATTCAAGTACACAGTGTAATGGCCAGGGCAGGAGGAGGCCTCCCTAAATGGGCACCTATCAGTCTGTGTCTAGAAAGGGAGACACCCTCTCCCATAGGCTAAGGGAGAGTGATTTAGAACCAGTGGTTTTCAAATACATCTTTCAAGAGGAAGATCCTTGCTATTCTAGCGGAGCCAAATTCAGTCTTCCCATGGTCATTTGAACCACAGGGATGAGTCCATGTCTGGGGCTGTCAGCTTAGGGTTCCAGGAAGCAGAAGTAAAGGGTCCAGTGGCTCATGCCTCTTTGAAGGCCCATGAAGCTTGGTCACTACAGGGAGCCTGGATGGTCATCAGGAAAATCCTACAATGTACTTTTGTATTTTAAAAAAATGTCCATTCTCTGCTCAGCTGATGTCCCCTTCCCTTCAGACTGGTTGCACAGGTCCACCACTCTCCCTCTGGCTTGAGTGAAGCTCCCCTTGAAGGTAACACATCACTTATTTTGGGTACTGCTAGCTGACCAAAACTGGGAGCTTATTTTCTAAGACCCTCAGAAGAGCATAGTCATGTTTCTTCTTGAAGTTGTGTATTTTGGTCTATTCTAATTTATCAGGAAGACATGTCTTAGTCAAGGATTCTACTGCTGTGACAAAACGCCATGACCAAAAAGCAAGTTGGGGAGGAAAGGGTTGATTTGGCTTCCACTTCCAGATCATAGTTCATCATTGGAGGAAGTTAGAACAAGAACTGAAGCAAGGCAGGAACCCAGAGGCAGGAGCTGATGCACAGGCCATGGAGGGGTGCTACTTACTGGCTTGTTTCCCCTAGATTGCTCAGCCTGCTTTCTTATAGAACCCAGGACCACCAGCCAAAGGATAACACTACCCATCATGGGCTGGGCCCTCCCCCATTGATCACTAATTGAGAAAATGTCCTACAGCCGGATCTCCTGGAGGCATCTCCTCAGTTGAGGCTCCTTCCTCTCTGATGACTCTAGCTTGTGTCAAGTTGACACACAAAACCAGCCAGTACAAACGTCTATTAACTTGTTTCTATTGAAATGTATCTTCTTTGTCATCATGATTCACAGTAGTTAAGATATGGATGCGCTCTAAGTGTCCATCAATGGATGAGTGGGTGCAGATAAGTGATGGAATATTATACCTCTTTTATAAAGATAAAAGTCTGACATTTCCAATAACATGGCTAGAATTGATAGACATTATGGTAAGTGAAATAAATAAGTGAGATTTGGAAAGATACATACTATATAGCCTCTCCAATAAGTGGAATCTAAAAAAGTGAAAGTGTAGAAACAAATGAGAACTGTGACTCCTGAGGCTGGAGAGAATGGGGAGGGCTGGGGGAAAGTGAGAGACTAATCAAAGAAGATAATGTTTTTGTGACCTGCTGCACTGAATGCTGACCACAGGGGACAATGATGTCTTCGGTGTGTCAAAAATCACTGAAACAGATTTTAAACATGCCTACCACAAAAACCAATGGCTTGATGAAGTAACTGATACATTAGCTAGCCTGACTGAATCTTCCTAATTCTAAAGGCCACGTGGTCCTCCATAGTAAATTAGGGAACTGGTCCCATCTTAGAAAAGAGCATATTTGTACTATGAGTTTGTTCAAACATGGCCACATAGGTCTACGTCAGTAATGGGATGAATAGGAGAGAGGTGCTGGTCAGGGATCTCTCTAGAAGGGTGCAAAAATGAACTGAGAATCTCTAGGACACTTACTTTGAAGATGAAGCCATGGATTGAATTGTTCCCTAAAGTAGATGACAGGAGTGTCATCAGGTTGTGCGAGCTGTTTTTCCTCACCACTGAGCCCCTCAGCTGCACTCAGCCTTTCTCCACAGGTGCCCTGCTCCTCTGCAGTAATAAAAACCTGACAGCTCTTTGCACTCAGGAATACATTTTCCTTCAGAGTCATCAGAAGGCTAGATTCATTAAACCAATCAGAGACTGGAAGCTGCACCTTTAAATCTGCAAGTTAGTCAGCAAAGGTGGTCTCTTCAGCCTTGCTGCCCTTGTCTTGAGAAACCAGGTTGAGCGTGGAAGGCAAAAGCCACCCTCAAAGGCCCGGGAGAAACATACGTATCTGGATTAATCCAGAAGACAGTGAGTGTGATTATTTTTGGTTGGTTGGTTGGTTGGTTGGTTTTGTTTGGTTTTCCTGGCTAACTTCCGATAGGGTAGAACTTGAGAGTGTTGATGGATTGAATAACGAACAGGTGACCAGTGAAGACAGACAGTGAGTTAGTTCACTGTTAAGGGATGTTGCTAAGGACAGCACAGACAAAGGACTCCTCCCCCAGGTGGCACCCAGTAGAGCTAATTGGATCAGGGTAGCATGTTGCAGCCAACCACACCAGCTGGCCCAGGGAATGGTCCCTGCTCCCACATCCAGGCAGTGCCTTTAAACTCTGCTATCTCTTTCCTGTCCTGGCATCATTGTGCCATTTACTGAAGACACTCTATGCTGGACACTCCTGTTGCTGTCTCTGTCCTCATTGTTGATGATGATCACAATTACCCGAGAAGGAAGCCAAGGCCATCCCCGGTCTTCCCCTGATGAACCCACAGTGCTAAGACATTTCAAACCAGATGGTGGGGCTGGAGAGATGACTCAGAGGTTGAGAGCACTGGCTGCTCTTCCAGAGGTCCTGAGTTCAACTCCCAGCAACCACATGGTGGCTCACAACCATCTGTAATCTGGCACATAGGCAGAACACTATATACATAATATACAATAAATAAATCTTTAAAAAAAAAGAAACTGGATGTTATTCTCTTATGATATACTGGTAATTAGACATAGGCATTCCATCCTCGTGGAGAAGGAAGCTGAAGCTGTATATTATAGAGCTTGCTTACTTAGCAAGGAGAATGTATCTGTGACTCAGTTTCCATTCCTGCGGTTGTATGGGTCTTTATATTTTAGAGTTAATCTGGCATCTTAGATAGCTTAGACACACAGTTGAAGGCTCACGAGGCTGATGCATGTGATACCACCACATGCTTTACCCTTTTATAAAATCTTCCAAACAAGGTTGAGAAAGGTCTTTAAGACCACAGTTTAATCCCTGTGAATGACATTAAGTTAAATTAAGTCTGGGAAGAGGCACAATAATCTCTGATTTATAAATGGGGAGTTCTGATGTAAAGGGGATAAGTAGCAAGCAGCATCCTCTTGCTGGCTCCTGCTAAGCTTCTGGTGCCCAAATGCTGAGTGCAGTGTGCACTGGGAAGAAGAAATGGGAGCTTCAGCCTTCCTTGGCTGAACAGATAACAGATTCATCCATTTCCCCAAAGTTCACTGCATCTCTTGTTAAACAGCCTCCATTACCTGGCAAAAGCCCTGCAAAAACAGAAGCAGAAGAGCTCACCGTTTCACACTTCTCAGTCTAAAGGTGTCTGGCCCCACGTTGCACCAGGCATCATGGTGGGAGCATGTGGTACCCACCAGGCATCACGGTGGGAGCATGTGGTACCCACCAGGCATCACGGTGGGAGCATGTGGCACCAGGCATCACGGTGGGAGCATGTGGCACCATGCATCACGGAGGGAGCATGTGGCACCAGGCATCACGGAGGGAGCATGTGGCACCATGCATCACGGTGGGAGCATGTGGCACCAGGCATCACGGTGGGAGCATGTGGTACCCACCAGGCATCACGGTGGGAGCATGTGGCACCATGCATCACGGAGGGAGCATGTGGCACCATGCATCACGGAGGGAGCATGTGGCACCAGGCATCACGGAGGGAGCATGTGGCACCATGCATCACGGTGGGAGCATGTGGCACCAGGCATCACGGTGGGAGCATGTGGCACCAGGCATCATGGTGGGAGCATGTGGCACCAGGCATCACGGTGGGAGCATTGGCAGTAGAGGAGGCCACTCCAGGAGTCCCTCCCTCCCTCCCTTTCCATAGCATGTGTGTTCCACCATCCCCATCCCACTTACAGCCTCTTATTCCTTCTTCTGTGGCCCCATTGCCACTTCTAGGTATCTACAGATGTTCCAAGTTCAACAACTGAAACTTCAAAGCCGTCATCACATAGGACAGAACGAACAGAACAAATATTTAACTTTCTGGGCCTGGGCCACTTCATTCAGTATATTTTTCCAGTTTCATCTATTTTCCTGAAATTTTCATAATTTTCTTTTTCTTTACAGTTGGGTAAAACTCCACGGAGTATATGATGGTTCTTCATTACCCATCAGCTGGTAGATGTGTAGGCTAATTCCAATTCCTAGCTAGAGTGACCAAAGCAGTAATGGAGGTAGGTAGGTGTACGGGTATCTCTATGGTAAGATAGAGTCTCTTGTGTACGTGCCCAAATGTGGGATAGCTAGGTCATATGGTACTTTCTTTCTAGTTTTTTGAGAAATCTCTAGAGTGATTTTCAACATAGTCACACTAGTTCACACTCCCACCCACAGTGTGTAAGAGCTGCCTTTCTCCACATCCACACCAGCGTTTCTACTCTCGTTCTCCATGTCCTGGAAACAGACACTGTGATTCCCACAGAAATGGCTACCTGCTGACTGCCAAGCAGGTAGCGAATACAGGGCAGATACACTGGCCAGGGCCTCGTTTACATCCTGGGTGGGACGGAAGGGACATCGAGTTGACAGGGACCATCAAGGGCTTTGGGGTGCACTCGCTCCAAGCTCCTGGCCACAGCGGCTGGAGATAACGTTTAGTGGTCCTAGTCTGTGTGTGTTGAGTGGCTCGGGTTCAGCAGTGGAAACGGCAGAAAGTCGGACTGATGTAAGTCTGTCTGTGGTTCTGCTAAGCAAGGTGAGAACACAGAGGGTCTCCTGAAGCAGGGGACCAAAGAAATAAGGGCGAGTCAAGATCTTTAGGGCAGTAGATGGTCTTGGCTGTGCATCACAGTCCCTGGTGGGCTCTAAAAGCCTGTGGTAGCCTTACTCTGGAACACCTGATTTAATTAGGCTATGGTGGAGCTGGGCCTGGCTGGCTGCTAAGGCTCCCCAGGTGACTGTAATAAGCAGTCAGGGCTGAGCATAGCTCAAAGCTGCTCCTCTCTCAAGTGTGGTCCCCTGGCGACATCCCTGAGTATTTGGTAGAAATGTGCTTTCCTGTGCCCACAGGACGGCTCACTCAGAACGCTATGTACTTGAGCATGCCCTCTAGAAGACTCCAACGTATCCTAAGGTTTGAGGACCATCAAACTTAAACTGTGAAATGTAAGTTATTGAGAGCTGAAGGGGGGGGGGTGTTAGAAGTGAGGATGTTGCGGGGACAGCTAGCTGGAATCCAGTCGCTAGATTTGGAAGGAATCTGGGGAACTGTGGCGGTGCAGAGCTGACTTGATGATGTGGGGTTTGCAGAAACAGAGATGGCAGGAGGCTGGGACACAAGCTTTCAGGAGATGTGTGGGAGTGGATGGAGTCGATGAAGGGCAAGAATATGGCGGCTCTGAGAAGAGGTTGTGGAGTGAGGAAGGGATGGTTGTTCAGAAACAGGTTCATGTGTTGCCGGCGTGGCAGCGTTGCCCCTGGGGCCCCGGGGCCCTGCGAGCTCATCCTGGAGACCTACAGAGGAGAGGAGGTATTCCCTTGGGGCACTAGTAACATTTTGGGTCAACTGTTTACTTTTCTTGCTACACAAAATATCTGGCAAGAGCCAAGCAAGGAAAGAGTGTTTATTTGAGGCAACCAGTCACATTGTATCCACCGTCAGGAAACAGAGTGTGGAGCGCTCAGCTCTGTTTCCTTTACATTCAGTCTGGGACTCCAGCCCACAGAACGGTGCGACCCACATTTAGGGAGGGTTTCCCCACTGCAATTAACCCAGTCTAGAAACTCCCTCACAGACATGCCCAGAGGCCTGTCTCTTCCTGATTCTAGATCCAGTCAATCTGACAATCGATCTCACCTGTCACAAGTGGTACCCACCAGGTAGGGTGAGTTGTGGAGGAAGAGGGTGAGTGTGCTACCGAGCGAGGGTTCCGGAGGGAAACAAGGGCGGCAGAGAGGGTGGAGTGCAGCCTCATGAGGTCCACATCCCAGCGGCTCGGCAGTGAAGCCCTTGGAGAGCTGACCTCTGTGAGCCCCGGTTTCTTCACCAGGACCCTGCTGTGGACCTGAGGCATAATGCAGCTCACCGGGCTCGAGGGTCAGGCCGCTCAGGCGTAGCCTACAGTCAGGGTTTCCGGAGCCTGGAGCTCTTGGCCAGCGCTGTCCTCGGGATGCGAGCTGCTGCAGAGTCAGTGTTCCAGGCCTTCCTCCCTTTCCAGACTTTTTGATGTCCTGTGTGATGCTGGACAAATGCAGACAATCACTGTGACACCGGGTGTCTTCATCAGTAATAAACAGGGTGCTATCCTCAGAGAGGTTAGGGGGAACAAAGTACCGTAAAGGTAGATCACTTGGCAGAGCCCAGCGACTGGCGTAGTTCCTGACTCCGCCTGTGGATCACAGGGCTGGTTCTGCTCTTGGTCATGTGTTCATCACGGCAATAGACATCAGAGCAATGAAGACACAGGGTAGAGGTAAAGTGGGGAGAGCCGTGATTTTCCAGGCAATTTGCTACGGCACAATAGTCTCACAAGGAGCTGTGCCTGGGAGTCCATTTGCTGGGGTGTTCAAACACCTTCTTCTAGAAATCTCCTTGTCCATCCCCCCTGACCCCAACCACTAACAAACACCTTTCCCGGGGTCTATGATGCTATAGGATGATGTTTGTCAAATGATCCCTCAAGAGCTCCGTGGAGACTGGTGACAGTGTGGCTCTTACACATTGTCTTGTCCTGTCCATCACTAATGACTTCTTTGTACATTATACTCACCGTGACTCAGCCACATCACTGTCCTCTCCAGCTCACACCACAAATCTGCGGAGTACCGTCGCTTTGTGGGACAGCAAGGGGCTTCCAGAACAGGTGCCAGCAAGGGGTGATGAAGGTGGGTGTGGGGGGGGCCTTGCAAGACTTCCACCTGGAGCATGGGTGAGCACCTGCCGCACTTCCCATCTGGAAGCTCCTGGAAACCTCCCCCACCCCACTCTGCTGACTCTATTAGGGTTCTCCTCCAGGACCAAGTGAATGTGTGCTGGACCTCCCTGTCTGACTGGAAGGTATCTTTGCTGGGAACAGCCCAGCCAGTGGACGCCCAGGCAGCAGCTCTCCTTGTGTGACTTTGTGCTGTTGTAAGTTGTCTGGAAAATCACGGCTCTCCCCTCTTCTGTCCTTGTGCCTTAGAGCCCTGACCAGTCAACTTCTGTGACTGTAACGAAAGGCCTGAGACAGGGTAGCTTTACGGAGAGGAAGTTTGTTGAGCTCACATCTGTGGAGATTTGAAGGCATGGTGCCAGCCTCAAGTTGGTGCTAATGAGACCTAATAATGGTGGATGTACTACCATTAAACATTACAAAATTTCTACTGCTGCAATGAACACCATAACCAAAAGCAGCTTGGGGAAGAAATGGTTTATCTCAGCTTGTAATTATAGTCTGTCACTGAGGGAAGCCTGGGCAGGAACTAGAGGCAGGAAGTGAAGCAGAGGCCATGGAGGAGGTGGGAGTCCTGTGTAGCTGGAGTTTTCCTGCCTGGCCCATGGTCAGGGCAAATCTCTCTCACCTGCCAGTCCCACAGCCTCTCAGACCCAACCAAGTAAACACAGAGACTTATATTGGTTACAAACTGTATGGCCATGGCAGGCTTCTTGCTAACTGTTCTTACAGCTTAAATTAATCCATTTCCATTAATCTATACCTTGCCACATGGCTCGTGGCTTACCGGTATCTTCACATGATGCTGCTTGTACTAGCGGCGGCTGGCAGTGTCTCGGACTCAGCCTTCCACTTCCCAGCTTTATTCTCCTCCTTGTCCCACCTATACTTCCTGCCTGGCACTGGCCAATCAGTGATTTATTTATTGACCAATCAGCAAAACACTTGACATATAGACCATCCCACAGCAGTCCTGCTGCTTACTGACTTGCTCCCCATGGCTTTCTCAGTCTGCTTTCTTAAAGCACCAGGACCATCAGCTCAGGGATGGTACAGTCCACAGTGACCTGGACCCTCCCACCCTCAATCAACAATTAAGAAAATGCCCCCAAGACTTGCCTACAGGCCAAGCTAATGGAGGTATTTTCTCAGTTGAGATTTCCTCTTCTCAGATGACTCCAGTTTATGTCAAGTTGAAACAAAAAAACAAAAACAAACCCTTACTATCATTCCTTGAGATCTTGAATTAAGGGCTTTCCAGTTGAACTGGATATAAGGAGCTGTTACAGCACCGTTGATAGCAAAAATAAAAATCCTATTTAAAAAATTATGGTGAGTGTCTCTTGGAGAATTTATGGAACAAAAATTGCTCCAGAGTTTTAAGTGCAGTTTATTTTCTCCATTTATGTATTCTTTATGGAGAAAAAAAAAAATGATCCTGCCCAGAGCGACTGTGTAAAAACTATGTTTACAGACGTACTTTCCTATGGTGTTGGTATACTGTTAACACATTAAAGTCACCCAGTCACAAACTAAAAGCACATCCTTTAATTATGCATCTGTCCCCAAGGATAGAATCAGGATGGGGCATCATTCCTACCAGGAGCCACACATGGACCTAGGTGAGTCTGTGTGCCGGAAATCCACATTCTCCCTGCAGGGACAGGATCAAAACACCTTTGCTGTGGTGACAGCGCCATCTTGTGATCCTGCACAGTATTGGGGAAGCGAACTGCCCTGAGCCTCTCAGAGTGTCTGTCCTCAGAGTCCTCCTTGGCAATCAATGAAATCTATGTCTCCCTGTGGCGCCGTGTGAGTGTGTCTAGAGCTCCTCTGCAGGTAGAGAGGAAAGGATAGGTTTAAGAACTAACAAGGAGTTTCAACTCTGAGAAAGCTCTCTGGCTTAGGGAAGGATGTGTTCATCTGTCTGGGGGTTCTGCAGAACCAATTTACCGGCTAGGCCAGGAGGAGAAGCTATCTAGCCTCTTCTGTGTGACAAGAAAAGAAAACAGAAGGTAGGTATACGACCTTTCAGAATTATCAGCCATGCCAAGGCCTGACGCCTGGCTGCCTTGGGAATAGAAATCTCCGAGATATGTCAGAGCGCTCCGTGTCTTAATGTTTCTGTCAAAGAGTGTAGGTCAATGTCAGTGTTCCTGAATGCAATATTTATAGGTCTCCCTCTTGCCTGACATTATCTTGTTTTCAGGAAGACGTGCGCGGCACTGTCTGAGAACATACTCTGTGGCCTTTAGATTTGATATGCTCCAGCTTGAATGACAGCCGAGTTTGTTAATTATGACTGCTGTGTACCTGGGAGAAAATCTAATAAAAAGCTTTATTGATCCGCTTAAAAAGGAGCAGCATGGTAACTTCTTGAAACACCGAATGAGCTAGAGGCCTCTGGCAGAGAATATGAAGAATAATTCAAGATGCACAATAACTCTGCAGCTAGACAGGAAGGGCATTGAACTTCTGATTAACTTGGTAAAAATTCAGTATTTGATATAAGTGTGCAGAAACAAAATTAGCCACAGGTGTTAGAGAGGACCAAGGATGCCAGGCCGTCTTTGAAGAAGGTGTATGTTAGTGACTTTACTTCAGTGGCTCAGAACTACATGCTCTCATCTCTCTTACAAGCATTTATTACACTTTCTGTTCACCAGCAACATGTATTCATTACGTAAAGTTGGAATAGTATTCGTGCCAAGAAAGATTGGTCGCTCCTGCCGCTGGTAATAGTTCACAAACTATTTCCAGGTGTTTGTTTATTGTTGTTAGTGGGGCTTTGTTTTGTTTCTTGTGTACATTAGTCCTCCTTCCCCCTCCCGCCTAGATTTTGCTTTCCTCAATTGCATGTAAAACACTTTGAGCCAAAAAATATTAAATGGAAAATCTCAGAAACCAGCGGTGCAGAAGTCTGAAGTTGCATGTGGCTCCAGACAGTGTGCTGACCTCCTGTTCCATCCCTGTCCAGGATGTAAATCTCTCTCAACCCAGCTTGTCCATGTCACCCGGCTACTAGTGGATTAGCAGCTCCTTGGGTTAGCTCATAAAATGCCGTAGTCTCACAGCGATGAGTTTTAACTAGCCTTTTTTTTTTTTTCTTAATGGTCCCAAAGCACAAGAATAGCTCTAATGAGCCAATGAAAAGCTGCAAAATACTTCTTTTAAATGAAAGGTGAAAATAAAAATATGTTAAGAGAGACACCATATCCATGTAACTTTTCTTATAGTATATTGTCATAATCATTTGATGTGGTTATTAGTCATTTCTGTTATTTGGGTCTAGAATGTCCCATAAAGGCTTGGTGAAGGTTTGGTCCCAGCCCTTACATCATTAGAAAGTAGAACTTGGTGGAAGGGAGTTAGGTTATTAAGGGCTCTGGTGAGGGAAGTTGAAACTCCATCCCCTCTTTTTCCTCTGTCTTTGGTTCCTGGGAGCTGTGAGGTAAACATTTCTCCACCATGTTGTACTATCTTCTCACGGGACCAAAAATGACAGTGGCATAGGCCACGGGCTAAAACCCCAACACTGTGAGCTGAAATAAACATGTTCTTTTTGTGAGTTGGTTAACTTTTGGATCTCGATATAGTAATGCAAAGCTGATCGACAGTTGGTGGTTTCAGGTCTCTGCTGCCAAGCCTAAAATATATCCTCCATAGGTAAAGGTGACTGCTATGATGGGTCAAATATAGGTCTTATTCCCACTGTCATTATAACATAGTAACTCACCAAATTCTTTGCAAATATTGTTTTAATGCCACACATTGTGAACATAGACAAAAATATGCACAGGCATATGTCTATATTTACATTGCTATTAAAATTATCCCCCAAAGAGAAGGAAGGATAAATTAGGACTGTCTTCTTCCTTGCCATGAGTAGTAACATTGCGATACCAGCCTTTGCACAAAAGTCTGCCTCGGTGTCCAATTGTTACCTCAGGGCGTGACCCCAAAGGTAAACAACTGCACAGACAGGCCTCTGTACCATGAGGAGGTACTTCCATGCATGATGTTGAGTTCTCAGCCTGGGTAACCACCCACCTGCGCTCAGTGAACAAGCCAACCCTCTGGCCAGGCTCCCTGTTGAGTGTAGTATTCCAAGCTTGGATTTCTAAACTTCCTCTGACGTGTACCCATGCACCCCTAATCGAATAAGCACAGGGACACTCTTCCTCTCTATTCCTGCTTGTCCCCATCCTCTTCCATGGGCAGGCCAGGTACCCCCTTCCTCTCAAGCCCAGGCCCAGATCCATCCTTCCACACCTCTCTGAACTCAGCCTTGCAGGAGTCTCTAGAGACCTGAAGATTAACAAAACAAGCATGGGTCTTTCTTTCTTTCTTTCTTTCTTTCTTTCTTTCTTTCTTTCTTTCTTTCTTTCTTTCTTTCTTTCTGTGTTGGGGTTGGAACACCCAACCTCACACGCTAGATGAGCAAGCTCTCCCCTATACCACATCTCCAGCCCCACTGATCACTATCTACTGCATTCTATTTTCATCCAACTGTCTGACTCTCCCCATCCTTTATCATGTGGCCAGCCAGGTACTGGATAATCCTCCGAGTCTGGCTCCACGGGACCTGATTCATTTCTTCAGGTTAAAATGGAATGCTGTTTCATTTTCAAATGTGAGTGCTTGGAGCTGACCAGATGGCACCATGGTTAAGAGGTTCTGTTCTCAGCACCCACATGGGGCCTCACAACTGTCTGTAATTCTAGTTCCAGGGGATCCAACACCCTCTTCTGGACTCCATGGTCACTGCGCACATACAGTGAGCACATGTAGGCAAAATGCCCACACACGTTAAAAAATAATAGTGAATGTTTAAAAAAAGACATGAGTGCTCTACAGAAGGGCATTCAGTAAGTTGTTACAAATTCTGATTATGTTTATATGAACTAACGCAATAGCACTCCTTGTTCCCTCCTTCCCCTTTCTCCTGCTCTTCCTGTTTTCTCTTTTCTTTTCCTTTCCATGCAGTTCCATACACACATATACACACATGCATATACATATATACACACACATACACACACATATACATATATACTGCATATACATACACATACACACATACATATACATATATACACACACCTATACATACACACATGTACATATATACACACATATACACACACACACATAACATACACACACACATACATGCATGCATGCACAGACTTCTTTCTCCACCCCAGTTCTAACTCCTTCAAAGCAGCCGCTCTGTTAGCTCTTTCTTCTGCTTTGTCTCCATATTTCTAAGTAAAATGCGTCCTTCGTCCATTTGCTGTCACCTTTTATTACAAGATGGGGTGTTCCCCAACTTCTTTTTCTCATCAAGATAAGTAAGTTTTCTGCCCCACTGGGTATCGGGCTAATTTCCAGCTTCCTTGTATATTAAAAATGAATTTGGAAACTACAATCGGATTAAAAAGAAGACACGGTGCTTACTCAAACAATTTTGCCTTAAACAATTTAATTTTCCAAATTGCAGCGTAAACAGAAAGTGAACAAGATGGTTTTAATGTTCAAGTCACATATTTCTACAAACCGCCACCAAGGAAGTCTGAGGCCAGGAAAATCCTCAGCTGTGAGTCCCAACTAACCATGTGTGGTGGTGAATAATGAGGTTCTAAAATGGAGATTTTTTTTTTTTTTAGAGACTGTACTAAGTTGTGCCTCAGTTCCACCAAAACACAACCCCAGCTGCCTCTGGATTACAATGTGCTTTTCTCGCAAATAAAAAAGCCTTCAACTTTGTAGCATGATATTTTCATAGCATTGTGTTCATTTGGTGTAAGGCAAACCACAAGAAGAGTAAAGCTGGTGGAAATGCTGTGGATGGCTTTATTCATTTGGGGAAGGGATCTGTTCCGTGCTTATTGTAAAACAAACAGAATAATAGGGAGGAACACCAAAGAATGAAGGCCATGGTCGGGTTGTGTCACCTGGAGAGTGTGGTTAGCACTTGGCACACACACTTACAGTCTTTTTCTCTGTTCGTCCCTGCGTCCTCGATGACACATGCAAACTCGATCCCAGACACGCGTTACTAGTATGGTTCTGCCTTGAGGTCTTCCCCTCTGGATATATCATTGGCGGCTTCTTTTTGTCATCTAACAGCCTGCTTATGATCATTAAAGTCTGCATGATACTCTGTGCTAGAGCCACACGGATAAGCTACCTTCAAGTGCCTACTTTCCAGTTACATATGAAGGTGCCATGGACAATATGTATGCCTGGCTTCATCTCTAATGACTTCCTCAGGATACATTTCTAAACATAGAACGGATGTGTCAGGAAAACGTTGCACATGTTTGAATTTTCCCTTTCCTTGTAGAGCCGTTTTACCTAACATGAAGTGAAGTGCAGCCGAACTGAGTGGTAGATGCGGACTTTGCTCACCCATGTATGTGACTTTCCCCCTCATTCATACCTGCTGGACACACCGCAATGACACATCACTTCCAACCAGAGTCACCTTCCCTGGGAGTCATAGTTTGTGATGTCCGTTCTGACAATGGACTAATGCATAATGATATTTGTCCACTGTTGCACACCACTGCCCTAAAAACCTGTTTTACGTATTTTAAAGGTGAGTCAAATACTCCAAAGATGGAACAATTGTGCTTGATTAGTGCATGAAAACATCTGTGTCTCTGAATTGTGAGAATTGAAACACTAGGAATTATAAGAAAGACATCCTTGTGTACTCAGAGGCTGGATGATGACATCTCACTTGGATTTTTTTTTTTAAGTGCATTTTAGTGAGGCACGGAGTTCTATGTCTGTTCATGCCTTCTGTCTACTCAGCTGTTTTATTTACGATCCTGGTGTTTTAAGGCACTAGCTCAAATTGACAGCCCGCCTGCCTTAGTCTCTCTGAAATTACAGAGGTATGTCACCACGCTAGGCCACCTTTGTCTGTCTTTAGATTGAGTATTCCTGCTTTTCCTTTGAGTTGTAAGAATTGTTTCTGTCATCCATTTTGATGTAAGTTACAAATACTTTTCCTAGCTCAGAGAGGGTCTTCTATTCAATGGTTGCATTTGGCTGCTTTTAACAATGAGATGTTTTAACTCTTACAGATTCAACCCCATGGAAAATTAGTAATTGAGATAAACAGCGCATATAAATCTGCATTCCTTCACAATAAGAAAGCACAGACAGGAAACAATAACGCACCATTTTAAATCCAGCCGAGTGGAAAAGCCTTATCAGTATGACTTATTAATCAAAAGGTATGAATATAAATATTCTGCCACACTGCTGGGAATGAATAAATCCAGAACCGTTATAAATATTCTCCCACACTGCTGGGAATGAGTAAATCCAGAACCGTCTGGGGAGAGTAGCATGTCATTGTCTTATTCTTATTCAAAACACATGGGCCCTTTGACTCAGAGACTCTTCTGCCATGGCCTATATTTATACTTGTGGAAGTGTACCAAGATGTACATGTGAGAGGCATGTGTGTCATAGAAGAAAGAAAGACACCACCGAGCATCTCGTATATTCACTCGACAAACCCTAATGGCATGGCTAGTTTCTGATAAGCACCATTCACACTATAAACTGACAAAACCTTCCTGCTGCTGAGATACAGAAAACCCAGAAATTCTTTTTTTTTTTTTTTTTTAGGTTTTCCGAGACAGGGTTTCTCTGTGTAGCTTTGCGCCTTTCCTGGAACTTGCTTTGGAGACCAGGCTGGCCTCGAACTCACAGAGATCCGCCTGGCTCTGCCTCCCGAGTGCTGGGATTAAAGGCGTGCGCCACCACCGCCCGGCAAAACCCAGAAATTCTAATTCCCACCAGCTTTAAAAGGCAGGGAAGTTATCCACTCACATGATTACAGTTCCAGAGTTGAAGAGCCCGCCTGTGGTGTGACACACTAACAGATGTCATCAGAGACAGGGGTCTTTCCTTAGTGAGCTCTGCCATTTCTGGATCAGTTGAACTCTCAGTCGCTTGAGCCTGTCCAGAGGAGAGAAGTGGATAGAAGGCAGTGTTGAAAAGTCTCCCCCAAACATGAAATGTGAGCTCCAACCTTCAGTCTCGTAGATCAACTCCAGCTATACATTCCTGGATCAGCAACTCTCTCTGGTTCTGATGGGCTTAGGCTAACTGGTACACTCTTCTGGAGCCAGGAGGAAAGGGAACCGAACAGAGCTGGGGTGTGTTAAGATGGAAGGAGGGAAGAAATGATGTTAGAAAGATAACCTAAGCATTGACCAGTAAGAAATGTGTGTGCACTCAGAGAGTATACATGCTGTGGAAATTTCTACACTGTTAAAAACAAGGCATCTGGGGCTGGGTGTGGTGGCACACCCCTTTAATCCCAGCACTTGGGAGGCAGGGGCAGGTGGATCTCTATGAGTTCAAGGCCAGCCTGGTCTTTAAATTGAGTTCCAGGACAGCTAGGGCTCTGACACAGAGAAACCTTGTCTTGGGAGGAGAGGGGGGAGAGAAGGCATCTGTGTGTGGTGACATGGGGAAAATCTCTAATATGCATTAATTTTTGAAGGATAATAGTAGACAACATATTATTTAGTAAAAATGGATAAATTGATGACACTTTGTATATATATAGCAAATTGCTGGGATAATACTAAGGAGTGAGAATAAAGTGGGATATAAACAGGAAAGTGGTGACAGAGAAATTTTGGGTCAAGAACACATGTGAAGATTTGTTTTTGTCTTTGGTGATGTCAGGATTGAGCGCAGGCCCTCACACACACTAAGCATGCTCTCTCCTACTGTGCTGCAGCTCCTAAGAGGCATTCTGAGTAGAAAACAAAGGGTTTTCTTGGTGGCCGAGGAAGGCAGCAGAGTAATCTGAGATACCCAGGTCTGAATTCCTAGAAACTGTAAAAGGGATAAGTAAAGATCTTGATTTGGGGAAATGATCGTGAATAACGCATTGGAGTCAGATATGATCACCCTGGAGCCAATGCCCTGAAGATACCAAGAGGGGATAGCATTATGTACCAAGCCCTGTATGTGGGACTCGAGCAGAGAAGGGACTGAAAAAGTGTCCTCACCCACAGGACATGACCAGCCAGCTAGGAGTGACTGGACCTCATGCAAGGCCAGCAGCCTTGGAACAGGAGTACACACCAGCACAGAAGCAGGAAGCTGGGCAGGCAGGACTGGAAACAAGGATATTAACTTTACATCTCCATACTCGGGCCTTCCGTCCACATCTGTATAATGTAAGGTTCATGCACATGTCCTGCCTTGTCTGCAAGAAGTTCAGAGACCAGGCTTTTTGCACAGAGGTGGGAAGTCAGCTGCACACACAGCTCTGAGGGACCTCTGTGCAGTGTCCATCCATGCTTCCATGACAGGAATCCAGGACACTAGCCTCAAGGATGCTTTTGTTTACTTACCTTAGACAACTTGCATATTGTGCTACTATAGTTCTGAGTAAGCCTGAGTGAGGATGGTCTGGGGGATTCTTAGGGACACAGCCACAAGCATAAGTCAATGACTGGGTCCCCAGCCACCTCTACCAGCTGAGACAGGAGGAGTCATTTGACTCATCTTCAGAATCACTTGAATGGTAACAGCTGGCATCCTCCTGCCTCAACATAATGGTGGAGCTGCTGGAATGACCAATGGAATGGAGGAGGTAAGCCTGCCATCTCCGGAGTGGCTGAAGTGCTGTTGGCTTGGGCGGCTGCCCTGAGCCCTCACTGTCCCGCCAAGCCTTCTCAATCTTCTGTGAATTAGAGCCCTCTGAGTTGTTCACTCTGGGGACAAGACCTGAGGCTCCCCCTCCACCTCTTCCTAAACTCTCCTTGCTCTTGGACTGCCAACAACAGGTTCCGCCTTTCTCCTTGACTGCCTCTGTCTCTCCAGTCAAGCATGGGCTTACTGTGCAGTGGACCTTGGGAAGGGTAGCATTATTTACATCTTGTCACCTGACACAAACTTCGGCACCTTGTTTTCCAAGAGTTCTGACTCCCGGTAACATACTTGACCAAGTTGCCAGTGTGCTATCAAGGAAAAAGAATGCACTACGCAAAGGCCAAGCTGGGTATCAACTCAGTCTGTGCTATGTGACCCAAGATGACAGGAACACTGCTTAACTTTGGAGGAGCCTTGCATTCTCCCACCTGCGGCAGAGAGGCGTAACACCTGCCACCAGGCTGGCAGAGATTAAAAGAGTCCGTAGGACCACCCGAGGTAGTGACTGGCATTCAGTAGGTACTTAATAAATGCTCTCTGCTGCCTAGTGAGCTTTTAGGAGATCCTTTCAAGGCTAAAGTTTAGATGTTACTATGATTTTCTTGACTCCAGTGTCCCTTCTTAATAATAAAAGCCTTAACGGTATGAAAAGCCGTGTCTGGGGCTTCAGTGTCTGGGGCCGGGCAGTGTCCTGGGCTGCAGTATCCCTGTTCCTTCCTCACCATGGAGAAGGGTCGGGATGACTCTGGGACAGGAACTCCTGAGTTTAATGAAATGGACAGAATCTGGTGCTGCATTTTCTGCAGGTAGACATTTCCCACTTGCGAGGTGAATAGCTCCTGGTAACAAGGAGAGTGATGTCAGGTAAACAGCTTCCGGGAACCAGGCGGAGCCGTTCAGATGATAGAAAGCAACTGCTGCCGCTCCATTTTCCACGTTCATTCAGTCAGCCTTTGCTGAAGGGTGTTCAGCAGGGTGTAGACAGCCAGCAGCCATGTAGAGGAGGAAAAGGGGCATTTTAAATGCAAGCAAGGCTATTCGGTTCTGCCACTCCCTGCCTCCTCAGATGAATGTGCTCCCCTGTGGCTGGTTTCTTCCCGGAAGTATTTCCAGAAACATTGCTAGAGTAGGGTCGTCCTGGTTTGTTTTGTTTTTCAGCTTTACAGGAGCATGTTTTGGGTATAATAGGGTTTACTCATTTCCAGTGTAGAACTCAACTGTGTGATCACTGGCATAAACTGGTTTTAGGACATTTTTGCTAGCTGCCTGAGATTCTCTGCTCCCATCAACTGTTCACCCCTTCCTGTTGCCCTTGGTAACTACCAATCAGCTGTCTCTAACTAGTTGACCACGTTTTTTATGTGCTTATTATTTGTCGACTGGAGAACTGTGTGTTCAAACCTTTTTTAATCAGGTAGTTGCACTGCTGTTGAGTCAGGGGTGTCTTTCTGCATGATTTGACAACATTTCCAACCCATTCTATGGATTGTGTTTTCTCTCTTTCTTTCTTCCTTGCTTTCTTTCTTGCTTGCTTTCTTGCTTTCTTTCTTTCTTTTAAGACAGGGTCTCTTTTCATAGCTCTGGCTGTCTTGGAACTCACTATGTAGACCAGGCTGGCCTCATGTAGAAAACAGTTTAATATTTTTGAAGTCCAATTTATTAGTCCTTTTTTTTTGTCACTGTTGCCTGAGCATTTGTGGGAAAAGTGTTAGTTATTCGGCTGCGCTGTGTTCTTACCCTGCAAGGAAGTGTCACGCAACACGACAGAATCCGCTAATAAGAGTTTTATTAAAGATAAAGGGACAGAGAGTGAACAGGCCTGTAGAAAACACGTGTATGGAGAAGAAGAAGGAACCGGGAACATGGCACTGGATTTTAAAGGCTGGGCGTGGACAGATCAACGTCACTACTACATGCAAGCGCAAGCGCAGATCACATGGCCACGTTGCGCGCCTATGTAGCCAATGGAACGTCACGGATCCTGGTCACTCGAGATGCCCTGACCCGGAAATGGCTATCCTGACCTGGACCTGGCTAGGCGGAAGTGTCCGCCAGGCATATGCAAACACGCCTGACCGTGGGGGCATGTTGTAAACCCTTCAAAAAGCTTTGCTGTTTTGCTTTAAAAAACAAAAACAAAAACAAAAAACAAAAAAAACAGAGAAGCCCAGTGCAGTGGTCCACACTTCAGTCCCAGTACAGGGAAGCAGAGGCAGGCAAATCTCTGTGAGTTTGAGGCCAGCCCGGTCTACGTAGTAAGTTCCAGGACAGCCAGAGCTATGTAGTGAGACTCTAAATAAATAATACCAAAGAAAAATAGTCTATTTATGAAAATCAAGAACACAAAATTACCTGATGCCATCATGGGAACTGTAATCGTTTCTCTATCATGAGTTTCTCTAATATTCAGTTGTTTCCTTCACATTTCTTGGTACAGATTAAATGTCACTTGTTGCCACGACTGTTTGTGAGACGCGGCTAACATGTCAGACAGACTAAGATTCAAGCACTTGCTGGTTCCAGAGCTGTGTGTCCCGAGTGAGCTGAGAGGCATATTTATTAGAAAAAATCTTTTCAGTTCCAAGTGACAGAAAAGCAATTTAAAGCAGCTTAGATAGAAAGGGGAAATTACTGGTTCGTGTGGCCAAAATGCCGAGGTGAAGAAGGGCAGTTTTAACTAGAGCCAGAGGCTGTCTCTCAATTACTGGAGTCTCTTCTTTCCTCTTTGTTTTCCTGTCTCTACTGTGACCTGAATGTTCATTCCCCACCCCCACTTCATATGCTGAAATCCCAGCCCTCACCGTAATGGGAGGTGGTGCCTTTAAGAGGTGTTTAGCTGAAGTCCTGATGATAGTAATTTGTTTCCTTATAAAAGAGGCTGCGAGACTACCCCAGCCTTTCATGTGAAGTTATCAGGAAAAGATGACCACCTATGAACCAGGAAGCAGTCTCTCATTAGACAGTAGGTCTGTTGGCACCGTGATTTAAGACTTCTCAACCCTTGACAACAGGAATACAGTCTCGTGTACTGTGTTTATGAACCGCCCAGTTTATGACAGTGTGGACAGTGAAACTACTCCCTGTCTCTCGTTCTCTGAGTATCTTGGCTTTGTTTTGGACTTCCCTTTACCTATTGGCCTCATTCCTGCACATTGTGTGTAACTTCCTTTGTGTGGGGGAGTCTCTGGGGTGGGGTAGGCCATGAGCTGTTGTTACAAAACTTATGTGTTGTCCAAGTCTCAGTGAATGCTGATAAGGTCTCTTTGGGTCAAGTGCCCATCTCTGAATCAGTCTCCATGGCCAGGGAAATGGACTACTCTTGACTGATGGGTCATTAACATGGGGGATTGCTGTGTGCAGTGAACCCACATGGACACACAGAACATGCCCTAAACACTGTGAGCACGTGACTGAGCATGTGCCTGGTTTCCTTTGGCAGCTTCATTCTCCATTAAAGATGCTAGAATGTTTCTCATTGGATGAGGAATTTTTATTATAAATGAAAACATTATACTCTTATAAGATAAAGACTTTTTAACCCATGGAAATTTCTAGTAGAAAAAAAAATTTTTTGACAGGATCTTGACACTGGGGGATGGTAACTTTATAGACAGGAAGAAAGTTTATGTGTGCACACAATGGGACAAGAACAGCAGACAAGCCGGGCGATGATGGCGCACACCTTTAATCCCAGCACTCGGGAGGCAGAGCCAGACGGATCTCTGTGAGTTCGAGGCCAGCCTGGTCTATAGAGCGAGATCCAGGATACCAAAATGACACAGAGAAACCCTGTCTGGAAAAACCAAAATAAAAAAAAAAAACACACAAAAAAAATGATAAAGAGTGCTCATGACTAATCTTTCAGAAAACAGCAAGATACAAAAATGGTCATGAATGTGGCCTTAAGAAGGGAACCTCAGGCTAGTGTAATGTCACATGTCTCTTGGGAGACAGAGGCAGGCAGATTTCCGTAGGTTTGAGGCTAGCCTGGGCTACACAAGGAGACTCACTCAGAGAGAGAGAGAGAAGGGAGACTTGATCCAGGCTACAGTGCCTGTGGGATCCATCCTGAGGCAGATGGCCATGCAATCGGACATTCCTCTGCTTCTCTGCAAAGGCAGCCACCGCTGCGGTCTTCAGACCGGGCAGGGACAGAGAGGGGTGCTGAGTTCCCAAACTGTGATTCCAGAAAGTCTCATTGATATATGCTAAACAGAAATTGAGATGAACTGCAGGAAGTCCAGAAAGCTCTGACTGTCGGGTGAGGAGAAGTGTGCGTGTTCGGGAGTAACTGCCAGGTGTGTCTGTATTGGGAACAGTGGTGGGAGACAGGGCTGCAGGGAACAAAGAGCTAGGGACAAGTGTGGTCTGAGTGACGACAAGAAGATACCAGGGGGTCCTGAGCACAGGAATGGCAGCTGGAGGTTGTGCGGTGGTCTTTGGGAAGGGGAGAGATGGGAGGCGTGGCAGACTTCTCGAAGGGGAGAGGCGCTAGTTGCGGATTTGCGACAGAGGCGGTAGGATGGAGAAGGGCCGGTTCTGAGGAAGGTCCTTTGCGTCCTTGGAATCCAGCTGGTGAGAGAGCCATACTGAACAATGATAATAACCATCTCTGTACTTCCAAATGGTGTGGGGTTTGGAGTCATAGTCTCACTATTCCTGTGCATGATAGACCCTGAACGTTCTTTCCTGTTATTTTCTCTGCAGGGAACTTCCAGCTGATTGCAGATCCAGTTCCGTTTGAAACTGTGCCTGACTTAGTCCGTTCTGTCCGACTTTCCCCGAGTCCCATGACCTACAGAAGTCCTCCCCGCTTCCAGAACTTAGTCCCCATCTCCACAGATGACTTGCCCACGAAGCTTAGGAAAGGAGAAACGCTGGCCTTAATTGGCTTTGAAGAGAGTCAGGGGAGGAGGCTGCTGCGATGTGAGGTGCTGAACAAGGACCCTCCCCTGAGAATGCTCCTGCCCATGGACTGCAGGGGCCACTTCCAGGAATGCCGGGATGACCAGCTCTACTCCATGGACACCATCGTGCGGTGGAAGCTGCTTGCAGGGAGGAAGCGCAGGGTTAGGATGGAGGCAGAACATCGCCTGAGGCTTCTCAACCCCCTGGTTCCAGAACGCTTCAGTGGCCATCTAGTTTTGCACCCCTATTTCTCAGTGACGGCACATCTGCCAGGTGAGTAAGGTGAAATAGTGTGGAGCACGCATTGGTCTGTTTTCTGTTGCTAGAACAAGAAAACTTGAGGTTGGGACAATTATAAAGAAATGAGGTTTTATGGCTCCTAGCTTTAAGAGACTGAAAGCCCAAATAGCATGGCACCAGCTCTGGCGGGGACTTGATGGCAGGTGGCATCATGGCAGGGGTTTTGCAAGAGAGAAAGATCACATGGCAGGACAAGAAGACTCGACAAGGAGGCAGTATTACCAGTCTACAGCCCTCTCTTGGGCACTAACCAGGGTGTTACTAGAACTATCCTGATCCCACCATGTCTAATATCACCTCTCCAGGTTTCCAAACAGAAACTCTCACAGGACAGACTCAGATCATAACCAAACATTCGTGTCACAGCAAGAAAAGCAAGGACGCTGCCCCCTACAGGCACGGAGGAGTGTTTGCTTCAAGAACTTGTGATGGGGTAAACAGCAGTGGCTCTAGGCTGGGCAGGCAACTTGCCAAGGTCCACAGATGTGTAGATTGGTGGGTGGGTTAAGGAACCCCAGGAACAGATGCCAAGATTCCATTTTCAGAAAGTGGCCACGTCCTACCTCATTGGCTCCATGTCTTGATTTATGCAGGACTATTAGATGCTAAAGACACACTCCCCCCAGAGGTGACTTATCCGATTAGTTACACACCCACTCCATCCCATCACCCATTATTCTTATCATCATATACATTTAAGCACATTTCCTGAAGTAGACTTAGGATGCTTTAATTTGATTCCCTTAATAAATATCCATACCACGGTAACAGCCACATGGACTGTGAGCAGATTTAAAAAAAAAAAAAAGAAGTCTCTCCTTTGAGTGAATTTATTATTGATGTATTTTCTTCCATGTTATCATAAAAGCTAGTCCCTCACCACCCATTAATTTTATGCTTTTGTTTATAGTCCGTGGGAAAGCCAGACTCCAGTGCACTTTCCTATCTTCTCACAGACTGCATCGCTTTATTGTCCTTTGCAGGAAAGAAATGCTGCATTATATTAAACAGGAATTTACAACAGCCTTAAAGTGCCGCTGGCTGGAAGATCCCTTTAAGTGGGCAATGTTTGTAAAAGACTAATTTAGCTCCATGGCAGGACTCGAGTGTTCGTAGTTTCCATTGCTGGGTTTCCAATAGAAACTTTGCTTTGATTTGTGCTACAACCTTGTTTATTGGCTGTATTTAGACTGACCGTAGCTTTCTCCCCCAGCCCTCACTCCCTCCGTGATGTCTCCATAGCTCCGTGTCCATTTTTTATTCTCTATCTGCTTGGTCTTTTAAGTAATCATGAGAAGAGCTGTGAGGGTGACGGGAAGTGGTTGTTCTAGTGGTCCCAAGGGGACCTCGGGGTGAGGACTGGCTCTCTCACCCCGGTTGTGTGGCTGACTCCGGAAGCATCTCTCTGACTGACTTGAATCACATCAAATCCAGGCCTCTTCCTAATGCATTCTTGCTGGGCCGTCCCTCCCTTTGTCTCACCCTGGCTTCTGAGAGGTATAACATACGGCTTCTCCTAAGATGAATGAACAGTGTTTATTGCTAAAAACACGAGGTAGGGCTGAGGCTGCAGTTCAGGGGTAGGATCCTGTGCTTAGTGTGTGTGAAGTCCTGAGTCCAATCCCTACCATTGAAAGGGTGAGGAGGGCTTAGAGAGATGGTTCAGAGGTTAAGAGCCCTGGGTGCTCATCCAACAGACCTGGGTTCAATTCCCAGCACCCACACAGCAGCTCACAGCTGTCTGTAACTCCAGTTCCGAGAGATCTGGCTCCCTCTTCAGGCATCTGTGGGTATTGCACACATGTGGGGCATTGATTTAAATTTTTTAAATAAAAGGAGATAAGGTGGAACTGATTTCAAAGAGACAAAGAAATTGAAACACCCTTAAAATTTGTGACTCTACCCATTGTAGTGGTGTGTTCCTGTCAGCCCAGCTGCTTGGGACATAGACAAAGTCATAGACAAAGGGTCGCTTGAGACCAGGAGTTTGCAAATAGCCTGGGAAACAGTAAGCTTCTATCTCAGAAAAGCATTCTTTGTGGGGCTAGGGACATGGCTCAGCACTTAGAAGCACTTGATACTCTTCTAGAGGGCCCAGGTTCGATTCCTGGCACCCAGGTGGCAGCTCACAACCATCTGCAACTCCAGTTAAGGGGGTCCAGCACCCTTTTCTGGCCTCTGCAGGCACCAGACATGTGTGTGACGCACAGACATTGTGTAGGCAAAGCAACCATGCATGTAAAATATATTTTTTTTTAATTTTTAATAAAATTTTGGTTAATGTCACTGACAGGTCAATGTACATTGCACTTGAACAAGCCCTTAAATCCTGGGCTATCAGCGTCGCCCACTGAGATATCTAGGTGACAATGACTGTGGACCAGACCATGGCCCAACACACTTAACAGTGGAGTTAGTCCCAGAAGGACTAAGTTTGACAAAGATTAAGGCCAGGCTCTTAAGACAGCTTTTAAAGTGACCTAACTTGGTATCGCCATCAGAGAAGACCTGGTCAGGCTGGTAAAGATCCCTGAACAACAAATCTAGACTCTGGAATTGGTTTTTGGTTCGTGTTTTCAGCACCATGGTGAGACCAGCATTCCCTTATTCCCTGGGTGACAGAGGACGACCACAAAGTTCTGTGACACAGGCTGTAACCGTGGCTAGGAGTCATGCAGACATCAGTTTATTTGAGCTGAACTTATCAATAGTGATGCTGAGAGAGATGGATCAGTGGTTCAGAGCACTTGCTGCTCTTCCAGAGAAACTGAGTTTCGTTTCCAGCAACCACTTCAAGTCACTCACCTGTAACTTCAGATGCCAAGGAATCCAAGGCCTGGCTTCTGTGGGTCCACACACAGACAGGACATATATATAAAACTATATAAAATGTATGCACACATGCACACAAATGTGAATAAAAGTAAATGTCTTTTTTCTAACCAAAGTGACTATATTAGAAATTAACTGGGAAATTGAAAACACAGTCACTTACTCACTTTAGAATAAAAACAGTAAACCTATTTCATCTTCAAAAACTATTATTGGCAGGCCAGCAAGATAGCTCAGAGGTGATGAAAAGGATACACATAGTCAAACCTTCTGGTCATTTTCACATTTTAATTTTTGAGGGAAACCTAAGAGGGGAGGGATGAGAAACTGGAGGCAGCTGCTCGCTCCTTGTGCTGTGTACATGTTCGATCTGTTGTTGTTTCCATCTTTAAAGGTAATCTAAGCAAGGGGACTGAAGAGATGGCTCAGCCGTTAAGAGCACTTGTCGCTCTTGCAGAAGACCTGGGTTCGGTACCCAGCACTCACGTGATGGCGCGCAACTGTCTGTGACTCTAGTTCCGGCAGTTTCGATGCCATCTTCTGGCCTCCACATACGGGGCACATCCATACATGCAGCCGAACAATCATACACATAAATAAAAATAAAATATTTTTGTTTAATTTAAGCAAAAGAAATCTCTGCAAGCCTGTGCTCCCAGCACTCGGGAGACTGAGGCAGGAGGGTGCTGAGTTCAAGGCCACAGCCACACTCTGATAGACTCCTACTCATCCTTCTGAAATACAGTGATGTTGAAATACATATGTCTGCACCTTCCTATCTGGCTCCAAGCAAATCCCATTCCCCCATCCCACTCTAGGGGGCATCGTTTTGTTCTAGCCTTCAAGGTCCCTCTTCATCCAGCCCAGAGCTGACCGGTGACATGATGGTCAACGAAGAAATGGAAGTTCTCGGAGAACTCGGGAAAGTGAGGGAGGAGGAGGGACTCCCAACGCCATTGCTGCCCAGTGTCCCAACCAGACTGCGCTGGTTCTGCTAATTGCACAGGGGAGGGTAACTGGTTTCTGGGACTCTCACATACTCTGTCCAGAAATTTGTTTTTTTTTAATCCTGTATTAAAGTCTTCTCAGATGACCTATCTTGGAAGCCACTTGATTCTCCCAAGAGCTGTCAGAAGTCTCATCCAAGTCCTAACCACAGACAGGACAGCAAGAGCTTCCGTGGCTGCCTGGGGTCTTGGCGAGGACTGTGGATATGGAAGTAACACAATAAGCCACGACACACTCAGCTATGCCCATGCTTTCTAGCCGGGCCCCTCGTGTCCTTAATAGAGAACGCAATTGCACTGTTGCATTTTTACACTGACAGATCACTCAGCAAAAGAAGGCTTGAGCCGGCCGGGCGGTGGTGGCACACGCCTTTAATCCCAGCGCTCGGGAGGCAGAAGCAGGTGGCTCTCTGTGAGTTTGAGGCCAGCCTGGACTACAGAGCGAGTTCCAGGACAGCCAGGGCTACACAGGGAAACCCTGTCTCAAAAAAGAAAAAAAGGGAAGAAGGCTTGAGCCATCCTGCCACCAGTCAGTTTAACATATTATGTGACTCTCTTAGGTGAAATGTTACAGCCAATAGGAGAGCATTACAAAGTGTAGACCCATGAACAATTTTTGAATTTTATGAATTTATGAATCCATGACCCGAGCTTCCTTCCACACTCACTCCTTTCTCGAAAGCCTCATGCTGTTTCGCTTTTGACTTTCCCAGGTGAGAACCAGGTCAGCATCCCCTCCAACTTGGACATCCATATTACCGAGATAACCCGCTTGGACTGTCAGCCCCTCACACTGACGACGATGAGACAAATCTACGGTATGGAGACAAACAGATTCCCAGTGAGAATTAAAATAATGAGTGTGGTCCTGTCGGAGAACAAGGCGTTCACGAAGCCTCTGAAGTGTGGGCAGCTCTTAACCATCCTCAGGACTGAAGAAGTGAAAAAGTTCCTCGCCAGGGAGATTTCTCAAGGACAGAAAGGGAGGTGCTTTCTCGTCCCGTACACCTATCAGGGCCTGGTACTCAGGAGGGGTCGCTACTTTTGTGCTGTTTCTGATGTTGCTGCAGCCATGCAACATAGACAGCTCTGCTTCCGGTCCTCCAGGGACTACACCTCCTGCCTGGAGCCTTTGGCATCTTTCACGGCCAATGAGTGCTTCCTGGCTCTGAAGAAGAGCGTGGTGTCTGCGGAGATTGACAGAGAGCTGCACAGGGTGGAGGTCCTCAAGTGCCTGAACATTGCCACCAAGGCCCACGTCAAACTACCCTTGTTCGCAGAAGGAGACTTCCTGGAGCTGTTCGATGATGCTGGACCAGGGACCCTGCAGGAGCTGTGCCAAGTCACAAAAGTACCATGCCACATCAGAGTGTGGTCAGCCCAGATCTTTCCATGGCTAGAGACCCTCTGTATGGAACTGAGGACCTGAGGATTGAAAATATCATCGTTGAACAGTGCCTCATAGCCAAAGGTGAAGCTTCACTGAAGGACATGGATTCAGAAGACATATACAGGGACCGGCCAGAAACCACATTTGAAATCCCAATTGAGAGGTCAAGCTGTGAGGTGCTGGTGGTAGAGGAACGTTCGTGGATAGCTGATGTCGGCAAAGAGAGATGCACGTCTCTCCAGAGCATCCAGGAGATCACTGAGGAAGAGTCTCTGGCCTTCAGCAATCGCTTGATTATTCCTTGTCCACCACCACCCCTTCCAAAGTCCAGGAGTTTGTCTTAAAACAGAAAATGTGACTATTAGCCCTTGTTTTGTTTCCAGGATGCAGCATCCGCACACTCAGGAACGGAGTATTTGGGGTTGACTGGAACTGGAAAGCAGCTGCAGATGTGGGGGCTCAGAGGAAATCAGGGGTGTTACCACTACGTGTTATTTCCATCTCTCTTGTACATTTGCTGTTAGTTGGGTTAGCATTCTGTTACTGTGACAGAATACCCGAGATAATTAATTCATGAGAAGGAAAGAAGGTTCATGTGGGCTCACAGTTTCAGAGATCTTAGTCCATGAATACTTGGCCCCGCTACCCTCGGGCCTGTGGCATGGCAGCACACCGCAGTGGGAATACGTAGTGGATTGGAGCTGCCCATCTCGTGACAGGTGGGAAGCAGAAAGGCTTCCTGCGTGCCCCGAGTGACCTAACTCCCTTCATCAAGGAGGCTCCTCCTAACAGTTCTACCCTCTCCCAACAGCATCGTGAACTGGAGACTAAGCCTCTCACACGTGAGCCTGTATGGGACACCTACTCAAGCCATCGCAGCTGTCTGGATGACAGGCTTTTCCCCACCCCCACCCCCACCCCCACCCCGATGTGCAAGGTTCTGATATTGTGGTGTGGCCACAGCACTCTTCTTTCAGTTAAAGTGAGATTCTATTTATTCGGCAGAAACACATGTTTGTCGCCAAACACGACTCTCCTTATGGCCCCAGGTTTGGAATCACTTCCTCCCAGTGCCTTCGCGGTGACAGTGCCTGGCATGTAGGAGGCACTCCAACAAAACTGTTGGATGGATAATTGAGCACACGCACACTTGGGTTTATTAACACCGACGTCAATACCGAGTCTGCCTCCTTGCCCCTCTGTGAGGAAGGCACCCCCCCCAGTTGCTCAAAGCAGACACCTGGAAAACTTTCCTTTACCTGTCCAACTAATCAGTTAGTCACCTTATCCTACCGATTTGTACAATTCCTATCAATTTCCTACCTTTCACCTTGGCCGGGTCCCATCTCAGACCCCTGTCTAGACCTACACATTATTGTCATCCACTGTCACCCTATCAAGTCGCGCCCCCTTCCTGTCAGCTCTCCATTCTAAGCAGAGAGGAGCCTTAAGAGCAAAAGATGAAGAGATGAAGCTTTCAAGGCTCTTGGAGTATCTCTATTGCCTTAAGATGAAGCCTAGCTATCTAGAACACTTCCTAGGGATGTTCATCCACCATCCTCTAGCCTGCAACTTCACCCCTCACCCCTACCCACAGCCTGCTTCTCTGTCACTCTAAGCTCCAGACGAGACCAGCTCTGGATGTCTCCAGTATGGCTCTGAACCGAAGGTCACACTGTGGTCCTGCCTTCTCTCCTCTACTTTCTTAAGCATAACTTCTGCCTGTCAACTCATGGTAGACATTGATTCTCTCCAAGCAAGCCCTCTGAGTTCTAAGACCAGCTTAGTCTCTGCTCTGCCTGCTTCGGTATCCTCAGAGCTCAGCAGATAAGAGCGCACAGTACTGCCGTTAGGTAGCCAGTGGTCACACCCTCCACAGTGACAGCTCTTGTCCTCTCTGGAGCTTGGTCTCCACCCTGCAAACCGGATGATATGGACTCCTGTTTACTCATCATTATAGAATTGAAGGAGAGAATCTGAGAGGGCACAGCACACACCTGTAGCTTAAGTGGCAATCATGAGACAGGTACTCAATGAGTGTGTCTCCATCGCTTCTCTGTGGAGGTTGAAATGAATGTCCTCCACAGGCTCGGTATCTGAATGCATGGACTGTAGCTTGTGGCACTGTTGGGAGATGTGATGGAACCTTTAGAAAGTGCCAGAGGAAGTGACATCACAGGGGGCAGAATCTGAGAGTGTATAGCTTTGTCTGCTTCCAGTCTGCTTGCTCTGTTTCGTGCCTTCATTATAAAATGTGATCTCTTGGCTTCTTGCTCCTGCCTACCACTCACTGGCATGCTTCCTCGACATAATGGACTCTTAATCCCTTTGGAACCACAGACCAAAATAAACTCTTTCCTCCCTAAATTGCTTTTGGTCGTGGCATCTTATCACAACAGAAAAGTAACTGATACACACACACACACACCTTATTCAGGACACAATGTCAGTGACTCCAAGAGGACAACTTCCTTCACTGAGGCATCTTAATGGAAGTAGGATGAGAGTCAAGAGCTTGGAAACTTGATGGATATGGTGGGTCTGGGGATATGGACCCAGGTGCTGTGCTATGTGATTGCCGGAGCTGCCCTGCTCTAAGTATCCATGTTCTGTTCCTCTTGGCAGAAAGGGGAACAGAAAAACCAACTTGCCAGTCTGGTGAGAGATCAAAGAACAGAGTAGGAATCTGGAAGGGCTTCAGAGACAAGTAGCATACTTGGAAGACAATCCTGGAATGTAGGTGAATAAGCCAGGGAAGGGAGAGAAACAATGTAAGGCATCTAATGAGCAGACCCTGCTGTGGGCCACAAGGCCCAGCTCTCCAGGGACCTCTGGAAAGCTACTTAGGTTAGGGTCAGCAAACTGCAGCAGGTAAACCAAGGCCATTGGGTTCCTATGACCCGTAGGTAAGACTGGTCATTATGATTTTAAAATGGTTGGAAGATAATCCAGGGAAGAAAAGTATGCTGTGACATGAAAGTTAGTGAAATTCTTTTTTTTTTTTTTTTAATTTATTTATTATGTACACAGTGTTCTGCTTGCATGTATGTCTGCAGGCCAGAAGAGGGAGCCAGATCTCATTATGGATGGTTGTGAGCCACCATGTGGCTGCTGGGAGTTGAACTCAGGACCTCTGGAAGAGCAGTCAGTGCTCTCAACCTCTGAGCCATCCCTCCAGCCCGAAATTCTTGTTTTAATCGATACAGATAAAAATTTTATTTGTAGCAGAGCCACGCCCATCTATTTGTATATGTCTATGCTATGGCTGCTTATACCTTATAATGTAGAGCTGAACAGTTGTGGTGTGATGGAGACTTAGTCTACCAAGTCTAAAATGTTTACTATATGGCCTTTTAAAGGAAAAACCTGCCAACTCTGGTTTGGACCATGCTTCAGGGCTGCACCAACCAGAGAGCAAGAACCTCTCTACTATTTCTCAAAGAACAGGAAATCCAAGGATTTTAATTTGTCTCTCCATCAGTCAAGCATGCTCTTGAAATCTCTATGGCAGAGTCACTGGTTCTTATAGTGAGAAGCTGATTGCATATTTAGATATGGGTGCCAAAGTGAGCCAGGCAGGCAGGGCACAGACAGCTCCTGCTGCATGGGAACTCCTCCAAGCGTGCTCATTTTGAGTAGACATCAATCAATGCCTGGAAGAAACAGCATCATGTGAATACATGTGAAGGAGCAATTATAAACACTATCTTGTCTATAATCAATGCCTGGAAGAAATAGCATCATGTGAATACATGCGAAGGAGCAATTATGAACACTATCTTGTCTATAATGAGACTGTCCTGTTATGAAGTATCTTCTCTAAGGGGCCAGGAGTAGTGCCAGGCCTTGTCTAGTGAGTGTGCTATACCATCATATGCAGGTGGACCAGATGAGGTGCAGGGACCGTACCAGGAGCTGACTCACAGAAGCAAGCTTCATGCAAGCAAGAAAGGATGTGAGGAAGACAAAGCTGTAGAGACCAGGCTCTGGGGAGCCAGCTGTGCACAGAACAAATATCTAATGTCCAAAACATTGGAGGAAAGAGCAAGAAGAGAAACTAGAATTCGCCAGTCTGAGAAACCTCGTAATGATAGGATATCCAGATTTATGCCTGAAACTACAAGTAGCATGGTCTCTCATCTTCACTCACGGAAGAGAATGGGAGGAGGTCTCCCTTCTAGCAATGGAGGTAAAAGCAAACTCGGTCTCCTGTTTCTTGTCCTCCCACATTGTATTCACATAGCTCCTTCATGTCATCTTGACTCCCTGTGGGGGTTTAGAGAGGAGAACTCCATTCAACCAGAAAATCTAACAGGACAATCAAAATGAATGAAGGAGGGAGATGGAAAGTCCAAGAAGATAAAATAGAAGTGCCTAATAAATGCATTAAATGATGCTCATCTCAGCCGGAAGTGGCCTTGTCCTTGGGTTTTCAACTGGGGAATCAGACATCAGAGCCCAGAGTTTGTGTTTGTCAAAGAGAAGTTTCCTGGGAGGTCCAGGAGGGCAGGATCCAGTGTTCCTTCTTATCCCCATAGAGACAGAAGGAGGCTGTTTGAAGAGGGGCAATGATCTTGACTGGGGGGATGGATCAGTCCATGAAGTGCTTGCAAGATGAGTGCAAGCCCCTAGAAGCTGTATGTGATGGTTGGGAATTTTTGTTTCTGTTTTTCGTGTCTATTCAGTGTTTTGCCTGCATGCATGTATGTATGTGCTCCACATGTGTACCTGGTGCCCAAGAAGGTCAGAAGCATGTGTCACATCCCCTGTAACTAGGGTTACAGATGATTGTGAACAGCCAAGTGAGTCCTGGGAATTGAACCCCAGTCCTCTGGAAGAACTCAAGTACTCTGAACCACTGAGCCAACTCTCTAGCCCTCCGGTGATTGGTGGTATTTTGGCAGGGGGAGGGGGGACTGTTGTGTTTTTTTGTTTGTTTGTTTGGTTGGTTTGGTGTTTTTTGTTTGTTTGTTTGTTTGTTTGTTTTTGTTGGTTGGTTGGTTGGTTGGTTGACTGATTGGGTTTGGGTTTAGGTTTTTTGGATTTTTTGAGACAGAGTTTCTTTGTGTAGCCCTGGCTGGCTGTCCTGGAACGTGCTTTGTAGATCAGGCTGGCCTCGAATTCACAGATCCACCTGTCTCTTCCTCCTGAGTCACTTCAAATTAAGGGGAGAAAAGGTCCTTTTGGGGGGGGTTAGTTAATTCCAGATGCAGTCAAGTTGACAACCAAGAACAGCCATCAAACACACACACACACACACACACACACACACACACACACACACACACACACACATTTTTTTTAATGAAAGAAGGGCTATAATTTCAGTTGCCACTTTTTAATTTCAAAGAAGATCCTGAATTGTTTTCTCATTAGAGAACACAGATGCTGAAGTAAGAGTAAGACATTCTTAATGGATTAGGGAGGTAGTTGGTGCACAGATATGAGGTGGAATGGGTAATATTACACCCAGTGTTCTATCCAAAGCACACATGCCAACTGAGTGCAAAAGCAAACACTCTTAATCCCAGCACTTGGGAGGCTGAGGCAGGAGAATGTCAAGGTTGAGGACAGTCTGGATTACACAGTGAAACTGTCTCAAAACAAAATGAAACAAAAAAGCAGTATGCTTTTAAAAGTCTGGAATGTGACACATGAGCAGTCAACGAAACATCTGGTATTTGAAATCACAAGAGATGACCCTGGGCCCATTCTCTTCTCTGTGTAGGTTCAGGCCAGACAACTGAGGCAAAGTGGCTGGATAGTCTTCTTGGAAGTCTCCAAGAAGACCTTGAGTACCAAGTGACCCCCGTGGAAGTGTGTAAAATAACCTGCTCCTCCAAACCTCCACTTTCTTCTGATGCTGGGACTTAGAAAGGTACAATAGGAGATCTGTTCTCTTCCATCACATTTGTTTTGTTTTTATTCTTTGAGACAGAGTCTCACTGTGTAGACCAAGCTGACCTGAGACTCGCTGTATAACCCAGACTGGTCTTTAACTGGCAATCCTCCTGCCTTAGACTTCTGAGTGATGGGATTGTAGACGTGCACAATCATTCCTGGCTCTTCCATCTCATTTTTTCAAAGTAGGCTCTGACTCTGGACCTTTTTGTAACTCATAAACACAGCAGAGCTTGCATGTCTGGGTGGCTTTTACTGTATCTGTCAGAACCTCACAGTGCTGTAGATCTGAGAGGCAGCTTGGAAGACAGTCTTCTCTTTCCTAGATGCTTGGAGTCTGATGTGCACAGTCCAATTATCCATCACTCCTTTGATTGATAACAGCCTTGTACAGATAGCACAGAAGAAACCAATTCAATTGTGTTCGCAGGATGGTGCCGGAAGCTATGGGCTGGCTTTATATGTCCCAATACTTAGACTGGGGGATGTGACTCTTTTCAATAGTATTTGAGCTGACTAGCTTTACAGAAAGCCCAGAAATATTTGCTTTTTTTTTAATTAGTACATTTTTAGGTGATAAAAGTAAAGCATACTAAAAACATCTGTTATACAAGACATATCCTAAAACAAAATGGAAAGATGTGTGCCAAATTTGGGGAAATATTTCTAATGGTTATGACAAACTAATGGAAAAAGTGAGAATATAATATTAGTTGCCTTCTGGGCAACTAGAAAAAGACAAGAGATTTAATGGGGAAAAAAATAATCGGGAGGTAAGAAGGAAATCGGAGGAAATGAAAGAGAAATGGTCAATAAGAGGCAATGCTACGCTTCACTGTAAACGGTGTAAATGAAAGCATTAGAAAATGAAGTCTTTTCATCCCTTATAATAGCAATATTTTAGAATTTTTCCTGAATTTTCTCAAAATGAGGCTCTGATTGGTCTGCATCATAGAAGAAAGGTATCAGGTGGCCAGGCTTCCCGACCTCAGAACAGCATCCAACTAAAGGACAGGAAGGTGGTGTGGGTTCCGGGTGTCTGGCCACTGGAATTAGGATGATAAAGACTGATTGGGGATAGTGGCGCACGCCTTTAATCCCAGCACTTGGGAGGCAGAGGCCGGCAGATCTCTGAGTTCGAGGCCAGCCTGGTCTACAGAGCGAGATCCAGGACAGCCAGGGCTACATGGTGAGACCCTGTCTGTAAACGAATTGCTAAATGATCTTATAAATGAAATACATGGAACCAGGTATTGGGGTAAATTCTGAAAGATCAGAGAGACAGAAAAAGCCACAGATAACCTCACCTCCCCAACTTCTCAGCCAATCCTGTTTCCTCAAACTGGAAGCCTCTAAGTCCTCATCCAGAACGGATCTCAGCTGAACTGCTGCTAAAATGCCTAAAAGCTAAAAAGCTTCTAGTTCCTGATCATCACACCTTATATACCTTTCTGCTTCCTGCCATCACTTCCTGGGATTAAAGACGCGTGTCACCATGCCTGACTGTTTCCAGTGTGGCCTTGAACTCACAGAGATCTGGATGAATCTCTGCCTCCAGAATGCTAGGATTAAAGGCATGTACTACCACTGCCTAACCTTTATGTTTAATATAGTGGCTGTTCTGTTCTCTGACCCCCAGATAAGTTTATTGGGGTGCACAATATATCAACCACACCTGTCTCAGAAAAAAAAAAAAAAAAGAGGAAGATGAAGCCTGCAAAAGGTCAGCTGTCTTTGAGAAAATATTCTGAAGAGTCCTTTATGTTTCCTTTTAAAAGAAACTGTAAATTTTACTGGACAATGTGCAGAGAATGAGAGGCTTTGGAGCATGCAGTCTTAAATGGAATGTCATCAGACCCCTTCCCTCAAGGCTCGGGGATCTATCTATTCAGAAGAGGAAGTGGAGACATTGAAAGAGCCAGTCGTGGTGGGTGACTCTAAGGAAACCGTGTCTTCCTGACACAAGACAACTGGTGCCCAAGCAAACTCACAGAGCCTGTAGCAACACACGTGAGATCTGCACAGGTTCAAACCAAATGGGGTCCCAGTGCTGAGAGGGGGAAGTGGACACAAGGTCCTACCCACAACCAAGAAGTTATCTGCAATTGATACCCACTGGCAAGGAGGGAAATCTATTTTCTCCAGTGAGTTATATCAATCACACTCCAGGGCAGGCCTCATGCCCAGGGGTAAGTGATTAAGACATTCTAAACTCTGTGGTGTTGGTTTGTTTGGGGGTTTTTGTTTGTTTTTGTTTTGTGGACTAATTGTTTGAAAGGGTGCTATTTTTTATCTTATTGGTCTTTTGCTTGTTTGGGTTTATGTTTTGTGGTTTGTTTGCTTGTTTCAAAGGAGAGAACATAAACTTGGGTGAGTGGTGAAGTGGGGAGGGTCTTAGTGACTTTTCTGACACTGTGAAGAGGCATCATAACCAAGCAACTTCCAGAAGCAAGCATTTAATTGAGGTTTTGCTTGCAGTTTCAGAGGGTGAGTGAATCCATGCCAATCATGCCAGGGAGCATGGCAGCAGACGGGTAGACACGGCCCTGGAGCAGTAGCTGAGAGCTCACATCTGATCCACAAGCATGAGGCAGAAGGAGAGAGTTAACTGGGAATAGTGCAAGTCCTTTGAGATCTCAAACGCCACCCTCCCCCCATGACACACCTCTTCCAACAAGGCCACACCTCCTAATCCTTCCCAAAAAGTTCCATTAATGGGGACCAAGCACTCAAATATATGAGCCTGTGGGGGCCATTCCCACTCATAGCACCACAGGGAGGATCTGAGAGGAGTTTGGGGAGGGTAAAAGAATGAACAAAATATACCATATAAAAAAAAGTTTAGTAAAAAATATTTTTTAAAATGTATGTGTTGAGCCAGATGGTGGCACGCCTTTAATCCCAGCACTTGGGAGGCAGAGACAGGCAGATCTGTGTGAGTTTGAGGCCAGCCTGGTCTACAGAGTAAGATCCAGGACAGGCACCAAAACAACACAGAGAAACCCTGTCTCGAAAAAACAAAAACAAACAAACAAACAATGTATGTTTATGTGTGTGAGCATGAGTTTATGTATCCCATGTGTGTGCAGGCACCCACAAATGGCAGAAGATGACATCAGATTCCCTGAAATTAGAGTTGCAGGTATTCTGCACTGTTACATGGGTGCCAGAGACCAAGGTTGAGTCCTCAGAAAGAGCAGTGAGTGCTCTAACTACCGGATCATCTCTCTAGCTCAGCTTTTACATTTCTTATGTGAAATTGTTTGTCTAGTGCATTCTCGTTACCTTTCCTCTTTGATTTCAGGGTGCTTTGGTCATTTATTTCACAAAGCAAAACCTTTCCAGTATTATGGGGTTGGTTTTTTTTTTTGAAATTTTAAAGTAAACTGTGTTTTTGTTTGTTTACTATTTTTATCACACTTTTTCTTATTTTACTTGTATTTCTACTTAAAATTTCCAAAACAACAATACAATGAACTCACTCAAGACTCATCAAGTGCTGCTGTCTTGGCTGGCATGGCACACACAGCTGCCTCCTGCCAAACTGTGGCTGACAGATGCTGGCACCACTCTGTATAACAGTATCCTACATAGATAGTTCTCCCTTTGACTGAAAATGGAGTTAAAGGTTCACACTCAAGCCTTGTCTTGTTATGGAACATTGTTTTAAGATGTGTTACATTCTTTTATACTGTGGAATATTTGTTTAATGATGCAAAGATGTGTTGCGTTCATTTATGTTGCATTTGTTTAACTCTGTAAAGCTGTATTACTTTGTCCAAAACACCTGGTTGGTCTAATAAAGGGCGAAACGGCCAATAGCAAGGCAGGACAGAGAAATAGGCAGGGCTGGCAGGCAGAGAGAATAAACAGAAGGAGAAATCTAGGGAAGAGAGTGAGGATTGAGAAAAGGAGAAGAAGAGGAGGATGCCAGGGGCCAGCCACCCAGCCAAACAGCCAGCCAAAGAGTAAGAAGGAAAGAAATATATATAGAATAGAGAAAGGTAAAAAGCCCAAAGGCAAAATATAGTTAAAGAGAAACTGGATAATTTAAGTCAGAAAAGGTGGCTAGAAACAAGTCAAGCTAAGGCCGGGCATTCAGAAGTAAGAATAAGTCTCTGTGTATTTATTTGGGAGCTGGATGGCAGGCCCCCAAAGAGTAAAAAAACCGACTACATTGTCTTATTCTTCTTGCATCCACTGACACAATCCCATCACCTCCATCTGCTCCTCATGAAGTCCCCAAAGAGTTTCTGCAAATCATGCTGCATTCTAGAATTGTCTGACTCACTTCTCGTGATGAGGGTTAGGTCAAACATTTCCAGCAAGAACAGTGTGTGGGGAACTTGTGAATTTTTCACTTCTTCACAGCATGAACAGAGTATAGTCAGTGTTTTAAATGGAGGATCAAACCAAGATCTATAGAGCTTTGCCTCACCTAATCTCCACACTACTTCCCCCATAGTAAAAACCCTGCTTCCCAAAACATAAATATGCAATGGACTCTCCAGGCCTTTTGACTAAGAACAAATTTAACCAGCCGTGGACTGATAATATCGAGTGTGTGGCAGGAGTGGGGGGTTGCATCTACCTGAACCCAGGTTTTCTATAGAACTTAGAATATGGAACTAAACCGATATGATTGAATAAAACTATTATCTTGGTAAGGAGGACTGTATAGAATACTAGAACAATATTAGAGAGTGAAAGAGGTTTAATTGCAACCATATTGTCATTATTCCTTAAACTACACAGTATGAAAACTATATGGACTTTATATTACACTATGATATAAGTAATCTAGAGATGACTGTGGCATGTGAGAGAATGTATATATAGGTTATGTGCAAATACTACATCATTTTATGTTAGCGATTTGGGCAGCCAACGATTTGGGTATTGTGGTGTTCCTGAAACCAATCTCCATCATACCTAGGGATGACTATCTGTGCAGATAAGGTTTTGTCAATTTGACACAAAACTAGAGTCACCTGGGAAGAGAGAACCTCCATGGAATTGATGGATGGACATGTCTGTGGGGGCATTTTCTGGATTGATGGTTTATGTGGGCAGTCGCTACCCACCCTAGCAGGTGGTCCTGGGTTATATAAGAGAGCAAGCTGAGTAAGCCCTGGGAAGCAAGTTAGTAAGCAGCACCCCTTCGTGGTCCCTGCCTCTGCCTCAGCTTGAGTTCCTGCCATGACTCCCCTCAGAGATGAGCTATGATTGGGATGTGTAAGCCAAATAAACCCTTTCCTCCCCATGTTGCTCTTGGTCATGCTGTTTATCACAATGATAGGAGGTGAATGAGGGCAGCTTGCTACTCATGCACTCCAAACTATAGTTCACACACAAGTTTTAGGCAATATCATTTAAGAAGAACATATCCAATGCAAAGGTTAAGTTTTCTTCACTTTTTTTTTTTTTGTCCTTAAAATGTATTCCACTGGAGATGTCCTGTCCAAACATTGTCTTATTTTTACTGCTCATTTTACATTGTGACTGGACTTTGGAGATAATGTTAAGGACCTCTGAATGATTAGTGTATGTCATTTTGTTAAAGCACGTGTAGAAACGTTAGGTAATTCCATTTCCAAGCAAAGTAAATAAAACAGGGGAATAAGGGGGGAAAAAAGGAAATGCACAGAACCGAGGCAGTTCAGCTGGTTCTTGGAAGAGAAGTGGTAACTGAGTCAGACAGGAGGAAGCCACAACCCTAAGTGTGTGTCTGGGATTTACACAGTAGAAAGGGAACTGGCTCCGTTCCTCCTCCCTGAACAGACGAATGTCCTGGGCAGCAGGTGCAAAGGAGACTGGGTCTGGGACGCAAGAGAATGCAGACTGGGGCCAGATGCACGTCTCCATACAGACATCTTTCCTTGTTTGCAGGAGCACCGCCCCCCTCTTCCCCACCCCTACCCCACCCCCCACCCCCAGGAGCTCTATGACTCTCCTGGGGACCCTGGACTGTTCCCTGGAGAATGACCCCTGGGATCCACCTCAAGCCCCTCCCTGTTGTGCTCTGTGTTCCAGACGATAAACCACACACTGCGTCCCATGGGCAGGCTCTACCGAGCTAGGGACACACTGCTCTAGTCCCAGATGCCTGCAGGGGACTGAGAGTTGTCAGATTCATTTCCCTTTTCCTCACGCCACTGTCCCTCTTCGATGGCTGTATTCTCCTCCATGTGACCATGGAGCTTTGACCAGGGTCCAGGTACTTCTCTCCCTCATTTCTTTCAGAACCCAGTCACAATGTGTCTTTGCTGGGGACCGACTCTGGGTGTGGCCTCTTTTAGCCCCCTTATGCATGCCATCCATCATATTCTGTACAAACATGGCAGACTCTCAAAAGTCAGGCCAATGGGGCAACTCCATGCTACTCACTCTTAAATCTGAATGGACAGCCAGGGACTCAGCAGAGAAAGCCCACATACACAGGCAAAAATAAACACAAAACAGGGGACCAGGAAAAACAGAAACTGTGCAGGTAAGACTTAAATATAAACAAGAACAAATCACATCCTCAGCAATGCCCAGGAAGACAGTGACTCCATAAATCAAAGGCAAGGACGTGATCTTGCTGCTTAGGTAGTGTCATACTTGGCTCTGCCAATGTGACTCATCTTAGAGTCACCTAAGAAGGGAGTCCCAGCCAGGCGGTGGTGGCGCACGCCTTTAATCCCAGCACTTGGGAAGCAGAGGCAGGCGGATCTTTGTGAGTTCGAGGCCAGCCTGGGCTACAGAGTGAGATCCAGGAAAGGCTGTCTTGAAAAACCACAAAAAAAAAAAAAAAAAAAAAAAGAGAGAGAAAGAGAGAGAATCTCAGTTGAAGGGATTGACCAGATAAGATTGGCCTATGGGTATGTCTTGGAAGGGGGGGGAGGGGTTGTCTTGATTATTAATGGGTGCAAAAGGGCCTAACCCACTGTGGGTAGCACCATTCCTTAGGCAGGTAGCCCTGAGCCACCTAAGAAAGCTGGCTAAGCACATACACACAGACGTGCACACACATTCGTGTACAAAAAAAGCAAGTTTTGTTGAACTTGTTCCTGTGACTCAGGTAAGAGTCCTAAGCCTCTGTTTTTGTCATTAGAACAGGGACAAAGAAGGGTGTTTGCTGACTGAGGGATGGATGTACTTACGGACTTGGTATTCACTCACCAGCAATGATATCACAGATCATGTTATAGTTAATACAATAATTTTTAAAAATGGCTGTGCAGATTGTCTTAAGCTTAAGAGCTTATCTGATGTATTCCTCCACCTAGAAAGGACTGTTTTCAAATGAAAATGATAAAGGATTAACTGTAAAGGATAAGACAAAAGCTCAATACCCACGACTTGTATGAGTCAGTTTCATGACCAACTGACCACCAGAAGACCTGAGAAGGCCCAGGTGTGGTGGCACACACCAACAACCCCAGTGCTCTGGCAGCAGGGACAGGAGGCCCTCCAGCTCAGGACCTGTCTGGAACGTGTAGTGAAACCTGGTCTCGAGGGAACAAAAGACAAACACGGGTGGAGGAGAGAGAAGGAAGAGGAAGGGGGGGAAGGGAAGGGGTAGAAGGAAGGAAAGTAGAAGGGAGGGAGAGAAACAGGCATGAGGGAACTCGTATTTATAAAAGGTTGTTTGGGCTCTACGCTCAATGGCCCCATTCTTTGGGGTGGACATTGTGAGGGAAATGTCTGGTGAAGCAAAATCATTTATATCATCAGCCAAGTAGCAAAGAGGAAGCAGGTAAGAGCCCACACCCCTTCAGGGTCACAGCCCCAGTGACCTAAGGACCTCCTACCAGGTGGTCCGTAGCACCCCCTACAGCACCATCCTAAGGACCACCCATCCACCTCTGGAGAACATTCCAGAACCAAACCACAGCAATACGCTAAACGTGGGGACACTTTGTAAAGTCTTATGAGTGTGTAAGTGTAAGCATTCCCTTTTTTAAAAACTTTAATCTGTTACCATTATGTGTGATGGGGGTAGGGTGTATGTGCCACGGCCCACGTCCGGAGGTCAGAGGACAGGTCTATGGCGTCGGTTCTGTCTTTCTGTTTTTGCATGGATTCCAGGAATTGAACTCAGTTCATCGGGCTGGGTGGCAAGCACCTCTAACCACTGAGCTATCTCACTAACTCATCTAACCCTTTTCATAAAAGCTAGACATTTTTGGATAACGGTGACCTGTGCTAATGTAGAAAGGCAAATACTTTTAAGACAGCCTTGCTGTCCTTTCCTGTGAGCACAGCTTAGAAACACACATGGAGGACCCACATTTGAAGAACGTCATTTCTCTGCAAGCCCGGTGCTATTCTTGGGCCTCCTCCTCGGATCTTTCTTCCCAATCACCCTTCCTCTCTCCCGACTCTTCTTCCTTCCTCCTCTCTTCTATACTCCAGAGTCTTCCAACCAGGAAGGAATTGCTTTCTTTTAACTTTTATTTGTCTCATTTGTTTTTTATTTAGATTTGCATTTGAGACAGGGTCTCACTATGTGACCCGCGCTGGCCCGGAACTTGCTATGTCTCAAACTTTCTATCCTCCTGCCTCTGCTTCCTGAATCCAGAGGTTATACTTGAGCATAATGTGGAAGGGGATGCAACAGGCATAATGACCCTTGTTTGAACTGGAGAGGCCTAGATCTTCAGTACAAAGACGGATGTGGAAGAGATGCATGTTAGCGTATATGTATGCGAGTCCAGAATGCTGAGAGGCCTGGGCACACTGAATTCCCCACCAGAGCGAGCACATCTCATACCCACATCTTCATTTCTGAGCAGCACTTTGCATGAAACAGAACCAGAGCGCCTTGGAGAAGTCACTGAGGAAAGGAAAATGCACAACGAACCTGGACCCCTTTTACACCAGATGAGACGAGGAGGCTGTGTTCCAAGAACAAAGGAACTTCTCAAAGGGGCAGAGCCAGCTTGAAGAGGCTCTTGCTGACCAGATTGAGGACACTCTTGAGGATGAAAACAGATCATGACTGCAACAGATGATGCCCCACTCTATAAAATCAGGACTGGAGAGAATCGCTACAAATAAAGAAATATTCAAGCAACTTGAAATGTTATAAGAAACGGGGTATTTATAGAACTTCAGAATCTCTCTCTCTCTCTCTCTCTCTCTCTCTCTCTCTCTCTCTCTCTCTCTCTCTCTCTCCCTCCCTCCCTCCCTCCCTCCCTCCCTCCCTCTCCTACAGGAAAAATAACTATAGAGAGGGGAGGTTGACAGACACCTCTCAGCCAAGCGATTATAGCTCATAGTACCAACAGTGAAGTGTGTCACATAACAGGGCATGATGGGAAAAAAAATCTACAATATTCCCGAAACAGGCATGAACTGAGCCCATCATGTAGCAACAGCAGGCCAACCCAATTTGGGGGACACTCTCCTAAGTAATTAGACTGTAATCCCCAAAAGTTAGGGTAACAAAAGGCAAGGAGAGATTATGAAATCATTCAGGTTTAACGAGACTTAAGAGATGAACAGCTGAGGCCTGGTGACAACAGACTGTAATGCCAGCTACGAGGAAGGCTGAGGCAGAAGAACTGCAAGTTCAAGGCCTGCCTAGGTTACAGAGGGAGTTCAAATACAGCCTGAACAATTTAGTAAGTAAGACTCTGTGTCAAAATAAAAAGTGAAAAGGGCTGGGAATAACAGCTAAATGGAAGAACACTTACCCAGCATGCTCAAGGACTTGAGTTCAGCTCCCCACGCTGCAAAAGAAATGGGAGAGTGGACACAAGCTCCTGGGAGGCATGGCATCAGACTGGATTGTTTTGCTGCAAGGGACATTTCTATAATAATGAGCAAAGGTGAAGAGGTCTGGAAATTAGGTCGGAGTCACAGGACATCATACGGACAAGTTACCTTCAAAGGGTTTAGAGAAAATATGATTGTGTACCGTATCTTTAAATTTAAAATTGCTTGATCATTTTAACAAAAATAAAAGAAAGACATTATGAAACAGCAATAGGAATCCGTTACATTCGGGGGTGGCGACATGGTTCTACATGTAAAAGCACTCGCTGCCGAGCCTGACAATCTGGGTTCTATCCCAGGGTCCTGCATGATGGAAAGAGAAAACAGACTCCAACAAGCTATCCTCCAACCCCCACATTGTCTGAAGCATTCACATGCAGCCGGATTTTTCTTTGGGCTGCCAGCTCACAAAGAATGACACGGAGACTTATTATTAATCATGAAAGATCGGCCAATAGCTTAAGCTTGTTTCTAACTGGCTCTTACAACTTAAATTAACCCATCTCTTTTCGTCTACATGCTGTCACATGGCTCGTGGCTTTTACCTCTCCTCCCACATGTCCTGCTTCCTCTGTGTCCAGCTGGCCATCCCTCCTTTCTTCTTCTTCCCAGAGCTCTCTCTGTCCAGAAGTCCCACCTATACCTCCTGCCTAGCTATTGGCCATTTAGCTTTTTATTAAACCAGTCACAGTGACACATCTTCACACAGCATAAGGGAATATTCCACAGCACTCACACACCTACTCATCTCCACTAAATATAAATGCAAAAAAAAAAAAGAAAGAAAAGGTTAAAGAATCTGGAATGTTTTAAATGGGTTAATTGGATAGATAAACAGGGGGCCCAAGTTCTCTAAGATGTGAAAAGACAGTGTGCCCACACATTTAACAATGAAAGTGTGTCTCCTGAGTAAAGACATGGGGTAGCCAATATTTTACAGCTTTGGATGGGGGATTACAGTAGCAGAGGGTGTCAATATCTTATGCTATAGAATAATAAAAGTGATAATAATCATGATATAGAAGAAGTGGACTGAGACAACAGACAGGGAAAATAATAAACCACCCATTTCTCAGGATAAACAAGTGGAATGGTAGGGGACAGGTGTGGGGTGGCATGTGTCAAGCATGGAGTAGACAGGATGTAAGCATTACTCACAGGAAGGAGAATCTACTGCACAAAGGAGGTGAAAGTTCTCCACATTAGGAGTAGACATAAAGAGTGCCATGACTCCTTTAATCATGGTTGTTATTTACATGAACATTCAATCCTCATGGAAGAGCCTGTCCCAGCCAGCCAGCACCAGCAGGAGTGGGGAAGGATGGGTCAGTGGCACATGGAAAGGCATGCATTTAGTTCTTGTGACCCCAGAAGTACAGTTAGCCCAAGGGAGTCAGTGCCTGATTGGAACGTGTTCTGACCCTGGTCACCAAGCTCTAGGGCTCTCTCTTTACGTGAAGGGACCACAATGCAGTGAACTCCCAGAGGTGGAAGTAAATAGTCATTACAGACTGGCCTTGGAGCATTCCATGAACATTTGTCCCTCAGAGGAGGGAGAGAGCAGATCAACCTCTAGGCTTCAGAGAGTTGGCTCGCTGAAGACTCCTGAGGCAATGCGGAGGATCCCATCTGGACCCTGCCTCACTATCAAGAGGGAAGTTGGACTAAGACTCAGGTAAAGGGTGATGCAAGTGCTGTCCTGTATTGGGTTTAACGCATGAAATGGAGTCCTGTATGCCCTTTTTTATAACTTAAATTTTCTAATTTTCTGAGAACTCTATATATGATGAGTACTGTATTTGCATCATTTCAATCCTCCCTTACCCCAACCCCCGCAGACTCCTCCCATCCCTCCTCCTTCACAAATTCATGATCTCTTCTTCTTTAACTATTATTGTTACAACCTGTGGCTCGTATGTCCAGATGTTTAGGACTGACCACCTGGGATTGGATAACTCCCCTATCCAGGGTCTCATCCCTGGAAAAAAAAAACTGATACTCCCTGTCTTAATACCCGATGATTGCCTGTAACTCTCCACTGAAGTCAGGTAGGGAGCCATTATCAGGGAGGTCACTAGGGGTAGGCCACTGAAGGGCATGCCTCCTTCCAGTTCCCTGCCTTGTTCTTGGCTTCCTGGTCTATGAGGTGAACTGCCTCCACAACATACTCCTGCCTCCACGAACTGAGCTAGTCCACCATGATAGACATGGAAACGTGAGCCAAAGGGACTCTTTCCTGCCTTCACTTGTTTCATGCCAGGTTTTGTCACAACAATGCAAAGTAACACGTTCTGACTTCTGAAGAGTGTAGGAAGGTACTTCTTAGTCCCCTCCCTCCTGTCTCCATAGTTCAGGCCTGGTGAAGGGACAGATGACCTAGGACATGCTGCTCAGTGGTAGGAGCTGACAGCTGCGTCGCTATCTAGTCACGTCCTTGTCCTTGTGGTTGCACGTGTCTCTCCAGAGCACACATTATCTGTTTACAGCTCTACTGTGGCATTACAGAAGCCCCCGGCTCCTGCATTCCATGCCCATGTTTTCAGCAGGATGTTCCAATCACTCTGAGAAGATGTGCTGCCCCTTCTAGGCAAGCAAACGGTCCTGCCACTTTGCTGAAATCTGAAAACTGTTTCCACCTCATCTATGGTGTGGGGAGTGATTTTGCAAAGCAAGGCAATTTTCTGCTAATCATCATTTGCCATTTTCTGCGACAACTCTGACATTCTGGGGTAAGCACAGCTTACACTCTGGGATCACAACTTAACACTAAGAAAATTGAAAAGCTCTGCAAAGATGTCTGGAATGCCCCTCTCTTCTGTTAAGGTTTTCGCCCCTGCAGCATCAGGCACATGCGGATGAGTTTGTGTAGCTGGTAGGTTCAAAGCAAACTAGTTATGATCTGGTTTCTCTCTGTCCTGGCAAAAGAGCAGGATTCTCCACACATCTGTATTCGTTATTTGTACTCAACAAAGTCATCATGTGCAGACTCGTAATAGATAGGGAGAAGGTGGGCTTGCAAGTAAAGACTTACATTCAGACACACACACACACACACACACACACACACACACACACACACACACCTGACACAAGGAATGAATTCAACAAAATTCCTAAACCAACATGAAAGGAACCAATGAAAAGCATGAAACCATTAAGGCTAATAGATCATTCTGTAAGGCCCTATGATCCCTCTGGAAAGCCTAATATAGTTTCCTAGGAAAAGGTCAAAATTATGATTTCCAGTTAAAAAAAAAAACTTTTTTACCAGAAGGGGAAAAAGACAAAAATGACAACAGCTGAACCCACTTTTAAAAGTGCATTCCTCGGAGCCAAAGTTGGTCACGGGATTCTCCAGAAGTTTTCGGAAAGGAGTACTAATGTGAAATGAAAAATGCTACATGCTCAGGGGAGAGAAAAACTATCTGAGGAAATCTCTTCATCCAAGGATGCTGCAGAAGATGCGTCAAGAAGAGATGGCAGGGCATGTCCTCGATAGTGCACTCTGCAGCTGGACACAATGATCTGGGAGGAGAGGAGGACCACGCTTCCAAACCCAGATGTGACACCCCAACAAAGAAGCATTGTCTGGGGGCATCTGAATACATTCCTCCCTGAAAACCAGCTAGCAAGATCAGACGCCTTTGTTCAGGTAACTGCCACAGTGTGAGTCATGATCAACACTGGAAAATGTCCATCTGAGTCTCTACTGAAGGGCACCATCATGGAGTGACCTTGAGTCCTTGTGGCCAACACTAGGAGTAGTCAAGGTCAGCATTCCAACCCAATCCCAAATCCTAGGGCATCACTGTACCTGGGGGAATACAGTGCAATCACTCCTCGGTATCCACAGGGACCTCGGTCCAGGGTTCCCTGCAGTTCTGTGTTTTCAAACAGTCTAATAGAATGCTCTTGGTATGCAATAGAGAAAGTATCAAGTATTCTGAACCTATCACTTCCAGGCTGGATACAGTAACCTCTAATGGAACAGAAATCTCTAAAATTTAATATTAAAACTTAAGCTGGGCATAGTGATGTATACCTTTAATCCCAGCACTTGAGAGGCGGAGGGAAGCAGATAGATCTGTGAGTTTGAGCCCAGCCTGGTCTATACAGCAAGTTCTGGGTCAACCAGGGCTACATGAGATCCTGTCTCAAAAAAATAAAAAGACTAAAATCTATCATTAATGTCTTGACTAACAACATACTGTTGTTTTTGTATATTTATTTTATTACATATATTTTTGATTGACATTTATATAATAAATTTTAGTTGTTTCCTGCCTCATTCTTCTCTCTCATGCCCTCTTTTTGTGTGTGACCCACTGAGTTTAGAATTGCTTGCTTGAATGCTGTGGTGGTTTGAAAGAAAATGGCCCTCATAGGGCCATAGGGAGTGGCACTATTAGGAGGTGTACCCTTGCTGGAGTAGGTGTGGTCTTGTTGGAGGAGGTGTGTCACTGGGGACAGGCTTGGAGGGTTTCTCTGTGTAGCTTTGCGCCTTTCCTGGAACTCACTTTGGAGACCAGGCTGGCCTCGAACTCACAGAGATCCGCCTGCCTCTGCCTCCCAAGTGCTGGGATTAAAGGCAAGCGCCACCACCGCCCGGCCCTGTGACCAGCTTTTTAAGGATTTCCCTGCACATGAGCATATGGGCTTACAGAGCTACGCCACACATGCAGATTGTGTGACACATTACATAATCATTCAGCGCATGGATGACATAAGACGTAAGACCCCTTGTGCTTAGCTACCGAACTCCACATGTGTATAGTCATGCAGCTGGAAAAGTGGCAGAATCCTAACATAATGTATATCCTGTGCCATTGTATATTAGAAGTATGTGATCTGTTTTTCATTTTAATTTTACAGAGGATTACAGTTAAGAGATTGCATGACTCTCAGGAGAGACACTGAACTTTGGACTTTTGAACAGTGGTGATATGGTAATAAACCTTGGGGACTTTTGAAGTTGGACTAAATACATTTTGTATTATGATACGGCTACAAGCCTGTGGGGGCCAGGAAGTAGAATGTGATGATTTGAATAAAAAACGGCCCCTATATTCCATAGGGAGTGGTGCTATTAGGAAGTGTGGCCTTGGAGCAAGTGTGGCCTTGGAGTAGGTGTGGTCTTGTTGAAGGAGGTGTGTCACTGGGGGAGGACTTGGAGGTTTCAGAAGCACAAGCCCAGGTTCAGTGGCTCACTGCCACTTCCTGCTGCCTGAGGATCCAGACATAGAACTCTCAGCTACCTCTCTAGCACCATGTCTGCCTGCATGCCACCATGTTTCCTGCCATGATGATAATGGACTAGACCTCTGAACTGTAAGCCAGCCCCAATTCAATGTTTTCCTTTATAAGAGTTGCCATGGTGTCTCTGCACAGCAATAGAACAATAAGACAAGTGCTGATGGGAGGTTATTTACTGGAGCAAGGGCAACTCGTCAGTGGCTACATCACTGAAGAACATGACCCCTCCCACGAGGGTACTTAGTGCTGCTTTTCCACTGTAAGAGAAAATGAAGACTGGAGAGATGGCTCAGCTGTTAAAGGCTAGACTCACAACCAAAAATATAAAGCTTTATGATTAGATGGATTCTAAGAATTCATGCAAATATCATTGCAGGGTGTGAAGAAAGTCCCCCCAGATAGCCCCCTAAATGTTACTGAATGGCTTTTAAAAGGACCTGAGGCAAGTGTAAAGAGGCCACAGACTTAGGGCTGAGGGCAGAAAATAGAAGACTAAGAGAATGACTTAGAATTTAACTAGACTTGCAACCTTTTAACAAACAAAAACAAAAGGAATGCAGATAATGCAAAAGGGAGGGAGAGTCAGAGGCGATGTCAGGGCATAGGCTCTTCCCCTGGTAAGAAACTGACAGAGGGCTGGAGAGATGGCTCAGCTGTTAAGAGTACTGCCTGATTTAACAGAGGTCCTGAGTTCAATTCCCAGCAACCACAGTGTAGCTCACAACCAGCTGTAACGAGATCTGGTGCCCTCTTCTGGCATAAAGGTGTACATGCAGACAGAATACTATATACATAATAAGTAAGTAAATCTTTTTGAGAGAGAGAGAGAGAGAGAGGGATTATCCACAGCTGAAGACTACAGAAATTCTGAACTAGAACCACCTGTTCCCCCCTCTACCTCTCTCTCTCTCTGACCCCTGTCCATCTCTCCCTTCTACTTATCTCTTCCTCTCTCTTTCCTCCCTCCCTCCTTTTTGTGTGTTGTCTTTTTAAGTATTTATTTCATTAATTGAATATATAAAAACTGTATTTTGCACATTTGTAGTATTATTGATTACAAACAGGGGTATTTATTGCAATTAAGGATAAAATATGTGTAGAAAGAAAGGAAACAAGGAGGAACAAAAAGGAGAGCGGAACCCATCCATGCGCAGAGTCCCAGCTGCAGATGCAACTGCTGGAGACCTTGGAGGCCCACAGAGCCCCACCCCACAGAGCTCCACCCCACAGAACCCCACAGAGCCCCACAGAGACCCACCCCACAGAGCTCCACCCCACAGAGCCCCACAGAGCCCCACAGAGCTCCACCCCACAGAGCCCCACCCCACAAAGAACCCCACAGAGCCCCACCCCACAGAACCCCACCCCACAGAGCCCCACCCCACAGAGACCCACCCCACAGAACCCCACAGAGCCCCACCCCACAGAACTCCACCCCACAGAGCCCCACCCCACAGAGCCCCACCCCACAGAGACCCACCCCACAGAACCCCACAGAGCCCCACAGAGCTCCACCCCACAGAGCCCCACCCCACAGAACCCCACAGAGCCCCACAGAGCTCCACCCCACAGAGCTCCACCCCACAGAACCCCACAGAGCCCCCACAGTGCCATGAGGCCCTTTGAGAAAAAAGTGCTCTGCGGAGGGCCTGCCCCCACTTTTTTCCCCAGGGTACTCTTGAGCAGTGAGAAATAAGGAATATGTAGATAGAAATATAGACGAGAAAGAGAGACAGAAACACAGGCTAGCTCGGGAGGGCCTGGGTGAAAACCCACCAGCCCCTTCTGTCTCTGGTAAAGGACTTTTAAAAGAATGCCAAGGTGTGGAGCAAAATACCTCTCCCTAGCACAGCCAAGTACAGACCATCCCAGGTACCTGGTGACCATGCATGTGGTCCAGCCATCCCCTAATGCAGCCCTGCTATGTAAAGCAAGCTCAGATCTCACTAGGAAACCTTTGTTTTCTTCTCTATTGCTCTTCTAGGGATGGGGCCCAAGTCTTCTTGCTTGCGTTCTACCACTGAGCTACACAGCCCCAGCCCAGACCTTGTGTGGTCTCAATCCTGTTCCCGTTCAAACGCCTCGATAGAGGCCTTCTCATGCAAAGCTTTAGACTGCCTCAAACCTGAACAGAAAAATCATCCGATGCATCAGAATTGGTCAATATGAGCCACCCGATCTTTCTTTCTTAAATTGGTAACCAGCATTACTCTTCCAGCTTGTCCTCAGGTCTGAAGATACCAGAAACCTCATTAGTTTATCCTAGGCTACATGTGCACCTTTTTTTCTTAATAAATAAACCTCTAGGTCACATTTGCTCAGTCACTGTGCAAATCTGCCCCAGGGAACGATGGGAAAGCGGCACCAAAGGGAAGTGGGGGAGGGGCAGTGATGACTTAATTACAGTTCAGGCCAGAGGTGTGATTGCTTGGTAGTCACTGGTTTTTACTTTCCCCAGGACATCGCTTCCTGCAGCCTGGCTTCCCCTGGGCCTGGAACCCATTGCCCTCTGCTAATTAGTTTGGCCCTTGCAGGCTTTGATGTCAAGGTTTCGGTCTGTGCTGCTGTGCACTCTGCTAGTCTTTTGGTCTTCCAACTGCTCGATGCAGATAGTAAGTTTTTCCCTCTGTTTCAGAAGTTAAGCACAAGAAGTGTCTCTTATTATATTTCCAAAACCTATTTTGGATTGCCAAAAGCTTTGCCTCTGGAACTTAGAAGTTAGGAACTTTTGATATAAGTTGTCCAGAAGTATCCCAGGGCACTAGCCCCATCCCTGGGAAGACAAAACTCCACATTAAAGGAGGTAGGATCAGCACCGAAGCTGCCCACATCACCCTGTATTCTTGGGTATCTCCAGATTACATATTGCCATTAAACAAGTCCTGTTTTGACCTCTGCACAGTGTGCCATCTGCTGAAATGATCGGTTGTGTATGGAGGGGGATTTATTCATAAAGCAAAGAGCGTGGAGGTGGGGAGACCCGAGCCTCCAAACTGTGAGGATCAAGATTGAGGATGTTTATGGAGTAAGGAAGCTGCATGGGGTGGTATGAGGCCTGGGCAGGAGTGACTGGATGTGATCAGCAGTTGGCCTGTGTCTCTTCTTAGAAACTGACTGTTGAGACTGGAGAGGTGGCTCAGTGGTTAGAGTGAGGACTGCTCTTACAGAGGACCTGAGTTCAGTCCCCAGAACCCACACTGAGCAACTTTCAACCTCTCTTAGCTCCAGCTCTGGAGAGTTGGGGTAGGGGAGGATTGGACGTCTCTGGCCTCTGAAGGCACCTGCACTCACATGCACAGACACACACATACATACACATAATTTAAAATGAAAGAAAGAGAGAGTGTGTGTTTTAGCATGGTCTAGGACTGGGTGTTAGGCCCCCAACATCAAAAGATCATCCATTACACACCTGCAAGGCTTGAATGAAGAGTCACTGGCCCGTGAGTGGTTGAACAGTAACTTAGGCAACCATTGTCAGGGGAACATCATACCCAGTAGAGATGTTATCTACGGTGGCACTGGTGGGAGATTCACACCATGTATGTAGTTCAGCCTGTGTGACTTTTAGAAGTGGTGTTTTTTTTTTTTAAAGATTTATTTATTTATTATGTATACAATATTCTGCCTACATGTAGGCTTGCAGGCCAGAAGAGGGCACCAGATCTCATTATGGATGGTTGTGAGCCACCATGTGGTTGCTGGGAATTGAACTCAGGACCTCTGGAAGAAGAGCCAGTGCTCTTAACCTCTGAGCCATCTCTCCAGCCCCCCGAAGTGGTGTTTTTTAAAGGCAACAAAAATCAAGTGAATAAAAGCCAGTGGAACTGGAAGGCTGGTCCAGGGTCACACTGGGCCTCCTGATGGGGCCTAACACAGCATCAATGCCATGCAAGTGGTTGCTATGTTGCATGTTTAGGGACTGATGGTGAGAAAGAAGTCAGTCGGGTACAGAATCTGTGAGCTTTTTCCATCGGTACTCGGCATCTGGTTTAATTCCTCGGTGTACTTTTATTTATTTCTAATACATAAGAAAATTTAAATAATCTTTTATGGGCTTGGACCAAGCATGACAGGGAAATCCCATAATCTCAGCACTTGAGGGACTGAAGCAGGAAGAATGCGCGTCTAAAGCAGCCTGGGCTACACAGAGAGCTTTAGGTGAGCCTGACACACACTGAATGTCTGGTTTTAGTCTGCAATATTTCCGTCAAAATACACAGGAAGGGCCTGGAGAGATGGCCAGTGGTTGAGAGCACGGGGTGCTCTTTCACAGGACTGGGATTCAATCCTAGCACCCACATGGTGGCTCACAGTGATCTGTAATGCCAGCCCAGAGCATCTAATGCCTTCTGACCTTCTCGGGCACTGCATGCACATGATGCACAGACATACATGCACGCAAAACACTCATGCACATTTAAGAATAAAATAATTCAAGAAAAGCTGCACATCAGATCTATAGGGAAAAAATTTTACTTGCTAATAATAATCCACCCATGGACAATCTATTATATAACATTGCAATTGTTTACTGTTATGAAAAAATTCTAAATAAAAAGTAATACATTGGGCTGGTGTAGCTCAGTGGTAGTGTATGGCTTAACTTCCACGAGGCTGTGGATCCAACCCCTATACTAAAAAAAGAAAAGAAAAAAGAATAGTGAAAAGATAATACATAATGCAGCTTGCTTGAAGTTTGTTAAACACATATTACTTTTTTTTTTTTTTTTTACGAGACAGGGTTTCTCTACGTAGCTTTGAAGCCTATCCTGGAACTCACTCTGTAGACCAGGCTAGCCTTGAACTCACAGAGATCTGCCTGTCTCTGCCTCCCAAGTGCTGGGATTAAAGGCATGTGCCACCACGCCCAGCTCACATATTACTTTTAAAGTTGCAAATTCTAACATGATGGTCCACACCTTTAACCCTAGCCACTCAGGAGGCAGAGGCAGGCAGATCTCTATGAGTTCTAGGCCAGCCAAGGCTACACAGTGACATCCTGTCTCAAAAAGAAAAAAAGTTTAAAATTCTACCTAAAATACTATATTGATTTATAACTTATAATACCCCTTGATTTATAGTTTATACCCATTAAACCCATCACAAAGTCTCAGTATCATGAGTTGAAGGGAGAGCAATGTGCTACCTTCTCAGACACTGCAGCTTAGTGGCACAGCATCCTAGACAGTGTGTCGATGCTTTTCCTGTGGTCATTGGGTGATGGAACTGTGGCTCACTGTGCTGTCCAGTATCACAAGAGAGGATCAGAGTGTGCATTGCTGCCGGATAAAAGGTCAAAAGTCAAATTGGGGTGCCTACTGCCTGTAATCATTTTCATAAGGTCAAACCATTAGCTGGGACCCATCTGTGTACTGTTTCTTGAGTTAACAAGCACACTGATACATTCTTTTTTTTTCTTGTTTTTAATTGCATGTGTGTGGCATATGTATGGCACATGCACGTGAGTGTGCAAGTATGTGCACTTTTGCATGGCTATACAGAGGTGTTGTGTAGCAGTTTCCTACAGATTAAAATAGTCCATCCTGGAGGGAAGTTCGTTAAGACTCAGGAAGTCTCATGGACTTACAAGTCTTAGGAAGTTCTTGAAACTGACCAAATTCACAAGTCCGACCCCAAGGTTACAAAAGAGTAAGGGCTGCTGAGGAGAGAGGTTCTCCTGCCTGCTGAGATACCTGCAAATCATGCAGTGAGCTCCAGGATTCCAGCTTTCGTGGTCACCCATGCTGCCATGGGCTTTTACAGATACTGCTGTCTTTGAGTTATCCATGCTCCTTCAAGGAACCCCCAATAAACTCATTGGTTCACCAAGCTGGCCTTGGGAGTACTGTTAGTTTGGTCTGTCATCAGTTCCCTGACCAAGGTGAGGAGACATGTGTTCACATCTTTCCAGAAATAGTCAGTGAAGAGGCCGGAGAGGGACACAATCAGATGTCTCCTCTATCACATTATTCCCCTGAGCCAGGTCTGCTCCGTAAACCAGAAGCTCACTCTCTCAACTAGACTGGTTGGCAGGTGAGCGCCCAGGATCTACTCATCTCTGTGCCTCGATGCTGGAGTTAAAAGCACACCCAGCTCTACCTGTTCTCACGTGGGTGCTGGGTACTTGAACTCAGGTCCTTGCCCTTGCATAACAAACACACCTTCCTATCCGTTGAGCCTTCTCCCCAGCCACGGGAAGACTAATTTCTTATAATTACCAAGATCAAAAAGCAAAAACCCAAGGGATTCAAATTGTTTTGATCACCAACTAAATCTTTAAAGAAAGCAAGCCTTGAAACTGCAGTGAATTGGGCTGTCTCAGCAACAAGGAAGGTGTGTTCAGATCGTGCCCCTCTGCCAATACCATCCATTGATTTAGATAAAAATCCCATTGCAAAACAACACGAAGCAGGAAATTATCATTTGCCTTCTGGATTCCCAAGGCTCAGATATTTTATTTGTTTGTTTGTTTTAATAATGGCAATTTTATTTTTCTAACTTTCTTTTTATTTATTTTTTGTGTTTTTCACATCATGCATTTCAATCCCATTCATCTATTTGTCCCTTCTTATCCACCCTCTGCCCTAGCAACCTCCCCCACCCCAAATAAAATAAGACAAAATTTAGGAGAAATTTTAAAAAGTCATGGAAGCTGCAGTGTGACACAGTGAGTCACACAGTAAACCCTTTGGTCCACATATCTTTACTTGCAAGTGTTCATTGCAAAGAGTCATTGATCTGGTTCCAGGCCTGTGGTTTCTGCTAGATCGTCAGTGGAGATCCTGCAGCTTTGAGTCTACAGGACTGGCCCCTTCACGTGCTCCAGCAGATCATAGATGGGGTGGAAGCTGGGGTGAGCCAACTTATAACCCTGGTTCTGGGCCTGCCAGCTCTCCCCGACCCTCACCACCAGGGTGAGCTCTCCGGCATTGCCCCAGCTAGTTCACCCTATGCAGCAGTGAGCAAAGGGTGTGACTGGTTCTCCTGCTTTTGTGACAGCCCTCAGGGTTGGCTCACCCACACCTGCACCGTCAGAGCCAGCTCTACTGTGCTGCCCAAGCGAGGTGCAGGGGCCACTCTCCCGAGTGCTGCAGCTGGTGAGGAGCAGGGTCAGTTCTCTTGTCTTGGTTTTTGTTTTTAAGACAGGATTTCTCTGTGTAGCCCTGGCCATCCTGGAACTCGATTTGTAGACCAGGCTGGCCTCAAACTCAGAGATCCACCTGCCTCTGCTTCCTGAGTGCTGGGATTAAAGGCGTGCGCCCAGCAACAAAGAGTTTTCCTGTGTAGTCTTCGCTGTCCTGGAACTCACGCTGCACGCCAGTCTGATCTCCAACTCAGAGATCCTCCTGAATGCTAGATTTTCATGGCATGTGCCACACACCCTGCCAGATAGTCTTTATCTGAGCATCTTATTGGGTTTTTGCCCCGTTTGGCTAGTGAGGATCCAGACCTGTTTTGTTGTTGTTTTTCATACATTTTGATCATGTTTTCTTCTCTCAGGTCCTTCCTACCTCCTTACCCACCCAACTTCATTCGCTCTCTCTCTTTCTCTCTCTCTCTCTCTCTCTCTCTCTCTCTCTCTCTCTCTCTCTCTCTCTCTCTCTCACACACACACACACACACACACACACACACACACACACACAAATAGAAATAGAAACCAGTAAGACAAAAATTACCAAAATGAAAACAACAACAACACAAAAAAAAAACCAACAAAACCATGGAGTCTGTGTTCTGAGCATGAGACCTACCCTAGAGTGTGGTTAATGTACTTGGTGACACTCCATTGGAGAAAGCTGATTTTTTCCTTGGCCAGCAGGTACTAATTGCAAATAGCTTCTTGGTTAGGGGTAGGAGCTGCCCATGCCTACTTTTAAGATTAGTACCAAAACAGAATTTCGACAGACATATTGCCAGGAGGTAACTCCCCCAGAGGACACATAGACTCTTGAAGCCAGTAGGAAATTTCTGGAAGATGTCTTTCTATACATTGTAAATATATGTTGTTCCCATTGGTTAATAAATAAGCTGCTTTGGCTTGTGGCAAGGCAGTTTAGAGGCAGGCAAGAAATCTAAGGAGAGAGACAGGAAAGAGAAAGGCAGAGTCTGGGGAGACACTAGCCTACTGCCCAAGGAGCAACATGCCAGTAGACCAGTAAAGCCACAGAACACGTGGCAAAACATAGATTAATAGAAATGAGTTAATTTAAGATATAAGAGCTAGCTAGCAAGAGGCCTGCCATAGGCCATACAGTTTGTAAATAATATTAAGCCTCTGAGTGATTATTTTATAAGTAGCTGTGGGACCACAGGGCCAGGTGGGACCGGAGAAACATCTGCTCCATTTGGCACCCAGACATGGTAGCAAGAATTCACTAAAAACCTGAGAAAGCTTTAAAAAGGAAAAAAAAAAAAAGATTCTAAAATGGAGCTAGAAGCAGCTTCCTAAATGTGTCACTCCGGCCAGCCATGAGCTACACTATGATGGGGTTCACGGCCTACGGGCTTGAGCTAACCAGCATGGTAGATTTCTGCAGCAGTACACAGTGGTGTCTCCAAGCTACACAGAGCGCTGCATGGTGGATTTAGCTTTTGCTAGCACAGACCAAAAAAAAAAGGTTTCTGGGCAACACACTGCTTCTTGGAGACATAGACACACTGCTTCTTGGACACATAGGCACACTGCTTCTTGGAGACATAGACACACTGCTTCTTGGACACATAGACACACTGCTTCTTGGACACATAGACACACTGCTTCTTGGAGACATAGACACACTGCTTCTTGGAGACATAGACACATTGCTTCTTGGAGTTGACGGTAGGCATACTTCTGCCATATTGGAAAGCTGAGGTGGGAGGAATCAGCAGCCAAGGCTGCTGGTCCTAGCCAAGCAGTTTAGCAATTTAAAATCTCTCATTGTCAGAGAAAGATTATAGATTCACAATGAGACAGATTCAGATGGAATAAAAAAACATAGACTTTCTGGACAGTGAGACACATCTGCTCCTAGCAGCACTGATTTACTTCAGAGAGAAAGATGGACATCGAAGACACTCTATATGGAGTTTATCTTTTCCTGGCAAAAATAGCCATTTGGGCAAGAAACTGCTCTTACCTGGACTGCTGATAATATGTCATATCGATGGGACGTGAAGGACCCATGGAAAAATGACTGCTAAATTTTACCAAAACAAGGCAAGATGGTCCTTCAGATTCCTGCTTCACAGAGGAAATTGCCAAAAACTCTAGACCAATTGGCTAAAGATGGATGCCCCAATGTTACAGAGGAACTTTGGATGACTGTCCAGGCAGGCAGCTGTCTCTGTCATTCTAGATTTTTGGAAGTTGCACCAAGGCTATGTAAAGTGTCTCACCATAGGCACTCGGCTCCAAAAAGCTGGCTCGTGCACTAGGGACAGGTCCTGGTCCCACTGCCTGGGGGCCCCCTAAACAGTTCAAGCTAAACAACTGTCTCGCTTATCCAAAGGGTCTAGTCCAGTACCATGGGGGCTTCTCAGCTATTGGTCCATAGTTCATGTGTTTCTACTAGTTTGGCTAGTTGTCTCTGTATTTTTTCCAATCATGGTCTTGATATCTCTTGCTCATACAATCCCTCCTCTCTCTCGCCAATTGGACTCTCGGAGCTCCACCTGGGACCCAGCCAAGGATCTCTGCATCTGCTTCCTTCAGTCACTGGATGAGGGTTCTATGATGATGGTTAGGGTATTCTGTAGATGTAACCAACCGTCTTATTAAATAAGAAACACAGAGCCGATTCAAAGAAGAAAGCCAAGAGGTCAGAACTAAGAGCCTTACCCTTCCTGCTTCAGCCAAGAGAGTTCTCCAAAAAAGGGCCTACTTCCTGTGTGTATGTCTTTATATAGTCTAGCTGTTCTGCCTTCTCATTGGTTGTAAACCCAAACACGTGACGGCCTCGTCACTGCCTGTATGTACCACCCTCCAGGTCCTTAAAGGCGTGTGCCACCGCCGCCACGCACTTGCTATGGCTCTAATAGCTCTGACCCCCAGGCAACTTTATTTATTAACATACAATTAAAATTACATTTCAGTACAAGTAAAATACCACCACAGTATTCAGCCATCTGATCACCTTCCTTTTTAATTAGACAGAAATGAGGAAGTGCTGTGGGATGTCTTTCTTGTACACTGTGAATATGTGTTACTCTGATTGGTTGATAAATAAAGCTGCATTGGCCTGTGGCAGGGCAGGATGGAGCCAGACAGGAAAATCCAAGAGAGACAGTGAGAGGAGAATGGAGAAGAGGGAGATGCTGCGAGCCACTGCCAGGAAAAGCAAGATGTTAAAATACCGGTAAGCCACAGACATGTGGCAACTTATAGATGAATAGAAATGAGTTAATTTAAGATATAAGAGCTAGCTAGCAAGAAGCTTGAGCCATAGGCCATCCAGTTCATAACTGATATAAGCCTCTGTGTGTTTACATGTATTCAAGCAGCTGCAGGACCGGACAGGACACAGGAAAACCTCCAGCTACAGGAAATCTTTATAGCCAGCATCTCTTCACAGGGAACTCACCCAAATCATGCAGCCCTGAGCTGTCCTTGGCTTTTTAAGCACAAAAAAGTCATATCCTGGATTAACACATTTCATTTAACAAGACAGCAAGAAGCAGAACTAGAAAAATCAAGGCTAGAACACTTAGGGACTTTTCAGCGGCATCCTGGGACCATGGAGTCAGCCTTTGTTCCTATTGAGGTGGGCCGTGCTGCATGCCTGCTGGTTCCAAGGTCTGGATGGGCTTCTGTCATGGCGTCAGTTATACTGAGGTCTGGGGGGGCCTGTCATGATATTTAACAGGCTATGACTATGCCTAGGAAATAGAATGGGCTACACCGGCAGAGCTAGAGATCATTCTAGAACATCAATATTCCTTATTTTACACATTTTCAAATTTGTCATCCAACACTGGCAGCAAAAACTCCTTCGATGTGATGGAACGCTTTGACGGCAACCAGAAAACATGCACTGGCTTGGCCACTTCAGTAAAAGTTGGTGTGTATTAAGAATTTCCTCCAGGCAATGGTGGCACACGCCTTTAATCCCAGCACTGGGAGGCAGAGGCAGGTGGATCTCTGAGTTCGAGGCCAGTCTGGTCTACAGAGCAAGTTCCAGGACAGCCAAGGCTACACAGAGAAACCCTGTCTGGGGGGCAGGATGGGGAACAACTTCCTTCCAAAGCACGATGTAGTTGAATCTCACATGGGCTCAGATGAACCCTTGTGGAAATCTCTGAAAGTATACAACAAGAGATACATTCTAGAAATCAAGCTAAAAATATCGTTTTTAAAATCCCTACTTCCAAGGGAACTTGCTCAGCACTAATATAGAATCATTTTTAAGTAAAATTCATGTCATAAAGAGAATGGTGCCACAACAGACATCTGATACACTAATGCCCTTAAAAGCATCAAGAGGATTGAGAGATTGAGGGAAAATGTGTTTTTAATGTGTTCTATTCAGGTGAAACAAATTTCAGTGTTTTCATACACTGAAATAACAAACAGGAGAAAAAGAATGTTCACGTGAGTCTTACTTACATCAGCCAACCAAACACGAAGTTTCAAAATTCACTTATCATTTTTCCTATGAATATCCCTAAAAGCAAATTTCATGATGTTGACAGAATCATAGCCATTTCACTATTTGTAAGAATCTGTAACTTGGTGAATATTTTAAGCATTATTTTTTTTTTTAGCCAGTGCAGATCTACAGTTGAAATTTGCTGATTAACAGGTGAGACATGTTAAATTAATGGCAGAGGAGGGCAGTGAACTAATAAACTAATAGATGATTTTTTTAAAAATCCTATCAGCCTGGCTAAAGAAATGGGGTATGTATTCAACAGCAATTTTTGAGCCTTGAGGTGCAATTCGGAATATCTCCATAGCCTCTGAGATACTTTAACTCTGCCAGGCTCATCTCTGTGGAGAATACGGCCTCCCAAGATTCCATTTTTTTAAAGTTACTCCAGATCCACAGTGTCACCTGAGCACCTATTGTTCCTAGACACTAACAGAGTCCTGGAGTGACCATGCACTGCCCCCAACTCTTTCAACCAATGTCAATGACTTGGTCATTCTAATTGTAGTGTTACAGTTTTATGAAAATATCCCTTACATCCAAAGAGACTGGAACGTTTGTTAAATCTTACAGCTGTTAATAATATAGCTTGAGGTCACTTAAGACTTAGCCTGACATCCTTCTGTGTACTCGGGCCTGTTCATTTCACCTGTAACAATGTAACAATGTCACAATGTAACAACCAACTACTTGCCTCGGACTTCCCACGCCCCGCTTTTACAACCTAAGCTAACGTATATCTTTAATCTTAAATTACGTGTTCTTCCATGCCCCTGACCCAGAGATGTGTGTGTGTGTGTATGTGTGTGTGTGTGTGTGTGTGTGTGTGTGTGTGTGTGTGTGTGTGTGTTATGGTAAATGTTTGCTGAAAACAGCAAACAAGTAGAAAGCAAGCTGATACAATAAGTATCTGCCATACATGTTGGAGCCAGCTTATGGCTATTGCCTGATAATGGTGTTTGTGGTACTGAATACATTGGGGTCAGTTGGGGAGTCTAACTTTTTCCCTTGTAAACTCTGTTGAAGATGTCTGTATAGCACCCTCGTTCCTTCCCCCCTTGCAATGCTTCCTGTGCTGTTCAATAAACACAGAATAAAGTCCTGTTAGGGACAGACACAGGCAATAGGGACAGATCAGACACACAATAGAGAGACTAGAGACAAGCCACTAACCACAAACTACAGGACAAACGGAAGACAGAGGGAGAGAAGCGGAGAATTCAAACCCGGGGTCGTTCTCGGGCAAACAAATTCAAGGGTAAACACTAAATGTTCTTTCCTTAAGGCAACACCAACACATTCTGGTGCCTCTGAGGCTACCTTTAATGTGTTTGATTCATCTAACAAATGATAGTGACAGCTTGAGTTGTGCTTATATTTCTCCATTAACGCTGAATAACTTTTTGTTTTCATTTTTCTACTTTTATTAGAAAATCAACACACATGGGATTTTATTTGTTTGTCTGGCTATGTATTTATTAGCAGATGGATTCCAGGTCTTGACTCTTGTGATTGGTACTATAATGAACACGGAGGACAGGTATCTCTGTAAGATACTGTTTTGAGGGCTGGGGAAATAGGTTCGTGGTTAAGAGCACTTATTATTCTTGTAGAAGACCTGGGTTCGGTTCCTCTCCTCTCCTCTTCTCTCACATTACCGTCTTCTGGCCTCTGCCAGTACCAGGTCCCCACATGGTGCAGGCAAACCTTATTACACATAAAACAATTTTTTTAAAAATGTGACGCTGCTTTCATTCCTTACAACAGACATTCAGTAGTGGACAGCTGGATCTATTTGGAATTCCATTTTTTTTAATTTTATTTTGTTCTCTTTTATTTTATTGAGTGACTTCCATATTGTTTTCCATAATGTCTTTTTTTTTAATGGTCCTACAACAACCCAGCCCCAGTGTGCCATCAGACCAGGGAAGTGTGGTAGGTAGTACTTTCTCACTGAGATCACCAGCGCCCAAATAATGACATGGAGACTTATTATTAATTATGAAAGCTCAGCCTGTAGCTTAGGCTTGTTCCACTAGCTCTAATAACTTACATTAACCCATATTATTATTAATCTATGTTTTACCACATGGCTTTTACCTCTCTCCCATTTTGTGTGTCCAACTTATTCCTTGTCTCCATGGCATATCTTGGGAGCCTTGATTATCTCCTCTTCCTCTCTCTGCCCGGAAGTCCCACCTATCTCTCCTGCCTAGCTATTGACCATTCAGCTTTTCATTATACCAATCACAGCAACACATCTTCACACACTGTACAGATATTCCACAACAGGGAAGGAGGCCGACAAATATAGGATTATACACTGTACAGTGCTCTGGGGGACTCCCTGACAAAAACGTGACCCTGTGTGGCAGTGAGACCAAATGGATCCCTATGATCTCAGCCAGAAATGGTCAAAATAAAAGTCACTTCATCTAAGCCAAAATATGCCTGCTTTATCTTATGCTAGTACCAAGGACCAGAAAAGCTCTTCGATATTCAACATAAACAGGGTCAGGACACAAAGCTCCACATACCTTTCTAATTGTTTTCTATGTGGTGTGATGGGGAACTCTGCATAGGGCACAGGCCAAGGTTACTCCAGGCAATCATGAAGATTACACCTCAAGACAGCTGTGCCCCTGGGAGGCTGAACTCCCACAATAACTTTTAAATAATTGCTTTTCTGTTTACTGTTATAATATGTAATTACTATCTTGTAACATGAGGATGGGGCATATTTTCCTGTGGGCACTTTATGGGTTAAGGATCTCAGACTGGAGGAGCTGCCTGAAGACCCTGAAGACCATCTTGTTGAACACCAGCACTATCTATATAGAACTGGAAGCCCATGGGGGATTCACTCAGATTTTACTAGTCAGTAAGAGCCAAGGTCAGAACCAACCAGCAAGAAAAGACAATGATGCCTTGTGGAAGCAATCCCTAAGCCTGAAGAATAAACCTGACTTCACCAGGGATTTTAGCATCAGAGACCCCAAGGGATCCAAGATCCTCCCTGGGGGGGAAAAAAAAAACTACATGGAGGCCCCTTCACAGTCTTGGAAACTGAAGAAAAAAATTAAGCCACTAAACAAGAGTTCAGAGTCATTTTCCCAAGTGGAGCATTTGAAATGTCTGTTGAATCCAAAGAGACTAAGGTGTCCCTGTCTTATTTATTGGCACGGATGCACAGTGCACCTGCCTGACTAGACCCCCAAACTCTTACCAAAGCAGCAGATGCTTGGATCTTCATCCCATTCCCCCGTTGGCTGCAGCCGCTCTTCCACTGGGGTGTCTGGAGTTCTTTCCATTTGCCTCACAATTCTCCACAGCAGATTATCCAGCCAGGTTGGGGATGTCCAGCCAGGCAGTGTTCTTATAGATTCTGTTAGTACAGAAAATAGGAGAGTTTGCTTCCTGCTCAAGGAAGGCCTGTTGAGTGTCCCTGCAATGCAATCAGCCTTTGATTACCTTTATGGATGATTACTGAAGAAAAAAAAATTTCCAGAGGAATAGCTACTCTGCAAGTGTCAGACAGGGAGCTGATCTGCTCTAGGAAAGGCATCACATGCAGAGACTGGGGTGGTGACTGTCAAGAAATTGCTTTCTGTGCAAACACGAGGACCTGAGTTCAAATCCCCAGCACCCATGTAAAAGCTGAGCACCATGTCTCACTTCTGTAACCACTGGTCTGTAAGGGGAAGGGAGAGAGACAAGAAGTTCCCTAGAGCTCACTGGCCGGCCAGCCTAACCACATTAGGGAGCTCCAGGCTCAGTGAGAGACCCTGTTCAAAAATGGAAGAGGAGTCCAACTGAGAAAGACACCCGACGTCAACTTCTCCACCACTTGTTACAGTGGGGTACCCTACTTGAGTCAGATACAGCCGGGCCGTGCAAAATCCCCACAGAGAACCGAACGAGTGTGACGGGGCTCACACTTGCTCCAGCCTTTGTCTTTGACCACAGTGGTTATCACCGCCATGTCTCCCATGATGAGGTCCTGCTTCTGATTGACTCTCCGGACCAAGCAATAAAAAGCGGCTGTCATTATCCACTGCACAAAGTCGCCAAAGAGATTAACTCCTACATCTCCAGGTTGTAAATGCCTAGGTGCTAAGCAAGAGCCCTTGAGGGGACAGGCCACAGTACCTGAGAAGCCCTGGAGTAGGTGTGTGTGTGTGTGTGTGTGTGTGTGCACATGTGTGTGCATGAGTCCTTCTCTGTATGCGCGTGCACATGTAGAGGGCAGAAGTCTTTCTCTATTGCCCTCCACCTTGTTTTTTTGAGACAGGGTTTCTCACTGGGCCTGCAACTTGCCATTTGGCTAGACTGGCTGGCCCAGTGCGCCCTGAGATGTGCCTGTTTTCCCCCTTCTGCCCACAGGGCACTGGAGTGTTTGCTGGCAGGAGGCCTGGCTTTTATAAGAATGCTGGGGATCCCCAGCCAGAGATCCTTAATTTGGAACTGTTGAGAAGCAAGCTCCCCGCCCTCAACAGACAGCCCTCCCTGAGGGTGGTGTGAGCTGGTGCTGGAGACTGAGGCAGAGCCAAGAGGATCTGAAGCTGCTGCGGCAGCACACAGTCTGACCTGCTGGAGCCAGATACAGAAAGAACAGGTTCTTCCTACGGGACCATCGCAAAGGCCAAATCCCTTCGTGACCACCTTGATCACTAGGCACAGAAGTCATTAAAAGTGCTCAGAAAACCTTTGCTGGGTGCACTTACATTAATAAGACAGGCCGACCCTATAGTGAGGGATCCAGGTCATGGTCACAGGTGTGGCAGTCATGGATTTATCATGCCTAGTGGAAGGACATTGCCCTGTTAAATTCCATGAGCCATTGAGCCTGGACATGGATTGTTGAGACAATGGATGATGAGGTCACCCTCACACAGATTTAAGGAAGCTTCATGGCTCTGAGAACAGAGGCGTGTATTATTATTGAGAAACACATTTTATCTCATTAAACTTCCTAACCGTAGTCAGAGCTAAAAAATTGGAGAAGTCGTGAGGAGATGGAGACTAACTCCTTGTCGGCAGAAATTGCCGTGGCTGGGTGTGGGTAGAGCTGAGAGATTCGGAACATCACACCCATAGATAAGCGAGGAGACAGCTGGCTAGATGAAGGACCCTCCTTCCTGACCCCCTCCTTCCCCTCAGTGGGGATAAAAATGGAGACCTCTGGACAAATGCCAGAATGTCTACCAGTTAGTCTACAGGCAGAGCACACAGTTTATGTAGGGAATAAAGTGAAGGAAGAGAGAGAAAGGAGGAAAAAAAGGAAGGAGAGGGGATAAGGGTTTTGTTATTGTTTTAAAGTGTGTGTGTGTGTGTGTGTGTGTGTGTGAGAGAGAGAGAGAGAGAGAGAGAGAGAGAGAGAGAGAGAGCACAAACCACAGTCCCATCAGCAGCAAACATTTTTTTTTTCTGAATAAAAGGATGAGTCACAGTAGGGAGCCATAACTACATACTTTGCAGATGAAATTGAAATTTTTAAAAATGTGTATTGTCTGGGTAATAGGGTGGCTTGGGCTAGGTTACCATACAAGCCACAAACCACATCTGGGGCAGCCTCACCTGCCTTACAACTGCCTGCCTGAGAAGCTCTTTGTTACCTGGGGAGCAGCCATTTCATACCATTAACACCAGCTAACATGGGCAGTGTTAAAACATCCCCGTGGCCTTAATCCTCACGTTTGAATGGTTCCTTTCACAGAAGGAGAAGAAAAACTGGAATTGTTTTCTTGCCAGCGTGACCACCAATGAAGACATCCAGAAGAATATTCGAAAATGATAATAAAATACCATCTTCACGGGGTACAAAGCTGCTCTCAACATCTGAAAGCCGTCCCGTACTTCCATACTCCCTCGGCACTTGAGGTAGACACAAAGGGCTGCCTTACCTCACGTCACCATTGTGTCTCTAACATTGCTTTCCTTTGTGTCCAAGTAATTTGAAGGCTCTCCTTTTTAAACTCCAAAGTGCTCTATAAATGAGAGTTATTGTCATGCCCAGCCCTAACTCCAAAGCAGAAGGTGGCAACCCTCCCAAACTAGCTTTTTTTATAAGTAGATGGACTGAAAACAAGGTATTGCTGAACTTTTAAATTTTACAAACAACAACAACAACAAAATAGTCCCCAAAGGTAAAGCGACGTTCTCTAAAATGAAAATAAAGACAAAAGAGGGAGGCATTGTGTGATGCATAAGAGGAAATAAGAATAGAAAGTTGGGGAGACACCCTGCAGTAAATTGTATGCCACACAAACATGAGAACTTGAGTCAGGTCACCGGCACCCACATAGAAGCCAGATACTGCACCCCCAAACATTGGAGGTGCAGCAGGTAGTTCTCTGCAGTTCATTGGCTGGCCAGCCAGACTGAATCAGTGAGCTCCAAGTCCAGTGAGAGATTCTATGGAGAGAGACTGGGGATGACATGTGACCTCAACCTCGTGCTTCCATCCTAGAACTCCAGGGCAAAGGGACAGGAGGGCTTCCTCGGAGCCAATGGAGTTATATCTGTGAAAATGCCACTGTGTGTCGGTTTACATCTTGTCCAAGAGAGCCATCTGGAGGGACACTGGTCATGAGCAAAACACGAGCAATGAGCCAGAAGGAAACCATCATTCCTACTTAGGGAATTGCCAGCAAGACGTTGTGGAATATTATTTTAACTGGGCAAAGATGTGTCACATTTGGTTCTGCTGCAGAATATTACTTCAACTATATGAAGGTGTGTTACATTTACTTCTTCTGCCTTTGTTAACGATGTAAAGATGTGTTACACTTGTCTGTGCTGCATTTGTTTAATTATGTAAAGATGTGTTGCTGTTTTACCTTGCCTGCTTAAAGCACCTGATTGGTCTAATAAAAAGGTGAATGGCCAATAATTAAGCAGAAGAGGGATGGGCGGGGCTGGTGGGAGGAGAGAAGGAGAGAGAAAGAAAGGGACACCCCTGGAGGGAGAAGCCAGCAGCTTCCAGCCAGTCAGACACAGAACAGAACATACAGAAGGAAAGGTAAAAAGCCCCAAGGCAAAACATAGATGAAGAGAAAAAGGATAATTTAAGTCCTAAGAGCTAGTGGGACAAGCACAAACTAAGGCGGACCATTTATAACTAATAAGAAGTCTCCGTGTCATGATTTGGTCGGCGGTTCAGAAAAAGAAAGCCTACAACAACACGAGATGGCTACTGGCATGGGAGGCAGGAGGGAGATGTCCAAGAAAAATCATACAAACCCTCCTTAAAAAAAAAAAAAAAAAAAAAAAAAAAAAGGCTTTGATTATCTTCCAGGACTATGGAACAAAGAGACAACTCACTATGGTACTGGCTGGATTCTGACCACCCTTCTCTTTTTCCCATTACCCACTCTGCACCTGATAGCCCATGGGTGTCCAAAACCACGGCAGGTGAACTGCTGGGGACTGGGAAGATGTGGGTTGGAGAAACAGAGGGTACCTGTTTTCTAGCCTTCTTTCTGTAGCTGCTCCTGCCCTGTAGCTGCTCGTGGGGAAATGCCCTGTGTAAATTTGCACTTAGAGTATTACAGGGGACTGGAAGGGTCTATTTCTGTGCTGAGACCGTTTGTACCGAAAATGAGCTCAAGTTATAGAAATGCTTAGGTTTCCATGGTGTGGGGGGAGGGGGACAATCACACACACACACACGCTGAGTAAATTTAAAAGAACAGTGACATAGGGGCTGGAGAAATGGCTTAGCAGTTAAAAGTATTTGCTGCTCTCACAGGAGACCCAGGTTCAGTTCCCAGCACCCACATGTTTATGACAACCGCCTGTAACTCTACTTCCTGGTTAACTGGTGCCTTCTTCTGGCCTCTCTGGGCACCTGCACATGTGTGTTACACATACATACACTCAGATACATACATAGACACACAAATCTTTTTTCTTAAATAGCAACATGAAATAAAATGATTTCATGAACACAGCCCCTGAGTCATGTCTGTTCCATTCACAACCTGTGAAAACGTTGATATCTCCTGAATTACCTCTGTTATTAAGTTCATTTGTCTTTCAAATTACAAATCATAGTTGTTTAACACAGGAAACACTCATGGTGAAGGGACAAACTTTAAAACACTCAGATGATTCTGCCACTTGTTTTCTTTTTTCTTGGTTTTCTGAGATGGGGTTTCTCTGTGTAGCCTTGGCTGTCCTAGAACTCACTCTGTAGACCAGGCTGGCCTCAGACTCACAGAGATCCACCTGCCTCTGCCTCCCAAGTGCTGGGATTAAAGGTGTGCGCCATCACTGCCTGGCACCGCTTTTTTTTCTTGAGCTGAGTCTGGAAAGTGTCTGTCTTCCTTGGGGTGAGGAACACTCAGACACTTCGTCATTGATGGGGTAATAATAATTTCTCCACCTCTCTCTTCGCCTGTACAGTACAGCAGCTTTCTGTATCAAGTTCTGAGTCCCCAGATTCAAACAAGAGTGATAGAAAATGTTCAAAAAAAAAAAAAAACCCTTGCACTGTTCTGAACAGTTATAGACTTTCTTCTTGGCATTATTCCATGGGCAATACAATATAGTGTATTTACACTGTGTTCAGTATTTTTTTTTTTCTGGAGCTGAGGACTGAACCCAGGGCCTTGTGCTTGCAAGACAAGCACTCTACCACTGAGCTAAATCCTCAACCCCTGTGTTCAGTATCCTAAGCCATCAAAATGATTTAAAGTAGAGATGGAGAGGTGGCTCAGAGGTTAAGAGCACTGACTGCTCTTCCAGAGGTCCTGAGTTCAATTCCCAGCAACCACATGGTGGCTCACAACCATCCATAGAGAGATCTGGTGCCCTCTTCTGTAGATATAATAAATAAATAAATCTTTTTAAAAAATGATTTAAAGTACACAGGAGCCCGGTGTGCTGGTGCATGCCTTTAATCCCAGCACTTAGGAGGCAGAGGCAGGTGGATCTCTAAGTTTGAGGCCAATTTGGGCTACATAGTGAATTCTAGGATACCCAGTGCTACATAGTGAGATCCTGTCTTAATAATAAATAAGTAAACATGTGAAGAATAAAGGAAAGTGTATGGGTTGTATATAAATACTATGTCATTTGATATATGTGATTTCTCATTTCTCACCCCAAAGTCCCACTCGCTCCACTCTGCCGGCTCGGGTACACCAGCCAGCCTTTCTCAAGATTGTAAGATGGCAGCAGCAGCCAGTCATAAGCATTCCACACGAAGGTCCAGCGCTCTGCCTTGGCTCTTCTTTTTTCTCACAGTTGACACTTTCCCAGAAGCTTCTATCCTTGTGAAGATCTCATTAGCTTTTTTCAGTGGCCAGTCTGATCATAGGCTGCTTCCTAAGCCACTGATGGACAAGAATCCACATGATTGACTTAGAAAATTAAGATTCAGCCCCTTGCTCTTGTTGCCTCGGCAAGCTGTGCCTGAATCATGTGACTTCACAGGGCAGTGTGGGTAACTGAACAAAAGTCAAATCTCTGTTAGGGGTGAATAAGGGTGTATTGGTTGAGTGGTTAAGTAACGATGATTACTGTAGCCACTCACTGAGATTCTGGGTGCTTTCCTAGGGGAGAATAGAGGGGTTATGTTTCAATTAGAACAATGAGAGTGGTATATAATGCCATGTGTCTCCTGGGGGCGTGTGAGGAGATAGGCTAAAATACATCTTAGCAAGAAGGTGGACGCCTCTTTGCAAGTCTGTGTCTAGTCTTCACTCTGCATGTGTTACTCAATCCATCGCTACCCAATTCCCACTCTTGTTTTATTTAAATGCTTTATAATAGTTAGTCCTCTTTGAATGGCTCTGATAAGGAGAATGTCCCATGTCACACTTAAGTTAAATAATACCAGTTAATCAACAGTTCTGATTTCGGCTACCATGGAATGCTTACATGAGTGATTACAGAAAGTATCAACTCACAGCCAGCTTTTTAGTTCGCTGACCGCCATATAAATAACAACACATCCATTGTAACCAGTGACCAGTCGTGTCTGTTGGGTGCGCTCCAGGGGAAAGAGAGCATGGCTGTCCACTGATACGGGTTTTGGATGTCAAGACTGATGAGGTTGCACTTGCCCCAGGAGGGTGTGTCTGTTATTCACACTGCTTGTCGTTTACATAGTTGAACCTTTCTGGAGAGAACAGAGCAGCCCTCTCAAACTGCCATGAAAAATGGCCCAAGTCCCCAGGAAGGAGGGAAGCTGGAAAGCTCACAGAGTGGGTAGGGAGAGAGCTCTGCAAAGCTTGTATGCTCTGACTCTCACCAGCGCCTCGGGAGGGAGCACCCAGGCTTCTAGTCGCCTTGCCTAGATGCAGGATTGGAAGGGAGACTCAAAGGATTTCAGTCAGGATTAAAAACTGGACTCACATTCGCTGTTATGACACCGGTTGTTCCAGTGTTGTGTGTCTGTGTGTATCAGCTACCTTTTGCTGTTGTGAGAAAGCATCAAAAGCAACTTATGGAAGAGTGTATCCACAGAGAATCCACATGGTGGGGGAGGCATGGCTGCAGGAAGCTGAGAGGTCACAGCCGGAGATCAATCAGGAAGTGGAGCAAGGCTATAAACTCTCAAAGCCCGCCTCCAGTGACCCACTTCCTCCGGCAAGTCTCCACATCCTAAGGGTTCCACAACCTCACCAAAGAGCACCAGCCGCTGGGGACCGAGTGTTCAGACATGTGAGTCTGCAGGGGACACCGCTCATTCAAACCAACACACCGTGTATATTACTCAGTTCACACGCAGACAGCTGAAGCTGTCTCCCAAGGCTGCTACACACATTCGCCATTTGACCAATGGTCAAGTGAAAGGAATGACCGACAAAAATACAAGTGCAGCCAAGCGACAAACTCCTGATCATTCTGCCTGTGAGACACCAATCCACCACGACGTAGAGTCATGAAGAAACAGCTGTGTGTGTACAAGGCGTCCCCAGCCCTGTTCAGAAACTCCTGGTGTTCAGCCAGAGAAAGCCTGTGGTGGCAAGCCTATTTTCTTCATGAAAAGAGAAAGGCCTCCGAACAAAAGGAATAAAGATGGTTCAGAGGACATGGTGCCAACAAAACACTCAGCGTCCAGTACGCTTGGGGAACTACTTCAAAACATAGAAAGCACAAAGACTAAAAGGTTGGAAGTTGACCCAGCGTAATAAAAGAGTACAATTCACCAATCTACAAACAGATAAAAATAGAGCTACTATATGATCCAGCAATCACTGTGTTAGTCAGCTTTCTGTCCCTGTAAGAAAATACCTGGGCCAGCGGCGGTGGCGCACGCCCTTAATCCCAGCACTCGGGAGGCAGAGCCAGGCGGATCTCTGTGAGTTCGAGGCCAGTCTGGACTACAGAGCGAGATCCAGGACAGGCACCAAAACTACACAGAGAAACCCTGTCTTGGAAAAAAAGAAAAAGAAAAAAAGAAAAAAATACCTGAGATTATCAATTCATGGGAGGAAAAAATTGTTTTGGCTCACACTTCTGGAGCTATCATTCCCCCATGACTATTTGGCCCCAAAGTTTTGGGTCTGTAGTGAGGTGCACATGATGGAGAAAATGATGAAAGGGGTGGGAACCCCAATATCTTTGTCTGAAGGCATGCCCTTGATGACCTCACTGACTCATTTCTTTCTTTCTTTCATCTTTTCTTGAGAGAGTGTCTTACTATGTAGCACAGGCTAGCCCTGAACTTACAGAGATCCACCAGCCTCTGCCTCCCAAGTGCTGGAATTGAAGATGTGCACCACTACACCCAGCCAAAGTCTCATTTCCTAAGGGTCCCCATGACCTCCCTACTACACTAAGCTTAGAACCAAGCCTTTGATCAACATGGGCCTTTGTGAGACATTTAAATCCTGAATTATAACACCACTGGATAAAGGAAAGGAAATGGGCGCATTAAGGACACATCCATGCCATTGTGTTTACTGCACGGCTGTTGGCAACAGCCAAGAAGTGTCCACCAATGGTTGGGTGTGTGCGTGCAATGGGATGTCGTTCAGCCATTAAAAAAATGAAACCCTGTCCTTTGCATCACCTGGAACTGGGAATCATTATGTGAAATGAAGTGGACCAGATGCAGAAGGATAAGTACCGTAAAATCTCACTCATATGTGGATTCTAAAAAAGAAAACTTCACCTCAAAGAGGGTTGAGTCCAATGCTGCGGGAGTCGGAGGGAAGGACAACAGAGATTGATCAATGAGTATAGTATGGCCAGGAAGTCCCTGACATGTCTTTGCACAATAGGTTGGTTATAGATGACAATAATGTACTATACATTTCAAAAAACTCAAAGACTTTCAGAGTTTTCACCATGAAAATATAACAAATGTCTGAGGAGATATGTCTAATCTGATTTAAATATTATACAGTGTGTCTGTGCATCAAAGCATCACATGGAACCCTATTGGTATATGTCCACTAAAACAAATTTAATTAACAAAATCCACCAAAGCACAGAAAATGCAACATGAAGGTCTTTTGATCATTCCCGGCTTTGTGAAACACAACCCTTGGTTTTCCGAAGCTATGCTACCTCCAAATGTCTAGTGCTTCCTTCCTGTTTCTTCTTCAGCTTCTACCATTTCAGCCGTGGCCAAGCCAGGTTCTGTTCAGGTCTTTGGTGTGTGTGTGTTAAGGTAATGTTGATGGTGGTCTTTTGGAATGGTGGGGAGTAATTGCTCATAAGGCAAGATATGAGAGCACCCCTTTTATTACATAGTCTGGGCTTAAGAGAGAGCACAGAGAACCAAACACCTTTATTTATATGGTTATCTGTGATGATTTCATTCATTCACCCATTCATTCTTTCATCCCTGTAATACTGACTCAGTTTCTGGTATGTGCCAAAGCTGTAAGTGCTGGAGCACCCTAGAGTGACCTTGATAACTGGCTTAAAACAACAAACATACATCCAACCTGAGCCCCGTGGAGTTCTTTCCAAACCTCCCCCATTTAAGCCATTTACTATGCTGGTGAATTATAGACGTGCTTTGTGGGAAAGAGTTAATGTTTTGGGTAGCGGGGTCTCCAGCCCCACAAGTCACCTGCCTGTTGGGAATTAGTTTAATTCCTTGCATTTCTATCATGCTTTGGGATTTGCAAGAGGGCATATGGCTTATTGTTTTGTTGTTCGTTTGTACTGAAGTTTTTGTAACAGTGACAGGTGGAAAGAGTCCTCTCATTCCTGTAGAAGAGACACTCACCTTTGAATGTGAGCCTCTGGGTTCTATCTCCGGTACCTCCAAGGAAAAAAAAAAGAAAGATGGTCTAACTAAGATGGTCTATAAGAGAATTTCTAAAATCCAATTGTGATTGCTTTTGCAAATAATGTGACTTCTTCAGCTCTGCATGCATAGCAAAACAGACACGTGCGCTATGTATTAGCAAACCTAGTTCTAAATACGGCTGAAATTTGGTGAGTAACGTGATCATTCTCCGCGAGCGTGCCAGCTCCTATCATGTTTAGAACCCAGTGTTCTGAGGTGCTCAAGTTCACGCAGAGGAATTTGCTAAATAAATCGCTGGCAAGCTTCTGTAGCTCTAAATACTTTCAAGTAGAAATGGCAAAAAAAAAACAAAAACAAAAACAAAAACAAAATAACCCACCCCTGTCAATTCCTAAACCTTCGGAGTTCCGGTCGCTTGACATCTGAGTTTTTACCTGCTTGTTTCCTCCAAAGGTGCATGCCATTTACTGTTGACGGACTGCAACTAAGTGTCTGAGAGAGACAACAACCCCGTTAAGATAGCGGATCCCTTGGGGTCCCGCACATGAAAACCGCACGCAGAGCCACGGCCCCTCCAAGGCATCGGGGCTTCAGCCAAAGTGGCGTTCACACCCGAATCCCGCTTGGGCCGGGCCTGGGACCCCCGGCACTCAGCACAACTTGAGTTCAGGACGATGATCACAGGCCATGCACTTTGCCACATGTTCGCGGGGGTGTATGGGGTGTGTGGCGAGCGGCTAATACAAGTGCGTGGTTCTTAGGACCTGATCACGGTGACGGTAAAGCACGAGTGGCAATGCGCGGGGGAGGGAGGGCCGAGGGGACAGCGGTGACCTAGAACGTCGCCCCACCGCGGAGCGGAGCGAAGCGTGCAGTTCGGTCCTCCGGCCGGCAGGGGTCGCGCTCCGGCCCCGCGTCGCGCCGCGCCTGCGCTTCCTGCCCCTCCCGGTCCGGGATGCTGCTGCCGCTGCTGCGGAGGAGCTGCTTCCCTTCCTCCTCTCCTAGCGGCGGCGGCGGCGGCGGCAGCGGCGGCGCGGAGCGGGTGGAGGGTGCGCGGGGGCCCGGGGCGCGCGGACGGCGTCCCGAGCGCGAGCCGTATGCGTGCATGGATCCGAGCGCCGCGCTGCACCGGCGGCCCGCGGGCGGCGGCCTGGGCGCGGTCTCCCCGGCGCTGTCGGGCGGCCAGGCCCGCCGGAGGAAGCAGCCCCCGAGGCCGGCCGACTTCAAGCTGCAGGTCATCATCATCGGCTCCCGCGGCGTGGGCAAGACCAGCCTGATGGAGCGCTTCACCGACGACACGTTCTGCGAGGCCTGCAAGTCCACCGTGGGTACGCCGGGCTTGGGGCGGGTGGGCCTGCGGGGAGGTCGGGGCCCGGTCCCCGTGGAAGCTCTGACCACCACCTCCCCTCCCGGGGACAGGCTGTTATCCGTGGCCGTTCTGCGGGTGTCCCCGGCACTCCCGTCGTGGGATCGTCTGACATGCGAGCCGCGCACAGGCCGGGTCCCCGTGGAAGCTCCGACCCCCCCCCCCACCCGAGTTTTCCGTGGCCTTTCCGCGGGTGTCCGATCCCGGAGCCGGGACATTCCCCCCCACCCTCCACCCTCCGGAGCCTTCTCGGGTCATGAGTTCAGGGTGATACATCCGCGGAAACTCCCGGTCCGTTACACCAGCTCACCCAGGAAAACGGCTTTGTGAGGTGTTTTGAAAAGTAAAGCCTGGGGGACCACCCACCGGTGCAGGTCCCCGAGGTCACCATCCTAAGGGGGATCGAACCTCTTAGCATTCCGGGCTAGAGGAAAGAACCACAGCTTGCTTTCTCATTTTTCATCCGTTTTCATGGTTTACTGGAAAGAAGTTGAAAAATGTTCGCACTAAAGCTGCACTCCAGTTTCTTGTTGTGTGTAGAAATGTAGGGCAGAGGGATTTCGGCTGTGTTTATCCTTGACCTCAAATAACCAGGTGACAGGCAAAGTGAGAACCATTCCTCCAGCACCCACCCGAGGTCGGTGAAATGTAACGCCTCTACTTACCTTACACGGGATCTGGATTTGAAACTGCCAGGGAATGTTTTTGATGACGTTGGACTGACAGGACCTGACATTGAGATTTGTCAGGGGTATGGGAACCAGTAGTGCCCATGGAAAGTTCCCAGATTTGGGGTGACGCTATAGAATAGGCTGCCCGGATTTGAGGTGAGTCTACAATAAACGAGCAGTAGGGACTGAACAGGGAGTCAAGAAATGTTTGGCGCATTCGGGAGAGACAGGTAGATCTCTGTAAGTTCGAGGCCAGCCTGGTCTACACCTTGAGTTCCAGGACAGCCAGGGCTATGTAGAGAGATCCTGTCTCAAACAAGCAAAATCTCAGCTTGGAGATCTGAAATGCTGAATACATATACACATATTTACAGTTGTAACCATTGATGGCTCCCATTTTTGAGATTCTGTAGAGAATTTTAGGGACTCTCCTCAGAGAGATCATGAGATCATAATTGGTAAGTTGTCAGGTAACAAACAAAAGTATGGCAGTTTTTAAGTACTTGCTGGGAAATTAAACCTCCAATTTTCACATTGACTTTTTTAATTTCCTCTTTGAGTATGCCCCTTAATGCTTTTTTCCCCCTTCTTCCTTTTTTTTTTTTTTTTAATATTTATGTTCCTTCCACCTTTTTTTTTTTTTTTTAATGTTTGTCTTGGGGATGTGATATTGAAATCCAGTAACAATTATACCTGTTGCAAATATCCGATCTTGGATCATGAGAGTATATAGGGAGTTATTAGCCAGGAAATGAGGCTTATGTTATTTTGTTATTGTCTGACTTAAGTGCTTATGTTATTTTGTTAGTATCTGACTTAAGTGCGGTAGGTTTGAAGGCAGTTGAGGATTATCGGCCTTTTATGGCCCTATACTTACATATGTAAAAATGAAGGGTATGATTGTGTTTAATTCAGAAGGAAAAATCAGTGCAGATACTAACACTAGGAAGGCATGAGGTGAGCAAGGGGATGGGTAAAGATCTCCTCCAAAGCAGGACTCCCACACTCTAGAAAGTTTTCATGGGGGACATAGCATATGGAGAACTTGGCTGGCATATAGTTCTGAGAAGGATGGACCTGGCCCGTGAGCTTTCCCAGCATTGGCAGAGTGAAACCATCCTGGGACAACATGGGATTACGTAGACTATCTGGGAATGAGCAGGGAAACTGGCCCCCTTACACACATAATTATGTGTAAGTGTGTCTCCCCACACTGAGGGTGGTTAAGGGTGGTTGGGTTTTTTTCTTTTGTCTTCATTTTTGTTTTTTTTGTTTTTTTGTTTGTTTGTTTGGTTGGTTGGTTGGTTGGTTTTTCGAGACAGGGTTTCTCTGTGTAGTTTTGGTGCCTGTCCTAAATCTCGCTCTATAGACCAGGCTAGCCTCGAACTCACAGAGATCCGCCTGGCTCTGCCTCCCTAGTGCTGGGACTAAAGGTGTGTACCGACGCCGCCTGGCTGGTTTTTTTTTTTTTTTCTTGAGTGTTTTTGTCTACTCCATATGCAGGCTATAGTAGTTAATTTCAGTAAATATTTTTTGTTGTGGGGAGTTCAGAGAAAGATGGTAACCATGGCTTAATCATAGCCTGAAGACACTAACTGCTAACAGATTCCTCTGTAGCTCCTGCCTGGGAGTCCAGCTGCCCTCCTAGTGAGCAGGTCATTTGTTGAGCACCTGCTCTGTGTTGGCTGTCGCGCTGCCCGTGGGGTAAAGTGGAAAGCAGGGGGTGGGATCAGTGTGCACGAGGTGCCAAGTTCACAGGCAGCTAGATGACAGTGTACTTAGCTTAGAAGCCCCTCCTGGCTGGGGCCGAGAGTTGCTTAGAGCGTTTCTTCCCATTGAACTGTGGGCAGGCTAAGTTCATTCCTTAAGTTCCTTTAGATAATGCTGTTTACATATGACTCTGGGTGTGCTGTGGCCTTGTAGCTACTGTTGGAGCAGAAACTCACGGGATCCCTTCTGTGGCCTGTGTTTCTGGTTTCTTCTCATCCCAGTACAAAGAGCCCCGCATGGAGGATGAGTGTCTTCCCTGGTGTTGTTTTCCTTACTGAGTCAGGGTTTGTAGACGTTGGCTGCTTCCAGAAGAGACCACAGTCCCTGAGCATGTGGACACAGAGATGGGTTTCAGAAGCAAGGGCATGGCACCTGTAGTTCAGAGGCTGGAAGAGAGACTTCTGAAATACGCCCTGACAGCGTATCCGACACCTGTGGACTTGGTGTAACAGGAAATAGTGGAAATCATCCTTAGGGATCTGAGGTGGTAGAACAATGTAAAATTTGAATCAGTGAAATGTTGGGGTTTTTTTTTTGTTATGATTAATTATCAGAGCAGACTGGGTTTAAAACACATAGAATTCACAAGTGTATGAAAAGCTACAAATATTTAAATTATTTAATGGAAATTATCTTGGTAGAATGTGATTTTTCCAAGTAGAATCATATTTGTGGAATTGAATTACTCTGATGCAGCAGGAATAATGAAACCAGTTCTTTTCGAAGGAAAGGAACAGCGTCTGTGACGTTAGAGAGATGGGAAAAAGAAAGAAGTTTGCTGTAGACGTTGGCACCCATCTGAGCTGAGCTGAGGCTGGGCCAGTTTTCTAGTTCCTTCTTTGCCTAGACTGTGTCTGACATACTCGGGAACTGTTTCCTTCCATGGACACCTGTACTGTAAACATACTTTACGTGCACTGCTAGGAATCCCTAGGTACGTGTGGGATCCTGTGATTACTTTCTGGGTGGGAGACAGAGAAGCTGTGCTGAGTTTCCAATCCGCCTTGTTTGTGCTAGATCCTCTTAATTTAGCATAAATAAACTTTTAAAGTATAGTTCAAGAAAATCCATTAAAATATGTTTGTAGGGCGGGGGCGGGGGCGGGGAGGGTCCTCTGGAGAGATGGCTCATTGGTTAAGAGTGTTACTGCCTTATAGAGGGCCAGAGTTTGGTTCCCAGCACCCACATGAAGCAATTATGAACTCCAGTTTCAGGGGATCAGACACCCTCTTCTAAAATACTACATTAAATGACCTTCCTGCTATATTTATAAGATATGTGAAGCACAAATGTTGTGTTTAGACTTCAGCCAGTCTGTCATCTCATTATGTATATGAAAAGTATCCTTAAACTTTCAGAACACAGCAGTAAATGGATGTAAAGCTGTCTAACCCAGAATTCTGTTATTCCTGAGCAGTAAAATCCCCTAAAAATGGTAGCACCATCATAGGGTCATCAGTTCTTTTATTTTGCCAAGTAAAGATGTTTTAAAAAGCCACCATCATCAGTTCCAAAAGAGAGAGAGATTTAAAATGGAGATGGGAAAAATTAGGAGCGACCAGGTAGCAGATTTAAAACTCTTTAAATTTCCCTCTGGGGGCCTTCGTCCTGTGCAGCAATAATTACAACTTCCCAGCCCCGCCTTTGAGAAGGCCAGATCTCAGGAGACAGCTAAGGACTTAGAGAGGCAATGCTAACCTGTTGGCCACAGTCCCTGTCTTGTCCTCCTGGATGTCCTCTGTCGTTCATGCAGAGATGGAGTATGCCTAAGTGACCCAGACAGGCTTCAGCCTAGGCCACACCTGCGGGAGTACTTGAACTGACAACAGAATTGAAGCCTCATAAAACAGGTGGCTGAGTGAGACCCATGCAGAAATGGCCATCCGGCTTGCCTCCAGATGTAGTTACAGATGTCCTTACTGGCCGTCTGGCTTGCCTATAAATGTGGTCGTAGTTGTCTTTACCTAGAAGTTTCTGAAGGGTATGGAGGAAATTGGACACATTGCTCTTTTGTCTGGAACTTTTAGGGCTGAAGTTTGGGTGAGAATAGTCAAGGTGTACTTGCTTTTCTGGGTTAAAACTGATTTTGTTTTGATTGCCCTTCTGTGCTTAAATGCAGTCTTCCAAACCATGGCACGTCTGCTGAGTGTTTCACTTAAGAGAGTTGTGGGGAGGGGTGCTGGAGAGACGGCTTAGCACCCCTAAGAGTTAAGAGCTCTGGCTGCTCTTCCAGAGGACCTGGGTTCAGTACCCAGCACCCACATGGCAGTTCACAATCATCCGTATCTCCAGTTCTAGAGGATCTGATGCCCGCTTCTGACCTCAGAGGGCACCGGGCATTCATGTGGTCCACAGATATACGGGCAGGCAAAACACCCGCACATGTAAAATAAAAAAGAGAGAGGAAATTAGGGAAGAATGCCCAGAATTCCCTTTTCCAAACGTTGAGGAACAGCAGACTTCCCGTTGCCCCACCCACTGCCAGAGTGATGGGAGACCGCAACTCAGGGAGAAGCAAGTGGGAGAGAAACTGAGATTTGGGTCTCAGGCCCAGGGAGCGGCACTCTGTGGTTGGACTTATTTGGGGAGCCAGGGTAAGCCCACAGACTTGTGCAGTGTCCGCTGTGACACCTGGTGGCTGTCTTTCAGAGAAAGGCTGTAGATTTCTTTGGAATCAACTGTACAGGGAAAATAAAAACCTCGTTAGACCTGGCCCCAGAATGTCCCCCTTCATTCCTTGCTTCTCGCACTGAAGAGGGAAAGTCTTATTATGCATGATAGGGGTCGGAGTAGAGGTGTGCTCCTTCTTTCCAGCCTGTGGACTCTGCCAGGAGCTCCGTTGGGAGGCCCTGAGCTGGTTGGAGAAGAGAGGTGGTGAGAGTTGGATAGGGGATGGATAGGTGAGAGTTGTTCTACAGCCTAGGCATCAGATACTTTGTTCCAACTGAGTAAGCACTGGTCTGAACTGGGAAAGAAAACGTGGTCACTCGGCAGAGGCGAATATTTTGTAGAGATTCTATATATCTACATGAGACCATTCTGGGAGCCATTTAAATAGGGCACAAAGTTGACACCTGAATACCTGGCTTATCCCGTTAGAGGGGATGTGGGTCACAAAGAGAGTGGCAGTCCAGTGTAAGGAAAGAGGTGAGAGCCATTGTGTCTCATCAGAGGGAAGAAACTGATTATTTACCTTTTTTCTTTCTGTTGCACAGCTTTGATGTTGGAAAAGTATTTGGAAAACAAAACTACAGACCAAACCCAGTGCCCTAATTGAGTGTGGTTATGTTGTTATTTAATTCTGTAAAGCCAGGAAGCAACAATACAGACCTAACAGGACACCATGTGTGTACCACTGAAAGGTCTCCCCTCCTCCTCTTCAGTCTGACGGGCTGCTGACTCCAGCACTTGTGGTCCTACCTTCTTAGCTTACCAAGTAAAACAAGTTCCAGTGAACCTCTGGCAGGCGGATGAGGAGCCTTCCTGTCCCCCGCCCTTCTTAATGTAGAAGCCTCTGAACTTGGCTGGCCAGAACCCTGTGATGTCACCGTTCCCTGTCAATAAAGAGCTTGGCTTTTTTCTCCCATTTTCCTTCCCTTTCTCATACTTTTATTTATTTATTTATTTTGTATGATAAGATGTTAGTACTTTCCTGTTGATCAACTCAAAAAATTTCAAGTCAACAATCTTTTTTTTGTTCTTTTAATTTTTACTCGAAAAGGAAAGCCCTGTTCTTCAGCCACCGTGGCCTTTCCCTGTGCTGCCCAGATGGGGAGTTTGGCAGGTAGCAAGCTGGACCTCAGTTCAAGCTCTTCTGTAAGTTACCAGTGTGTCTTTAGGCAGACCACTTCCATCGGGTTCCTCGGTCAATAAAAGAGGGTTGGAGGCACCTTCTCCCTAGTTCACAGTGTAAGAGTAAATGGGGATACCATGTCCTAGGTACCTGGCCCAGAAAGGTAATCCATCCTTCTGCTTTCCATATTGGTACTGTAAATGCAGAAACTGCCGGGAAATCCATCCTTTAAAGATGTGCACAGTGTATACTGTAGAGTAAGACATAGCAGTGTCAGCCACAACCTGGTGAAGGACGACCACCTCACAGGCCCTGCACGGAGTAGCAGTATGCTAGTTGAGCATCTGTTCCACAGTTCCACAGCTGTTCGGACTAAGAACTGGCAATGATGTGTAGTGGCCAGGGAGTAGAAGAGGCCCACTGGCTTCAGTTTTCTGTTTGTTAAAGGGATACACTTCAGTGAGATAACACACGTGCCTTAGAGTAGTGCCTGGAATACAGCAAACACCAGCACACTTAGTTCTTGGTCCTTTTACTTAAGAAGGGATAAGCACCGTTTTCTGAGGTTCTTCCTGTATACTTCCGTGAAAACAGAACTGTCTCCCCGTGTGGGCACTCCGCGCTCCCAGCCTCTCCCTGCCTTGTGCTATGTTGCCATACCTGTGTATTCGCATCAGGTCTTCTCTGTGGCTTATGCGTCCCTGTGTCGGGCGGAGTCACAGGGTAGTCTGCATTTGTTAAGGCCAGAATGAAAGAGAAGGCAGAGCTACGTGGGCCCTGCCCTGCCCACAGCCTGGCGAGCCTCTGTAATGATGCATGGTGGGTTTGCACACACACCCTTTTTAGAGATTTGGTTTTATTTTATGTGTATGGGTGTTCTACCTGCATGTATGTCTCTGCACCACGTGTGTGCAATGCCCTCAGAGGCTAGAAAAAGGTGTCAGGTCCCCTTGAAGTGGAGTTGCATGTGGCTCCAAGCTGCCGTGTAGATTCTGGGAACCAAACCTGGATCATCTTTGAGAACAGCCAGTGGTCTCCAACCACCGTCCAGTCCTCTCTCCCCTCCAGTTCTGCTCTATAATAGTGTCTCTCTATGATCACGAGATTATATAATTAGAATATTGTTTTTAGTTTACTGAATCCTCACAACGCAGCTTAGGGAGGAAAAGCCAGTCAAATCCATGAGTTTTTACCCATAAGATACTTTCGGGGGCCGGAGAGATGGCTCAGTGGTTAAGAGCACTGGCTGCTCTTCCAGAGGACCTAGGTTCAATTCCCAGCACCCACATGGCAGCTCACAACTGTCTGTAATTCCAGTTCCAGGGGATCCGACACCCTCACACAGACATGCATGCAGGCCAAACACTAATACACATAAAATTAAAAGCTGGGCTTGATACAATAACAGAAAAAGAGCAGGTCTGGAGGCAGCTGGTCGTATCTTCCTGTCCCTCATGGTACACAGTTCACCCTGTCCTCTTCTCACGAATGATGCAGCTTGGGCAGGAGACTCATTTCCAATAATAATAATAATAATAATAATAATAATAATAATAATAATAATAAAAGAGGCTGTCGGTCACACACTTAGTGCCTCCCACCCAATGTTGGACTTGCCTCTGTGACTTGGACACATCTCTTAATTTAGTCTGTCACTGTCAAGGCAGGAATATAATGTCCCAAAGTGGCTGACATTATCTAAAGTATATGCTGGGAAGAAAAGTCGTGCTCCACACCGAAGGCAGTAACTGTGACAGAACTGTAGTGTTACAGCCGTTTTCCATGGAGACCTATGTGAGAGCCTGGAACTCCACAGCTGTGTTACTGTTCAGGAAAGTCCAGTGTCGTCCAGGGCAAGCTGCAGGGCTTGAGTTGGCAGAGAAGCAAGGTTATCCTACGGGAGAGGAGGCAGGGGGCTGCCTGTATCCAAGACTTGGACCACGGCGTCGTGTTTTCTTTAGACTGGAAAGGAACGTGAAGGAAGGGGAGTCTGTGTATTTCTGCTGGTCTCAGTTTTGTGACTTCTTAGGGCTCAGCGGAAAGAAACAATGTTTTGGAAATGCTTTTCCTTCTGGCCTTCCTAGGCAGCAATTGCTTCAGCTCTGAAAGACAGACCAAGAAGGAAACGAAGCCAGGCTCACCTCTAGCGCCATGATTATGACAGTAATGGACCGTTTGCAGAACGTTGCACACACCTTTTTCCCTCACCCACCTGATCTTTATTATAAGAGCCTTTAGTTGTTCACACACGTGTGAACTCCAGTCATGAGTCTGCTGTTGTGTTAGCATGTGGTCTAGCAGTTACCCCTGCTGTCTCTGATCAGGTGTCCCTACAAGATGACATGGCAGTGCCCACCTGACTGGACTGCCATAAGCACAAATATCTGACAGATACGACTGTCATTGCTACTAAAACAAATTGAAGGCAGAGCATGAGCCACAGTAGCTGAGAGACAGCACCCATTGGAGTAGGGAGCCTAACCCTGTAAGCCAAGTCCTTTCTGGAAACATCACTAACATGTTTTCAGAAGACTTCTATACAATTGGAAGCTTAAACGTAAGTCAACAGAATAATCTATTTAGAGATTACTGCTCCATGGAAGTGAGGGGATAAGTAATCTGTTACCATAGTAATCTCTGGGACGTTTACAGCCTAGTAAGACTGTCCTTCGCAGAATTGTAGACCAAGTAAAATGTGTCTATACATGCACATACACGTGTTTATATCCATCACTCCCATTCCACAGCTACCTCCTCTGCCTCTTGGCTTTAAAAAAACAAAAAACACAAAACTGCTGATCAGTCCTGAATATCCCTGATTTTTCCTAAATTACTCTACAGCATTTAATGGAGAAGAGAGGCCAACTTTCAGTCACCATCAGAGTCATTGAGTTGCTGGTGAGTGCTGGGCAGTAAGCCAAGGATGCTAGCTAGGTCTTTGGAGGATGGAGCCTGTGGCGGAGGCCAGCAAAGAAAGAGTGCAGAGCCAGAATCGGGGTGGGAGCAGGGTAGGTGTGGTCAGGGAAGGCTCCGTGGGAAATCTAGGATTTAAAAGGTTTCTGGGCAGACAAGAAGGTTCTCTAAGAGTGGATGGCAGGGGAAGGTACTCCGTTGCCAAGTACATGGTGTGTTAATGTAGGTCAGTGTGACCCAGCTTTGGGGGCAGGGACTGTCCCCATTAACCCAGAGGGTAGTGAAGGCTGCTTGCTTGCCTGTTAGTCAAGAAGCCTCTGAGAAGCTGGGTTTTCGGCAGCGCTGTAGATAGATGAAGGTGATGCCGCTCCATCCCTGAGTGTGGATGTGTAGATAGTGAAGGTGATGCCGCTCCATCCCTGAGTGTGGATGTGTAGATAGATGAAGGTGATGCCGCTCCGTCCCTGAGTGTGGATGTGTAGATAGATGAAGGTGATGCCGCTCCGTCCCTGAGTGTGGATGTGTAGATAGATGTGAAGGTGATGCCGCTCCGTCCCTGAGTGTGGATATGTAGATAGATGTGAAGGTGATGCCGCTCCGTCCCTGAGTGTGGATGTGTAGATAGATGTGAAGGTGATGCCGCTCCGTCCCTGAGTGTGGATGTGTAGTTCTCCATTCCTGTCTATGCCGTCTGCCCCTAACGCTGTGGCCCAAACAGTTGAGACAGTTGCTGGCTTGCTGTCATTTATTAATTACCAGTACCATTTCTGTGGCATGCAGGTGGTGCAGATACACAGCCTAGAGTCATTTTATATTTGTGAGGCAACGTTTTTAGACATGTCCAGTGGTATACTTGTAGTAATACAAAGATGTGTCCATAAATTTAATTAAGTTTCCAATCATTACAAGCTACTTGGAGCTGTTAGGTACAGTGGAGGCTCTTTTATTTAAGAGAGGGGACAGTTTCAACAAGCTGTTATCATTTGTAGACTTGATTTTTTTTTAAAGATTTTATTTATTTATTATGTACACAGTGTTAGGCCTGCAGGCCAGAAGAAGGCACCAGATCTCATTATAGATGGTTGTGAGCCACCATGTGGTTGCTGGGAATTGAACTCAGGACCTTTGGAAGAGCAGTCAGTGCACTTAACCTCTGAGCCATCTCTCCAGCCCGGTTTTTTCTTTTTTTTTTTAGAGTTATTTATTTTGGGCATATGAATGTTTTTGCCTGTAGGCATATATTTGCACCGTGTGCACACAGTACCTGCTGAGGTCAGAAGAGGGTATTGGATCTCCTGGAACTGGAGTTACAGGCTGCCATGTGTGTGCTGGAACTGAACCCAAGTCCTCCCCTTCCAGAGCAGGGAGTACCCTTAACCACCTCTCCAGCCCGGTTTATAGACTCCGACTTCGCCCAGTTCCCCGCTCTAGTTTCTACTCCAGTTGCTGATGCCGTTGTGGTTACGGTGCTCATTAGTACCGGCACTCCTCACTGGCTGAACAGATCCTCTGTCCAGCTTCATTTCAAATAACTGATCTTGTTTCCTGGTTTTGAGTGTGAATGCCTGGTCCTTTTATTTTCGTTCATTAAGCTTTGTGGTTAGAAAAATAGTTCTCACAGAGGACTGCCAACACAGGTAGGTTTTCAAACTTGCTGTGAAAGTGTGGCAAGCACATGACATGTGCAGGCACAACCTGACTTAGCACAGGTGGCCTGCCTGGCTGTTTGAGGTCTGTTAGGTGACCGGAAGCAGAACTCAGGAGAGATGCCGCTAGCCACTTCTTTTCAGTAAAATAACAGATTTACCAAAGTTATATCTTCTTTAACTCAGATTCTGAAAACAAATTCATTTGAAGTAGAAAAAAAAAAGGGGGAAATCAAGGGAGCTGACAGGATGGCTGTGTGCAAAGCCCCCCATCACCCTTGGAGCTGGACGACCTGCCCCCTGGTAGCCACACAGTACAGAAAACCAACTCCTGCAAATCGTCCTCCGACTCCACTCTCGCACACCGCAATAAATAAACAAATAAGTAAACGTTTATTTCTTAAAATGTGAAATAAAATTGTAGTCATGGCAACTTGAGTCTGATCTGTAATTCACATCGCAGATTCATGTGGCGAAGAAGTCCTACATTTAGGTTAATATTGTGAAGACAGTGGTTTGTCACCAAGCTGTGGCATGTCACAGTCAGAGCTGACAGTGTGGTTGTGCCTCGGAGGTGTCACTTTAAGGTGCTATTACCTTGGGGTGAGTCGTTTGGGAGCCTTGCTCAAGGCCATGGGCCTGCACAGACCTGCTCTCAGGTTCACGGCTGTGCCTAAGAGCCCTGCCTTTGGGAAGCAGTCAGCTGGAGAGTGGAAGGTGACACTGTGTCGGTCAGCCTTGCCAGTCTGGTGTGAAGGGTGGAGAACTGAAATTGCCAGGTGTGGTGAGCGCACGCCTCTAATCCCAGCACTTGGAGGCAAAGGCAGGTGGTCTCTGTGAGTTCTCGGCCAGCCTGGTCTGCAGAGTGAGTTCCAGGCCAGCCAGGGCTATGTAGAGAGACCCTAATTCAAACAAAAAACAAATGAACAAACATTACAAGAATAAAAACAAGAATTGATACATAGTGGACCCATCTCCATTGTGACGTTTTATATTCACAGAACTTCTCTGCTGTCCATCTAGGGGCTGCCCACCAGCCCAGTCTTACGAACATGTCTAGTGGGTTGCTAATTTTAAACCCAGTCACATGTCATTCTGTTCACCTCAGATCCTCATCTGACCACTGCTGCCTCAGGCCCCAAAATGGATGAGCAGAGGCCAGGCAGAGTCACTGTGCTGGCTCTGGTCACCTGCATGTGCCTGCTGCCTGGGATCGCCCTTCTGGGGTCCCGGCAGGCTGCTGGGAAATAGATCCAGAAGAGAGCCGTCTCTGGTGCTGTGGTTAGCCAGCATCTCCTCGCTCCTCCGCTTGTCAATACTGTGTTGGAAAATCTGTAACTATAAAAGATACCAGATGAGATACACAAATGAAATTTGGTTTTTTAAAATGTATTTGAAGCTTACTGGTCTGATTTTAAGGAAAAATATTACACATGGTGGTTTGCTTGCCGTATTAAAATGAATAAAAATTAAAATTGAATATGCTAATCTAGAGTTGGGTAGGTTTTTTTTCCTTTTTTTTTTTTTTTTTTGTGTGTGTGTGTGTGTGTGTGTGTGTGTGTGTGTGTGTGTGCGCGCGCGCTGAGGCCTTACTTGGTTGCCCAGCCTGTCTCTAACAGTTTGTTCCTAAGTAATATACTGAGTCATGTGCATATTTACCAGCACTTGTGAGGGCTAAAAATGTTAATATGCTAATAACTTACCAAATTCAAACAAAGGCTGCTTGAAATCAGGATTAAATTTCAAGTTTTTCCATCTAAGAATCCTTATCTCTGAATTGGCATCCTCCGTTCATGTTGCCGTGGTTTTTAATTGGCACCAGTAGTCATAGATGACATGTAATAGCAGGTGTTAGGATAAGCCAGGCCTGGGCTCCTGGTCAAGTGTGGAGGAGGAGAGTGCCCAGAGCTGCGGGTCTCTGCACATCCGTCCCTCACCCCTTGGAATGTTGGCAGTACCGATCCTTTTAGTTTTCTGAGTCATACTTACAAGTAGGGTTCTTGTGATGCACTGTGTCTGTATTATTTTTGCCTCATGTTCACTTGTTTTATCTACAGGTGTTGACTTTAAAATCAAGACTGTCGAACTGAGAGGGAAGAAAATTAGATTACAGATCTGGTAAGTCCAGTCTGCAGTGCACGGTTACGCCCTGTGTGTGTGTCTAACAGTCCACACGCTTGGCTGCTAAAAGGGACCCTGAGCCGTCTCACCTCATCTGCTTTCCTTCGCTCCTTTGAAAATCAGATAACCAGCTCTTCCTGGAAACAGCTCCTTACGTCCCACTCCATCTGCACGTGGGGCATTGTCCTGAGAGCCTGTTTGAGCCTCTCTGCCTCTGTTTTCCGATCACTGACATGTCTCCAAACTGCTATCATTAAAATAATTACTTGGTTGCATGTCTTGGACTGCTGTGTGGCTCAGTGGTAGAACTCTTTGCTTGGCCTGTACAAGGCCCTGGCTTCCATCCCCAGCACTGGTAGGGGGAAAGGCATGTCTTCATGTCTTTAAAATTACTGCATGGTATTCAAAGGAGCCCAATATGTTTGTAACCATATTGTCAGGAGGGAAAAACACATCACCTACACAACAGCTCGGGCCCTGTGCTGATAAGTGTGGACTTAGTGTGGCAAGTATCCCCTTTCCTGCTGGCCTGTGGGTTCTGTGTGACTGGGGCATCTTCTGCATACCAGAGGGGACCCAGAAACCCCATCTGAGGAGGCGAGATTCTTTCTCAGCTCAACATTGGAACAAGAGGCCAGACCAGCTGTGTTCTAACTGTACTCGATGCTTAAATCTTTCCCTTCCCTATTAACAACCCACAGTGGCAGCTAGAATCCCCCAGGTTGCTAGCTGCTTCTGTAGAAGAAAGGGCGGGGTCTGGCGCGTGGTGCTTGAGTGGCAGCCCCACTGAGCTGTGTGGAGACTGCGTGGTGGTTTTCCTAAGTCAGGTGCACCACTCAGCTTACTAACTCATCTTGGCAGGTGGCCCTCCCTCTGACTGTCTGTCCACCGTCTGTGTGTGTTTGCTTTCATCCACGTTAACCGCTGCCGCCGCGTCTGTGGTCTGACCGGTCATCTAACGCTTGACTGTTAGTGGCATGTCTCCATCCTCCATCCATGTCCTTGTCTGGGGCCCAGCTGCAGCCGAGCCAGCCTTGCTCTCCTGGTGTCCTGAGGTAATCACTTTCATTGGGTCATCTGCAACTGTCTACCCCACAGAAGGGCTTTGGGGGTTCTGTGGTTTTGTGTGTTTTTAACAGTTTTGCCTAAGTATTTGATAACAAAAAATAGGTTTTTCTTACACTAGTCCAGAAAAAGGTAACAGTCTTTGTTTAGTTCATTGCTGTCCATCCGATTATCTCCCACCGGCAACAGGGAAGAGTGATGGTGTGCACTGGGAAGAGTGGTGGTGTGTCACTGGGAATGTCACTGGGGAAGAGTGGTGGTGTGCACTGGGAAGAGTGGTGGTGTGCACTGGGATGTCACCGGGGAAGAGTGGTGGTGTGCACTGGGAAGAGTGGTGGTGTGCACTGGATTTACAGAAAAGTTGATTGCACACTCTGCATGGAATATTCGTGGCAGGTTAGGAAGTGGGACTTGTGTGTGAAAAGTACTTAACAGAGCAACTTAAGGGCAGGGTGCCTTGTCCAGTTCATGGTTTAGGGGTGCAGTCCCTCATGGTTTAGGGGTGTAGTCCATCATGGTTTAGGGGTGCAGTCCTTCATCGTGGAAGGGGCTTGTGACATCTCAGCAGCCCAGGAGACAGATGGGAATGGGATGCTTAGTCTGAGACCCCAGCCTGAGCAATGGTGTCGCTTCATCCAGTGCAGGCCTTATTTACCCTTAGCTGTTCCTCTTGCAGCCAGACAGGCCCTGTGACTCACCAGTGCCCGGAGTTGCTTAATCTGATCAACACTCCACACAACCTTTTCCCTGAAGGGATTTTCAGAGTGACTCTTATTTCTACAATACGCCAGCTACTTGATTAATCACACCATACTCAAAAGACTTTTTCTTCTGAAATATTTTATTTAAAAGATGAAAAATGAGCCAGAGGAATAGCTCAATGATAGAAATAATTTTTGTACTCATTTTGCTAGTTAAAAAAAAATTCTGGGGTCATGGTTCTCTTTGATTATTTCTTCAATAAAAGTGCAGATTGGATACTCTTACCCAAAACGCTTAGGACCAGAAGTGTTTTGGATTTTGGAATGTTTGCATAGATACAATGAAATAACTTGAGTATGGGTCCCAAGTCTAAAGGTGAAACTCATTTTACGTGTACCTGAAGATAATCTTGTACATCTCTAGTGTACCTGCATTTCTTGAGGTCAGATATAAAATTTTTCATGTGTGGCATCAGCATCATGCTGGCGCTCAAAAAGATCTTGGAACGTTTGGCTTTTTAGATTGAAGATGCTCAGCCTCTACTGTTTCTCATGCTTCAGGGTCCAGGGCAGTCTCCACGCCATTGCTGTTGTGCTGTGTTTTGTGTGTTGTCTGGTGTGTCCTCCTGCCATCAGCTGGGGCTTCAAGACCGCAGTGTAGCTGGGAGCAGCATTTCAGGACCCAGGTGGATGTGTTGGGCTGTAAGACAGAACCTGGCTTTCCTCCCTGGAGCCAGTTGGTTGTCACAGAGGAGCTGTTAAGACAAACGCCTTTCTTCTTGATCATTTCTGTTTGTGGTCATCCTAATGGAAATACTATACTGGAGTCCTGCATGTTTAAAATCCCAAAGGCTTCAGCTGTCTGTCACATTTTCATGTTACATATTTGTTACATTTTTTTTTTTTTTTTTTTGCAATACAATTCAGTTCTACATATCAGCCATGGATTCCCTTGTTCTCCCCCCTCCCACCCCCCTCACCTTTCCCCCAGCCAACCCCCCATTCCCTCCAGGGCAAAGCCTCCCCCGAGGACTGAGATCAACCTGGTAGACTCAGTCCAGGCAGGTCCAGTCCCCTCCTCCCAGGCCGAGCCAAGCGACCCTGCAAATTGTTACATTTTTAATCCCTCAATTATGTTTCAAGGACCACTTTTTTCTCTATACTTAAATATTTCTTCATGAATGTACACAAAAACTTAATGTGCCACTAAAATAAAATGTGTCCGGTAGCATGTAGTTTCTTGAATTTATGTGTATATATGTGTTTGAGTCAACATGTACACATGAGTGCAGGTGCCCGTCTAGTCTGATGCCCCAGAGCCGTGGTTCCAGGCAGTTGGGAGCCATCTGATAGGAGCATTGGGAACCAAACTTGGGTCCTCTGTACAAGCAATATGCGTTCTTAATGCTGAACTGTCTCCCTAAGTTACTGTGTGGGAATGGACCTGCAGCCTTGAAATGTGTCTCCTACCATGATATGAACATAGGATGGAAATGGTTGCAGGGCTGGAGAGATGGCTCAGAGGGTTAAAAGCACTGAGTGCTCTTCAGAGGTCCTGAGTTCAATTCCCAGCAACCACATGCTCACAGCCATCTAGAATGAGATCTGGTGCCCTCTTCTGGCGTGTAGGCAGAACACTGTATACATGATAAATAAATAAATAAATATTTATTTAAAAAAGAAAGAAAGAAATGGTTGGCTGGCTGTTTCTCTTTACCCATCAGCCCAGTCTTTATTGTAGGGGAATCTTGTCTCAACTAATGTGTGGGTGGGTGGGTTGGTTGGGTTGGGGTTTTTTTGTTTGTTTGTTTTTAAGATTTACTTATTTATTATGTATACAGTGTTCTGTCTGCATATATGCCTACAAGCCAGAAGAGGGTACCAGATCTCATTACAGGTGGTTGTGAGCCACCATGTGGTGCTGGGAATTGAACTCAGGACCTCTGGACGGACAGCCAGTGCTCTTAACCTCTGAGCCATCTCTACAGCCCTGTTTGAGAATTTTTTGTTGTGGTGGTGGTTTGGTTTGGTTTAGTTTGGTTTGGTTTGGTTTGATTTGGTTTGGTTTTTAGAGACAGAGTTTCTCTGTGTAGCCCTGGCTCTCCTGGAACTCGAATTGTAGACCAGGCTGGCCTTGAACTCACAGAGATCCACCTGCCTCTGCCTCCTGAGTGCTGGGGTTAAAGGTGCACCCCTATGCCTGGCTGTTCTCCTTCAGAGGACAGAGTTTGATTCCTTTCACCAAGGTCAAGGCTCACAGCCACCTGTAACACCACCTCCATGGAGTCTGAAGCCTCTGGCCTCTGAGGCACTGGCCCTCAGGTACACATGCAGACATTGTACACGTGCATGCACACAATTAAAAATAAATCTTTTAAAATGTTAAATTACCAAACTAAAAAAACAGAGTTAGAGTAATTTTTCAGCTTGAACCAAAAGCAAAGAGACATGTAAGAATAAGACCCCACGGTACTCTAGTAAGTGATGATTTAGCTGAGAGCAAAAAACCCAAAGTTCTCTAAATAGCTCTCTCTTTTTTTTTTTTTTTTTTAATAATGGATTTTTCAAGACAGAGTTTTTCTGTGTAACCAACCACTCTGGGTGTCCTGGAACTCATTGTGTAGACCAGGCTGGTGTCAAACACAGAGATCCACCTGCCTCGGCTTCCCAAGTGCTGAGACTAAAGGTGTGGGCCAGTGCCACCAGCTTGAAATGAGCTCTTTACCATTGTGATGAAAGTTCAACTTCCCCAGGGCAGTGGTGGCGCACGCCTTTAAACCCAGCACTCGGGAGGCAGAGGCAGGCGGAGCTCTGTGAGTTCGAGGCCAGCCTGGGCTACAGAGCAAGATCCAGGACACACTCCAAAGCTACACAGAGAAACCCTGTCTCGAAAAACAAAAAAGAAAGGAAGGAAGGAAGGAAGGAAGGAAGGAAGGAAGGAAGGAAGGAAGGAAGGAAGGAAGAAAGAAAGAAAGAAAGAAAGAAAGAAAGAAAGAAAGAAAGAAAGAAGTTAGTTCAACTTTCTGGAGATGACGGTGGGGAGAGTGTTGGGATTTTCTGTATCTTTCCAACGTGACACCTCTGCAGTACTTGATCATCTTTGTGGAGGCTGCAGAGACGGCTCTGCGGTTAAAATCACTTGTTACTCTTGCGAAGGACCCAGCTTGGGTTACAGTTCCTACGTGGTGGCTGACAACTATGCCTGACTCCAGTTCCAGGGGATCCGATGCCACCTTCTGATCCGGCACACATGTGGTACGCACATGGACATGCAGCAAAGCACTCATACGAATAAACACATCTTTCAAATTTTTAGATAAATAAAGTGGCTCCATACTGCTGTACAGTAGACAGTTGGCTAATAACCCATTGAATGGAATCAACGCTTCGCTTTCCCTGCTGCTCAGTCATATGTGGTTGAACACATTTGGTGTGTAGTAGCTTTGAAGAGTAGAAAGTAACTCAGCTTGCATTTGGGGGATGCAGAATAGTCATCCTAAAAAAATGTTTTTTCCTGCTGCAAGCATTCAGTCAGGCACCAAAGGCAGGTTAGAGAGAAGTCTTCAGTGGGACTATAGCAGTTTTATAAGTGCTCTGTCTCCCTTTCTAAAGAAGTAAGTGACCCCATGTTTTGATGTCCTGACATTCCGGTTGTGGCTTTAGTCTGGATAAACTGTGGATCTCAGTGGGGAATCTGTCTCCGTTTATGCGATTTAGTTGTTAATCTGTATACAGATAAAGCACATGTCTCCTAACAGTATAAGACGGCCTAAACGTTTCCTTGTCCACATGTCAGGCTGGGGAGAGTACCCCGTACCCCTGGGGTGGAGGAGGAGCAAAGTGGGTGTTTGCACCAGCCTGTGGGCTGCCTATCCATTGGTGCGGGAACTGATCTTTACTGCTGTTTCCTAGGGACACAGCAGGACAGGAGAGATTTAACAGCATTACCTCAGCCTATTACAGAAGTGCCAAGGGGATCATATTAGTGTATGACATCACCAAGAAAGAGACCTTTGATGATTTGCCAAAATGGATGAAGATGATTGATAAGGTACGTGTCACATCCTCCTGTTGTGAACTCTCAGGAAAGGGGGAACAGGATGACCGAGCATCCTTAGTGGACTAACATCATCTTATCCATACACAACCTCATTAGAGATGAGCCAGGGATGGAATAGATTGCCTAGAATCGGCTTGTAACAAAGAAAACAAGCTTTCATTCTGGTTAGACCCCTTCCTTACTCTGTCTGCTCTATAGACTAAGCAGGAAAGGTCATGTGGACACTCTTTATGTACTTTATGGTGCCCATGGGTGATCCAGGAGCCTAATCATCCTCAGCACTGTAGATGTTCTTCGGTTCCTCATTTTGAACAATAGAAGATTTCTCTCAGCTTAAAATTGAGTCATTACAGGAAATTCTGTGTCTTCATGGTTAATGTGGACTGTATTTTGTGCTAGGAAATGTGTTTGGCAGTGCACCTTTAGAAGACAGAGCAGCTGGCTTGAAATGTGACTGTGTATGTACATTGACCACAATTGGAGAGGTTCTGTCCCCTTAGGCAATAATTAGATGTTTAATTCCTTTATTTGTGTACAGTTGTACTAAACCTGACTATACTGTGCACGTCATATAGCCGCCAGAAAAGGTACACTTCTGGTTTTACTAAGCAGGTTTTCCCTGTGTGCCTCTTCATGGTATGTTAGGGACCAGTGTAAGAAATAGGACTAGGCATGATGGTGCCCACCTTTAATTCCAGCACTCAGGAAGCAGAGGTGAGCAGATCTCTGAATTTGAGCCAAGCCTGGTCTACGTGACACCTTCTAAACCAGCCAGGGCTACACAGAGAAACTCACCAGCAACAAACAAGAGTGAAGCAGGGCTCTGCCCTCCACTTGCTCTGCCCTTGGCATTGGTCACTGAGTACACGGTTACCCTCATGCCACAAGAGAGAGAGTGGCTGTGCACAGAGAAGGCCCTAGTCTCCAATACCCCCCTCCCATGGATAGGTTTAGGGATATCATGAGGTAAAAAAGCAGATGGTTGAGGATGTGGGGGAGGATAATTGGAGGGATCAGTGATCTGCTGTGTGGCTCGTCATATGCAGTGGTGATGGTGTTAGCTGTTGAGACCTCCTCATCTGAGGAGAAGAATTTGAGTCTTCATGACATCAAAACATCATTCATCAGAGGTTCAAGTCAAGAGTCGGGTTAAAAAAAAAAAGCCAGCTTCAAGTCCCTAAAAGAGTAACCCATCACCCCAGAGCTGGTGGGAGAGCTCAGCGGGTAAAGATGCCTCCGAGCCTGATGACCTGAATTCATCAGGTGACCTGACGTGGCAGAAGAAGAGAACTGTGTCCTTCCTGCAGGTTGTCTTCTGACCTCCACACAATGTCATAGAGCATGCATGCACATGCACAAAACGAAGAAACTCAGAACTCTTAGTCTCCTAACATTGTAGGGGTTGGAGTGTCGTCTACAGCAGAGTCAGTGAGAGGCTGATAGATGTGATTTGTAAAGCCAACTCAAATCAGGCGTTGGGGAGGGACTCAGAATCAGAAAAATCAAAAGTACAAAGCTGCACGGTGTTAAATGAGGCTAAGCCAGCTGTTCACTGGAGGTTACCATCAGAGTCGGAGTCTGGGCCAGGCCTGCTAGTGGCGGGTATCTCTATATTCCTTTCCTTCCTTCCTTCCTTCCTTCCTTCCTTCCTTCCTTCCTTCCTTCCTTCCTTCCTTCACATGTTTTTTCTAATCTTGAGCTCACCTATTCAGAAGACTAGTGAGCCAGGAGTGTTCTCTTCTCTGCCTGTCCTGTATTCTATCTATAGTTCTTTGTGTAAGAGCTACTTTTTTGTTTGTTTGTTTGTTTGTTTGTTTGTTTGAGATAGGGTCTCTCTATGTAGCCCTCCCTGGCTGGCCTTGAACTCATAGGGATCCACCTGCCTCTGCCTCCCAAGTGCTGGGATCAAAAGTGTACACAACCAAAGCCATTAAGAGCTATCATTTCTGGAATGCTCAGCTTGGGTGAGGCTGTTCCATCATCCCAGCCAGTAAGGTTGGTGTTCTTGCTGACACCTCCATGTCAGCAAGACACCCACATAGGGAGCTGCCTCCCACCCCTTCTCCTAGCCTCAAGAGTACTTTGGCCATGATCCCCAGGTTCCTTCAATGCAGTCTGCTTCAAATGACTTTTTAGACGTACACAAAGTGCAATGAATTATTCAAGAGATACTAACGGACCTATATTTTTAAAACCTTGCAGATAGAGCTTAAAATTGTTTTGGACGGTAAAGTTAATGCTAACTTCTTTATAGCATAAAAGTAAGTGGAAAGTCTTGGACTGACTCCATTTTGTCGCCAGCTGTTTTCTTGTGAGGGTCTTCCTGTGCCGTTCAGGGTTCTTAGAGCAGAAAGACTTGCTTTGTTTTACACACCTTGCTTCATTCTTGCCCCATTTTGTTGACCTTTGGCCTTTTCCAGTTGAGGACCATTTCTGAGTACATAGCATTGCCTGTTGTTTTTAGTCATTTCCTTCACAGAGTCTAAAGAGTGGCTGAGGCCAAGGCCAAGACCATGGTAGTTGTTGGTGCCTCTCGGAAGGTACTTTCCAAAACACCGAGAGCCCTGTCCACCTCAGGAGAGGCTCAGAGACAGTGGAGGAGAATGAACAGTAAGAAACTGGTGACAGGTTGTGTGGGTTTGCATTTGTCTGTCAGTGTGTGACGTCTTTGAAATCCCACAGTACGCTTCAGAAGATGCTGAGCTTCTCTTGGTTGGAAATAAGTTGGACTGTGAAGCAGACAGAGAAATCTCCAAGCAGCAAGGAGAAAAGGTGCGTGGATGTGGGGTGCTCCCAAGCACGCCGTGCCCTGCAGGGTGTCGCTCACGGCTCGCTCATGTGCTGTCCGAGTACAGAGTGCCATGGTAACTGCCCAGGCCCACTCTTCGAACTCTTCACATCAGTATATACTGTATTTTATGTGACTTGACAATTTATACAGAAAAATTGTTCTTAGGTTGTAAAATTTGCTTTCATGATTTTTTTTTTTTTCTCCTGCCTTGACTTTCGCTAAGGATCCAATCATGGAGAAGCATTGATACTCATATTATTATTATTTTTTTTTTTTTTTTTTTTTTTTTTTTTTTGGTTTTTCGAGACAGGGTTTCTCTGTGTAGCTTTGCGCCTTTCCTGGAACTCACTTGGTAGCCCAGGCTGGCCTCAAACTCACAGAGATCCACCTGCCTCTGCCTCCCGAGTGCTGGGATTAAAGGCGTGCGCCACCACCGCCCGGCGATACTCACATTTTAAATGTCAGATCACTATACATTTAGACTCGTACACACATAATTGGATTTAAAGGTCTCTAGAGATTTTGTTATATATATTGCTATTTACTTACAGGACTTTGCTGTACACACGAACCTGATATTTGAACATAAATGGGACTTTACAGACCCTGAGCTCCCCCTCCCTTAGTGTAAAGCACAGAGTCTGTGGTCCTGTCAGAGGCCCGGCCTGACACCCACATAGGTCTGGGTTGCACCGCGTGGTTAAAACGAGCACATGTCTTCTCAGTTTGCACAGCAGATAACTGGGATGCGGTTCTGTGAAGCCAGCGCCAAGGACAATTTCAATGTGGATGAGATATTTCTGAAACTCGTTGATGACATTCTGAAAAAGGTAAAAATAAATACACGTGCCCGCTCAGCTAGCTGCACTGGCAGCTGTTGCTCGTGCCTAGGGTTTCGGAGTCCTTAGGGTTGATAGTCTGTTTCCTTTCCTTGAGATAGAATGTTCTAGGGTGACTTACACAAGCTCTCATGACCATGAGAAGCTGGGGCATGGCTCATTGGTAGAGCATTTGCCTAGCAAACTCGAGGCCCTGGATCCCTGCCTAGCACCATATAAATAGAGTGGGCTGAGTGTAGCACTGTGATTACAACATTTGCTTAGCAGCCACGAGCCCTAGGCTCAGTCTCCCGCACTGCAGGTAAATAAAGTGCCGTGTCTATATGACACTTCCTTTTCTTTTTTCCTCTTTTCCCAAAGAATTAAGTTGAATGTGGAGCCCCTTTGCAGTGTGCAGCCTTCCTTAGAGAAGGGCCACAGCTAGTGGTCTTCCTCAGGCCCCTCCCTAGACAGGGACTGTCACAGAGGATGCCTCACTGAGCAGCAGTGGTCTCCTTGGACGTCTCACAGCCACTAGCTGGTGTCCCCCAGAGGGGTGACTCTAGGAACCCTGAAAATGCCATCACTAGGTGACTCACAGTGCTCTGTAGACAGCCGCAGCGTGTGTTGTTAAGGACAGCTGTACATGTTACAGGCACAGTTCTTTTTTCCCAGATATTTTTCCTCAGAGTTTCATTGAATCTGGCAGTGTAGACCCTTCCAGGTAGAGAGGGCTAACTGTTAAGCACTAACTGATTATGTCACTTGGGCCCCAGGGGGACCAACTCATAGATTGTCACAGACGTGACATGATTCAGAAGCAACTGATAAAATGGCTGTTTATGTACCTGGTGAGGTTGCTTCTGTTTTCTTTAGACGATGGACTGGCTTTCTGTTGATTAATCTGTTAAATTTCCATCATAGTAGATTCTGTCCAAATAATGTGTGGTTTTTATCACACTCCTAGGGGTCAAGCCTAGGGTCTTCTCACACATGCTGGGCAAATAATTCTCACCAAGCTGCTTCCCAGCCTCTCCCAATGGCATAAAACAGTACTTCAGAGATGGGTCAGTGGTTAAGAACATTGGCTGCTCTTCCAAAGGACCCCGATTCAATTCCCAACACCCACCCAGCATTTCACAACCATCTGTAACTCCAGTTCCAGGACCTAACACATACACACACACACACACACACACACACACACACACACACACACACACACACCCCTGGCTTCATCAGGTAACAGGCATGTGGTGCACAGACATATGCCCATACACATAAAGCAAAGGCTGTACAATTGAGACCATTGCCTCTGGCTTGCAAGACTGAGGTCTTTGTGTTCTCTCCTTGTCCTTTAGATGCCTCTTGACATTTTGAGAAACGAGTTATCCAATAGCATCCTGTCTCTACAACCAGAGCCTGAGATCCCACCAGAGCTGCCTCCACCTAGACCACATGTCCGATGCTGTTGAATTGCTGCTTTGGAGACAGAGTGCAGACAAGTCCTAGAAGGGGAAACATTCTGTTCTGCACTACAATCATGTGACAATTTCCTTTCGCACTTTGTAACCCAAGTCAGCTACACACTAACTTGTAAATATGCAAATATGCAATCCTGGGTAAGGTCGGGTTATAAGTTACATACTTCCCTTCAAATTATATTTCCTCATTACCCCAGTGTGTAGTGTGCGTACACTGGGGGGCGTAGTACTTCCAATCTGAAGAATGGGAGAGAAGGTGTAATATCTCTTGAGTACTGTAAATGTCCTTGTTAATTACACTACGAGGCAGATACTCCGGTGAGAAGAGAGGACCTGGTGCTTCGCTTTCTGTTTCAAAGAGAAATCTACAAAACTGAAGATTCCCGGAAAAAGGAGATAGGACAACTGCTTTTTCTTTATTTACAAGCCTTTCCGGCTATGGCATCTTGAGGTGTGGGGTGTGTCTGCCCCAAAGCAAAGCTCCCTCCCCAGCTGCCACGGGATTATCTATCGCGTTGTGTCGTGAGAGGTTTTCCCAGGTAGCGGGCTGGATCGGACTAGGTCCTGTGGCTGCAGAATCTGGGGGTTTCCCAATGGCCGGGACACGCTTTTAAGAATGACTAAGATCCAACAGAGAAAAGACTGTTGGGCAGGGATTGTAGCTCAGGGTTTGAGCATTTGCCCAACACACGAGGCCCTGGCTTCAATCCCCAGCATCACAGGGGGGGTGGGGGTGGGGAATAAAGGAAATAAAAATAAAGAAGACAAATTTTTGAAACTATAGAAAAGATTTTAAAGCCACACTGCTGTCCTACACAAATCCTGTTTAAAGGAGTTTAAAGAGTTACATTTTACTCCATCAGCAAACACACATGCATCTGCCCAAGCATCCTGTATCTTTGTAATGATGGACTTCTCCCACTGATGGCGAAGCTTATTCCTATTAAGCCTAGACTGTGTTCAAGTTTTCTTGTTTTTTGGGGTTTTTTTGAGGGTCTGATAAGGAATTTGTGAACTCTATCTTTGGTATATCTTTTATTAAACTGCACTGTTTTGTTTAGTCAAGGTAAATAAGTATGTATTTGAATAACTTGGTGTGTCCTGAGTGTTGTGGTATGAGAAGCATCGTGGTCTTTCTACACTAATGAAGTGCAAATAAAATTTTGTATTTATGAATGACAGTTGAATCGCCCATATATTTATGCAATTATAAATTATGCATGCCCGCATTGTTCACCAGCTCCAAATCTTAATCTTTTGAGTGTAGGTGGGAAAAACATAATGTGTTCTGCTATGGAAAACACCCTGGCTGCTTCTGGAAGGGTTCAGCATGGATCTGCTGGACAGTCCAGCAACTCAGTTTCTAAGTCTGTGTGCTCAGGAGACAGCTCAGGTATCAGAGTTTCCCAGCAGTGTCCAAGGCAGTGGTGTGGGGGGGGGGGGGGGGGGAGGGGGCTCAGGGGCGGGGCGCACCGCAGTGGTGTTCATAGTCGTCAAAAGTCAGGAAAACCCTGATGTCTGTCAACAGAACAAGGAGTAAGCACACGGGACTTAGAGAAACAGAGGATACTACTCAGTGTCCGTGCAGGAGGGAGGATCACCACAAGATCACAGCCAGCCTGGTCTACCTAGTGAGTTCCACACAAGCCAGAGCCACACAGCAAGACCTTGGCTCATAACCCCCAAAAAACCAACAGTGTTTTTAATGAAAAGTCAGCCCACCATACGCTATTGTGCATATGGAAGAACCTTGATGTCATTACCCTGAATGAAGTGAGACTATTCCAGAATGGTTTCTCTATAACTCTACTCTGTGAAGTAGAATCATGAAATTCGTAGACGAGACCATGGTTACTGGGGGGGGGGGGGGGGGGGGGGTTGGCGAGGAGGATGGAAGGCTGTGGAGATGGATGTCGGGTATGCTGACACTCCAAGAATGTGCTTAAAGACACCGAGCACCTGTACACGAAGGGTGTGGATGGGTCAGTATAGTAGAGAGCCCTAAAGGCTCTCATGCCTTAGTCTACAATTAGTCACTCATTCCCCTGTGCCTTTGGTCATGCCTCCAAGCCCACTCTGCCCTTGGACAGAGCTGTGTTTGCTGAGCTCTGCCTCATCCTGATAAAACCTGATGAGAAATGCAAGGAACTTGAGAAGGAAGGTCGCCGTGGTAGCTCTGATGGTGGGGCTCTCTGGGACCCCAGCTTCAGTATGTGAGCATCGGGCCTCCTCAGGACATCCCACACTTGCTGCTGTTCCCTTCTCAGCGGTCTCTACACCCTGCCCATCCCCCTCTCGGTCTGAGTACCCTGAGCTCCTGAGAGCTCCCTTGCAAGGGTCCTTGGAGCTCCTTCCTAGGGGCACCAACCTGTATTGAGTGCTAGCTGGTGCAAAATGTTTAAGTCTCAGAGGGTGCCAGGTGTGGTGGCACACACCTGTAAACTCCTACACAAGGAAGATGGACGTTCAGAACGAGCCTGAGCTACGTAGTGAGGCCCTGTCTTGAAAAACAAAACCCACAGCTAGACAAACAGTAATTAAGAGTGCTTGTTGCTTTTGCAAACGACCCAGATTTGGGTTCTTAGCACCTACATCAAGCAGTCCACACCTGCCTGCAATCCCAATTCCAAGGGATCTTAGGCCTTCTGGTCTCTGAAGGCGTCTGTATTCATATGGTACGTGTCACTCACATAAATATGGATTATCTGTTTTGTGTACTTGGCTACCATGTGTATCTATGCCCACAGAGGCCAGAGAACGGGGATCCCATAGAACTGGGGTTATAGACAGTTGTGAGCTGCTGTGTGGGAGCTGGGAATTGAACCCAGGTCCTCTGGAAGAGCATCCAGTGCTCTTAAACCACTAAGCCATCTCTCCAGCCCTGATAAATAAAAGTTAAAAGACAAGGTCTGGTAAGATAGTTCAGCTGGTAAAAGTACTTGATCCCTGGAACACACATAAAGGTGTCTCGGAACTCACTGCAGAACGCTGTCCTCCGGCCACCACATGCACCCACAGGTCCAAGTCATACACAAGAGTAAATAAAATAAAAACAATGGGCAAGACACAAAATTCCCTAAACCTTGCAAGGTTCATTTCTTTAAAAGTTAGTGCAAGTGCCAAGACAGTTCAACAAATAAGCATTAAAATGCATATTTCATTGCACTCTAGGGTATATTTTACCAAGAGAGAAGTAAGTGATGTTACCCAGGCAGGCCTGAGCAGTGTCTGGTCTCCATGTCTGTCTCAAACCTTATAAGGCAACCAGAGTTGAGCTTTTATTAGTGCTGGTTAGTTAAGCTGACACTTCGGCCGTGGCTTCTCAGTCCCTTAAGGACCTCAACCTGGAAATACCTGTTAGCCCAGAACACAGTAAAACTCAGTAAGGTCCAGGAGCAGGCCACAGCCCTGTGCACACGTCCGTTTCTTGAGCAACCGATCATTGCATTCTGATCATGTCAGATGTTACCATAGGCGGAGTTAGGAATGACAATGTAGGTCTCTGCTACGTTCCTTTTTTCCAGTTTCCTGTTGCTTTTGCACACCACCCAGATTTTGGTTCTTAACACCTACATCAAGCAGTCCAGACCTGCCTACAATCCCAATTGGTCTAAAGTTATCTTTAGATGTTTTTAACATTATAAGGGCTGATGGCAGCAGCTAATTACTGTTTGCTGGATGCTGGGCCTCGTTACATGAGACTTACAGATACTTATCCTCACAAGGCCCTGAGCTGGGTTGGGGAGGTGGGAATGGTTTTCATCTATTATCCCCACTTCTCAGTTGGGGAAATTGAAACACACAAGTTTAATGATCTGTCAAAAGGTTATTAGATGTCTAAGTAGTCAATATTTGAACCTACATAAACTAATTTTAGAGACCAGATCTTGATTACTGTTAGTGTGCTCATGAAGGGTGAGCTAGGAACCGAGGATGATTTGAGGGGTCCTAGGCTGAGTCCCCGCAAAGGCTCTCTGGCAATCGGTACATGAACAGACTGCAAGCCTGTGAATTCTCATCCACTGGACCCAGCAGTATGGATCAAACAGATACTAGGCAGTTACTCCACCACTGATGTACACACCAGGTGACCATTTATGTCAGCATCACCCCCAAAGTGGCAATAAAATCATCCTCTTGGTGTTTCTTGTCTGGCTTCTGTAGCCCCTAATGCCAGTATCCTCAGAATGTTCTAGGCATGTCTTTTTCTGCTCCTAAGGAGTGGGAGACTTATTGGCCCATTTCCAACAGTCATTCCTGGCCTCTTTCATTTTATTCAGATACATGGCCACGTGCTTCTAGAGAGGACATGCCTTCCCGGAGCCATGGCGTAACTCTTGACAGGTATCTGCCATTATGTGATGGCACCTTGCCAGCAAACCTGAGCTCACGCCCGTTGAGGGGTTGTGAGAAAGCCTTATTAAGGACTATGTACTCAGGTACCTCCCTGGTTCTCAGGCAGTCAGTCATCATCACAGATTGCTTAGAAATTCGCCAACTGTCCTGGAACTGTCAAGGAATTTTGCTTTTAAAAACATTGTCAAAATATTAGAGAGTCAAATGAGAAAAATGGAGAGAATCCAAGTCCTTCCATTTTCCAGCCACTAAGCTAAACTGCTCTTCTAACTGGTGGCTCACTCAGGCAGCTTTTGGTTAGCATCCTCCTCAAGCTGAAGGCATCTTCAACTCCCAGGATTCCGTCTTCAGCTTGGTGGTCAGTGCATGCACTCACCCACACCTGTGGTTCAGCATTTGCATAGTTGAAGGTGACCTCCTGTCTCTAGGGCAGACACTCCAGGACTCTGAAGACAAATACTGCTTTTAGGGGTTGCAGGCTCTTGCTTGCTCTATTTCCTCATGATGCTGAGTGGATTCAGTCCAGTCCAATCAAACTCTGTAGGATTCTTTGCAGAAATCAAGCTCATTCTGGATTTTATACACGGAGGCAAGTAAGCCAGACCAGCCAAACAGCCTTGTAAAAAATCAGAGAGCCCCCGTTACTCTACCTGGTTTCAATAATTCTTCTAAGACCCCACTAGGGCAGACAGAGGAGAAGAGTGGAATGGGATGGAGAAAGAAATGAACCAACATGGTATGGAGAATTAACTTGACACATGGACAAGGCAATTCATTAGAGAAAGAATCATGAGATACATTTTTAAAGTACCTTGAGTCTATACCTTTCTGTATGAAAAACTTTGTACCTGGGTGGTGGTGGCACACGCCTTTAATCCCAGCACTCGGGAGGCAGAGGCAGGCAGATCTCTGTGAGTTCGAGGCCAGCCTGGGCTACAGAGTGAGTTCCAGGACAGGCTCCAAAGCTACACAGAGAAACCCTGTCTTGAAAAACCAAAAAAAAAAAAAAAGAAAAACTTCCTGGGTTCAGTCTCCAGCACCACAAAGCCAAACAGACACAATACTGAGGGCAGGAGAGGGGACTCCATGGCTTAATCGTGTGTCCTGCTCTTCCAAAGGACCAGGGTTCAGTTCCCAGAACCCACCTTGTCATGCTACTCAAAACTGCATATAATTCTAGTTCCTGGTGATCCAATTCCTCTAGCCTCTATGGGCACCTTTGTTCATGGGCACATACCCATAACTTAAAGTAATAAATATGCTAAAGGGATTTTTCAAGACAATACTAAGTCAATAGCACATGGTACTCTGTATTTACAATTTTTATGTTTTATTTATCAGTTAAAAATTAACTTGGGGGGGGGAGATCCAGCTATACCACTCTTGGGCATATACCCAAGGAATGCTCAACCACACCACAAGAGCACTTGTTCAGCTATGTTCATATCAGCGTTGTTTGTAATAGCCAGAACATGGAAACAACCTAGATGCCCTTCAACTGAAGAATGGATAAACAAAATGTGGTACATATACACAATGGAATACTACTCAGCAGAGAAAAACAATGACATCATGAGGTTTGCAGACAAATGGATGGATCTAGAAAAAATCATCCTGAGTGAGGTATCCCAGACTCAGAAAGACAAACATGGTATGTACTCACTCATAACAGGATACTAGATGTGGAACAAGGATGACTGGACTGCTACTCACACCACCAGGCAGGCTACCTGGAAAACAGGACCCCAAGAAAGACACAGGGATCGCCCAACGACAGAGAAATGGAATGAGATCTACATGAACAGCCTGGACAGGAGTGGGGGTAGTGAAGGGCGAGGGTCGAGGGAAAGAGAGCTTGGGTGAGTGGGAGATCCCAGCTGGATCAAAAACAGAGAGGGAGAACAAGGAATAGGAGACCATGGTAAATGAAGACCACATGAGAATAGGAAGAAACAAAGTGCTAGAGAGGCCCACAGAAATCCACAAAGATACCCCCACAACAGACTGCTGGCAATGGTCGAGAGACAATCCGAACTGACCTACTCTGGTGATGGGATGGCCAAACACCCTAATTGTCGTGCTAGAAACCTCATCCAACTACTGATGGATCTGGAGGCAGAGATCCATGACTAGGCCCCAGGTGGATCTCTGGGAGTCCAATTAGCGAGAATGAGGAGGGTTTATATGAGAGAGAATTGTTGAGACCAAGGTCGGATAAAGCACAGAGACAAATAGCCAAACAAACGGAAACACATGAAATATGAACCAATGGCTGAGGGGTCACCAACTGGATTAGGCCCTCTGAGTGGGTGAGACAGTTGATTGGCCTGATCTGTTTGGGAGGCATCCAGGCAGTGGGACCTGGTCCTGTGCTCATTGCATGAGTTGGCTGTTTGAAACCTGGGGCCTATGCAGGGTCCCTTGGCTCAGCATGGGAGGAGGGGACTGGACCTACCTGGACTGAGTCCACCAGGTTGATCTCAGTCTGTGGGGAAGGCTTTGCCCTGGAGGAGATTGGAATGGGGGGCGGGCTGGGGGGAAGGTGAGGGGGGCGGGAGGGGGGAGAACAAGGGAATCTGTGGCTGATATGTAGAACTGAATTGTATTGCAAAATAAAAATTAAAAAAAAATAAAAAAAATAAAAAAAAAAAATTAACTTGGGGGGGGGGGCTAGAGAGATGGCTCAGCGGTTAAGAGCACTGCTGCTCTTCCAGAGAACCGGAGTTCAATTCCCAGCACCCACATAGCAGCTCACAACTATCTATAAATCCTGTTCCAAGGGATCCAACGCCCTCATGCAGACATACATGCAAGCAAAACACCAATGTTCATAAAATAAAAATAAGGGCTGGAGAGGTGGCTTAGTGGTTAAGAGCATTGGCTGCTCTTCCAGAGGACCTGGGTTCAATTCCCAGCACCCACATGGCAGCTCACAACTATCTATAACTCCTGTTCGAGGGGATCCGACACCCTCATACAAACATCCATGCAGGCAAAACACCAATGTACATAAAATAGAAATAAATTATTTTAAAAAGTAAAAATAATAAAAAAAATAACTCTGAACCTAATTCAAAATAGATTCTAAACCATAAATATTAATATGACAGTCTGAAACTAAAATCCCGGCTAAAAAAACAGAAATCTTTTGGGGAGACCCTAATCCCTTGGAACCTCCTAAGGTAGATTACAGAATTAATTTATAGAGTAATGCAATAGCTAAGCGGCCTCCAGGTTAGCCACCGGCCAGTTCCCATTTTTTGAGTATTGGTGTCTTCGGTGTCCTTTTTCTTGTGTTAACCTGTTTTATAAAAGCCAATACGAGTACTTAGTGATGAGAAGAAAAACAAAAAAACAAACGCATCCAAGCATCTCCATTGGCTTTATAATCTTCCACCAGACCTGAACCAGCCCTACCATCTGCCCGCTGCTTCTTAAACATACGTTCTTAATCATCTGCACAGCTTGCCCACACTCCGGGCTGTTACAATGTGAACACAAGCTTCAAAATGTGATGCTCAACTTTATTTTCAAAAATGCACACAGTGCAAAAGCCTTTCCCGGCTTCATCCCCACAGAGAGCAGGGAAGCCCCTGGCGTTCTTTGCTGCGCCCTGGCTCCGAGACGTCACCTGACACGACGCAACGACGCAACCAAGCTCTTCTCTCATCCCTCAGGAGAAGGGATGGTGTCGGAATCTGGACTTTGTGCTCCTTTCCTGTGCTTTTCAGTCAAAAGCTTCCTCAGTCTCCAGCCGGCTTGGTTTTGCCGCTGCAGTAATGCGACGATTCCTCTGGGTGGAGGCAGAACACCAATGATTGTGTTGCAAGGTTGCTTCTGTAAACTCCTAAATCAGAATCTTGAACGTTTTACACTGTATGTAAAGCGAATGCATAATTGAAACTCATCGTTAAGAATTACGTATAATCAATAAAAGGATCGTGTGGGCTTTTTTTTAATCGTAACCTAGATTTTAGCATAATTTTATGTAATAAGTTCCATTTGAATGTAGGGAAGATGTCCTAATATAGGACAGATTTTTTTCCTTTTTTTTTTAAAGATTTATTTATTTATTATGTATACAGAAGAGGGCACCAGGTCTCATTACAGATGGTTGTGAGCCACCATGTGGGTGCTGGGAATTGAACTCAGGACCTCTGGAAGAGCAGTCGGTACTCTTAACATCTGAGCCATCTCTCCAGCCCCGAAGATTTTTATTTAGATATGAAGAAATTCTATTTGAGGCCAGCCTGGTCTGCAGATCACGTTCCAGGACACAGGACTATACAGAGAAACCCTGTCTCGAAAAAAACAGAGAGAGAGAGAGAGAGAGAGAGAGAGAGAGAGAGAGAGAGAAAGGAAAAAGGAAGAAAGAAAGAAATTCTAGAAGTAAACAGTGTACAATAATCTTAAAGGTAATTCTTTGAGCAAAGTGTATTTTTCCCTAAATACTATTTAAGGAAGACAACTGTATTTTGTTTGGGTTTAGGGTGAGTGTGAGTGTGTGTGTGTGTGTGTGTGTGTGTGTGTGTGTTTGCTTGTCTGTTTCCATGCAGGGTCTGCCTATCTGCAGCCCAGAAGGACCTCAAACTTATCTGCTCTTGCCTCAGCCTCCCAAGAGCAGGTAGACAAGTTTGTGTCGGACAAACCGTATGCTATTACTAAATGAACCTGGCATTTATTTGCTTTCCCTTTCCTTCCTTTTCTGTTTTCATGTGTGTGTGGTGTCTGTGCATACGTGAAGTCGTGGGGGGAGGTGAACAAATGCTCGCGAAGGTTCAAGGCTGATGGGCGAAGCCATCCTCCGCTCTTCCACCTTATTCAATGAGGCCGGGTCTCTCAGCCAAACTCAGAGCTCACCTAGCGTGCTGGCCTCCCTAGGGAATCCCCCTGTCTCTGCCTTCTGAGGCTGGAATTGCAGGCCAGCCACCACCGTGCCCCTCAAACATATGCATGGGTGCTAGGGATCCCAACTCCACTCCTCACATTTGCGCAGCAAGTGTTTCAACCTCTGGGGGCCATCTCGCATCCCACGTCTGAAACGTTAAGGACCGCGCTTAGCGGTGACTGGCAACCATAAGAGTCACCTCAGGGGCAGTGAAGGAAAGGAGCCAGCAATGAGTGTGATGGGTAAGGAGCCAGCGGGCTGACCCAGAGGTCATTTCTACACAGCATTTTCTTCTAAGAGGCTGCGGCAGGAGTTCGCATAGGAAACTGCGCTGGTTCTGTATGAGGAGGGAAGGGGCTGGGAGTGGGAAACTGAGAGATCGAGTGCGTCCTGTGACTTCTGGAAGCCTGAAAACCGGGCCAGTGCACACGGTAGAATTAGGGTCCTGCTGATGCCAGCTAACCACAGAATGTTCTCAGCGGGGAGGGAAGGGAGTCTAAGTTTGTCCCAATTTCTCTTCTGAGGACTTGGAGCACTAGGAGAGGCCCCACGTTGGAGTGGCGGGGGCAAACAGGAAGCAGGCGCAATAAGTGGGTGAGGAGCTGGGTTCTCTAGGAGGAAGTTCCCCTGCCTCAGAACAGCCGCTGTCACCGGAGGCTCAGGACCAGACCGCCCTGAAGTTTTCTGGTATTCTGTTCTGATTGGGGAACCGATTGTAGAACCTGACCCATTGTTTTTAAAAAGGACATAAACTATGGGTTGTAATGCTTTTGTTTTTCTCAGTGACTCTCCCTGAGCCCCTATAAGCATCCAGACTCAATGGTCGCCCCTACAGCCTCCCCCAATGGCTCCACCCAGAGGTGAGATCAGAGGGATGATACTTAAAGTCTGTCAGACTGCAGATGCCATAATGTCCACCGTGCTAATAAACCAGAACCTCCCCCATCCTGTATTAGAGGCGTTTAGAGTTGATATCATTCTGGTTCTTTCTGTGATGACGATGGGTATGCATCGCCAGAACTGACGCGCATTTCCTACAATATCGGCACCAGTACATATTGTATGAGTATACTGTCCATTCTGTAATTGAGTTGATGGTATGTAATGTTATTGCAATAATTATTATGTAGCAAAAATAATGATCAAGCCACCAGCTGAATAATTAGGTTATTTAAATATTTTAATTGGATCTTATAATTTGATTATCATGTAAATTTAAACAATAATGAAATAAATATAATTATTAATCATACAAATATAATTTACTAACTTGAAGCTGCTTCTCCTTTTCAGTTTTCCCTATTTTGATAGGCAGATAGTAGTATCTCACTGTGCTTTTTGTTGTTCATTATTGGGTTTGGTTTTGTTTTTTGTTTGTTCGTTTGTTTGTTTGTTTTTTGATTCTGGGACTTCCTGTAGGTTAAGCGAACACTTTACTACTGAGCTATACTTCCAGCCCCCACTGTGATCTTTAACGCATTTCTCCTATTTCTCTATTGAGTGATTTGCTTTGTCTTGTTGATTTATAGCAGCTCTTTACATATACTAGGTACTCTCCCGAACTCACAGACATCCAGACAGATCTCTGCCTGCCAAGTGATAGGATTAAGGACGTGCGCTAACATTGCCTGACTTCTTTGTTTACTTAAAATGGCTGTTTTTTCCCCCTGATCTCCAGGCAAGCTTCATTTATTAAAGCACAAATAAAATATCACCACACCATATGGTTGAGGACTTGCTGAAAATGAGCTCCAGCAGCAGTTTAGCATTGTGTGGCTGTGCCATGCATGGCTGTACTGTGCATGGCTGTACTGTGCGTGGCTGTGCCTTAGTTCTGTTTGGTCTTCAGACTCACATGGATTTACAGAGAAGGGACATTCTCCCTCAGAAGTAGGGCTTTGAGTGTAGCCTGGGTGAAGACGCATTGTAAGGAACATTTCCCTGACTCATGCCTGTGTATGCAGCCCCTGGGCAGCCATCCCAGGACTCCCTTCTTACAGGGTGAACCAAGGACAGGGCACCCCGAAGGCCTCTTCCAGGTGGAGGGGAGGACAGCTGGAAAGCAATGTCCCAAGTCGCACAGCACCTTTGCAGCACCCCAACCTAGCCATGTCTGCCTGCCCCAGAGAGCCAAAAGACTAGGCGTTCTGTGTCTGGCATCATTCGTGATGGCTCCTTGCCACTGGCATTAAACGCATGCTCACATTCCAAGAAAGGTCTGATTTCATAGGGAGAACACTCAATGGAAGCAGCACAGAGTCCCCAAGCACCCCGCAGTCCTAGATATGAGACTATCAGGTGTCCTGCCTGCCCGGAGCCCCAGGCTGTGACTTCTCTGTGCAAACACAAGCCTGGCTTTGTTGTTTGGAGGTCACTCTTTGCGTTGCCCCAGGCTTCAGGCAGAGGGAGCCGGCCTGAGTCTTCATCCCTTCCTTCCTCTCCTTGGCTCCAAGAATCCAAGTGGCCTGAGCCTGTCTTCGGATTTTAAAGTCATCACGATGTCATCTCGTCACCATCCCACAGCCTCAGTTTTAAGGTCCGGGAGCTGGTTCCCTTCAGGTGTTTTGTATTTGCTTTTCCTCATGTGCAGCACTGTGTAATGTGTGTCATCTGTTACAGGAGCGCACCCGAGATGACCGCTCAGACATAGTTTAAGCCAACTGAAAGTCTTATTCCAACTAACTGGGACTACACTTGGGTATTCGTTTGGGTCCTAAGCATAATCCTGAGTGTCCAGGGGACAGGGGTTTGGTTGTTGTTGTTTGTTTTTATTTGGTTTGGTTTTTTTGAGACAGGGTTTCTCTGTGTAGCCCTGGCTGTCCTGGAACTTGCTCTGTAGACCATGCTGGCCTTGAACTGGGAGATCTGCCTACCTCTACCTCCCAAGTACTGGGATTAAAGGTGTGTGCCACCACCACCAGACAGAGGACGGGGTATGCCTTTCAGCTCTAGTTGCTGAAAGTTGGTGTATGCCTTTAAGTGCTAGTTCAGGTAATCTGCAATGCTTTCTTCATCATTCATTCATTCACTCATTCATTCATTCATTTTCTTCATTGGTTTGTTTGCAGCACTGGGAACTGGGAGCAGAGTCTTACTCACTCTGGAGCTTTCCTTGTTTTAAATCTTGGGCTAGCTTGATGGGAAAGGGTGCTTGCTACAGACCCCAGCTACCTGAGTTCAATCCTGGAACTCACTTGGTGAAGGAAGAGACTTAACTCCCACAGTTTGGCCTCTGGCTTCCGTGTGGAAGCTGTGTTGGGGTGGGACCACACACACACACACACACACACACACACACACACACACACACACACACACACACGCAAATAAATAAACAAATAAAGGCCAAACCTTGTTTAGCATTTCCTGCCCTTTGGTTTAACACAACACTATATACTTTTATTCAAAACACACAAACTTCAGGTACACCTCAGTCCTTTCTAATTCTGCTTTAAATAGTTCTTAACTATCCTCCTGAGAGGCCACCGACCTCCCCTACCACAGACTAGTTTTGCAGGTTTTTGTTTTGCTTTTTAAATAGCATGCAAATGACTCACCAGGCATCCTGTGGGGACTTCAGAACTTCCTATCAGTTCTGGTGAAGCTGCCTGCTCAGAGCATTATCTCCCCATAGACATTATTCAAGACCGATATCTGGAAAAAGAAGACTTAAAAAAAAAAAGCCAAACGGGCTGGAAAGATGGCTCAGTGGATAAGAACACAGGCTTCTTTTCCAGAGGACCTGGGTTCAATTCCCAGCACCCACATGGTGGCTCACAACTTTAACTCCAGTTCCAGGGAATCCAACACCCTTACACACACAGAATTCATGCAAGCAAAGCACCAATGCACATAAAATAAAAATAAATCATTAAAAAATTTTAAAAATAATAAAATAAAAGGGTACTTCTGCAGCAAAACACTGTCAACCCAGGAGTGCCCTGTTCTTTAGTGGGGACTGTGGCCCTGGCTTCTGGTTCTACAGTCTACATAGATGGTTCTCTCTTTTTTTCTTTTCTTTTTTTTTGGGGGGGGGGAGGGGGGCTTCGAGACAGGGTTTGTTAGGATTCTGTACATGCACAGCTTGGGGTCCTGTGTCTTACGTCTTACATCATCAGTGGGCGCTGGCGAGTGGTCACACAATCCCTGCCTTAAAAAGCCGGACGCTGACCCCCACACTCTGTGTTCTCTCTCTGCTCCCGCCATCTTCCTTTCTCTCCAGGTCTGGCTCTCCTCCTTCCTATCCTCTTTCTTTCTAATAAAGCTCTTTATAACTCTGGTAGTCGTTGTAAGGATTTCGTCCTTAATTACATCATCAGCCTTCGACGGCTTCCCAGCCTAAAAAGCGTGTGGGGCTCTCTGTCCCCTCTCCTTTTCTGCTCCTTCTCCCATCGGCCCTCCTCTCTCTCTCTCTCTCTCTCTCTCTCTCTCTCTCTCTCTCTCTCTTCCTCTCTCTCTCTCTCTCTCTCTCTCTCTCTCCCTCTCCCAATAAAGCTCTAAAAAGGTAACCATGGCTATGATTCTTTTAATCAGCACGCTCCTCCGCTGGCATGGCCACCGCGGGCAGTGGCCAGCCATGAGGGGCAGTGCCGCGTGTTTCCATCGGTAACCAGCGCCACCACCGGTGCCATTTATCATAACCATCAGGGTTTCTCTGTGTGGTTTTGGTGCCTGTCCTAGATCTCGCTCTGTAGACCAGGCTGGCCTCGAATGCACAGATCTGCCTGACTCTGCCTCCCAGTGCTGGGATTAAAGGCAGGCACCACCGCCGCCCAGCTAGATGGTTCTCTTGAATATTGAAAATTCACACCAATACAATTGACTAATCCTGGTTATTACAAAATATAATCTCCTTGCTTTTCTAAATAATTCATTATCGATTTATGAAAATAACAACAGTGAACATCGATATTTTATAATGTGTGGTGTAATTGAATTGAACCAATTTCAGAGAAATATTCATACCCATATCAAAGTATACTTATTTGGACCATTTTTATGTTTTCATTCATCTGTTTACTTATTTCTTTGTTCTGTTTGTTTTTGAGACAAGGTCTCACTATGTAGCTCTGGCTGGCCTGGAACTCACAGACATCCTCCTGCCTCTGCCTCCTGAGTATTGTACTTGTTCTTTTATTTTAACTATCCTGATTCAGCACAAGAGAAGAAAGATCTTTGTGAGCGAGGCTCTGTGGGCAAAGTGGGGCAGGGCCAGGAAGTGTAGACTGTTCCCATTAAAGCCTGGTGGTTGGGGTTGAAAGATTTACAACACGCCCCCACGGTCAGGCGTGTTCGCATATGCCTGGCGGACACTTCCGTCTAGCCAGGCCCAGGTCAGGATAGCCATTTCCGGGTCAGGGCATCTCGCGCAACTGAGATGCGTGACGTTTCACTGGCCACGTAAGCGCGCAACGTGGCCATGTGACCTACGCGCTTGCGTGTAGTAGTGACGCTGATCTGTCCACGCCCAGCATTTAAAATCAGGCGCCATGCTCCTGGCTTCCCCTTCTCCACACACGTGTTTCCCGCAGGCCTGTTCACTCTCTGTCCCTTTACCTTTAATAAAACTCTTTGTTAGCGGATTCTGTCGTGTTTCGTGGCATTTCCTTGCTGGGTAAGAACACAACGCAGCTAAAAAACTAACAGGGGTGTGTTGTAATTACTTCTTGGACAGCCTCCCTGTAGATCGGGATGTGATTGAAGGCAGGTGTGTCCTGAGGGTGTCAATGAGTGTCTAAGTGGGTGCTGTCAGATGATTGATCATGTCTGCCAAGGAAGGAGGCAGGGCGGGAGGTGGGGAGTGACTTGCCTGATAACAACAGTGATTTTGTTTATCAGTGATGTTACTGAATAGGTACATGGATGAATACACAGACACATTTAAATCAGCAGCTTACTCCGTCTATTTGGGAAATGCTGCTTTGCCATAATTCCAAGACAGAGAAAGATAACTATTCACACATACAAGCTTCATGATCGTACTGTAATGAGCATTTACTGTTCATTGCTTTACCGAAGCACATAACTCACATATGAAAAGACAACTGCACTATTGCCCTTTTACCTGTTAGTACGAATTAAATAATATACAGTGACAATCAAACTTGAGGTGAATCTGTGGCACTGACTGGAAAGACTAGAAACCCGGAGGCTGGTCACAGTGGCTGCGGATGAGGATGGAAGGTCAGCCCGTAACAGTTCACAGGGTTACCTCGAGGCTGGGGGGACTCCGCTAAAAACGTCTCCTCCTCTGGTTCCCGTGGATTTTACCAAGGAGAACAGCCCCCACTGTCAGCCCGGAGACCCGCGGAGACTGGAAACCACACCCTCTCTTTGCACTTGCAGCTGGGCTCCTGATCTCCCAGGACTGCAGGCTAATCGGATCATATGATGAATGAGGGTGCTGGGGCCCTGGGACCCATCAGATATGCAGTGACTGAGCTCCCCGGGCCCCAGAAACTTCTGCCTCGGTGAGGAGCCTGTTTAAGCTGTGAGGCACCCCCACCCCCACCCCAAGAAAGAGGCTGAAAGTACTTTTGTTTTGAAAGTCACACTAAGAAACCCTCCGTCCGGATTGTGACTTTTCGGGGGTGGGGGTGGGGTGGGGGGTGGGCTTTGGTTTGTGAAGTGACGACCCCTGATGCTGATCGCTTTTATTTCGATCACTTTATTTTTATCATGTTCCTGCAGGTTAGCATGGAATGTGAGACAGGTTAAGTCGAAGACGGAGACTTGGCCTCCCAGTTCAGCTTTGTTCATTAAAATTTAAAAATCCGAAGAGTGTGGCAGGACAATTAGGGGTCCGGACCATTTGGGATGGGCTAAGTCTTTATTCCACCGCTCTGGCAGCGGCCGCGCCTTTCTTTGTTTTCCCCCCACCCCCACCCCCACCCCCCACCCCCGAGCTCCAGTTGGCTCCTGGCTTCAGAGCCCGAGGGCTCCAGCTGTATGCAAAGTGCAGAGTCCCCGGTGGAGGCCGCGAAGGGGAAGGGTGCTGTGCGCAGCAGTGGATTTCCATATCAATAGGCACCCATTCTTTCTTTCTTCTTCTTCCCTACTTAAGTTGGCCTCCAACCCACTAGCCGAGGATGACCTTGAACTTCCTATCCTCCCAGCCTCCACCTCCCAAGCGCTGAGATTGAAGAAGGCTTGCGTCACCACTCCCCATTTTGGATGACTTTGGAAGGAACTTCGAAGAGTGGCAGATCTGCTCCCATGAAGGAGGGACTCCTGGGTAGAGGTGAAGTGTCTTACTAACAAGCGGAGTTGGGGCACCACACTTCAGAGACTCCCATACAGGGTCGGCCCCCAACCTGCCCTTCAGCCTGGTGGGCTCCACTGAGCAGGGCTGGAGAGAGCGCCGCTCAGAGCACGGGTGGACGCAGAGTTGCTTTCCTCAGCTCCTCAGTGGCCGTCAAGAGCAAGCAAGCTCTCCCTCTGTCATAAGCTCTCCCTCTGTCATCCGCCCTCTAGGAGTATGGGTTGGCAAGCCGATCCAAGATCCACGCATCCATGATCCACGCATCCTCACCCCTTTGATCTTGTCTGCCCTCTGAAGTAGCAGTAGATTAGCAGGAGAAAAGGCGCACCCAAGGAAGACAGTGAGTACTCCGGAGCCCCCAGGCCTGGAGTCTCCATACCCTCCTTCAGAGAGGAGAAGAAGGTGAAGTAATGTAGAGGGGAAGGAAATGACCCCAGAGGGGCATCCTACAGACCACTGCTACAACTTAAAGACAAATTTGAAGCAAGCTTTCATTAAATACTGGCCCGGTTGATGGCTTCTGGCCAGGTCCATGTCTGGGTTCCCAGAACACCTTGCAGAGGCCTATGAAAGGCAAATCCATAAGGCCACCATATTTCCCATCAGGTCCAATCAGAGGCGAGTGTACATCCTGATTTATTTCCTGTCCGAGTACCTCCCACCCACATGCACATCCGGTGCAGACGGATTAAACACACACAGGACAAACGGGGAACATATTCTTAACTGTCTTAATTGCAAACAGAACTCTTAACCTGCAAGGTGTATTTTTCCTGTTTTGGTCTCAGAGGACAGAGAATAGTTTTCTTTCGAGAAGTGAGTTCTAGGACACCCAGGGCTGTTACACAGAGAAACCCTATCTCGAAACAAACAAATACCACCAACAAAAAAATAATCACACACACACACACACACACACACACACACACACACACACACACACACACACACAGAGGCTCATATGTTTAAATGCTTGGTCCTCAGTTGGTGGAACTGTTTGGGGAGAATTAGGAGGTGTGGTTTTGTTGGAAGATGGGGGTGGAATTTGGGGTTTTAAAAGGCACAGTTGGCTTTCTCTCTGCCTCATGCTTGTGGATCAGGTGTAAGTTCTTAGCTAAGACTCCAGTGCCATGCCTGCCTGCCTGTTGCCATGCTCCCTGGCTTCCCACCAGCCATCCTGGGCATGGACTCCAACTCCCTGGAACTGTGAAACCTCAGATTAAATTCTTTTTTATTTTAGTTTATTTGTCTGTCTTAGTCAGGGTTTTTTATTGCTGTGAAGAGACACCATGACCACAGCAACTTTTATAAAGAAAACATTTAGTTGGGGTGGTGGCTTACAGTTTCAGAGGTTCAGACCATTATCATCAATGGCAGGGAATGTGGTGGTGTGCAGGCAGATGTGGTGCTGGAGCTGAGAGTGCTACATCTTGCAGGCAACAGGAAGTTGACTAAAACACTGGGCAGTATCCTGAGCATATGAAAACTCAAAGCCCACCCCCATAGTGACACACTTCCTCCAACAAAACCACACCTGATAGTGCCATTCCCTATGAGATTATGGGGGACCAATTACATTCAAACTACCACATTACGTATGTTTGTTTGTTTGACTGACTATTGGTTTTTGGGGACAGTGTTTATCTCTGTAGCCCTGGCTGTCCTGGAACTCACTCTGTAGACCAGGCTGGCCTCAAACTCTGAGATCAGAGATCTCTGCCTCACGAGTGCTGGGACTAAAGACGTGGGTCACCACTGCCTGGCTTCTTTTATTCTTTTTTTGGTCATGATGTTTTGTCACAGCAGTAGAAAAGTCACTAAAACAGGTGGTAAGCTGGATGTGGGGACAGTGCCAAGCCAGATTGAAACAGAAGAATCAGAAGTTCAAGGTCACCCCCCCTCCCCACCTATACATAAAGTTCAAACTTCAAAGTCAATCTGGTGTACTTGAGACCCTGTCTCAAACAAACAACAAAAGTGGCTTCTGGGCTGGAGCGATGGCTTAGAGGTTAAGTACACTGACTGCTCTTCCAGAGGCCCTGGGTTTGATTTCCAGCACCCACATGGTGGCTCACAACGGTCTGGATCTCCAGTCCTAGTCATCCCAGCAGTTGTCTCTAGCACACATATGGTAAAGAGGCATACAGGCAGGCAAAACGCTCACATACAGTTTTTAAAGAAGTGGCCTCTCATATCTGACAATCCTAGAAACATTGACAAGATTTAAACTCAAAAAAACATGAAGGAGAGGGAGAAGACAGTTTTGAGGGAAGAGAGGAGAGAACATGGTTGAACAAAGGCCAAATTGAATGTGACTCTTTCCTAGATGCCTCAAGTCCTTGTCTCTGCTGGGATTACAAACCTTTCATTGTTCACAACTGGACACAAAGCACATGTACTTAGGCATTTAGATTCCAGCCAGTGATGTGGGTTAGGCCCTTGGGATCAAGAGACAATCTCACACATCCATGATTTTTCTGTCACCTTTTTTTTTTTTTTTTGTAAAAAAGAATCTTTAATGAATAGTCACCCTTGTGCAGAGTGTGAAGGAGAATGTGTGCTGTTCCCGAGTGTCCTGCGATGCCACCTGCTCTGTGGGGCAGAGGGGTGAAACAGTTGCTCTGCAGCCTGGGAATGCTCAGAAGGGCCCTGCTGCTGAGAGCAAAGTCCTGAACACATCAGCCAGAGACCTCTGCCTAAGTCCCTAAACTATTGAATTTTTGGAAAGGCGAATGAGGTGAAGAGAGACAAAGATTCTAACTTTAGTTAGGTTCCTGAATGTTTTCTGGGCCCTTCCATGGGCTTCCTTGTAATATCTAGTTTTAGCAAAGAATCCTAAGTTAGTTAACTAGCCCTGTCCCCAGAGATAGGTCGGGTCTCATTGTCCACTGTCCTTCCAGTCTTGTCTGACTCTAACCTGTTCTCATGAAGAATCCTCTTAGGTTGGTATAGCCAGAGTCCCTGCCATCCTGGCTCTAACAGTCCACTGTTCTTATTGTATTGAAAGACCCGTAGTAGGTGGGTTTACAAAGAGAAGAGGTTTATGTAGCTCATGTGTCTGGAAGAATACGGGCATTGGCTCAGTTTATTGAGGGTTGTACTGGGTGGTTTTGTGTGTCAACTTGACACAAGCTAGAGTCATCAGAGGAAGGAGCCTCAGCTAAAGAAATGGCTCCATGAGATCCAGCTGTAAGGCATTTTCTCATTTAGTGATCAATGTTGGGGAGGGCCCAGCCCATTATGGGTGGTGCCATCCCTGGGCTGCTGGTCCTGGGTTCTGTAAGAAAGCAGGATGAGTAAGCCATGGGAAGCAAGCCAGTAAGCAGCACCCCTCCACGGCCTCTGTATCAGCTCCTGCCTCCAGGATCCTGCCCTGTTTGAGTTCCTGTCCTGACTTCCTTCAGTGATGAACAGCAACGCTGAAGTGTAAGCTGAATAAACCCTTTCCTCCCCAACTTGCCTTTTGGTCATGGCGTTTGGTTGCAGCAACAGAGACCCTCAGACAAGGGTCTAGTGGCAGATGCACTGTGACAGAGCACATGTGGGAGGGATAGACCGTGTATTGAAGTGGGGCAGAGTAACCAAGAACCAAACTTGCTCCTATAGCACCTTGCTCTTACAGGAGCCAAGGATACCACAGATGCTCCCTTAATCATCCCCTCTATGGGCTCAGCCCCAGTGAACTAAAGACCTCTCGTCATGACCTCAGTAGGGACCTAACCTCCAACACTTGAGCCTCATGACTATAGCTGCATCAGTCCCTTTTCCGTTGCTGTGATCAACACCATGACCAAGGGGTTTATTTGGGGCTTACGGTTTCAGAGTGATAATGGTGGAGCAGAAGTAGGTGGCGGCGGCGGCGGGAGGCTGGAGCAGCAGATGAGAGCTCACCTCTTGAACCTTAAGCAGGAGGCTTTTGAAGCTTTAAAGCTTTCCCCTCTCACCCTATGACATGCCTCCTCCAATAAGGCCACGTCCCCTAATCCTTCCCAATTAGTTCCATCAACTGAGAACCAAGTGTTCAAACATATGAGCCTATAGAGGCCATTCTCATCCAAACCACCACACATGTCTAAACCGTAGCCCCATCAAACCCCATGCTTTTTTCTGCTGACCATGCCCCCCCATGACTTTCGCCTTTCCCCACTTGCCCAGGCTGTATTTGGAGTTGAACCAAACCTCTCTTCCACACTGCACACCAATCACAGTGGTCCCAAATGAGGTCTTCCTTCTTGTGATTTGACATGTGTCAGTGAATACTTTTTGTCTTTAACGGTTCCTCTTGTTAATTCCACTGGTCAAGAACAAGACCACTACCACATTTTAAAGCCAGATTTGAAGGAAGCTTTAAATACTGGCCAGGTGGATGGGCTCTGGCCAGGTCCATACCCAGGTTCCCAGGGAATGGCACAGAATAAAGTATGGCAAGAGCTTGAGAAGGAAAACCCATATATAATTCATTGCATTTCCCTTCAGGTCCAATTAGGGGCTAGTATATATCCTGATATGTTTCCTGCCTGTGAACCTCCCACCCACATGTGACCAAGTACATCGGTGCAGATGGGTCAAACAATCTTTTTTAGGGGAGTGAAAAGATGTGGCTTGTTATCCCCTATAAACAACAGCCTCCAGCATTTCAGGAACTATCTGTTCTTGGGCAAAGGGCTTGCAGATCAGAGTCATTTTTGTTTCATTAATTTTTGTTTACTTAACATGTAAATTTGGCTCTTACATGCTGTATCAGGAATCTACTATGTGATTTGTAATGTCCTTAGTGTCTTACACATGTGGTCCTGTGTATGACAAAGGCAGAGTGGCATGTGGCTGTCACTGCCTCCCTTCCAGATGCCTCTTTAAGGACATTTTGCTGGCTGTGGTCTTGTAGACAAATTTCTTTCTTTTTTTTTTTTTTTTCCTTGATGGTCCCTTTCTTTATTCTCTCTTCCCCACCACTTATATACCCCAACAAAATCTTTCAGGCAATACAAGAGTCATAAAGAGGTTACATTTCATTTCTTTTTTTTTTTTTTTATGCCGAATGCTGATTATTGAAGGAGGGAAGAGGTCTTAAATACAGGCTTACAGCACAATGGGAGAACCCCGGAGGGCAGAAGTTTGCTACAGATGTTTTACAGTCTTGCATCTAAGCTGTTAACGCCCATTATGCAGGATACACAGACTAAGAACTTCCCTTAAGCATTCAGGAGGGTGGAACCCAGCAGGGAATTAGCATAGGGAGGATATCAAGATCAAGGCCAGCAAGCAAGGCAACAGTTACCCAAAACGGGGGCCAGGACCCTACAGGTCCCCCTTTTACTAAAAAATGAGTTTCTGACTTAGGTTGCGTGGGACGTCAGCAGGTCACCTTACCCGTCATGGAGACGCCTGCCCAGGCCACACAGGCGCTCTGTCTTAGGTTGGTGATCGCTCCCCAGGCATTACCCGTCTCTGAATACTCATTATCTATCATACAGGCTTAATCGTGTCTGAGCTGCAGAGTTAATTGCTGCCAAATATCTCAAAGTGGCACTGGGCTTGCAATCTGTGTGTTTGACACAGAAAAGACCAACAGAGGTCCTATCCCACCCATAGCCAGTAGGCTAAAGGCAACTGAGCCATTCCCTTCCTTAATGAGCCTTACTGCAAATTGGAGTCCTTGTAAGACGGTATCCCAAAAGCAAATGGAACTTGAGTTTATAAATTTATAATTTTCAAAGACAATCAAAATGTATATAACTATTGAATTAAATTTATCATGCCCAATAGAATGAAAGATTAACTAACTGTGGTAGCTACTTTTGCTGCCAGGGTCTCCACTGTGCTAGCTGTAGTAAGCAATTATGAAATGGTAATCCCAGAAACAGTAGCAGCAGTATCCACCACTGCTATAACAGCAACAATGGCAGCAGCAATGTCAAATTCTCTTCTGGAGCGTGTGGACTTCCACTGGCATGGATACAACTCCAGGAACATGAACCGCCAAGGCCCATATTTCTTGATCCCAGCACGACTTAGGCTGGCAGCTCTTCTGGAGAATCCAAAAGCATGGCTACAGTTCCTAGGCTTATGTTAATGCTTGCCAAAGCTGGCCATATTGGGCTCTCAATTCCCATTGGCATCAGAAGGGGAGAGTTTTTCATTAAAGCCCAATAGGTCTCTGTCATGTTGGGTTTCAGCAGCAGCCACAGGGCGCACACAGAGCTCAGGAATCCAAAGAGTAACCTCATTGTCCTGAGGAAAGACATAAACAGAACCCCGGGCCCACACCAACACCAGATCGGGTCTCCTCCAAGTGCTAGTAGAAAGATCCTTCCATTAATCCAGAGGGTGATTGGCAACAGGAGACCTCCAGTGCTTATCTGTAGTGGATACTCCAGCAGAATCCACCAATAAAAAATTTAAAATATATAAAACAAGGGAAAGAATAGAATGTGGAGAGGAATGATGAGTCCCCAGTTCCCCCTTTTTTTACTCCAGCAAAATATGTTTGTTTGGCTCCTTTTTAAACAGTTCAAATTTTTCTTTTATTTCTTATTTTTTTCATTTTTTACTTTTTCAAATTAATCAATTTATCTACCTTTCTATTACCAGCTTGATACAGTATGTATTCCCATCTTAATTGTAAAATGTTTCATTGAGGCTTGCTCAGTAATTGAGTAAAACCAAAACTTATTATAAGCCACAGTTGTCCTAGGGTCCCCCATGTTATATAATTAGTCTCCACGGTTCTGTGGGTTGTAGTCTGATTGTTCTTTATTTTATATCTAGAATCCACCTATGAGTGAGTACATACCATGTTTGTCCTTCTGGGTTTGGGTTACCTCACTCAGGATGATTTTTTTCTAGTTCCATCCATTTGCCTGCAAGTTTCATGCTTTCATTGTTTTTCTCTGCTGAGTAGTACTCCATTGTATATATGTACCACATTTTCTTAATCCATTCTTCAGTTGACGGGCATCTATGTTGTTTCCAGGTTCTGGCTATTACAAATAGTGCTGCTATGAACATAGTTGAGCATGTATCTTTGTCGTATGAATCAGTGTTCCTTGGATATATGCCCAAGATTGGTATGGCTGGGTCTTGAGGTAGTTCAGATTCCTAATTTTCTAAGAAACCACCATACTGATTTCCACAGTGGTTGTACCAGTTTGCATTCCCACCAACAGTGGAGAAGTGTTCCCTTTGCTCCACATCCTTTCCAACATTGACTGTCATTAGTGTTTTTGATCATAGCCATTCTGACAGGTGTAAGATGGTATCTCAGAGTCGTTTTGATTTGCATTTCTCTGATGATTAAGGATGTTGAGCATTTCCTTAAATGTCTTTCAGCCATTTGTGATTCTTGTTTTGTGAATTCTCTGTTTAGCTCTTTAGCCCATTTTTTAATTGGATTGTTTAGTATTTTGATGTCTAGTTTCTTGAGTTCTTTATATACTGTGGAGATCAATCCTCTGTCAGATGTGGGGTTGGTAAAGATCTTTTCCCATTCTGTAGTCTGTCTTTTTGTCTTATTGACTGTGTCTTTTACCCTGCAAAAGCTTCTCAGTTTCAAGAGGTCCCATTTATTAATTGTTGTGCTCAGGGTCTGTGCTGTTGGTGTTATATTTAGGAAGTGTTCTCTGGTGCCAATGCATTCAAGAGTACTTCCTACTTTTTCTTCTATTAAATTTAGTGTAACTGGATTAATGTTGAGGTCTTTGATCCACTTGGACTTGAGTTTTGTGCATGGTGATAGATATGGATCTATTTGTAATCTTTTACATATTGACATCCAGTTATGCCAGCACCATTTGTTGAAGATACTTTCTTTTTTCCATTGTATAGTTTTGGCTTCTTTGTCAAAAATCATGTGTTCATATGTGCATGGATTAATGTCAGGGTCTTCAATTCGATTCCATTGGTCTGTATGTCGGTTTTTATACCAGTACCAAGCTGTTTTTGTTACTATAGCTCTATAGTAGAGCTTGAGGTCAGGGATGGTGATGCCTCCAGAGGTTGTTTTATCATACAGGATTCTTTTAGCTATCCTGGGTCTTTTGTTTTTCCATATGAAGTTGAGTATTTTTCTTTCCAAGTCTGTGAAGAATTGTGTTGAGATTTTGATGGGGATTGCATTGAATCTGTAGACTGCTTTTGGTAAGATTGTCATTTTTACTATGTTAATCCTACCTATCCATGAGCATGGGAGATCCTTCCATTTTCTGATATCTTCTTCAATTTCTTTCTTTAGAGAATTACAGTTCTTATCAAAAAGGTCCTTCACTTCTTTAGTTAGTGTTATCCCAAGGTATTTTATATTATTTGTGGCTATTGTAAAGGGTGATGTTTCTCTGACTTCTTTCTCAGCCCTTTTATCATTTGTGTATAGGAAGGCTACTGATTTTTTTTTTGAGTTGATCTTGTATCCTGCCACTTTACTGAAGGAGTTTATCAGCTGTAGGAGTTCCCTGGTAGAATTTTTGGGGTCACTTATGTATACTATCATATCATCTGCAAATAGTGAAAGTTTGACTTCTTCCTTTCCAATTTGTATACCTTTGATCTCCTTTTGTTGTATTATTGCTCTGGCTAGAACTTCTAGTACTATATTGAATAAATATGGGGAGAGTGGACAGCCTTGTCTTGTTCCTGATTTTAGTGGTATCGCTTTGAGTTTCTCTCCATTTAATTTGATGTTGGCTGTTGGCTTGCTGTAAATTGCCTTTATTATGTTTAGGAATGTTCCTTGTATTCCTGCTCTTTCTAAGACCTTTATCATGAAGGGGTGTTGGATTTTGTCAAAGGCTTTTTCAGCATCTAATGAAATGACCATGTGGTTTTTTTCTTTCAGTTTGTTTATATGGTGTATTACATTGACAGATTTTCATATGTTGAACCATCCTTGCATCCCTGGGATGAGTCCTACTTGGTCGTGATGGATAATTTTTTTTAATTTATTCTTGGATTCAGTTTGCCAATATTTTGTTGAGTATTTTTGCATCAATGTTCATGAGGGAGATTGGTCTGTAATTCTCTTTCTTCGTTGCATCTTTGTGTGATTTGGGTATCAGGGTAATTGTAGCCTCATAAAAAGAGTTTGGTAGTGTTCCTTCTGTTTCTATGGTGTGAAACAATTTGAAGACTATTGGTATTAGTTCTTTGAAAATCTGGTAGAATTCTGCACTGAAACCATCTGGTCCTGGGCTTTTTTTGGTTGGGAGACTTTTGATGACTATTTCTATTTCTTTAGGGGTTATTGGTCTATTTAAATGGTTTATCTGGTCTTGATTTAATTTTGGTATGTGTTATCTATCCAGAAAATTGTCCACTTCTTCCAGATTTTCCATTTTTGTGGAGTACAGGTTTTTGAAGTATGAACTGATGATTCTCTGGATTTCCTCATTGTCTGTTGTTATGTCTCCCTTTTCATTTCTGATTTTGTTAATTTGGGTGCTCTCTCTTTGACTTGTGGTTTATTTGGCTAGGGGTTTGTCTATCTTGTTGATTTTTTTCAAAGAACCAACTCTTTGTTTCATTAATTTTTTATATTGTTCTCTTGGTTTCTATTTTGTTTATTTCAGCCCTCAATTTGATTATTTCCTGGCGTCTATTCCTCCTGGGTGAGTTTGTTTCTTTTGTTCTAGAACTTTCAGTTGTGCTGTTAAGTCATTGGTATGAGATTTCTCCATCTTCTTTATGTGTGCATTTAGAGCTATGAATTTTCCTCTTAGCACTGCTTTCATAGTGTCCCATAAGTTTGGGTATGTTGTACTTTCATTTTCATTGAATTCTAGAAAATCTTTAATTTCTTTCTTTATTTCTTCCTTGACCCATTGATGTTTCAGGTGGGCATTATTCAGTTTCCATGAGATTGTAGGCTTTCTATAATTTTTGTTGTTGTTGAAGTCTAACTTTAAGGCATGGTGGTCCGATAAGATACAGGAGGTTATTCCAATTTTTTTGTATCTGTTGAGATTTGTTTTGTGACCAAGCATGTGGTCAATTTTAGAGAAGGTTCCATGGGGTGCTGAGAAGAAGGTATATTCTTTTGTGTTCGAATGGAATGTTCTGTAGATATCTATTAAGTCCATTTGAGTCACAACATCTGTTAGGTCCTTTATTTCTTTGTTAAGTTTCAGTCTGGTAGATCTGTCTTTTGGTGAGAGTGGTGTGTTGAATTCTCCCACTACGGGGCTGGAGAGATGGCTCAGAGGTTAAGAGCACTGCTTGTTCTTCCAGAGGTCCTGAGTTCAATTCCCAGCAACCACATGGTGGCTCACAACCATCTGTAATGAGATCTGGTGCCCTCTTCTGGCCTGCAGGGATGTGTGCAGACAGAACATTGTATACATAATAAATAAATAAATAAATAAATAAAAAAAGAAATCTCCCACTACTAATGTGTGGGGTTTGATGTGCGTTTTAAGCTTTAGTAATGTTTCTTTTATGAATGTGGGTGCTTTTGTAATTGGGGGATAAATGTTCAGAAACGAGACTTCATCTTTGTGGATTTTTCCTGTGATAAATATGTAATGTCCATCCTGATCTCTTTTAATTGATTTTAGTTTGAAGTCTATTTTATTAGATATTAGGATAGCTACACCAGCTTGTTTCTTAGGTCCATTTGCTTGGAAAGCCTTTTCCCAGCCCTTTACTCTGAGGTAGTGTCTGTCTTTGAAATTAAGGTGTGTTTCTTTTTTTTTTTTTTTTAAAGATTTATTTATTTATTATGTATACAGTGTTTGCCTGCATGTATGTCTGCAGGCCAGAAGAGGGCACCAGATCTCATTACAGATGGTTGTGAGCCACCATGTGGTTGCTGGGAATTGAACTCAGGACCTTTGGAAGAGCAGCCAGTGCTCTTAACCGCTGAGCCATCTCTCCAGCCCCTAAGGTGTGTTTCTTGTATGCAGCAGATGGATGGATCCTGTTTTCTTATCCATTCTGTTAGTCTGTGTCTTTTTATAGGTGAGTTGAGACCATTGATATTGATGGATATTAATGACCGTGATTGTTAATTCTTGTTATTTTTTGTGGTTGTGTTGTGTTGTCCTTCTTTGGTGTTTGTTGGTGTGGGATTATCTATTGCCTGAGTTTTCATGGGTATGTTTAGCTTCTTTGGGTTGGATTTTCCCTTCTAGTGCTTTCTGTAGGGCTGAGTTTGTGGACAGGTATTGATTAAATCTGGTTTTATCATGGAATATTTTGTTTACTCTGCCTATGGTGATTGAGAGTTTTGCTGGGTATAATAGTCTGGGTTGGTATCCATGGTCTCTTAGTGTCTGCGTAACATTTGTCCAGGACCTTCTAGCTTTCATAGTCTCTATTGAGAAGTCTGGTGTTATTCTGATGTTACTTGTTTTTTTTTTCCTTTGTGGCTCTTAATATTTTTTCTTTGTTCTATGTGTTTAGATTATTATGTGGCGAGGGGACTTTTTTTTGGATCCAGCCTATTTGGTGTTCTGTAAGCTTCTTGTATCTTCATAGGTATTTCTTTCTTTAGGTTAGGAAGTTTTCTTCTATGATTTTGTTGAATATATTTTCTGTGCCTTTGACTTGGTATTCTTCTCCTTCTTCTACCCTATTATTCTTAGGTTTGGTCTTTTCATGGTTTCCCAAATTTCTTGGAGGTTTTGTGTTACAACTTTTTTGTCTTTAGTGTTTTCTTTGACTGACAAATCTATTTTGTCTATTGTGTCTTCAGTGTCAGAGATTCTCTGTTCTGTCTCTTGCATTCGGTTGGTTATGCTTGTTTCTGTAGTTCCTGTTCGTTTAGTCAGGATTTCTATTTCCAGCATTCCCTCAGCTTGTGTTTTCTTTATTTTCTCAATTTCATTTTTCAGATCTTGGAATGTTTCTTTCATCTGTTTAATTACTTTTTCTTGCCTTTCTTTGATTTCTTCCAATTTTTTGTTTGTTTTTTCTTCCATTTCTTTAAGGGAATTTTTTATTTCCTCTTTAAGGGAGTTTTTCATTTCCTCTTTAAGGGAATTTTTTATTTCCTCTTTAAGGATCTCTATCATCTTCTTAAAGTCATTTTTAGGATTGATTTCTTCTGTTTCTTCTGCCTTGGTATGTTCAGGTCTTGCAGGTGTAGAATCACTAGGTTCTGATGTTGTCGTATAGGATTGATTTCTTCTGTTTCTTCTGCCTTGGTATGTTCATGTCTTGCAGGTGTAGAATCACTAGGTTCTGATGTTGTCATATAGGTCTTTATGTTGTTTCCTGTATTTTTGCACTGGCGTCTACTCATCTCTTCCTCTGCTTGGTGTAGGCAGTGTCTGTGTCTGAACGTGCCTCTCTTGTTCTAATTTTTAGTCTTGGTTCACTAGGAGTTCTTGGTTAAATTGGTGCTGTTGGGTCTGTTTCTTTGGGAGCAGCTTAGTCAAATCAGGGTTAATGGGTTCTGTCTCTGGGAGCAGTTGTTCCCAGTTGGTGAAGGTTGTGCTTAAGGTTTCAGTGGTTGTTAGGTTCATAGGGTTAGTTTTTTTGTTTTTTTGTTTTTTTTTTTTTTTTTGGTGGGGGAGCAGGGAAAGGTAGCTGTCTGGTCTCTGGGACTCCGATGGGTAGGGCCTAGGGGCTAGGGACCTGATCTGTTGGTCTGGAGATGGGAGCTTACCTGTTCTCAGTCGGTGAAGTGTATACTTATGATTCAGGTGATCTGGTTAAGTGGCTGGGCGGCACCTTCTTCTGTGTTCTCAGGTCACGTTTTGCTCAACTCCTCAGCTGAACTTGTTTCCTCAGACTTCAAACTGTAGGGTTCTGAATCCTCTCCCGGATGGATTTCAGCTGAGCAGGGTAGTCTCACCAACACCTCCAAGTTGTTGGGTTTCACAGGATCAGCAGCTGGGCCCTGGTTGGTCTCAGACAGAGTGTTCAGATCCGTTCTGGTTCTGTCCCACGGAGATAGCTCCTTCCCCGGGTGTTGGGATTAAAGGCATCCCTGTTCCAAGCTCTTGATTAAGAGCTTGTTTTCACTAACTTTTCAGTGGGTAATAGCTCAGTTTCTGGTCTTTATTGCAACTGTGTCTCGGCCGCCACCCGCCGCTGCGCCTGCCTGCCTCTGTGGCCTACCGCTGTGCCTGCCTTGACAAATTTCTTATTAAATAAGAAACACAGAGCCAAATACAGAGTTAAAGCCAAAGAGATCAGAGCAAGAGCCACCTAGCTTTAGCTTATCACCAGCAGTAGCTTCCCCCCCCAGAGAAAGACCTTCTAATGTCTGATTTGTGTTTTTATTGTTTTCCTGTTCTGCTTTTTCATTGGCTCTAAGCCCAGCCACATGACTTCCTCATCACTGCCTGTCTATACAGACCTCCTGGTCTCTATGGTTGGTACTGGGATTAAACGTTGGTGTTACCACGGTTGGCTGTGTCCTTGACCACACAGAGACTCTGCCTGTCATGTGATTGGATCAAGGGCATGGGCTACCACTGCCTGACTGCTGTCCCTGGCTTGCTATGACCTCTGATCTCCAGGCAAACTTTATTTATTAACATACAAATAAAATCACATTTCAGCACAATTAAAATATCACCACATGGTCTCCTACGTCTTCCCCTTGGGTGGGGCAGAGGCAGAGAATTGGCCTAATCTGGGTCCATCAATTTTCCTCTCCCAAGGGCTTTGGGACATAGGGACTGAGAAAAAGAGCCACTGAGAGCTGTCATGTCCTGTGTGTTTATAAGTGGCCAAAGCTACCAACAGAAATGATAGAAGAGAAGTCAATGTGACCAGCCACCATTTGCAGGGAGCAGAGGCAGGCAAGCCAGATTTCCCAGTAGAGGAGACCAGAAATATCTTCACCTCATAGAAGCCAGAGAACTGTTTATTCTCAGAACAACCATCTTTCAAATAATAGAAACTCAAGAGACCTTGTGTTCCAGTATATAAGATGATGTGATCTAAATCTATTCTGGTACAGAATGTAATTTTGTGAGATATTGTAAACAGATGTTTCCTGTCCCGACCACCCAGTCCCAAATAATTGACCCAGAGGCTGAATATGAATTATAAATGCTCGGCCAATAGCTCAAGCTTGTTACTAGCTAACTCTTACATTTAAATTAACCCATGTGGCTCATGGCTTGTTACCTCATTTTCTACCTGTCTTGTTTGCTCAGCAGCTGGCTGGCATCTCCTGACTCTGCCCTCCCTCTTCCCATCATTCTCACTTTGGCTTTCCCACCTAACTTCCTGCCCAGCTACCAGCCTGTCAGCTTTTTATTAAGCCATGAGAGTAATACATATTCGTAGTGTAGAAAAGGATTGTTCCACAGCAAGATATGACTCCCAGTGTTCTTCTGGGAAGAATTTAACTTCTTTTTGTTTTTCAGACAGAGTCTCATGTAGCTGGTGATGGCCTCTAACTCCCTAGGCAGGGGAGGATGACCTTGAACTTCCTGCTTCTACCGTCCAAAGTGCTAGAAATACAGACCTGTGCTACCACACCCAGCACAAAGAAATGGGTTTTGTTCCTTCATTTGTTTTTGTAGTTTTGGGGACTGAATCTCAAATTAACATTCTTGGTTTAAAAAATAGATCTAATGATAAACTTTAATGAGATTAAGACTCATTGTAGGGAACCTGTCACCCATTTACTCAGCCAAGTAGCACAAGGCTGATCTGTAACAAACCTGCTTCTCTGATTGCATATGGTCTCTGTCACTCGGTGACTGTTTTCTTTTCCTGTATAATGTCCTATTAAGACTAAATTGCAGCTGGGCGGTGGTGGTACACGCCTTTAATCCCCGCACTCCGGGAGGCAGAAACAGGTGAATCTCAGTGATTTGGAGGCCAGCCTGGTCTACAGAGCAAGAGCCAAAGCTACCAACAGAAATGATAGAAGAGAAGTCAAAGTGACCAGGCACCAAAACTACACAAAGAAACCCTGTCTCAAAAAACCAAAAAAAAAAAAAAAAAAAAAAAAAAAGAGTAAATTGCATTGCTCTTCTAGAATCCTTTCTCTTTGGATGAAACGTCTACTAAATCTCACACTGAAATGGTCTGAGGTTGCTATACTTCAGGTGGGCTTTAGCAGCATACCAATCATACTAGACATGCCAAGCCTTGTGTTTACGCAGACTCACTGAATAGAGAAGTCCCTAGGTGAACTACTGTAGCACTCTGGGTACCAGGTGATGCAGGCAAGCTCAATTTAAGTACTCCGGTCTTGAGGACACAGGAACTCACAAAGAATCAATCACATAGGGTTGTATGGAAGTGACGGGGACACTTCTTGTCTATGTTTTCCTTGGTTCAAAGTGGCATTGTTCTAATAAATAAATTATCACAACCGAAAGTGACCCAAAGAAAACTTCATTTGTTTATTGTTTCCACGTTCAAACTATAGAGTCTTGTTGGGGAGCATAAACAGCCGATGCTTACTCTGTATCCATGAGAACCACAAGCTGCTGACCAGCCACAGTCTTCTCATTCAAGGGGAAGTTAATGAGGAAGCTAATGAGAGTTTTCTTCAGAGGCAACATGTCCAAGCAAGTCAGCAAAATTTTTATTTGCTTCTGGTTTTCAGCCATGATGGGCACCAGATGATAAGTATTTTTAAAAGTCCCCGGTAGTGGGTATCTCCGCCGATGCAATAAGCCAAATCAGACCAAATTAAAACTCCAGATTTAATGAGCAAAGCATCCCCAGGGGATCTCTGGGTAAGAGGAGAAACCATGAGAGAAGTCTATGGACTGGACCTTAAATACCCTGTAGGGGCGGTCTTGAGGAGCTTGTCCCGGAGGGTGGGGGGCGGAGCCAAGGCTCGGCGGGCTGTCTTTGGGCAGGGTCTGGAAAGGAAGGAGTGGGGCCGAGTTCCCAGCCAAATATCTGGTCAGGGTTTGGAATGGGGCCCCGAGCTGGAGATTCCCCAAAATCATACAGCTCTCCCGCTGACACAGTAAGCTTGGGACAATGTCATGTTCCTAAAAGGAGACCTCAAAACTTAACAGATGGTAGGAACTGTTAGCATCTTTCTTAGAATGAGGCGCAGAAAGATGTAATGATTGCAGGAACAAACCTGAGGAAAAGCCAAAAGGGGTCGCCAGATTACTAGCTCGGTCCCACCAGCCTTTCCTACCATTATCAAGAGAGCCCTGACTTTTCTTTCCTTTACATCCACAGCAAGGACCATATTCCCTGATGTAATACAATAGCGATCCTTACTTACAGATGGGCTCCTAGCTGAGGTCCAAGGCTATGACTAGTCATCTTAGTATTCTTCGTGTTTGGCAGAATTTATTTGCTGAATGACGTTGTGCATGTCTGGGTGGTTAGGTGGGAACTGCCCAGCAGATGTTCCTGACTGCAGATTCCTGTTTTACACACACACACACACACACACACACACACACCCCTTGATGGTGATTTTATTACCAGGAATTTTTTTGTTTGGGGTGGGGGTGGGGGTTCCCATGTGGGTAAAGGGATCTGTATCAGGGAAATTAGGGTCCCCTCTTAGGATTATTAGTCTCATTAATAAAAATAACTTAAGAACAGTCCCAAATGGAAGCAGTTTAGAAGAAAATCCCCAGGGCAGGGAAGCTGTAAAAACCTCTGCAGCTGCTCAGCGGAGGATAATGGAGGAGAGACGTGGGGGGGAAAAAGCAGAACTATACCATAGACGTTACTGGCATGGGAAGTCTGCCGCATATCATCAGGCAGTCACGTGGCCAGGAGAGGACTTCAGAGGAAGGGTAAGGAAGCCTGTGTATCAGAGAGAGCATGCTTAGGTTCTGGCCAGAGCCTGAAGGAAACAAAGTAAACGAAAAAGGAAGAAGGATGCTAACAAACCTCATTGGAAAATCAGGGCAGCTGGTAGGAACTGTGTTAGGGTGGGAATTCCGGAACAAAAAGTACAGTGTCTCATTAGAGGGATAATTACCCCATCTACCTCTTTAGCATGGCGCAAGGTGAGCCAGCCTCCTTCCCGAGGGGTGGGGTCTTGGCCAACGGATTGACCCGCACAACTGGAATGTTAGGTCTCCCAGGGCTGGAGACTACTCTGTGGACCAGGAATTTTCCTTTAATAGGCCCTTATTGCTGCTCTAATTTCATGTAAATTAAATCCCTTTTAGGTTGAGAGTGTAGTTCAAGAGCAGAGCACAGAGCACAGAGCACATGCAGGAGGTCCCCTCATCAGCACAGACCCACACACACACATCCACCAAACCCTTGTTATCTAAAAGGCTATGCTGGCTATTTGTGTCAGTCCATTCCACTAGAAACACTCTCACAGGCTCCCCCTGACAGCCCACACCTCTTCCAGAAAGGCCACCTCATACTCACATGTGGGGTCACTTCTGAGCTCATCACTCACTGATGGCAAAGAAAAACATCGAAAATTCAAACAGCCCTTTGTTGGTTCTTTAGGGCAGTTTGTGTGCCTTTGGGTCCTCAGTGAACAGTTTGCAGAGGAAATGGGAAATGTCAACATTGAGAGAGGCACTGTTTTCTTAAGGATGAAGCCTGCTAGGCTTAGGGACCCAGATTTACATACAAACAGGGTAATTTCAAGAGTAGCTGAGCTGCAGAACTCCGCTGCTGCCGGATGTGCTAATTATGATCCTCCGTAATCTTTCTAGGCTGTTGGGAAGAAGAAATGGAGAACTGAGAACCCTGGAACCCAGGGAGGTTCAGTGAGGGGCCCAAAGGGGTCACATCACCACCAGGAATTTGCTCTGGGTTTGAAAGTGCAAAGGATTTTATAAGCAATATCTCATTTATTTGGTGGGTTCTTGTTTTTGTCTTTAGCCCTGGCCACCCTGCAACTCACTATGTCGGTCAAAGTCCATCCCCCGTCGTCGTCGTCCTCCCCCCCCCCCAGTTGACCTCCCAAGTGCTGAGATTAAAGGCAGGCACCACCATTCCTGGCTCAGTGTCTTTTCACTCTCTCAAACAGCTTTGGGGTATTTCATTACTGTTACCACCAAGTTAGTTATGAGAAGGGAAACTACCCAACCACAGAGAGAAAGTAAGTCACACTTACATGCCCAGATGAATTCTGCTAGTGATTGGCAAAGTCCTCAGAAGCAGGTTGAGAGCTGAGGTCAGCCTGGTTCCAAGGTACATTAGAAGATCTTGGTTCATAAGAGTTCAAGGTGTTCTCTGTCTCTCTGTCTCTGTCTCTGTCTGTCTCTGTCTGTCTCTGTCTCTGTCTCTGTCTGTCTCTGTCTCTGTCTCTGTCTCTGTCTCTCTCTCTAATGTGTGATATATGTGATGTAGATGTCCCATAGGGCTGAACACTCAATTATCACGTACTCTCAGGACTTTGACTGGTTAAGAGCTTCTGTACTAACTACTGATCCCTGTAGACAGACACTTTCTGGCCAAAGTTGAGAGGGTGGACTAATCTATGTATAAACACAAATATTTAGAAGACACCTTGGCAGCATGTCTACTCAGCAAGATAACAGTAGCAGGGGCCCTCTTGGTGTCTATGCCCTCCTGAGCCATGGGCTTTTGAGCAGATTTATAGTAATAGGTACGAATTCCCTCCTGAGAAAATTAGGTCCAATCCAGAAGTGGTTATTCACCTCCTTAGCCTCCTTGCCGATATTGTCCCAGTGGGTGCATTGTGTCTGACAGGTTGTGGCATGAAGAAATCACCACTGGATAAGACCGCTGGGGGCTCTTCTCTCCCAGTGGCCTGCACAGCACATTCCAGCACTATGAAAACTAGCCAGCAGGGAGTAGATTTCAGGTCGGGTTCCAGCTTGATTTCTCTGTCCTGCAACCAAAGTAAGTTGCGTCTTCCACAACAGGGTCCTAGCACCTAGCTCTAGTGGGTAGCCAAGAGCATGCTCATCTTTTGATGTGAGTCCTGGGGATTCAGACTCATGGTCCTCATGCTTCCACAGCAAGTGCTGTGTCCCACTGAGCTGTGTCCCAGCCCCACCATCCTTTGGAGGTGCTGGAATAAATCCTAAGAATTCACACATTATAAGAAAATGTTTCTCCACTGAGCTCATTCCCAGCCTTGTATGTTCTAATTTTTAAGTTGGCAAAGAACAACCGCTGTTTGGTTCCCATTATTATACATAAAAGGCTGTATTTCTTTTCTTTTTTAGACAGGATCTCTCTATGTCACCCTGACTGGCTCTGAACTTGGTATGTAGATCAGACTGGCCTCAAGCTCCCATAGATCCTCCTGCCTCTGCCTCCAGAGTACTGCAATTAAAGGCATATGCCACCATATCCTTAGAGGCTATCTTTCTTTCTTTCTTTTCTTTTTTTTCTTTTCTTTCTTTTTTCTTTTTCTTTTTTTTTTTTTTGGTTTTTCAAGATGTGTTTCTCTGTGTAGCTTTTGGAGCCTTTCCTGAAATTCACTCTGTAGACCAGGCTGGCCTCATACTCACAGAGATCTGCCTGCCTCTGCCTCCCAGTGCTGGGATTAAAGGCGTGTGCCACCACCGCCTGGCTGAGGCTACATTTCTTAAATTAGAAAAAAAAAATAGACATTGTATAAATTGTAATTAGCATTCTAGGTACTGATCAGATTTACTATTATCAAAGTACTTACATTGCGTCCCCCATACGAGCTGTCTAAGTAGCAGTAAAAGTGGTATTGGTATTGAGTTAAGAGGGTAGCCAAGAGCATGCTCATCTTTTGATGTGAGTACTGAGGATTCAGACTCATGGTCCTCATGCTTCCACATGTATTCATATCTTAAAATGTATTCATGTCTTTTTTTTCTCATTTTACTGTCATTTGAAATTTATAGTGCATCTAATAGTGATTGATGCTGTATAGTTTGTTTTTAATTTAAAAATTCTGAATGTGCACATGCAGGTTGACATATCTGGAGGTGGGTGGTTATATTCTCACACGGCAAAAATACATGTTTTTGTCCTTTATTTGAAAAAATTCTCAGCAACTGGCAATGCAGTTTCCAGATTTATCCTGAAATTTGTATAGTCTTGCCTAAGTTGTTTGGGCAGGATAAATATGGAAACTTGCACTGAGCATCACAAATCTTGCTTAGGCATTCTCCCTCAGTGCTTTATGCTGACTGGGCATGCTCTGACAGAAAAGTCGGTGTGGGCCTCCACCCAGAGGCTTCAAGAGAACTTATATAGAAGTGCAGGGTGGATTGGCGTGGGGAGAAGGGTCACAAGGTCATAGGGTCACAAGGTCACAAGGGTCACTATTGTATGTCTGGCACATAGTAGACACTCAACAAAAGGAGGATGAAGATGACCCTTTGGAGCCTGGTAGTGAGTTGTAGGAACAAAAAGCAACTTACAGAAGGGTTCTTCCTCACCCACACCCTAACAAGGTCTCACTATGTAGCGCTGGCTGGACTGGACCTTCCTATGTAGACCAGGTTAGTCTCAAACTCACAGAGATCCACCTGCTTCTGTCTCCCAAATACTAGGATTAAAGACATGCCCAGCCACGCCCAGCCTAGGGCTCTTCCTGAAGGCCCTTCCTGCTCTGTCCTCTGAAGTGTCTTCTTAGTAGAAATGCAGGATCGATCTTTCAACCATCCATACTCTTCCTGGGATTAAGACACACAAGAACACACAGCTCCAGAATGTTGAGAACACATTATATCAGAAACATAGGTGAACACACATGTCAACATTGATTTACTAGCAACAAGTCCACAAGCTATGTCAGCTGCTTCTTCTTCTTCTTCTTCTTCTTCTTCTTCTTCTTCTTCTTCTTCTTCTTTTTTTTTTTTTTTTTTGGATTTTCGAGACAGGGTTTCTCTGTGCAGTTTTGGAGCCTGTCCTGGATCTCACTCTGTTGACCAGGCTGGCCTCGAACTCACAGAGATCCGCCTGGCTCTGCCTCCCGAGTGCTGGGATTAAAGGCATGCGCCACCACCGCCCGGGTATGTCAGCTTCTTCAGCTGAAACTTACCAAGTAGTCTCCATGTCCCTTGCTGGCGTTACCATTGGCCATTGTAGCTTTATTCTACTCGCAACTGACTCTCAGGCCACACGTACATGTGTTTATTTATGTGACGGAATGGCTACAGACTGTGAAAGAGGCCACAGAGTTCAAAGAGGATTTGCTGGAGGCAGAAAGGTGATGCTCATGCAAAAGAGAGTCATGCAGGTCTTCAGATATGACTGAACTCAGTTGGAGAGCTGCTGGAGGTTCAGCAGCACAGGAATGGGTACAGAGTAGTGGACCGATAGATGGTGTGATGGCTGTTTGTGGTTTTTCACTTGACTGTAACTGGAATAAACTATAATCCAGAAATGGAGGGCACACTTGTGATCTGGATCTTGAGGCAAGAAGACAACACGCTTTTGATCTAGACCTTGAGTCAGGAAGGCACAACTTTATCTGGACCACACCTTCTACTTATATAAGGACAATGGAAGAAGGAAGGGTTTGTTCTTCATCTGCTTAACCTCCCCTGTCAGCACATCCATTTCTTCTTCAGGATCCAGCAGACCAGCTGAGACACCCAGCCTTGTGGGACTGAGCAGCTTCTAGATTCTTGGATCTTCCATTCATAACTAGCCATTGTTGGATTGCGGCCTATAAGTCATTCTAATAAATTCATATATATATATATGTATATATGTATATATACACATATATGTGTGTATATATATGTGTATATATATATATATATATATATATATATATATATATATAGAGAGAGAGAGAGAGAGAGAGAGAGAGAGAGAGAGAGAGAGAGTAAGAGAGATTCATCTCATAAGTTAGTTAGGGTTTTCTATTGCTGTAGTAAAACGCCATGATCCGAATCAATCCGGAGAGGAAAGGGTTTATTTATCTCACAACTCTCAGGTTACATCCATCATCATGAGAAGCCAGGGCAGGAACTCAAGGCAGGAGCTGAAGCAGGAGCCATGGAGGAGTGCTACTTTCTGTCTTGCTCTCCATGGCTCACTCATCCTGCTTTCTTACAGTATCCAGGACCACCTGGCCTGAGGTGGCACACCCACAGTGACCTGGGTCCTTGGTCATCAGTCATTAATGAAGAGAGTGCCCCAAGACTTACCTATAGACATCTGATGGAGGCATTTTCTCAACCGAGGTTTGTCTTCCCAGATGATTCTGCCTTGTGTTAAGTCGACAAAACAAAACAAAACAAAAACCAGACAGAGCAAAGACAGGGCTGTGGCAACTCTCTCTGCTCATTAATGTGGGAAAATATTATGGGGGATAGGGACCAAAAGGACTTAAACACATAAACTAAGTTACCGTACACATGCCCGTCAAGGATACCATGAACCCTGTGATGTGGTTACTGCATCTCTGATATCAGCAAGAGTTTTCCTAGGGTGTCTCATCAGAGCAGCATTTGATCCAATCATCCTGACTCCAACAACATCTGAGCTTTAGAAGGTGTGGGTCAAGTTGTACTTCTTAGTGACACAATGGTGTGTGAGCACCACACAAGGGCGTTCTCGGTGAGCTGACCCCTGTCCATTGAGCTCCTCAAGTGGCATGGAGGAACATTTTTGTTTCTGTGCACACACAGAAGCACCATTGGTTGGAAGCTGGGAAATCACGGAGCTCTTCTCTTCTGTACTAGTGGTCTTTGTTTTCTCAGAGTTTCAGAATCCAGCTGTCTCCCTCCGCTTCTTGAGCCTCTCAAATGCTGTTCCCTCAGGACTGAAGGATCTGAAGAAAGCCATTTACAGCATTTTGTGAGCAGCTTTTCTGTGGACCACCATGTGTGGATGCTGCTGCCCCATAGCCCACAGTCCTTTTCAGTATTTAAATTAGAATGGCAGGGCTGGAGAGATGGCTCAGTGGTTAAGAGCACTGGCTGTTCTCCCAGAGGATCTGGGTTCAATTCCCAGCACCCACATGGCAGCTCACAATTGTCTCTGACTCCAGTTCCAGGGGATCTGACACCTTTATACCAAGGCATATAAAATTAAGTTAAGTAAATTATTTTAAAAAAATTAGAGAATGGCTTCCACGCTTTTTCAACTTTAAATTCATACAGAACTCATCCTTAAGTGGACCCCAGGTACTGCCCAAAGGCCCAGAATCTTTTTTGTTTTTGTTTTGAGACAAGGTTTCTCTGTGTAGTAGCCCTGGCTGTCCTGGAACTCACTTTACAGACCAGACTGGCCTCAAACTCACAGAGATCCACCTGCCTCTGCCTCTAAAGTGCTGGGATTAAAGGCGTGTGCTACCATGCCCAGCTAAGGCCCAGAATCTTGATGAATACACAGCCTTCTTTCCTGTGCGTGCTAATTCTAGAACCGTCCCTGGTTCCAGAGTCTAGTGTTAACCTTCCCACGAGGAAGCAAGACATCTCTGGGCGTCATCTGTCTGATAACCATCGGTTTCTCCCTTCGGTCACCTCATCAGCGTCTTTCTCCTCTGGGTACCTTGTGAAGCCGGCCCTCTACACCCTAGCAGAGATCCGTGGCAGTTCTGAGGGCTGGCTGCCTGATAGCCTCATGAGCATGGACGAGCCAACAGAAGACGTGAGAAGACAAAGCAGAGCTGGGGAGAGTGTGGACACACCTCTACACTTCGGAGGGCACAGCCTGGCGGTGCCACCTAATCACATCCCCAAGTCGATTTTCCGTGGTCTTCTTGGTTCAAAATGACCTCGTTCCAAATAAATGAATAGTGCTGATGTCAGGGTCGTAGACAGGGACCCAGAGAAAACCCATCTATGGGTAGGTAGACTGAGGAGCTTTGTTCAGGGAATGTGAACAGCTGCTATTTCCCCTGGGCTCACGATAATGCAATTCTGTTGAAGAATAGCTCTTTCTTTCTTTCTTTCTTTCTTTCTTTCTTTCTTTCTTTCTTTCTTTCTTTCTCTCTCTCTCTCTCTCTCTCTCTCTCTCTCTCTCTCTCTCTCTCTTTCTCTCTTTGATCATTTTTTTAAATTTTAATTTTTTTCATTTTACATACCAACCACAGTTCCTTCTCCCTCACCTCCTCCTGCTTCCCTCTCACCTCCTCCCCCTCATTCCCCCCATCCACTCCTCAGAGAGGGCAAGGCTCCCATGGGGAGTCAACAAAGCCTGGCATATCAAGTTGAGGCAGGCCCAAGCCCCCCCCCCCCCCCCCAGCATCAAGGTTGAACAAGGTGTCCCACCATAGGGACTGGGCTCCAAAAAGCCAGTTCATGCACCAGGGATAAATCCTAGTCCCACTGCCAGGGGCCCCACAAACTGCCCAAGCCACACAACTGTCACCCACATTCAGAGGGCTCCCCAGCTGTCAGTCCAGAACCTGTGAGTTCCCACGAGCTTGTGTCAGCTGTCTGTGGGTTTCCCCATCATGATCTTAACCGCCCCCACCCGAAGAACAGCTATTTCTTCAGAAATATTTTTAAATTACAGTTGTATATATATATATATATATATATATATATATATATATATATATATATATATATATATATTGTGTGTGTGTGTGTGTGTGTGTGTGTGTGTGTGTCCTGGGGATCAAATTATAATTGTGGGGATCAGGGGCACATGTCTACCTACTGAGTCCTCTACCCACTGAATCATCTCGCTGTCCCCCAAATGGTCATTTTCCTTTTTCTATGGCTTCTTCATTTGCGAAACTTAGAAAATAACACCTGCCAGACTCAGCCCGGTCCACTTTCCCTCCCCTGGACTCAATTGCTGCTTCTACCATCATAGTCACGAAACCCACCACCTGCAGACCTTGCTTTTTTCAACTTGCAAATCAAAATACCTACTTTTTGTTGCTTGATGGGAACTGAAGGCCTTAGGCACCTCCTTTGCCTACACACAAGTTCATACGGGAAGTTGTTGGCAGGCGTTACTCAAGAGAATCTGGTAGTGGGAAATCAGTGGGACCTACACAGTCTTCTCCACTACCCTTAGATGATAGTCACTCACACCAGATGTTAATGAACATGATTCTAAATGTTTATATATATTAGAATTTACACAATAATCTCAAGTTGGATATCAATATTACTTTTTTTTAAAAAGATTTATTTATTTATTATGTATACAGCATGTATGACTGCAGGCCAGAAGAGGGCACCAGATCTCGTTACAGATGGTTGTGAGCCACCATGTGGGTGCTGGGAATTGAACTCAGGACCTCTGGAAGAGCAGTCAGTGCTCTTAACCTCTGAGCCATCTCTCCAGCCCCTTAATATTACTTTTTAAGCAAGAAAAGGGAGACAGAGAGAAATGTGTCTAGAGGCACAGTGGGTGGTGAGGGGTCATCTCTCCGAGCCCTGACTTTCGGATGTGATCTGTGTCAGGAGAACCTGCCACGGGGATTCCATACTACTTCAGTCACGTGGATACACAGACGGCTGTGCTTTCAAGTGTTTAACCCATGCTGCCCCATAGGATTTCTTTCTAAGCATAAAAACCCAGGGTTTTATGCTTAGAAAGGCTTGTTCTTGCTGAATGTGGTGGCACACGCCTTTAATCTCAGCACTCGGAAGGCAGAGAGGCAGGTGGATGGATGGATGAGTTTGAAGCCCTCCTGGACTACAGAAGGAGTTCCGGGGCATTCAGGGCTACACAGAGAAACCCAGTCTAAAAAACAAAAACAACCCCCAAACCCAAAGATAACTTATAAACAACTGAAGCTTGTTTGGCACGAGCAAATGGTGCGTTATAACCTGGTGGATGGCATCCTGTGGGGAGACGTGGTAAGCATGCTACCTTGGCTCTCACCGGCTTCTTATAAAGTCGCTATGCCAGCATCTAATCCTAATTACCACCTCCACAAAACATTAACACGAGTTTGATCATTGAGTCTCCGGCAGGAACTTTTGGGGGCTACGTTCTCTCTGGGTTGAGTTAGTTTACCGACTTACTGTTACACTGAACTTGAAATTCTTAGCACATTTATCTCCAAACCTGTGATTTTTCTCAGTGCAGTCCCCAGGGAAAATGGAGCACACGGGTGAGCAAAGTAAGACACGGCACAGGATTCGTGTCTGCTGTCCTTTGTGATTTTATTTTCACACTGTGTCCCTGGGACCCCTGAGTATAGCATCCCAGTGGACCCATGAGGCCTAGAGTTCAGTGAGACTCCAACTAATTAGAAGAGTGTTGGATCTGTGACTAAGTAGTCAGGAAGGGCACTGGACTGGCAACTCTGTCCCTGGAACAAGAAACTACCTGACATACCGATGAGAACACAGAGGGGACGTGAGCTCCAAGAAACATGGGACCCTGTGACGAGCTTTGCTACTTGTATTGCTTTCCTGGGTTAACCAGTCCCTTATGCTGCAAGTACTGGCATGTAGGGGGAGATGGGCCCCCCAAAATACTGGCATGTAGGGAGAGATGGGCCCCCAAAGTACTGGCATGTACAGAAAGATGCCCCCTCCCAAGTACTGGCATGTAGGGAGAGATGGGGGTCCCCAAATACTGGCATGTAGGGAGAGATGGGCCCCTCAAGTACTGGCATGTAGGGAGAGATGGGCCCCCCAAGTACTGGCATGTACGGAGAGATGGAGGTCCCCAAGTACTGGCATGTAGGGAGAGATGGGTGTCCCCAAGTATTGGCATGTAGGGAGAGATGGGCCCCCTCCCAAGTACTGGCATGTAGGGAAGACAGGCCCCGCCCAAGTACTGGCATGTGGGGAAAGACAGGCCCCTCCCAAGTACTGGCATGTAGGGAGAGACGCCCTCCCTCCCCCAACTATGGCCATGTACAGAGAGATGGGGCCACCCCATCCGGAGTTTATCCTCCTTTCACCCCACAAAGCTGACAAGTATCGGTAGGACATATGACTCTCACAAAGCAAAATAAAAAACAGTTGAGTTCTTTGGGCAGCAATATTTCCCCCGTTCTGGTAACAAAAAGCATGCAAATGTAGAAGATTCACAATATAAACTGTAGTGTCTGTGACCTGACATGTGTCCATGCTTGTGTGTCTAAAAATGAATAGTACTGGATAACGTAAGATTCAAGATTTGTTTAGTTTTTGATCCTGCATGGTCCCAGAGTGGCCCTTTGTGATACTGAGACTCTGACATAGTTTACATTAGATGAAACACAGGGCCTAGAGAGCCAGGCATGAAGGCCTGGATGACAGTGGAGAAAAATTCTGGATGTCAGTGACAGCTTTTTTCTTTTTCATAACATCTCCTGTCTTAGGAGACCTCCAAAGGCCGGCACCATGCTTTGTGGTTTCCAGCCTTGGAACTTTTAATGTCTATATGAAATTTAGCACCATAGGTATTTGATCAATAGTCTTCCAATGAATGTACAACGGAGTGAGTAGGTGAACTGGCTTTCTTCCTGTCTTCTACCCCAGGTCTACCAGAAATAGTTAAACAAAATGAAAAGTGTCCTTGTCTCCTCAGTGTGGGCGGACCTAAAGATGAATCAGCCTGACATGAGACATTCCTACCTTGAGGAATGTGCGTTAATCATACAGTGACCACACAGCCTGAGCTGCCCAGGCCAGGTCTGGTTCTTACCTCCTATCCATGTAATTATGGAGTCATAAATGTTCCATGGTCTGGATGATAAATTGCATCATAGGGAAAACTGCTTCCAAGCACTAACTGGAAGATGCCAGATATGGGGTCCCCGAAACACAGGGGGACACATGAGGACAGGAAATATTCCTTAAAATCCTTTTCTGCTCCCAAATTCTAGGGAGAGATATTTAAACGCAAATTCATTCTAAAGTTAAAGCTGAGTGTGATTGGCATAAAACTGCAATCCCAGCACTAAGGAGACTGAGGCAGGAGGATGGTGAGTGTAAGGCCAGCCTGGATACATATTGAGATTCTACCTCAACTGCCCACCTTACCTCAACAAGGAAAATTACATAAAACATGGTTAGCTCTCAATAAATGCATTCCATCATATTAACTTTCTTCACTATATTAGTCATCCATTACAATGTGTTTATCATCTTATTTTTTAAAAAGATTTATTACATATACAGATGTATTCTGCATGCAGAAGAAGGCACCAGACTTCATTGTAGATGGCTGTGAGCCACCATGTGGTTGCTGGGAATTGAACTCAGGACCTCTGGAAGAGCAGCCAGTGCTCTTAACCTCTGAGCCATCTCTTAAGCCCTATCATCTTATTTTTTAATTTTTATTTATGTATATGCATATGTCTCTTGAACATGGGTATATGCCATGTGTATAAGAAAGTCAGAAGGAATTAGATCCTCAGAGTTGGAATTACAGGTGGTCATAAGCCTCTGGACCTTGTGCTGGGACTGGAATACAGACTCTCAACTCCAGCCCCAGCTCACCATCTTCCAGTCTGATTTGTCTGGGAACGAACCTACAACTTACCATGGATAATCTCATATTGATAATTAGCGTCTGCAAGTTCATTTCAATCTTTAGATCCATAAATCTGAGCGGTATATTACAAAGTTATTAAAGTTCAGAGTCTTAATTATATAGGTGGAGTCTCTAACAGCTGGGAAGACTGAATTATTTTGTGGACAAAGAATTTTTCCAGGCCTAGAACTCACACCACCTTAGCTTTTATTAGCAATATTTGCCAGACAGTAATTTTATGTAGAGATAATAAAGTGTATTTTTTGTATGGGACCCCACAGTGTCTCATCTCCTGATTCATCAGGACGCTGATTTCATAGTATGATCTGCTCTGAGACTTTCTATACATGCATTTTTCTAGTTTTACTTTCTTCATTATATGTAAAAATCAGAAGGAAAGTTGGCCAGAGTGCAAGAAGAAATGGTTCCAGGGGTCTAGAGGGATGGCTCAGTGGTGAAGTATGCTTACCACTCTTGCAGAGGACTTGCCGTGTTCGGGTCCCAGCACCCACACAAGGCAGCTCACCGCTGCCTGTAACTCCTCCAGTTCCAGGGACTTGACGCTCCCTGACCTCTGCATGTGCCTGTGTGCATGCTGTGACCATAAACTCAGGCAGGTGCACAGACACACATAATTTTGTTTTGTTTTTAAATTTTGAGACAGGGTTTCACTGTATAGCCCTGGCTGTCCTGGAATTTACTCTGTTGACTAGACTGACCTCGGACTCGGAGATCAGCCTGCCTCTGCCTCCCAAGTGCTGAGCTTAAAGGCGTGTGTCACCATGCCCCGCTATAATAAGTCTTTTAAGACAAATGAAAGAAAGGGTTGTTGGTATCGTCTCCACTTTTATTCATTCATTCATTCATTTATTGTGGTATTGGAGCTGGAACTTAGGACTGCACACGTGCTAGGTTACCCTAGCATGTTACCCTTGAGGTGCCTCCCCAGCCCTCCCACCTTTATCTCTGTTTTGAAGGGCTAGTAACTCTGTGGAAACAGAAATAAGTCCTGGTGAACTACAACAAAAGCTGGCAAAAGGCAGCCTGCAGTGCGCGGCGGCAGCGAAAATTGCAACGTTCTAAATCAAGACTGACAACGTAGCTCCACACGGACGGTGCTGACCAGGGAAGAGAGCTCCCATTGCTTTTCCTTATTTAACAACATGTTTTCCTCTGTGCACCAAGCTTAGAGGCCCAGAGCAGCGTTTAAATATAATTTTAAAAAATTTAGCACTTACGTTGCTAGTGGAAAGGAGTCCAAAATTTTAATTCCAAGGTTGGCAAACATGCCAAAGCTTGTCTAAGGGAGTTCTGCAGCCTTTGATGAGAAGCAGCCTCTTAGGATCACCTGGAAGCTATTCTAAATTGCACAGGGTACTCACTCCCATTCTGACCTAATCCCCTGCCCCACCTGCCGCTGACTCTTTGAAATTCTCTTTTGAACTCACGACGGGGAGAGGATGTCGTTCCAACGTCGACCACCAGGGGGCATACTCTCAAAGTCGGCTCAGTTCTGTCTGGGCAAGAGGCTGTGGTTTTCGCTCCTTAGCCCCAGTGCATTTTTTCAACCCTTAGGAAATATCCTTTACATGAAATGAGGACTATTATATGTGTATTACTCTAGACATATATATTTTTTTAAAAGCTAGGACTGGCGTGGTGGCGCATGCCTTTAATCCCAGCACCCAGGAGGCAGAGGATCTCTGTGAGTTTGACGTCAACTGGTTTACATAGAGTTCCAGGACAGCCAGGGATATGTACAGTGAGACCCTGTCTCGGGGTGGGGCGTGGGAAGGGAATAATCCCAAAAGGATGAGAATGGACGTGGAGGGGGGGGGGAAGGCATGCCATAAGGTGACATTTCCCAACCATGACAGACCCCAGTAAAAAGTTCAAACACACACACACCAACAACTTACATAATGCTGTAGTGGTAATAATAAAAACCAAGGGCATTTCACAATAAATTGCGTATTTTACTAAATAAAATTTACATATAAACGGAGCAGAAAATACATAACTAAGGACCCTTTAATTAGAAGCAACTGTTAAGAGGAAGACAAGCGAAGGTGTTTACAGTGACAGCTCCATTCTCTTGAGTGGCACTAACTCCCATAGGAATGCTCAGAGTTCCAAAGAAACACACGGCTGTGGTCCCAGCTAACTCGGGGACAGGAGGATTCCATGAACTCAGGAATAAGGCTAGCCTGGTCAACATAGCAAAATGAGGAAGGGAGGGAGGGAGGGAGGAGAGGGGAGGGGAGGGAGGGAAAGAGGCAGAGAAGAAGGAAGGCAGGAAGGAAAAGAAGGGGAAGGGGTAGGGGAGGACAGGGGGGGAGGGACAAAGGAAATCCGGGTCAAGTCCACATCCAAGTTCACAGAGAACAAATAACTTTGGCAGGACTTGGAACCAGGTTTGCCTGTTACCCGTGCCCCAGCCCTGGCCACCGCAGCACACTGCTCTTGGACAAGGAGGTGACAATACAACTAGCTATAAATGGTGCTGAGTGCACGACTTCAAAGAACTTCACGGCAGTCTCTGCCGAAGAGGAAAAGTTGACTGCTGGAGTGCATACTCCAGAGACAGCATGGTTCCCATGCACAGTCGGCCACGGAGATGGCAAAGGAACCCGGAGTCAAACCGGAGGCACTGAAGAGATGTAGAGATGGGCGAGCACAGAATTCAGGCCAGAATCTCCTTCGTCAGGTGACGGGACAGTTACCAGAAGACGCAGATCACCCAGGGACAGCCAGATAACTCGGAATGCCACTCAGACTGGCCCCTGCTGGAGAGGCCACCTGAGGCTGAGAAGAGAGCCTAGTACCTGCTTCCTCTCTTCCAGGCCCACTCCAATCTCCTGACAGCGGGCCCCCTGTCCGAACCCAGTCCACAATGGCAGAAGCCTGCAAGACCACTCTTGTGCTAGTCATCTTCTGTTACGCCCAAAGGTTCGAGGAAATTAATCTGACCCAAATCATCATGGGCAAATTAATTAAAGCCAGCCATGAATTAAAGCAAGCTTTTTATTTGTGCACACCGAGTGCCTTCCCCCTAAGGCGGGGTTCAAGAGGTCAGCATTGGATGAGAGGAAGACAGGGTTTTCATGGCTCAGGAGTAGGGGGTTTCCAAATGGGGATTTGGTGTGCAAAACAGGCTGGGTTACAGGAGCAGAACATAACAAGTTAGTCCTAACGACCTCCTGAAACAAGACATGATTGCAAGGTGATCGTAACAACAGGTGGTCATAACAAGCTTTTGAAACAAAAGTAGGGTTGCAAGCCAGTTATAACAACTTTACCTCCCCCCCACCCCCCAGCTGAGGACTGAACCCAGAGCCTTGCACTTGCTAGGCAAGCGCTCTACCACTGAGCTAAATCCCAACCCCCAGTGATAACAATTTTCTGAAATAAAGACATGGTTGCTGTTTCCTGGAACAGGCAGTACAGGACTTTTTGTAGTTAAGGTTACAGGTGGAGCATAGGATTCCTGATTCCTTGAGAAACAGATTTAATCACAAACAGGAATGAACCTAATTTGTCTTTACTATAAGATGGCTTTAAAGCCTAAGATGGAGGCAGTCTGGTTATCACTTCCACATGAGGGGCTGAGGAAAGGTCTACATCTGAGGGCAAAGGGACCAACCAGGCACAGGCATATCTTGTTTGGTTGTTGTTCTACAGAATGAGAAATTTAAGTTTCCTTTAAATTATAAACCATGAATCTTTAGACTAATTTGATAACAGAAAAAAAAATCTCTTTTCAAATTACAGTCGACTTTTTTCTTGCCCACAGGCGGCAGAACCGTGTGTGTGTGTGTGTGTGTGTGTGTGTGTGTGTGTGTGTGTGTGTGGTGTTGTATGTATAGTGTGCATCCCATGATGCACACGTATGTATGGAGGGCAGTTGTCTTCCTCTCTCTCTCTCTGCTTCACTTTCTTGAGACCCCAGAGCACATTTGTTTCTGCTTGGCTGGCTGGCCAGTGAGCTCCTGGGATCTACCAGATCCATTCCCTCCAGGAGTTAAAGGAGACCACAGACATGCTCTGCTTTTTACCTGGGGGCGGGGCTTGGAACTCCAGCCCACAGGCTTGCACTGCAAAACACTCGTTTCCAGCGAGCCATCTCAGCAGCCCCACAACCACCTCTTTCAACTCACAGAAAACAGGAAAACAAAGCATTACCTAATGCCCCAGGCCAGGTGCAGCAGCATCCACCACCCTAACCTGTCCTCTCTAAAGGAAAAGGAAGTTGGGGACCAGCCTTGCGGAGTTTTTTGGAAGACAACGCTTTTGGGTGGATTTTTGCGTGACTGTGTATAGTCTGAAGAGGTGGCATGCTGTGCTTAGAGTCCCGAACGTAATTCTTCAGGAATGTGGGAGTTCTAGGTCAGCTGCAAGGGACTGGAGTGGCCACTTTGGTCCTGAAGGGGGACACTGGAGCGCCCTCTAGTGGACACGGTTAATCAAGCGTGGCGGCCGGCCGGCCGGCCTCTAGTGTCTCTCCTGGCCCACAATCGAACCAACTCAGGAATACGACTCAAAGGCGGATTATATTTGGTGTGTCTCCCTTTCAAAAGATTTCCAGAAAAGCGATTCGGAAAGTCCAGGCCTTTAAGTGCAGCAGAGCGGAGGAGGTGTCAATAGGTTCTGAGCTTAAGCCCCAAGACATGGTATCTTCCCCGAGCATGACTTTCCGGATTTATACTTTAAAAAAAAAAAAAAAAAAAAAAAAAAAAAAGTCAGTTTCTCCTGCAGCTTCGGACAGTTCCGGCTAAGTAGGGCCATTATATCGTTAAGATTACAGACTTTGGAGTACAGTTTTTCTTTAACATTTCCAAGTCTGTCCACTCCTTCTTTCTTCTCTTTATGCCACAGCTCCGGGCTCCTTCTGTCTCATCCTGCTGCTCCAGGTTCTTCCTCAGCAAAGATGAATCAGGCTCAGCATCCTTCCCTCTCCCCTCCACAGCCTTAGCTCTAAGCCTTGCCCTCCATATGCCGCGCTGTGTTTTCAGGAAAACACAGGATTCCCCCTGTTTCCCAAACGCCAAGGCTAGAGAAAGGATGATTTAAGCTTGTCCTCGGTACATCTATCATTGCCCATGCAAAGCCTGGGACATGAACAACGCTCACTATCTGTCAAAAGCACTTTTCTCCTATTTCCTCATTTAATCGGAACACATCCAGATTCCTCATTCTCTGATTCTACAGGTGAGGAAGGAGTCCGAGACTCACAAGGTCAAGCGTCTCGCCCACGGGGCGGAGACTGTACTCAGGTTCCTTGGTGCTCTAAGGCGAATGTATTTGGCCGAGACTCCTGCAGACCTGGGTTTGAATCCCGGCTCAGCCACGGAGTTCAGACAAGCCGCTTCACCTCCTCGCGCCCGCCCGTGTCTCACTCTGAAGACAGGGTTTCCAATTCGGGATTGTTACTAGGACGATAAAGCGTGCATCAGCAGCGCCTGGCTCCAGGCCGCAGGAACTATAAATGTGTGAGCTCCCTTTCAGACCCCGAGCTTGGCGAACCGCTTCTCCTATTTCTACAGCGGCTCCTCCCTCTCGGAGCTGCCCAGGCCACTGGGGGTGCCAACTGTGGAGCGCTGTGCCGGGCTTGACGCTGCATCCGGTACCCAGTGATCCTTAAAGAAGCTCTGGGGAGCGAACTGATGAGGGGAGGCAGGAGAGGGACAGGGGGGGCTGGGCCGAAAGGAGAGAAAGCTGGCACCCACTGCAGAGGGGCCCTCCACGCCGCTCGCACCTTCAGTGTCCCCAAGTGGCCGAGGCTCGCCCTCTTCCCTCCCTAGCCGGCTCTGGGTGGCGTCCCCAGTATATCCAAAGGCAAAGAGTGGTCTTTGGAGGCGAGGGCGCGTGGGCACGCGGGCTCTGCGTCCCTCGAGCCCCGGCCCCGCCCTCCAGCCCGCCCCGCCCCCTCCCCGGCGGGCTGGCTGGCAGGAGGCGGGGCGTGCGCGCCGGGGCTCGGGACGGAGCGGGGAACGCGCGTGCAGCTTCTCTCCGTCTGAGCCGCCGGGCAGAAGCCGTGGCTGCCGGTCCCCGCGGACTGGCAGTGGGCGGGGAGCGGAACGCAGGAGCCCGGCGCGCGCCGTCGCCGCCGCCGCCAGACAAGTGTTTTTTTTGTGTGTGTGTGTGTGTGTGTGCGCCAGGGCCGCGGCTGCCCCAGAGCTCCGAACGCTCGCACGGTGCAAGGGATGCGAACGGCCGCCGCGGCTGTACCAGGAGGAGAAGCCGAGCGCCGTTGACCTGAGCGAGGGGAGAGGAACACCCCCCGGGTCTGCCGAGGGAGGGGGAGGGGGACGGCGGGAGCGCGGGGCGCACGCCGGGCGGGGCAGGGGGTCAGTGATGACCCGGCGCGCGGGGAGGCTGCACGCCACCGCCAGCGCCGCCGCCGCCCGGAGCATCTGCCGCCTGAGCTGCGGATCGCGGCCGCCGCCCGGGCCATGGAGACACTGAACGGCCCCGCGGGCGGCGGCGCCGCGGACTCCAAGCCGCAGCCAGCCGGCCAGCATCACCGCCACCACCACCTGCACCCCCTGGCCGAGAGGAGGCGGCTGCACCGCGCACCCTCGCCCGCCAGACCTTTCCTCAAGGATCTGCACACGCGGCCCGCCACGGCCACCCCCTCTGCGGCCCGTGCCCCGACTCCCGCCGCTCCTCGCTCGCCCAACCTCGCCGGGAAGGCGCCGCCGTCGCCCGGGCCCCCGGCCGCAGCCGGCCGCCTCTCCCGACGCAGCGGCGTAGTCCCCGGCGCGAAGGACAAGCCGCCGCCGGGCGCCGGAGCCAGGTCGGCGGGTGGCGCCAAGGCCGCCCCGGGGACTAGGAGGGCGGCGCGCGCGGGGCCGGCGGAACCCCTGTCCCGGGTCGGGAGGCCGGCTGGGGCCGAGCCGCCGCCTGCCGTCGCGAAGGGCCGCAAAGCCAAGCGGAGCCCCGGGACTCCTCCAGCTCGCACCGTCGGGCCCCCGGCTCCCGTCGCCCGGGTCCCCGCCGTGACCCTCTCGGTGACCTCGGTGGCCGGCTCGCGTATCAGCCACACGGACAGCAGCTCGGATCTCTCCGACTGTGCCTCCGAACCCTTGTCTGATGAGCAGCGTCTGCTCCCCGCCGCCAGCAGCGACGCCGAGTCGGGTACCGGTTCCAGTGACCGGGAGCCCCTGCGCGGAGCACCCACCCAGACCTCCGGAGCCCGCGGGCCGCCGCCGGGCAGCCCTGAGTCCCCCGCGCTGCTCACGGCGCCCCCTGTCGCTGGTGCCGGTCTCGGGGGCCGAAGCAGCCCAGGCGGGGCCCCCTCAGGGTCCCCGGGACCCGGTTCGGTGGAGGATGTTGGGGGCCGAACGCCACCGGAGCGGACGATTCTCGGGACACCCAGGGAGCCTAACTTGGGCGAGCAGCCCCGGCTCCTGGTGGTGGCTGAGGAAGAAGAGTTGCTGAGGGAGATGGAGGAACTGCGTTCGGAAAATGACTACCTCAAGGTGAGTGGCCTCTGGGGTGGCAGGTGTCTCGGAGGCCGACCCCGGATCCTCTGGCTGCCCTGAGGTCCGGCGAGCCCAGTCTGGGTGTGTGTGGGGGGAGAGCTCATTAACACCTTACCTCTTCTACTTTGCACCCCCACTGCTCCCCAAATCCACTAGGTTCTGGTAACTTAACCCCAAACTTGTGAGAGGACCTGTAGGTCTGTTTTTTTTTTTTTTTTTTGTTTTTGCTCTTTGCTCTTATTTTTAGAAGTCTTGCGTGTCTTCGCCGATGCCTTTTGGGTGGCTGTAAGTCGTTTTGAGTGCATTGACCCCTATACTGTCACCTGTTGAGGGTTATCTAGATGCCCAGCTGTGACCCTACACGTGCCTTTGTGTGTGGTATGGTTTCCAGGTGCCAGACTTACCCGCAGCTCCTCCTGTGAGTTCAGAAAAAGCTGGGCCCTTACCTGCTCTCCTCGAAGTTTTCGGGGTATAGCAGAGGGGGCTGGTCCTTTTAGTGATAAACACATTTTAAATTCGGAAGAAACGCTTTGAACTTGTGGCCTGTGTTTCGGGACAGTAATATTTTTGGGAGCAGCCCTTTGTAAGTGACCACAAGGAGGTTTTCAAACCCTGTATCAGAAAAGGACACCCTGGCTCTTTCCAAGGAACTGCATGCAGCCTCTCACACTCCTGAGTGTTATCCAATGGGGCCTGCTAGCCATGGTCTTGTCATGTTAGCCTTGGGATATGGGATAGATGGGGTAGATAAGCAATCAGCCTCCACCTTCTCTCCAGGGCTGGCCTGCAGAGCAGAGGGTTTATACAGTGTTAGGGGGTGAGTTAAAAACAGCTGGGGTGATTTGGTAAGAGAAGACAAAAGGGGGGTGGTAGTGAAAGTGACCTAGTTTGTGGTAATCCTCAGGTCAGGAAATGACTCCAAGAGTGTAAATCTCTTCACTCCTCTGTTAAGATGTTGTTGAAGGTTCTCCCGCAGAGCCAGGCGGCCCCTGCTGTACCCAGTGGGTGGTGTGATTTTGTTAGCAGGTGTTGAACCTGCCTGATTGAGGCTGGGACAGAGGTTCAGGTTTTCAAGGTGAGGGTAGTGAAATGTACAGTTCAAGCTGGAATTAACGCCTTCACTCTGGGTCCTCTGAACCCAAATCAGAAGTTACTCTTGAGTCCAGTGGTTAGGTTATCATATGCGAAGCAAGGCAGGCAGAAGCCAGAACTGAGCACTTCAGGATGCTTCCTGTAAGGTATTTGCATTTGTCCCTGGCTCTTATGTAATAGATAGCAGAGTGCATTGCAAAGGTGTGGACAAGAAAAGGCAGCTAGCCATGTGGTGTGGGGCTCTCGTGAAAGCAGGCAGCACTGTGCAGATGCCTAGTGAGCACAAGGTCCCGCAAGGTGAGAAAGCGAGCCCCAGCTGTAAACTTAACCCACGGCCTATGACCTGCAGTAGTTCTGATCAGATCACAGGCATCCAAATTAAAACTGCTGAGCAGCAGAAAATAGAGTTTTCTTTACAGAAACTGTCTGTCACAGCATCCTGGATCTTCCAGCAGGCGACTTAGACCTCATTTCTAAGTTAATTCTTGGGTAACCGCTTTATTTGCCTTGCCTGATTCCTTGATTTTAAACACATGATTAGATCCCCAGTCAACTGTCTGACCTGGGAGTCTGATTTATGTGGCTCGGACATGTCACTGGACCTTCACAACATGGACTGGATTTTGCCCACATCCTCCACACCCCATCATGGTAGGTGTAGAACTGGGGGGACCCCCCCCCCAACATGCTAAGCAAGAGCTATACTACGGCCCTGCACCCTCCAGACCCTGCTGCTGGTGTGTTTAGCACAACAAGTCCAGTTCCACAGGCAGGATGCTAGCTAGCTGTCCGACACTTGCGTCTTGCCCAGGGTTACCCTGTCAAAAAAGCGGTGCTCCCTTCTCTCCAGTGGTGCTCTCCAGAGCCTGTATACCAGGCTGCACCCCACTTGCCAGCGGAGCTGGCATATACCATGCAATGCCTCAGAGCTATTTATTTATTATTTTAAGCTTTCCCAGGGGACCTCTGTTTTCTTCTCAGGTGGAAGGCCCATAATGAGCATGTCTCACTGGCCTGTGTTTGAAGGGCCACAGAAATCCCACTGGTAACATTTGATTTGCAAGAAATGTTCAGTGCGGCTTCCCAGGCAGCAAGTGTCCCGGCCGTCTGTTCACTGGGCCTGTGGAGTCCATCCTTCAGCCTTTCCTTGGACAGCAGGGGGGAAGAATTGGTTAGAAGGGGTCTGAAGGACAGCAGGAAGCCAGAATAATTGCCTGTGTCTGTATGCCATGTATGTGCTGGGTCCTTCAGAAGCTTACGTTACAGTAGTTCAGTTTTCAAAAGAATAAGAATCCTAATGGACTTCCCTACGGTCGGTCCATGAGCCTGCCCCCTTGCGTAGAAATTGGTTGGACGGTGCAGCAGTGACCTCATGAGGTGTGGGCCATAGTCATTCGGTTTTTTGCAGCTGGAATGTGTACAATATAAACTTAATTTTTCCTTTTGCTTACTGATGCCACACTGGGGTACCTTGTCCTCCTCCTCCCCACCATGGTAGAGTAATGTGTTCTTGTTGCACAGAGCTCCTGAGGTCACAGCATCTGTCCGCACCAGTGTTCTCTAATAAGAAATTTTGTGCAGAGATTTTTACGTGTGTAGGTTCTGGATGGTTATGACTCATCGAAGTATTACATTCTTTTCTTTCTTTCTTTTTTTCTTTTTTTTTTTTTTTTTTTTTTTTTTTTGAGACAGGGTTTCTCTGTGTAGCTTTGGAGCCTTTCCTGGAACTCACTCTGTAGCCCAGGCTGGCCTCAAACTCACAGAGATCTGCCTGGCTCTGCCTCCCGAGTTTGGGGGTTAAAGGCGTGCACCACCACTGCCCAGCCTTTGTATTATTTTCTGAGAGAGAGCGAGCTGTTGTTACACTGCGGTGCAGAACTTTCAGAATTGACTGATGTGTCTGGAATAAGTAAATAAGGTCGGCATTCTTAGAGGATGTCTTGTTGGTAAGGAACTTTAAAGAGCATGTCTTGGTTTAATACATGTTTTCTCTTCTGCTGTGTGGAGCGTGTAGGGTCATCTCTGACCCTATGTCTGTTCTTTCTTCAAAGGGCACTAGATAATTAGATGGGAAAAAGCAGAATGCCTCAGTCCAGGTGGCTTGCCTTTGCACGAAAATACAAGCAGAAACACACCTGGGGTGTCCTTTGACCCCTGATGAACTCACAGATAATATGCAGAAATTAAGGCCAGCATAGGTATCCAGCGCCTTTGGGTCTTTCTTAGACAAACCCAGACAAGTTTCTTAATGCTGAGGAGAGACTTCACAAAACACTGGCTTGGTTCCTCCCTGCCTGGCATTTTGCTTGAGTGCTCTGGGACAATCAGACAAGCAGGGCCGCTCATTGTCAACATATTAATTATGCCTTCCATTTCCACGGGCTTTTCACGAGGTAGTCGCCGAGTTCATGGGCGGGTTTCGAAAATGCTCTTAAGCAGTCTTACTTTTTACTGTGGTGGACTCACAACCTGCCCCTGGACAGGGGACACTCCATCCCGATGTCCTGAGTGGTGGCCCAGTGTTAGGGTAGGAAGAGCTGAGGCTTCTCTGCTCTGCTTTCTCAGTCATTTTCTAAGACTCACTTTTACTTAAAAGAAAATGAGAGCAGAGAACTGGCTTCTTGGAAGGAGTGATTTCTTAAGAGAGATCATTGAGGTTTCAGGTTTGGGGGAGGTGATGTGGATTGAACCCCTGTCCACTGAGAACATCCTGCAGGTTTTGGGGAGATTTTTAGTTTCAGGCTGACATGGTTTCCATTTGGCTGGCTGGGTGGCAGGTGCTCAGCATGGCCCAGGGGAGGGGTGTTGGTGTGGACAGGAACTGGCATCTTAGCCTCTGGAGGGTCAGCTCCTTCTTCCTCTCCCCCCACACCCTCCCCCCGTCCTTTTTCTTTGGGGGAGGAGGTTTGTTAACATGGATAGTATTCTTCATTCTTTGCTGACATTCTGCTTCACATAGGCATTCTTTATTCAGCCATGAAAGCATCAATATGCTAATCTTAGGTGGCAAGATGTTGTGGTCCGGGACAGTAGCCACTCCCGCTGCTGGCCGACTGTCACTTGGTAAACAATAGTAGCAGTCCCTGGGCCTGCTCAGCTACAGCTGGTCCTCTGCACAGAACATTTCCATTGTCCCAAAGGAAATGAGGCAGATTATTCCTCTATGACAAAAGACAGCAGTTTCTGCCTTAAACTCCCAGAAGAGGAGACTATTGCAACAGTAACCAAAGGACCGTGAGTGTCCCCACTAGGTCTGTTTACAAGGAATTATTATGGTAGGAATAGTTACTAATCTTTTTTTAAGTTCAGGTGCAAAGTGATGGATGGATTTTATTATGGCGTTTTCATGCATATATGCCATTAATCTCTGATTGAATGAGATTTGAACATAATCGTTAGTATGAGCTAGAGTTTTGGTTAATTATACCAAGAAATCCTGGATTTGGTTTTTATGGATGAAATTGTTGTTTTACTCGCCTGCACACATGGCATCCAAATCTCTTCCAATTTGATGTCTTGATTCGTTCTCTGTAGCAAGGGGGAAACGTTGGACAGCTTCACACAACCTCAAGAATCCATTTTTTATAAAATATTTTAAAAATATAGTTAATGGGCAGGGAGGTGGCTTAGTAGGTAATCACCGTTGTTGCCAAACCTGGGTTTGATACCTGCCACCCATCTGGTGGAAGGGGAGAGAACCAATTTCTGAAAGTTAATTCTCTTGACTTCCTTGAGTATGTGGTGTGTACCCCCCAAGAATAAATACAATGTAATTTATTATTTTTTTTACAGATCAAACTATGTCATAAAAACGTAGTTACAAACTAGAATAGTTTTTCTATGAGATAATGACCTAATATTTAAATATATACAAACAGTCTAATGCTAAAAAAAAACCCCAAAAAAACCCAAAAACCCTATTGATTAAGGACAGTGTTTTTTTTCTCCCTCTTATAAATCCTGTGTGTAAAAGGACATCAGGGTGCTGGAGAGCTGTCTCAGTGGTTGAGAGCATTTACTGCTCTTGCAGAGGACCTGGGTTCCATTTCCAGCACCCATAGGGTGGCTCACCACAGATCCCATGCTGTCTATCCTCTGAGGGCAACTGCATACACGTGGTTCGCATAAATTCATGCAGGTACATACACACAAATAAAAAAAAATAGTAAATCCTAATAAAAGAAAGAAATATGGCGGGGGGGGGGGATCAGCATTTTCCACTTTACTTACTGTATTGAAATTATATCTGCCAGAAATACTGCATGTTCTGCTGTGTTTGATATTCTTAAAAATTAAAAAAAAAATGACAGACGTCTTAATGGTCAGGAACACACTGTCTTCTGAAGTTTAGCTTGTCCTCAGTAAGTTAATGTGATGTAGTGTTAGTTTGAAAAATCACAATCCACAAACCATGACCCTGGTCCAAGTAATCATTCCTTTTGTGTTTCAAGCGGCTGATGCTCTCTGTGGTAACTGACTTTCACTAGACCTGAAGATCATATCTTTCCAGGCCATGGAAAGAGCTGAAACACCAGCCTCAGTTTGCCTTTGAAACAGGCCTGCTATGGCAGGAAGACATCTGAACTCTCAGGTTCCTGGCTTTGGGAATGAGAATCTTTGCATCTCTCCTTGCTGCTGTGGGGTTTTCTTGAGTACCAGTTGCTCTAATGGATGTGGATGTGTGCCATCCACGCTCAGGCTCTAAATGCCAGGCAACTTTTCTTAGTTTACATGGGTGTTGGGTTTTTAAAAAGTAGTACAATTGTAGGTTTGTTACTGTTCGTCTGCCCTGCTTGTAACAGCCAATTTGTTGTATTTACTAGAAACTGGAGCGTCTGTGGTAGTAGATGGCCATGTTGTTGGCAGTCAACTCTCTTTCATTAGCTCTGAGACAGAGATTACAGGGCCTCACCTCAGTTTGGTTTCTTTGACTCTAAAAATGGAGGCTTATTTTAGGGTTAGCCACGACGGTAAAGTTCATTATACAGGGTGCCTTCTGTTTCAGAAACTTATGTAAAATCTGAGGTTATAGAAACAGTGACTGAAATGAAAAATAATTCTGGTCTTTCTATAGTTTTCAGTTCTACTCATGTTGGTAGTTATTTGTGCCCAGAATAAAATTATCTGTTTACATATGGCCTGTTCAGTGATTTGGAGGTGTCAGCATAAAAAAAAAAATCACTGCTCTCCCCTTAAAGGGAATAAGAAATAGTTTGTCCTGGAGCCGTTTTGAGTGACCATGGCCCAGGAGCACAGATTTGGGTTACTCCAAATCCCATGTTCCAACGTGAAAGCAGTTTCACCAGGTTTTTATAGTTTCACAGCACAAAGAAAGTCCTATGGAAGGCAACTTTTAAAACGCACTGGTGGGTGTACCAGAGAGGCAGGTACAGCGATCGGGCATCTCTATAGGCCCAGGGTGCTTAGCTCTTGGTTTGGCGCAAGCTACTGCTCTGTTAATAGCTGTAAGAGGGATTTTATTTATTATCATGAGGTGTTAGTTCAGGTACAGAATGGCTGTCCTAAAAGACAAGCACTGGTCCAAGATACATTAATCAGCCTCTGAACCTACAAAATCCTGATCTCCCCACAGTACTGAAACTCCAGCCTGTCCGTCCACCAGTCTGTGCAGACACAGCCTCCTTCAAGGAGTTTTGTTCACACCTGACACAGCTTCTTTCCAGGGATTTTCCTTCACAGAGATGAAGGAGCATCTGAGACTGTTGGTAGCTGGTAATGGCTATTTCCTCGTGTCTCAGGCAGAGCCAGCAGTAGGGCGGACGGGGGTTTTTTTCGTTGTCACGTGTGCAAACTAAGGAAGATATTTAGATTGGAGAACTGTCTCTTCTATCTTGTTATGTATACAGCATTTAAAGGACAGAACAGGTAATTCCAGGCATTAATGCCTTGGTCTTGTTTGTTTGTTTGTGGTCCCGTCTTGCAGTCGCTTTTCAAGGCTGGACTCACTATGTAGACCAGTGGTTCTCAGCCTTCCTAAGCCTGCGACCCCTTAATACCGTTCCTCATGTGGTGCTGACCCCCCAACCATAAAATTATTTTCATTGCCACTTTATAACTGTCATTTTGCTAGGGTTATGAATCATTATTCAAATATCTGTGTTTTCCGATGGTTTTAGGCAACCCTAAAGAGGTCATGACCCACAGGTTGAAAACCCCTGATGTAGACTGTGGCTCTTCCACCGCTGCCCTCCTGAGCAGTGGGATTAAAGGCATGTACCACCACACCCAGCGGAATAGTTTAGATTTATAGTGGTATTTTCAATGTTCACATAAGACATTCTGTAAGAGGGTGAGGTTTTTTTTTTTTTTTTTTTTTTTTGAGCATTAGAAAGTGGGTGAAGGTTTCTCTCTCTCTCTCTCTCTCTCTCTCTCTCTCTCTCTGTGTGTGTGTGTGTGTGTGTGTGTATGTGGTATTTTTGTGTGTGCACTGCATGGGTGTGTTCAGGCAGGCATATACATGTATGTGTGTTCCTGTGGATGCCAGAAGGTTGACAATTGATCTTCACTTTATTATTTTGTTATTGAACCCGGAACTCACTGGTTAGATTAGCTGGCTGGCAAACCACAGGGATCCTGTTGATCAGGATAGTAGGAAGCTGCAAGCTCGGATTAGGGGGATGGGCTCCCCCATTTGCGTTCGGAAACCGTTGTGTGTAGCTGAGGTTGACTGGAGAGGCCTCCTCCTCCAAGCATGCCCACCGGTATTTCCTCGTGTTTCCTCTACCTCATCTTTACCCAAGATAATCTCGTTTTTTTTAAGGATATTTCTTTCTGTTCAGGGTCTTGTCAAACCAAGGCTCGGATGTTGGGAAAGGTGTCCTTTATTGTAAGAAAATCCCGTTTTAAGAACAAATCAGGATTAGGGAGGGTGGTGAGAACACCCCCCCCCCCCACACACACACACACTCCCCCAGAACCCTGGAACAAACTGAAGAGCAGGGCAAAAGAGGGCTATTGAGGGCATTCAAGTGTGGGTGAGAATTTCCTATTTTTCTTGAGCCTCAGTATTAATTGCACAAAATAAATAGGAGTAACTGAGTACTTCTCTTACTCTGTAGGCATTTGAATCACCAAATATTGAACAAATTATGAAAATTTCTAGAATGCGTTCCTTAATGTTCTTCCTAGATTGCTCTTTCTTGAAATGTTTCATATTCGAAAGAATGTGTATTCTGTATACTGTACCACAATTACTGGTTTGAGGCGGGGTAGAGGGGGGGGCGTTTCTTGACTAGGCCTCAAGATCAGAGCAATGCATTGCTGCAGTAAGGTTTGAGTTCCGTTGTCTAGAAGATTCGGTCTTTTCTACGTGATGATGTTCCTGTGTGTTCATCTCACGAATGTTTTTCTGAGAGCCTGCTGTGAGCCTTATGCTGCCCTGGGTAAGGGCCAGTGGACAAGGTTTCAGGGCCTTCAAAGCTCACTTTCAGGGTAGGTTGAAAAACATGAAAAAAAAAAACCCCATCTATAATACTAACTGATGATAGAAGGAGACGAGAGAGACAGAGACAGACGCCCCGGGGCTGGTCAGGGGGCCCTAACCCATGTACCTTAAACCTTCTGGTGGATCTAGGCTGGAACATTTCTAGGAGGGAGGAAAGGCAGGTGAGGCCTACAGGCCCTGAGGAGCCCCGAGGCCCAGTGTGATGGGAAGGGGTGTTGGGCAGGACTCTGAGAAAGAAGAGAGGTCCTGAAGGGTTTGGTAGTGGTTGGAGTCATCGAATTTACACACTAAAGGTTAACCCCGAAGCTGTAGAATAGGCCTCCGAGGGATTTGGAGGCCTGCTAGGAAGCTTGGAGCCTTGGAAGGATTTGTTTATGCTTGGGATTGAGGCCCAAACCTGAATTAGGATTGGGATTTGGGAGCCTGGGAGGAGAGTCAGTCACCCCCTGAGATGATGATAATACTTCCTGGAGTGTGGGCTGTAGGGTGGGAGGGAAGCTGGGAGCCAGGGGCGAAGCCTCAGGTAAGGAAATGGTTTTATTTGCAATTCTAGAATCAAGTTCACCTCATTCCTTAGACTCTAGAGATCCCCTGTGCTGAGGTTGATTTTATAGACAGAAAGACTGAAGGAAGCAGAAACAAAGAACAGAGAGTAGATTGGGTGTTTCAGAGTGAGTGACTGCAAGACGGGACCACGGAGCCGGAACCCAAGGAAAATGGGAGCTTCTGCTCGGGTTACTGCAGGTTACTCTCCTCCCAATGTAGATGAGAGCACCAGGGAGTTTGTTACCATGGCATTGAGACTGGCCTGTTTGGGAGGGACATCCTGATTTTTCCGAAGGTCACATAACAACACAGTTTTGTTTGGTGGCATGGGAAAGAGTATGATTTCATTTTGATATTCAGACTGATCTGTGTAGGGGCCCAAGGCCAGAGCTCCATGTAGAACAGTGGGCCCGATCATTTTATGTAATGTGTTTGCATTCAGAGATAGTAAAAACGGGAGTTATGGGAAATGCAGGGTAGGAGATTGGGGAAAAAACAAAACAAAACAAAACTGAACTCAGTGTATATTTGAAATAGTGGAAAATGCTTCTCATTAGATAATCATTGAGTGCTGACATTTGTATTGTAGAAAAGGATTTCAGAGACATCCACAGGATTGCTGTAATTCCAAGGCCATCAGCAGTTATTATCCTACTAAACTTTATGTCCATCGAAGGGAGAAGGTCTGTCTGGCCCGCCTTAGTACCTAAATTGTGCCTTTGGCTTGAATCTGAAGGCTTAGTTGTTTGCAAAGCTGATTCCACTTCTAGTTATATAAGGAAATAAAGGGAAACAGAGTAAATTCTAGAAGCTGTAAGGAATCATGGTGATTGTGTTTTAGATTTTTAGTTCAGAAGAGTACTTGGTGACATTATCGTCTCATGTGAGAATTTCCACTGGTCCCTTGCTGTTTTATCTGGTATGGCCACGAATTGATGGGTCCGTGTGGGCATTTGACATTTAGTGTGATGGGTGGAACGGGGTGGGCGAGTGGATGGAGAGAGCTATATCCTTCTAGCTAGCTCCTGCTAGGGTCTGACTCACCTGCGGTGTCTGGGTTCCTAGGACGAGCTGGATGAACTCCGTGCAGAGATGGAAGAGATGAGGGACAGCTATCTAGAAGAGGACGGTTATCAGCTGCAGGAGCTCCGGAGAGAGCTGGACCGTGCTAACAAGAACTGCAGGATCCTGCAGTACCGACTCAGGAAGGCTGAGCAGAAAAGTCTGAAAGTGGCAGAAACAGGGCAGGTGGACGGGGAACTTATCAGAAGCCTGGAGCAAGACTTGAAGGTGAGTGAACTCCCTCGGCATCCCGTTCCTAGAAACCTGAAGCGGTAACTCCAGACACCCACCTACCCAATATGTCTTACCGACTGCTCTTGCAGAGGACCTGGATCAGTTCCTAGCATTCACATGGTGGTTCACAAATATCTGTAACCTTGGTCCCATAACATACAGTGCCCTCTTCTGGTCTTAGAGGGCACCAGGAATGAATGTGGCATATAGACATATGTAGGCAAATACCTCTACACATAAAATAAAATTAAATATTTTAAAGAGATCGAGAAAGAATGAAAACCACGGTTGAAGGTGGGACTGAGCTCACTCTATGGACTGCAAAGCTGTCATGACCTCATCATCCAATCATTTATCTAGATGCGGATTATACAGAATGTCTCAAGTTCTGAGAGTGTGAAGTCTCATCTGGCTTTCCTTATGTCAGGAATAATCCTCGCTTCTGTCAATTACCAACCACTAACGGAATGCCAGTCAGTGTGAGAAAGGGTGATTTATAGTTGTCTTTTTTTTTTTTTTCCCCCTGAGACAGGGTTTCTCTCTGTAGCTTTGATGCCTTTCCTGGAACTCACTCTGGAGCCCAGGCTGGCCTTGAACTCACAGAGATCCGCCTGCCTCTGCCTCCTGAGTGCTGGGACTAAAGGCGTGCACCACCACTGCCCGGCCGATTTATAGTTGTCTTACAGTCTTTCCTCACTTGCTGTTAGAAAGTAAAGGAGCTTTTGGGCTGGAGAGAAGACTCAGCAGTTAAGAGCACTGGCTGCTCTTACAGAGGACCTGGGTTCCATTCCCAGTACTCACATGGTTGGTGGCTCACAACCATCTACAATTCCAGTTTTAGGGAATCTGGCATTAGCTCCTGGCCTCCATGGGCACATGCAGGCAAAACACTCATACACATAAAATAAATAAAATTTTAAAAAAGGAAGTAAAAGAGTTTAATTGCTTTGAACATTGCCAAGGTTTTAACCACACAAGAGCCACAGAAGACATCTTTAAAAACTTGACTGTATGGACCATCTACTCATACAGAATTCTTATTTTTTATTGGTTTTAGTTTTTTGGTGTTTCAAGACAGGGTTTCTCTGTGTAGCTTTGTGCCTTTCCTGGAACTCACTTGGTAGCCCAGGCTGGCCTTGAACTCACAGAGATCCGCCCTCCTCTGCCTCCTGAGTGCTGGGATTAAAGGCGTGCGCCACCACTGCCAGGCGGTTTTAGGTTTACTATTGATTTGATTGACAGGAAGCATATGCGTGCAAGGAGAACTGGCATTATTGCTGATCCACCCTGAGGAAACAGCCCTATCCAGGGTGGCTTTGTCATTATGAAAGCCATCTTCTCCTTTATAATGTAGTTTCATGTTTAAATTATACACTGAGTATCTGCGCTGCCTAGTGTTTTGTCAACTTGACACAAGCTGGACGCATCTGAGAAGAGGGTCTCTCAATTGAGAAAACGCCTCCGTGAGACGGGCCTTATAGGCAAACCTGTAGGACCTCTTCTTGATTGATGATGGGCCCAGCCCATTGCGGGTAGGGCCATCCCTGGGTGGTATATGAAAGCAGCCTGAGCAAGCCATGGGGAACCAGCCAGTAAGCAGCACCCCTCCATGCCCTCCACTTCAGCTCCTGCCTCCAGGTCCCTGCCTTGAGTTCGTGCCCTGTAATGTGGGATTGTAAATGAAATAAACCCTTTCCTCCCCAAACTGCTTTTGGTCACAGTGTTTTTTATCACAGCAATAGAAACATCAAGACTGTATTTGTTATTCAAAGTATTTATGTCTGAAAGGGGTTCAGATTTTAGAGCATTTCAGATGTTCGATTTTTGTTTGGGTTAGGAATGCTCAGCTTGTAGTACTTTCTTCTGTTAAATAGAGGTCTGTCGCCTATTTCCTGCATTCTTGCTGTAACTAAGCTAAGGCTTCTTCCTCTGAGGTTGTCTGAATATTCCCTTAGCATCCCCCCACTCCCCCAGACTTCGCGTATCCTGATGATTATCCCCGTGTGTCCAATGCAGGTCGCCAAAGACGTGTCTGTCAGATTGCACCACGAACTGGAGACTGTGGAGGAGAAGCGTGCTAAGGCAGAAGATGACAATGAAACTCTCCGGCAGCAGATGATCGAGGTGGAGATATCCAGACAGGCCCTCCAGAATGAGCTGGAGAGATTCAAAGAGGTAATGAAGAAACACGGGGATACTACTTGGGTTTCTTAGGAACTAGGGACGCCTTACATCTCATTTTTGGGTTGGAAGACAGAGTCAGTAAACAGTGGAAGGCTATTTGGCTCAGGAGCTGAGGAAAAGGTATATGTATGTATGTATATGTGTGTGTGTATATATATATATATATATATTTTTTTTTTTCTCATTGTAGACAAATAAAAAACAAGTCACATAAACACACAGCTGCAAAGGAGATTATGTAACCAAGGCTGTGGGTTGCTTGCAAAGCCAAAAATATTTGCTATCTGGCCTTTTACATAAAAGGCTTTGGAACTCTAAATTCATTTCCTATCGTTTCTATTCAAGTGAGCTGGCCACTAATCCCTTCAGAGTGTCCAAGTGCAGTGTATTATTACCGAATTAAACACTAGCTTCCCCCGCCCCTGAATGTTTTCTCTTCCAATGAGCTGGGGAGTATATTCTGTTTGTCCATCAAAACTCTATAAACAGCTGGGTGTGGTGGCTCATGCCTTTTAAACTCAGCACTTGGGAGGCTGATGCAGGCAGATATCTATGAGTTCAAGGCCAGCCTGATCTACATAGCCAGCTCCCGGGCCATCCAAGGCTACATAGTAAGAACCTGTCTCAAAATAACAACAACAAAACCTTCTGGAAATATGCTCTTTTGCACACACATATCTATATATTATTCAGCCAATATGATTCAACATAGGTATCTATATATAGGTATAGATATTTTCGAATGTTACAGAGTGATTATTCTAGCAAAGTTGTCTAGAAAAAAATATTTCATTTGCATATGGCAATGTAAATCCTGACGACTTTCTTTTTGACTTTGGTGTAAGATTGAAGCTGAGTGTTTTCTTGGAAAAACACCCTGCATACTGATGAAGTGAAAAAATACTGGGGAAGGCTGGTTCAAGCTGGCATATGACCTGCTAACAGCCTCATCTAGTAGTTCATGTCTTCTGGGTACATTTCTTGTTTCGTTCAGTCATTCCCACCCGAATGTCTGGCACCACACCTTGTTCAGGCTGGGTCCCGAGCTCTGGGGATGGAGACATGAACGTACGCTCTAGTCCCCCTGGGTGCCCAAGGTTTTTTTTGCAGAGCACAGACCACAGCAAAGCAATGATGTTGCCATCTCTTGTATCCCCAACCGCCTTTGCTCACGGTTTCTTTTTCTCCCATCTGTCCAGTTTCTTCACTAATGCCCCTCTGTAATGAGAGTTCTGTTGAACGGGGCAGGGGCTTGTCTGTCTGGTTCACTGTGGGATCCTTGAGCCTGGATGGGTGCCTGACACATGCTGAGTGAGGGAAAGAACATAGAGATGGGAATACCAAGCTGTGGCGATCACGGCTTGCTGGGGATAAGGATGCCGGCGCTGCAAGGCTTCACAGCCCAGGAGGCTGGCTTCTGAAAGATTATTTTACATCATGAGTGCAGCACACCTCTTAACTGCTGCCTGGTTCATCCCCAGGCTGGGGGAGTTTGCCCTCTAATGATGGATCTTTTGCCTCATTCACTGTCATTGGTACCTTTTACTGCCTGCTTTTCCTTTGGTCTTAATTTTCTGAAACTGTGCTGATTTATAGGTCGAGCCCTACCTACCAGTGTGCATAGACAATAATTCAGAAGTATATTTTATATGATTGATCTGGATAGATGTAACTACACATATTCTAGTTGTATACATGTAGGTAACACATGTACACACACACATATATATAAATATATGTATGTATATGTATGTATGTATGTATATGTGATACCAGGTAGTTCCAGGATGCCCACAGGAACTGAAGTCCACAGATGCTCAAGTCTCTTACATAAAAATGGTAGTCTTTTGATAGAACGTGAGCACATATACATACTTCAAATCATTTCTACACTATTCATAATGTCTAACAATATAGCCACTATAAAAATAGTTATTTTGTTAATGTTGTTTAGGGATGAATCATAAAAATCTAGTCTACATAATCATGGTGACAGCAGTATTTTTTTGTGGACTGTTTTATACCCCTGGTTGGTTGAATCTGCCGGTGTGGAACACACTGATGCAGAAGACCGACTACATATATATTTTAAGCAAGGGACGAGTCTGCATATGTTTAGATGGATTGTGTAAGACTTGGATTCCTTGGGAGGAAGAAATGACTGCTGTTGTTTTTGACACAAGAAGAAAAACTAGAGGAAGCAGGGGTCGTCTTGGAGCCCCATGCTGGCTCAGGCAGTGGAGTGAAGTGGAGGGATCAGCCCCTCCCCGTGGGTTAACATGATGCAGAGGGCGCGGCTTCGTTGAGATGGGATAAGCATTTCACCCCCAGAGCTGCAGTCAGTCCGGTGGGACGATATTTTTATACCACACTGCTAAAGGATTGTGTAACAGACAAGAGTCTCGGGAGAGTTAAGACATGGCAGAGGGTGCTGGACGAAGAGAATGACGGAGCCAGGGGACCTAGGGTCCCAAGGTGGTGGGAGAGAGACTGCAGGGAAATGCCAGCTATCGTCTCCATAGATAGATTCTTGTCACAAAAGCTAAAAACACACACAGTTGAGTTGGCGCTTCACTGTTCACCTGTGACACTTTGTAAATGGATGCACGGTGACCTAAAATGGCAAGGGCTTTTCCTGCCCATGAATAACAGAGTCCTTGTGTGAAGCCGCCTGGCCTCAGAGGACCCGAGCGGCCCTGCTGTTGTGGTCCTTCCATAGAGCTCCGTGGTTTTCCTACTTCGGGGGCCTGGTAGACACCAGCAAACCCAAACATTTCCTACTACTGTACGCCTCCTCCTGCCTCTCCTAGGGTCCTGTAGTCCTGGGGCTTTGGGTGGTAACAGTCACCACCTCTCACTCCTGTCGTCGGTGACTTACCGCTCGCTCTGGGCTCCGTTCTGCTTTTCCAGTGACCATTGGCTTTGCAAACTTTTTGTAGTCAGATGAATGGTTTCCAGTAGTTATGATATGGAAGGGCCAGCTGTCGGCGGATGGGTTTGGAATTGCCTTGGGGAGGGATGGGTATGTTTTGGACCCAAGCAGACAGGTGGCAGTTTTATACCACATGGGAATGTACCAAATGCTATTGACTTATACTTGAAATGGGTGGTTTTATGTTACATGAGTGAGTTTTAACCTCTTTCGAAATGGTTTTCTTTTGTCGTACTTGACCGATATTTTGGGCGAAGATATGGGTGACCGTGGGCACTCCCAGAGTTCTGACAGTATCTCTTCCGTCTTAAACAAACCTGCCTGGGTGCTCCGTTGTTTGACTTCCTGGCGTGACACGGGGGACCTGTACTCACTAACTGGCCTTCACTCTGTCTCTCCCTGCCTTCCTTCCCCCACCCAGGATGCAGACTGGAGATGGGGAAGGGCTATCAAAAGGGTGACAAAGGACTTTCCCCTCCTGTCCTTTTTAAATGAAAGCAAGTGGGTCATGGGAAGCTCACTTTCTCCATTGATAGATGGGAAGGCATGGGAAGCTCACTTTCTCCGTTCCGTTGATAGATGGGAAGGCAGGAGGGCTGACCTGCTTGGCCTGGTCTCCTGGTTGCTTTCTGTGATTGCTCACTCATGGTCCCTGCACCCAGGAAGCAGACCCTTTGCCCCGCTGCAGAGTTCAAGCATGTACTTGTCCTGGACTCCTCGGTGTTGTTTCTTTATAGAGCTGCCACAGTATGTCAGAAAGTAAAAGTGGGTGAACTCAGCCTAGCTTCCACTTTTTTCTTTTTGAGACAGGGTTCCTCTGCATAGTCTTGGCTGTCCTAGAGCTTGCTCCGTAGACCAGGTTGGTCTCGAACTCACAGAGATCCACCTGCCTCTGCTTCCCAAATGCTGGCATTAAAGGCATGAGCCACCAGGCCTGGCTAGCTTCCACTTTTCCAAGATGGTCACTCTTATGTTTTTTTCATTCTTCAATAATGTCCACCCCCAACTTTTTGGGTATATTATATACTAGACACAAATAAGTAGCCAAATTAGTTGGCAATTTCTTTTTTTAAAAGATAATTTATTTATATGTATTTTATGTACACTTTTTTTTTGTTTGTTTTTTGGTTTTTTTTGCCTGCATGTATGTCCATGTGAAGGTGTCAGGAGTTACAGACAGTTGTGAGCTGCCATGTGAGCACTGGGAATTGAACCCAGGACCTCTTAACCACTGAGCCATCTTTCCAGCCCCTAGTTGGCAATTTCTAAGGACAGAGATATGTGGGTTTTGTGGCATAGGGACAGGGAAAGAGAAGACTAGGGAAGAAGCCTGGTGGGTGGCGTTCAGGTGACTGTCCTGTGAACGGTCACGTAGAGGGCATTGTCACATCATCAGTAGGAACTGGCTTGCGCGTGTTATTTGACTGTTCTGTGTCTCCTGGTTTCTCTGACAGTCAGGTAGGCAGGCAGTTGGAGTGTGGTGTGTGGAACTTTAGCTGGAGAATTTTATTGGGCTTTGCTCCGGCTCGCTGAGCCTATGGCAGGAGCTCGGTTCACACAAGCGGCTCCATATATTTTATTTTATAGGAGTCACAGGAGCCACTAGAAGCCAGAGGGCTTGTGCAGGCTGCCTTCCAGACCCTGGATGTGACATCATTGCGGGGTGGGTGCTTAGTAAATGAATGGTTAGATACTATGTTTCTGTGTGCTTGAGAGACCAGGGCTACTCCAAGTCTGGGTGGAGATTTTCATGTAATTCCATTAGAGTGAGGTTTTAAAACTTCGCCTGTAGCCCATGGGGTTGGGGAGAACATTTTATACATTCAGTGTACAAATGTAAAGGTTTGATGCAGTCGTGCTTCTCTGTCTACAGAGTCTACTGTATTTTTCAGTCTTGTTCCGTTGTTTTTTTTTCATTGATTTCCAGTCCATCCTTGTATTGCTGCAGTTTGTAAAGTATATTCTATTCATTAATAGTGTTGTTCAAGTTTTTTGTGTACTTTATAATTTGGTTTTCTTATGATTGTAATTCAAGCTGTGTCAAACTCTTTATGTATTTTGAAGCTATATTTTAAAGTCCAAGTAGATTTAGAACTTTCAGTTGGCAATGACGCCTTTATTCTACTGGTTTTGCTATTAAGTCTCAAGTTTTCTCATTTTATCATCGCTAATAAATGTATTTTATTGGTACTTGCTTGGAATGGCTTTTCTGTGGCTCCTTTAGTTTCTGATTTTCTATTATTATGTTTTAGGTTATTATTTTTTATGAACCAGAATATAGCTATATTTTTTGAAATGGTATCTGAGAAGCGCTTTTGAACCAATGAATTTAATGCATTTATGTCATTGTGGCTATTAAAAAATGGACCGATTATCTCTATCATTGCATTTTATGTTCTTTATTTTCCATTTTGTTTGTTTGTTTGTTTGTTTTCTTAAATGTTGCCTTTTCTTTGAATTTTTAGTTCCCATGTTTTCTCTCTCAGTTGGGACACTATACATTCTATTTCTGTTCATTTGACTCAGATTTCTCACAGGCACGTTTGATTTGAAGTTTAAAATTATGCCTGCTTCTTTCCTGAGTAACAGGCACATCTTTTAAAGAGCTAATTGATTCTTATCTTTCCTATTACTATTGTTATCATTTTAGTTTCATTTTTTAAAAGTCACCCCTCTTAGTTGACGTATCTAATAACAATGTTTATTTTCATTAATTAGCACGTTTGTCAACTTGTTCCTTTTCTTTCTTTCTCTTTGTCACACTTGTGTGTGATGTGTACACGTTTGTGTGTGGGTATATCTACATGTGCGTACACTTGCATGTGGAGGCCAGAAGCCGATGCAGGATGTCTTTCTCTCTGGAACTACCTGATTTTCTGAGACAGGTTTTCTCACTGAACCTGGAGCTTCCTGAGTGAGCCAGACTGGCTGGCAAATAAACCCACCCAGCACGTAGCACACAGCCCAGCTGAGCCGCCCCGGAGGGTACTGGGAAGGAGCGGCGGGTCGTTCCCTGGCCTAGGACACTTTAATACAAGTTCGCCTGGATTTGAACCGTTTCCCAATGATCTGTCCTCCACTCTCACCCTCCGCAGCAGTGAATCGGCCACTTGTGTAGTTACAGCTCCTGAACTGAGGGCACCCACTCTTCCAGCCGGCCAACTACAGCTCAAACATTCAAACTCCTGTGGGTCTGCAGCCTCCCTGCCTGCCTCCCACCTTGCCTATTGCGTTCAGCTCCCACTGTGCTCAGGGCTTGGCACACTGTGCACTGTGCCCTTCTGCTGTGTCCCAGCTTCTCCTCTGTCTGCTCCTTGACATCTAGTCTTCTAAACTAGGGCTTTGTTTATGTGCCGTTATATTCAGACTGTCTGACAGCCAGGGAGTCTGCAAGTGGAGGTACATAAAAATAATAAATAGCTATTGTCCTTCGACTACAGTGCAGTAAAATGTCATGGCTGGTGTTTTCAGACTTTATGGTTCCCCCAGTAAACAAAGATTTGCTTGGGGAAGATGGTAAAATTCTCCGTAGGCAGAATCTTATGTTGGATCACTCCTTAGGACCTTGGTTATGTTTTGGGTCGGAGCACCATCCCTGGCTTAAAACCTACTAAGTCCAAATGTAGACCCTCTGCACTCACTCAGGAAAGCTGTGAAGGGACCAAGCAGTCTCTGGTTTCATTCGCTGGTCATGGTATGCTTTCATGTGTGACTGTGTATGGGAGTGGGTGGCGGGGAGATTCCAGCTAAGGTATAGGAAGGGGAAGAAATCTGGTGACTTAAGTGATATCTCAGTTGTGTGTCCTGCTAAGTTAATAATGGAGTAAAATGGGATGGAGAGAGGGAGGGAGAGGAATTAATGGTGTCTGCTTAAGTCTTTTGCCTAATACTAGAACCTGAGAAGAGGCGGCCCATGGTGTCTATCTGTCTCTGTGTCTCTGGCTCTGTATGTGTGTGTGTGTGTGTGTGTGTGTGTGTGTTTGTCTGTCTGTCTATCTGTCTCTTATGTGTGTATGTATACTGTGTGGGTGTACAGTGTCTGAGGCCTGCGGGGAAACCACCTTCATTCCTGTGAGCCATTTCTGTCTTTTATCCAGTCCCCAGCTGGGAAATGCCGAGTTCAGAGACTCATAGAGAATTTTAACAGGCACCAGCCGCAGAAAGACATGGCATAAAGGGGTTTGAATGCTTGAGCTGTAGTTGGCCGGCTGGAAGAGTGGGTGCCCTCAGTTCAGGAGCTGTAAATACACAAGTGGCCGATTCACTGCTACGGAGGGTGAGAGTGGAGGACAGGTCATTGGGAAACGGTTCTTTTCTAAATCCAGACAAACTTGCATTAAAGTCTCTTAGGCCAGGGAACGGCCTGCCGCTCCTCTCCAGTGTCCTCCCAGGCGGCTCAGCTGGGCTGTGTGCTACGTGCTGGGTGGGTTTATTTGCTTTTTCACAGGGAACTATGGCAGAGATCCGAGAGGGAGAGTGGTTGGCCTGTTTAAGCATTTGGAATGTTCTGGTTTCTTGGGTTATGTTAGTTCATTAAGTTTGGTTGTTAAAGATTTTACCAACACCTTGTTTGGGTTTTGTTATGGCAGAGAAAGAGAACACAGTGGTGAGGAGAATGGGGGAAGGCAGAGGTAGGCACAGACTGTGTGTGTCTCATCTGTGTGCAAGGCCAGATCAGATCTGCACCATGACCTAAGGGATGGTAATCGACTTCCTGCAACTCTGAAACAAAACAAAAAAAATCTTGAGATAATTGACTTACAAGAAGAAAGATTTACCTGGGCAGCGTCTCCATGACGGGTAAGGTGACCTGCTGATGTCCCATGCAACCTAAGTCAGAAGCTCATTTATTAGTAAAAGGGGGACCTGTAGGGTCCTGGCCCCCACTTTGGGTAACTGTTGCCTTGCTTGCTGACCTTGACCTTGATATCCTCCCTATGCTAATTCCCTGCCGGGTTTCACCCTCCTGAATGCTTAAGGGAAGTTCCTTGTCTGTGTATCCTGCATGATGGGTGTTAAGAGCTTAGATGCAAGATTGTATAACATCTGTAGTGAACTTCTGCCCTCCGGGGTTCTCCCAATGTGCTGTAAGCCTGTATTTAAGACCTCCTCCCTCCTTCAATAAACGGCATTCGGCATTTAAAAAAAAAAAGTAAGATTTACCTTGATACTTATATTTAGAGATTTCAACCCATGATCCTTTGAGGCCTGTGATGAAGGAAAAATCGTAGAGGAGCGTGGGCTGGAACAAAGCTGTTTAGTCTTGTGGTGGTCGAGGGAGGCAGAGACCGACACTCTAATGGCCTCTTCAAGAGCACACTCCAGTGACCTTCCTTTTCTCGCCTCCTGAAGGTTCCACCGTTTGCCAGGGGCACCACAGGCTCCCAAACACATCTTCAGCGTGTTGACTTTTGCAGGACTTTCACAGTGTCCGGTAATTCGTCGGGCCCACTCTCTCAGGGCAAGGCGTCCTAAACGGTCACTAGTCATGCTGCAGCATACAGGAGAAGTCAGCCATTCTCCTCTTCCTCCATAGCTCCCTTGGGCATCTTCTTCATTGTAGCTAGAAGGGGCTGATCACTAGGGTCAGGACCTCAGGGTGAGGGCTCTGGAGCCAATGTCAAGGCAGAGAGTAGGCAAGGCAGCTCCGGTCTGTCATCAGTAGTTGGAGAAAGGTACCTGTGCCTTCCTTTGACCCACTGATGCTCTCTATGTAATTATTTTCTATTTTTAGAAGTACTTATTGTGTTGTTTCATCTAATGAGAACATTACGGGAGGACGGAGGGAAGGTTCTCCTTCCAAGGGAGTAGTGTGGGCCCCTTACCCGCCTCAACATCTTGCTCCACCAAGCCGCACCTTCCACCCAGGGCCTTGGTCTGTGCCTTCTCTTCCTGACCACCCCTCTGCCAGCAGTCTCATACATTCTTTAAGATTCTCCTGGAAACACCAGCTCTCACGGAAGCTTTCTGTAACATTCCAAACTCTGAACAGATGTTTACATGTGATGGAAGTAGTAAATGATGCTTGTGGAAAACTGGAGGAATGAAACTCTTTGCCTGGAACCGGAAATATTGGTTAGTTCTGTAGGGTAGGAATGCGGTACAGTGTCATTTCACAGATCACATGGCTTATTGTCATTTGAGAAGTGTTTCTTTTCCTTTGGGCTCACATTAAAGAAGATTAGACTAGGTGAACAAATCCCGTGGGAAGCGGGGGTGGGGGTGGGGGTGAGGTGAGGGGGGTGGGAGTGGTGGTACACTGGAAAGACAGAGTACATAAGCATCATGGTGAGTGAGTTCCAAAAATATCAAGGTCTCACTCAACTAGGATGTAGTCAGGTCACCCGACCTGCCGTATCTGTGGCTTCACTTTCCAACGTTTCCATTATCGTAGGCCAACTGTCACAGAAAACAGATAAAATGGAAACTCCAGAAATAGATAATGCAGGTGTTTTTATTCCAATATGTTGTTTATTATTTTGTTAATCTCATGCTGTGATTAATTTGGAAGTCAAACTGATAGGTATGATGTAGTCACATAGAATCTGAAGGAAATTTCTGAACGGTCTGTCCTTAGCCTGTGCACATACATAGATCTATCGGGTATCTTTTCACAAATTGAGACGGTGATGATGTCATTGGGTACTGCCACTCGGGACCGCCTTCACGTGTGTCGCAAATGCGGTTAGCGATGGACCACATGTGTACAGCTGTGCTTGTTTTCTCTGTACACTCCTTCCTAGCTCATCTTAATCTCCTAAAACATTTGCAATCTCCAAAGGGATAAGAGTATGAGCTTATGAGAGGACAGATATTTGGGGTCCTCTGCGTTGTCTCAAGGTAGTTGGCCAAGGAGACTGTAGGCTTTATTCTCTGTCTTTGGGGAACAGGAACAAGGAGAGAGTCACTCAAGGATATTTATATTAATCTGGCTAAGGATGTGGCCAAGCTGAAAACTTGCCAACCATGCAGGGCTCTGTTCCATTCTAATACTGGAAGAAAAGAAAAAGGTAATCAAAGGTCAAGTTATCATCAATAGCCAATGCTATGACCAACCATGCCTTTGTAGCAAAGCCTTCTGGGACTCCCAAAGCAGAGCGAGTGTGAGGGTGCTGCAAGCTAGTTGTCCCCATACCTTGCTCCAGGCAGCGTTCCCAGCTAGTCATGCCTGAGTTGCATCCTTTTATAATAAAATAGTCTAAACACGAGTGAAATTTTCCTTTGACTTCCAGGAATGATAGTACCAAGTAATTGAATCCTGGGTGATGAGAACAACTTAGTTTAGCCAAGTTCAGCAGGTGCTGTAGGTAGCCTAGGATCTGACCTTTTCAACTGGTATCTAAGGATCAGAAAGTCTTACAGAGCTCAAAGTTCTTCATCTGATGCTTTCTGGCTCAAGCATCAGCACTGAATTTTATTATAGCACCCCCACCCGGCCCCATCTGGTCTTGGATCACTGTGAGAGAACCTCACACATTTATCGTAGATGTGGTCTGCTTTGAGTTTGCATGGAGGGAAAGGAAGACAGTTGTGCCCCTACCTCACAATAACATAGAGTTGTGTGCTAGTGTCTATGGATCCATGAGGTTTATTTCTCTGGGATAAACACCCAAGGTAACAATTCTGGGTTGTATATTAGTTGCATGTTGAATTCTGTAAAGAATGTCCTCAGAGTGGCTGTCTTCACTGTTGGTGATGCTCAGGCATCCCAAGGTCTCCACACCCTCACAAGCATAGGCAACACCGTTTTGTTTTGTTTTGTTTTGAGCCATTATGTGGCTCTGGTTGTACTGGAACTCACTGTGTAGACCAGGCAGGCCTTGAACTCCCAGAGATCCTCCTGTCTCTGCTTCCGAGTGCTGGGACTAAAGGTGCCCAGCAACATTGTTTCATAGAGGTATTCTACGTGGTATCTCACTGTGGTTCTGATTTGCACTTCTCCATGGCTAATGACGCCACACATCTTTTCACACTCGGTTTCCCATCTGTATCTCTTTTGGAAAACTGCCTCTTCCTGTGTTTCTCTCATTGAATTTTGTATTTAGATTCCCTGTTTATTTTGCTATTGCATTTTGAGAGTTCTCCTTGTGTTCCAGACACCGTCCTTTGTTCAGACACACCATCCACAAACACAGTCTCCATCTCTGTGGTTTGTCTTCTTATCCTCTCCACAGGGTCTCACTCAGTCCTAAGCTCCTCATTTCATGTGAGGTCTCTCGTTCATAGCTGTCTCCTTTTATGGTCACGAGCTGTAAGAGTTCAAGTCCCAGCTGTAGACGGAATGTTTTCTGTGTCCCTCCTTATCCCACGTTAAGATTTTGTAGTTTCACATTTAGGTCCACGATTCAGTTGGAGTTACGTTTTGTCTGGGATATGGGTTAGATTCTGGGCTTTGTTTCCTCTGTACCTGTAGCTGTCCAGCTGCCCCAGCACCACATAGGAATGACACTTTCCCTCTCTTTGGATCTCTTTTGTACTTTTGTCAAAAATTAGTTGGCATGGTGGTGGCACATGCCTTTAATCCCTGCACTCAGGTGGCAGAGGCAGTTGGAAGTTAGCCTGGTCAATATAGCGAGTTCCAGACCAGCTAGAGCTGCATAGTGGGCCTTTCTCAAAACAAAACAAAACACAACCCAAAAAATTAGCAGGGCATATTTGCTTTTTTCCCCCCTGGTTCTCTCTGCAAAACAGCACAGGCTTGAATCTTCACCTCCATAGCGAATGCTTTCTTGATGTTGTCTAGGCCAACCAGTGGTGTGGTTCATCTGAACCCTCACTGGACTTGTGGACCACCAATCACATCTTTACCTTGTGGTATATATGCTTGTATCCCACCCCTGCTTGTTGGGCATTCATTAAACATATGTCACTTTTGAGTTGAGTGGAGGTGGCACACGCCTTTAATCCCAGCACTCGGAAGGCAGAGGCAGGTGGATGTCTGTGAGTTCGAGGCCAGCCTGGTCTACAGAGCGAGTTCCAGGACAGCCAGGAACAAGGACACAGAGAAACCCTGTCTCGGAAAACAAAACAAAACAAAAACATGTTACTTTTGCTCAAGAAAGAGCCATGCCATTATTTAAAAATCTCTTCCTAAGGAATTTCTGATTCTGTAAATGATTACCCCAGGACAGTTCATGCGAACCAGTAATTCTACTGTAGGTTAAGTTTACTTTTTTTGGACAGTGGCTATGAGTCATAAAAGCTTCATGTTTGGCCAGTAGTAAGCAGAGCTGCTCTTGATTGTAAGGTTCCTGAATATCCAGCCAAGCTCCACTGGGGTCATGCCCATGCCAATTTGGCCCTGTGAGCTGGTGGAGTGTCATCCACAGCATCATGGTGCCCTGGCGGCTTCTCTTTTGCAGGGATTCCGGCTCCAACCATTTCTTCCTCTCCAGCCCCCCAGCCCTCCTTTAATGAGAATCTTTGATAATAGAAGGCAGCATTTCAGCATGTTATCTATTGATCCTTGGGCATCATAGTGGGACTTGTGAATTCTAGCAAACTAGAAATGTTCTAGTTGCTTTTTAAAAAAAATGATTAAAATAAGCCAGGCATGGTCGTGCACACCTTTAATGTCAACACTGGGGAGACAGAAGCAGGTGGGATTTTTGTCAATTCGAGGACAGTCTGGTCTGTATAATAGAGTTTGAGGCTAGCCAGAGCTACCCAGTGAGAACCTGTCTCAATATTTTGACCTTTTGACCTAGAGATGGACTTCCTTTGGGGAAAGGATAGCACACTTTTCCTCCTCCTTGATTTATACAGCTTGGTTAATTGTGTTAGTGGAAGAATTTCATGTGGGGATGGGGGGTGGGCCTTGGTTATACTTGCTTGTGTGGCCCACAGCAGCTTCATTAGACTCAGGGAACATGGGAAGTGCGGGGATGCCCAACAGATGGTTGACAGCAGTATACCGAAACAATCTCTGGGTGCTGATGTGAGCGGGTCATCCAGTCAAAACAGTGTGGATTTATTAAACACCTATTTGTGTTTATCATTTAATTCTGAGCATCCAGGACAGACGCTTGTGGTTTGTTTCCCGTGGCATTTTTTGGCTTCATCTCTTCCAGTGGGAGGAGTGGGGGAGAGTGGACTAGGAAAGGCAAGAACAGTGTTTGGGGGAGCTTGGGGAGGGGTTGTTGCTGGACACTTGGCGTTCCTCCAGGGGACTGCCAGACAACCTCAGTTGTGGAGACTAGGCTCTTGGAGACGTGTGTGTGTGTGTGTGTGTGTGTGTGTGTGTGTGTGTGTGTGTGTTTTTAGTCACACAAATAGCATTGTTGTTCTTTTCTCATGCATGAGAGAAACATAAACTAATTGCTGGAAAACGTCTTCCATGGATTAATCATTTTAAAATATACGAACCATGAAGCTTTAAAGGTGTGATTGTATGCCACAGGACCCTTAATTGAGCGATGGGGAGTACGGCATCCCACCAGCATCCCTGCAGGAGGAATGCAGGAAGGATCCTTCTCCCCAGTGAACCTGAGTCACTATGGGGGTGTGACCAGGCTATTTGCCTTAGTTTTGAAGGCATGCCAAGCATTTCCTGTCTGCTTCCAGGGGTTTGAATGTAGGCATTTTTGGGTCAAGGTTATTGGACTGACTTGTAAACAGACGCTGTCTGTGTGATCACCAAAGTATTGAGGCCCACATGTCGTGGAGCCCCATGGAAACATCTTGGTGTACACGAGGGGGTGGTTGTAGGAGGAATCCATTCCCAGTATCTGCTTAGAACAAACAGCCTTGCTCAGCCTCTGAGCGCATGACATTTTGGATGGGTAATTCTTTGTGGTAGGAGCTGTCCCCATGAGATATCAGACACCTCACAGCGTCTCTAGTCTCTTCCCACTAGATGCTATCAGCACTGCCACAGCTCCAAGTTTGGGACCATCAAAAATGTCTGCAGATACTGCTCAGTGTCTTGGAGCAGGGGTGGGGATCCGCTGGCCCCTGTTGAGAGCTGTTGGCCTAGACAAGTGCATGCAAAAGCCATGATGTTATCTATGTGTATTTACCATCCACAGGGGTTGCTGATTCTTTCCTCTTGAATGGCTTATTTGACATGATTGTGAGGTGGCTGAACAGGGCTCTTTTTTTTTTTTGCATCTCAGAAGCCTGTTCTTATTTTCAGGCTTACATCTGTTCTCACATCTTGTTCCTCAGCTCTCCTGTGGAATTTGAAGTCTAGTCATTGCGCATTTTCTCAGGGGTGCGCTGGCATGCTTTTTTTTTTTGTTTATTGTTTGTTTTGTTTTAAATCAGGTAGATGAGCAGCAGGTAGCAAACACATTCATCTCTTGCAAAACCTTGTACAATACCTGTGAAATAATTGAGGCGATACCTGGAGCTTTGTAGGAAGACGATGGCACAGTCCTAAGGGACATCCTAGGGCAAGCTGCTTCTTGTAGCATAGGTTTCTTGGGTGGGGATAGAGTGTAAAATGCCTATGAAGGATATAGTCCTTAGACTCCATACTGTTTGACCCTGATTGCATATCAGAACCCCTGGGTATCTTTGAGGACTCCTGATATCCATACCACACCTAGGCCATAACTTAGGGTCCTTTGAGGTGGGACCAGGCATCTGTGGTTCTCACAACTCCCCTGGTCGGTTGAGTTTAACAGCGGTGTACAACTTCATAGTTGTACTGCTCTCTCTCTTTAGTTTAAGTGTGTCCCACCCGAGGGGAAGTGCAAGGTTCCCTGAGTCAAGAAGGATAAAACAAGAGCTGCCCCAAACTGGTGCTTTATGTGGTTGAGGTTTTATTTGGAGTGGTTTGTTTAGGCAAATGACCTCTTTGCTGCATCAAAGTGGAGGCCCAGACATCATAGCTACACTATGTAATTACTCCAGTGAGTTAGAAAGTGCACTCTTGGGTTTTATATTTTTATGACTTCGGAAGTTGTAAAGGACAATAACGCCACAGCTTCCTTTCCATTAATTACAAATCAGAGGCCAGAGTCTAGTACAGGAAGGTGACCCGTGTCTGAAGTTCACTGGAAACCAACACTCCTCTTGATCCCGCCCCTCTCCACCATCTTGGTTTTCTCCTTTTCTGCCTGGAGTAGTTCCTGTTGGTTACATGTGGTCCTGTCATTCCAGGTGGAATGTGACAGTACTGGAACCCATTACAAAATAGTCAGCAGCTACTGTCCCCTCTGCCTTCTTTCTTGAAGACATCCCATCAGGCCAGACATGGTGGCGCACACCTTTAATGCCAGCACTCAGGAGGCGGAGGTGGGCAGATCTCTGTAAGTTCTAGGCTAGTGTGGTCTACATAGTAAGTTCCAGGACAGCTAGGGCTATGTAGCCAGAGAGACCCCCCCCTCCCCCCCGCCCCTGTTTTGTCTTGTTTTTCAAGACACGGTTTCTCTGTGTAGCCCTAGCTGTCCTGGAACTCACAGAAGCCACCTGTCTCTGCCTTCCTAGTACTGGGATTAGAGGCATGGACCACCATGCTAGGCCTGAGAGACTAGCTCTTTTTTAAAAAAAAGCCATTGGTTCAGGGCAGCAGGATGCATGTTTCCCTGGAAGAGCTAAAGCTAGTTGACCAGCCTAGGGGTTCTTACTCTGCACATTTCTGGGAATTCCAATGGAGGTGGGAGGGCCAGAACTGCCATCACCTCCTGAAAGTTCCCAAGCCACTAGGGTGTGGCTCTCAGGGACGTAAGTGCCAGTCTTAGCCCTTCTCAGGACAACCCAGTGATTTGGGTGGGGCATGCTCACCCAACTTGGTGAGAAAATTGAACCCCAGGGCAAGTAGGATCTAACTCCCCAGGCACACAATGTCGGTGGCAGAGCGGTCCGTACACAGTGACTAACAGTGAGTCTAGGGAACCAAGACACTTTTAAAAATCAAAATGTCTTTCCATCTTCCAAAGAGAAACTCATAGAAAATGGGAGTGTTAGGTTTGAAGTGTGTGCACATGTCTGCTGGTCTGTGTAAGGCTGCATGTGTTCAAAATAAACAGACAAAGGTGAAGAATCCTACAGTTCTATTGCACACTTTAAAAATCCATGTCACACAAAGGCCAGGAGTGGCTACTTTCTGGGGACAAACTGTTTTTCACTGGCTTGGCCAGAGATTAGAAGGTCTGTCATTAAAATCAAACCTGCAACCAGGGACACCATGACAAGCCATTGGCCGTAACTTAATTTCAGAGCTCTTCATGTGTGAGTGCATGTATTTTTTGGTGCATGTATTTTGTGTGTGTGTGTGTGTGTGTGTGTGTGTGTGTGTATGTGTATGTACATTATCATGTATGTATGTATGTATGTATGTATGTGGCATATGTATGTATGTGTGTTTGTATGTGCTGCATGTATGCACATGTATTGCGGTTCACTTGTATAAACCCTAATGTATTTCATACCCAAATACTTCCTGAGTTAGCAACTTGAGGGCACATATTATGGCACGGAACATTCCAAGAATCCATGCTGGATCCTTCTTGTTCTCTTTGATGAGACTGTAAAGTCCTGGAGCAGGGCGATCCCATACACGATGCTGGGGTTGACCTTTTACAAATCAGACGCTGGAACAGCCAGTATTCACCGAAAGGGTTTTCTGAGTTTGTGCACTAAGGCTGCATTTGGACATTTAGTAAAGGGCATGGGCAGGGGAGGTTGTGTTAAGGATCGGTTTAGAGAAAGCATCAAGCAGGGAGACATTTCCTATAGCAGTGACACGTCACACCTATATTTATTTATATAAATAAATATATAAAAGAGTCACACCTGTATATTATTTATGTATTTATTGGTTTTTTTTTGTTGTTGTGTTTTTTTGTTGTTGGGCTGGCTTTGAACTCACAGAGCCCCATCAAATTGCTTCTGCCTCCTGAGGGCTGGGATTAAAGAGTCCGGCCACCACGTCCAGCTTGTTCGGCTTTATTGTTCCGAATTTCTTAGTGTGCCCAATGATTTACAAATTGAACTTTATCATAAATGTGTATAAGCATGCATGTGGGTACTCCTGGGAGTTCAGGCATCTATGTGATAAGATTGCTGGGAAGACCTGAATGTATCCCCTGAGCACTGTGGATCCAGAACTTCCAAGGTCAGGGGAACAGAAAGCCCTGTGGAGCCCTGTTTCCCAGCCCTGGGCTCAGAAGGGAGTCTGTGTGTGCCAGTACAAAGGGCCGGTGAGCTCTCTGTGGAGGAGAAGAAAGGAGTCACACTTCTTTGTCAGGGCAGTTACAACAACACTGTCTCCTTGTTAAATAGCGCTCTCTCCTCCTGCCGGGTCTGCAGTTTGGAGGCAAGCGCTTTAGTCATCCTTGTAAAGGAATAGCTGGAGGGACTGGAGAGCTGCTCCTCCGTAGGAACCAAACTGGGTTCCCAGCATCCCTATCGTGTGGCTCCCAAATGCCTGTGACTCCAACTCGAGGGGATCTGACCCCCTCTTCTGACCTCCTTTGGCACGTGTGCACATGTGCACACACCTACACACACACACACACACACACACACACACACACACACACACTAAAAATAAATCTTAAAAACTTAATAGCTGTCTGTATAGTGTGCTTTTAACTCACCTGTATGTTTTGGGTCCTAACTAAAATCAGTCTTTTGGCTTTTTGTTTTGTTTTGTTTGTTTTCCAGTTAGAGTCTCCCTTGTATGTAGCTCTGGTTGTCCTGGAATTCACTGAGATCAGCCTGCTTCTGCCTCCCAAGTGCTGGGACTGAAGGTGTGCACCACCATGCCCTTCTGTCTGTCTGTCTGTCTGTCTGTCTGTTTGTTTTTCAAGACAAGGCTTCTCTGTGTAGCCCTGGCTGTCCTGGGAGTCTCTCACAAGACTGGCTCCGAACTCTGAGCTCTTCCTGCCTCTGCCCCCAACCCTCACCCCACTGGCATGCTCCACCACACCTGGCTCCAGTCTTTTTTTTTTTTTTAAACAAAACAATATTTATTATTTATTTAAACAGTAGTTGTTTTTTTTTTAACTTTGAGATCTCTGTGCATTCTTTTTTTTAATTGGCATACTATTTGCATGTATTTATGGAGTATTGGATGATTTGATGCTTCTCAACAATGGAACAATTAGCATTTCCCTCTCCTTCAATGCTGCCATTTCCAAGGGCTGGGAACTTTAAACTCTGGCTATAGCTCTTTCAGTGTGTTCAGCTCTTGAATCAGCTTAAGCTTGGAGAGCTCCTTGAGAATGAGCTAATGGCCCAGTATTGGCTTTATTTGCACTTAACAGCCCTGGGAGGTTGCTGATTGATTATTTTATCACCCTTATCAGGCAGATACCCCCAGGCCTGGGGAGATTAAGGAGCAGGAATCTTGGATAATTGATTTAGGAAGTCGTAGGGCTGTAGGAAGCAGACTCCCTGGGGCAGGGTCTGAGGGCCCTTTCTGGCCTTATCTCCTGCAATTGCTTCTGTTCATTGAATTGAAAGTGAACATTAAACCAGATTTTTTTGCCTCTTAGGATTTCTCACCATTGATTGAATTATTTCCGGAAACAACCCTAAACTCTCCTTTTACAGAATTAGTTGGCAGGGCCATGATTTTCTTAAGCTCTAAGAGAGTGTCCAGTGTACTGCACAGTTCGATGCTTGCAAAGATGGAGTTACAGTAGACATTTTGAAGTGGATGAGTGAAGGAGTTTGGGGTTGTCTGAGGAAGTCAGAGGTGTGGTCTACAAGACCCTGGCTAATTACAAGGGTGTTAATGAACCCATAGTAATTGTGTCTGGCTGTTCCCTTCCCAACCCTCTGGAGAATTAATGAGGACACTGGGTTTAGCCATTCATCAATGTCTTTTGTTTCAGCTTCTGCTTTTCCTAACTTCAGATGAATTGCTTAGAATAGCAAGTGCCTTTGATTCCATTGTTAGCACTCCAGATGTTTAAGAGATGGGTTTCAGTCGGATCCACTAATAGAAGGAACTGGATGCTTCTCCGGGACCAAAATGATATAGATGGTAACAGCAAACTGTGCAGCTAGGTAAGAGATTGTTGGATGGGGAAAATAAATGGAATAGCAGCCGAAGAGAGACTGCAGCTGAGCGCCCAGCAATGCAACACAAGATAGGAAGGAGGAGAGGAAAAAGACAAAACCCAAAGTGGTTTACTTCGGTGCCAAGGCTACACAGACGCACGGACCCGTAATGGCTATGGTTAAATTATGATGTGCTTGCTGTTTGCGACTTTTATTTCTCAGTGCACTTGGTGGCTGTCCAGGAACTCATCAAATCAAGTTAATGGAGAGTTAAATGACTCTGGAAACAAGCTGGCTCGGGGCAGCTGGAAGCCAGGGTTGTACGCTCTTGGCTCGGTGGAGCTCTGGATCGGGCATGCTCTGGCAGGTGAGCTTGTTTAGAGGAGAGGGTGAGGTCTCAAGGAAGCTGCTGAGAAGCAGCAGGGGTCTTCAGGGGACTCCTGCTGCCCTTGACCTCTTCAGTTGGCCTTGGCTATTCAGGAGTTCTGAAATGCAGTGCAGAAATCCCTGCTACTGGACTGACTCAGCTCATCCCCAGGGGCCAACACCATTGAAACAGGATCCACCTTCCCGGGGTTACAGTTAGGGAGGTAGAAGTGTTGACACAAATGGAAGCTCGCTGGATTTCATTGTTTTTTTTTTTAATCTTAATAGTGGAAGTTTTCAAACATCTATAGCCTTGGAGAGAACAGTACCATGAATTTGCAAGAACCTACAGCCCAGCCCAGTCATGGTCAACACTACATTCTTGTTTATCTCTCCCCTTTATCCTTCTCCCGCCCTGTATGTTGACTTTTAGAAAGCCAGATACGTCCGATAGCCACACACACAATAATTAGTACATTTGAATTCTTTTTTTTTTTTTCAAACAGACAATGTGGAACATAAAATAGCAAGCTGAAGGAGCCCATAATAATTGATGTCATTTATTTAATTATTAATGCAGATCACTGTTTTTATTTTTGAGTAAGCAAAGCTATGGAGACATGGTGCAGATATGGAATTGAACCTTCCCGCCTGCTAGATGCAAGGCCGGCGCTCTACCATTGAGTTTATTGGTTTCTGTCACTTAGCATGGTGTCCTCCATGTTCCGTCCATGTGGCAGAATGTATCAGAATTATTGCTCTTTCAGGAACTACATAATGATCCATTGGGTGATTGAGCCACATTTTTGTGTATCTGTTTGTCTATTGATGGACATGAGAATCACTCCCCCCTTTTTGTACCATGAACATAGATATGCAAACTAGTCCCACTTCTGATTCTTCTGGGTGTTTGTCTAGAGGTAGAACTGTTGGATTCTATGGTAGCCTCACTTTTAATTTTTGGAGGAAATATGGTGATGTTTTCCACAGTGGCTGCGCCATTGTGGCTAGTGATAAACAAAGGTGCTAATTGCTCCAAAGTCCTGCCTAAACTTTATTCTATTTTAATATGTTTGAGATAGGATCTCACCAGGTAACTCTTGTTGGGCTAGAGCTCCATATGTAGACTAGGCTAGCCTTGAATTCAGAGATCAGAGATTCCCCCTGCCTCAGCCTCCTAAGTGCTGGGATTAAAGGCGTGTTCTGCCTCACCTGGCTTATTTTTCCGTCCTTTTGACGGTAGCCATTCTGTGACTGAAGGTCTCTCCGTGGTTTTCACTCACTTCCTTGATGCCTAGTGCTGTTTGTGCTTATTGACCGTTTTTCTCATCTTTGAAGAAATGCCCATTCGAGTTGTTTACATGTTCTGTTTCCTTAGGTAATAACAAGTAATTTTCACACTGGCTGTAATATAGTTTAGGTAATTGTGAAAATTTTATTTTGTGTCTGTGACAAGTGGTTAGACTTAGTAGTTGCCTGTTGCTGAATAAAAAGCACAGTGTGTGCTTATGAATTCGGTTTGCGTTCTCCTGTTGGCTTCTGACGTCAGAGCATCTTTTGGGGTGTGTGTGTGTGTGTGTGTGTGTGTGTGTGTGTGTGTGTGTGTGTGTATCTTACTGTGTTCTTTCTTGGTTGTTGCTTGTGAGACTGGGCCTCACTCTGTAGCCTTGGCTGGCCTGAAGCTTGACTATTGTAGATCAGGCTGACCTCAAACTCAGAGATCCCCATGCTTCTGCAGGAGTAAAGGCACATGGCTACCACACCCAACTCTTTTATTTTTCTTAATTGGGATATCCTTTTTGGTTTTTCGAGACAGGGTTTCTCTGTGTAGCTTTGGAGCCTGTCCTGGTTCTCGCTCTGTAGACCAGGTTGGCCTCGAACTCACAGAGATCCGCCTGGCTCTGTCTCCCGAGTGCTGGGATCAAAGGTGTGCGCCACTGCCACCCAGCTAATTGCGATATCCTTATGCACTTGGTCAAGCATCCCTGTATCATTTACAAATGTTCTTCCAGATTGGCCTCTTTTCGCCATCCTGTGCCACCTTTCAAGAATAGAGATTTATATTATATTGTAATTAAATTTATGGGCTTCCTCCTTATACTATATGCTCCAAGCTCAAGAACATATTCTAATTTAATTGGATGTTTGACTCACACAATTAAGTTCTTGAATCAAATTGGATTTTTCTTCATGGTCAATATAAGCAGAGTGCCTGTTCCATTTCTCCTGTGTGGATGATCAGTTTTCTAGGCCATTTGCTAATCGTGTCTTAGAGGAGTGGGCTGGGCCCTAGAGTTGTCAGGATCTTTTTGCAGCATTACCTCACTGTATCTAAAGGTAATGGATGAATTACTGACAGTTACGTATACAAACAGTGGGACTTTTTTTTTTTTTTTAAGTTGGGTTGACCTCTTCAGGCTTCCTATAGGAAATCTCTGTCCTTTTGTGACTTTAAATGTTGCTTAGTGCAAATGAAAAAGCAAAAGCTGGGTAATGTGTGGGGATGGGTGTTCCGTTCTTAGAGAAGAGAGACCTTCTCTAAGACCCTAGTCCCAAGGGGATCAGGTTCAACCTACTCTAGTGTGACCTTCTCTCTCTCTCTCTCTCTCTCTCTCTCTCTCTCTCTCTCTCTTTTTTAAAGATTATTTATTTATTATGTATACAGTGTTCTGTCTGCACATATCCCTGCAGGCCAGAAAAGTGCACCAGATTCTCATTACAGATGGTTGTGAGCCACCATGTGGTTGCTGGGAATTGAACTCAGGACCTTTGGAAGAGCAAGCAGCCAGTGCTCTTAACCTCTGAGCCATCTCTCCAGCCCATGACCTTCTCTTAATGAACGTCTTTAGGGACCTTGTTTCTGATGGGAGCAGGGCAGCCAGTTGAAGACCAAGCCTGAGAACCTACACCGACCAGTTCCTTCCTCTCTCCTCACACTGGCCTTTGTTCCCGGAGCCTGCTTTGGATCACAGCAAGCATTCTTCTGTAGTGTTCCATATTGGCCCAGCCTTCCTGATGGAGATCTGAGAGGGTAGTTAGCCATTGGACTGGCAGAGTAAGGCCTTCCCTAGTGTGCTCCACGGGCACTATCTGTTCCATAGTACTGGCTCTGTGACTTTCCTCAGGCTACTGGGACAACAGACTATAAATTGGTGGCTTTAAAACCAGATACTTATTATTTCATAGTTCGGGGGACTAGGAGCCTGAAATCAAGCTGAACCAGACTCACTGAAGGCTCCACGGAAGTGTCTCTGCCCTTCTGTTTGCTTCTGCCGGGGCCAGCCATCCTGGGTGTGTACTGCCGCAGCTGTATCACTTCAGTGTCTCGCTCGGCTGACACTCAGCTGCCTCTGTGTGTCCGGCTCATCGCCCAGCCTTCTCCAAGTGTGTGTGTGTGTGTGTGTGTGTGTGTGTGTGTGTGTGTGTGTGTGTTTCTCTTCCCTGTGCTTGTGAGACTCTTTGCCACAGTGGCTCAAACTCACTGTCCGCCTCATCCCAACTTGATCACCTTGTGGAGACCCTTTTTCTGAATTAGGTTATATTCACTGCTATCAGAGTTAGGACTTGAACATATTTTTCTTGGGGTCAACTCACAACACTGAGGGTGGCAGAGAAATTAAATCGTGCACCATCCCTTATCCTCATGGAACCTGATGTGACACACAGCTTGTGAGCACAGAATCAGTGGCCCGTGCTCGCTCTCTATTTCCTTTTGACTGCTTCTCTTGGTAGCAAGTCATTTGCGGTGATTTTTTTCCCACTAACGCCCTCCCCCACAATAGATGGCCTGAGCAGCGGCTAGGGCCTCTATTATTTCTGCCTTTGCATGCGCACTCTGTGCTGGAAGCACCCCTGACCCCAGTGGGTTTTGAGGAGCCACTCGGTCCCTTTCGTCACTACTGCATTGTGCTGACAGTGAGTGCCTCTGGTCCTTCTAGTCTAGATCTTCAGGCCTAACCCTGGCTACCTCTCCTTGGAGGATGACCCAGCACCCCAATCAGCCGCTACACCACAGAGCTCCCTGGTTTCGTCATTTCTCTCCCTTCTCTCAACCTCCATGGAACCGAGACTCCTGGGACCTCTATTTTGGTAGTTCCATGGCGGACCTCTGCCTCAGTACCTCCCGTCCAGTAAGCTCTGCACAAAGCTGCCATGTGAGCCTTCCGTAACAGTCCTCTCCGCCCCCATGGCTAGGCCCAGTAACCCGTTTCCACCTTCTTCCTTTCTGTTCCCAAGAACCTAGTGACTCACTTGGGCACTTGTTAGACACCCCCTCAACATGCTTTGTTGAGGTGTACCCCACATCATTTGATTCATATGGTGTGCCTTCTTCCTTGCAATCTGTTCGATTAAGCCCCCAAGTCCCTTGAGGAACACACTCTCTTGTGGAGTTCTTTTCGTTCTTATCTGAGGAACAGCCTGGACCTCCCTATGAGGTAGACACAGCTCTGTGAAGGAAGGCATCGTCTCACTCATTTTTTCTCTCCATTACGGTGACTTTTTTTTTTTTTTTTTTTTTTTTTGGTTATTCGAGACAGGGTTTCTCTGTGTAGCTTTGTGCCTTTCCTGGAACTCACTTGGTAGCCCAGGCTGGCCTCGGACTCACAGAGATCTGCCTGTCTCTGCCTCCCGAGTGCTGGGATTAAAGGCATGCGCCACCACCGCCTGTAGGGTGACTTCTTAATTTAACTCCACTAGACACGTAGAAAACATCTATTGAATGCGTGGGAGAGCGCATGCATGAATGAATGTGTGACTAGCTGCGTGCATGCATTGAATGAGTGACTGGCTGCATGTAAGCTGAATAGCTGAGACCAGCCGTGAGGATGATGGAAGGAAGCATCCAGCAAGTCAGGCTCGCTCCACACAGCTTTGAACACAGGACATTCACGGCATTGCCTGTGATTAGCTGCTGTTTCTGTCCCAGGAGGTTGGCCAAGAAGCCTTCTTTAGAGGAGTAAACATTTCTACTTCAGTTTAGAAAAAAAATGCCCCCTCTTGGTTTCTGCTTGTTTTTTTGTTGACAGTGAGGCATTTTATGAATCCCTATTTGGAGAAAGCAATTAAACAAAAATCCCAACAGACTTAAGGAAACCATCAGTTATAACTAGGGAAACACAAGTAGTTAATGGAAATAGATTTATGACTAGGGGGGATGGGAATTCAGAGGACCAGAAAAACAGGAAAGTCGTGTTCAAAACCATGTTTATTGATTTGTTTGTTTAGTGTATGTGCCATGGCGTAAGTGTGGAGGGCAGAGGGTAAAACTCGTGGGAGTCAGTTCTCTCCTTCTACCATGGGGATTCTGGGCCTTGAACCCGGGTTGTCAGGCCCGGTAGCGAGCCCTTTCACTCGCCATCTCCACAGCCCCCGAAGCTTCTGACAGCAGAGAAGGCACAAGGTGTATGTGTGTGTTTGGGGTAGTGCAGTGAGGGTGAGGAGTTCCTGGTCGGCTTCTGTATTCTTCAGAGTCACCTTTCGGTTCAGGAGACCTTCCTCTGACCTTTGCAGTGTTGATGGATCAAGGCGAGACTGCAGGGAGGAGCCGCCTGGTTAGTGAATTCGGCTCACAGGGCAGCCTTGTATCGCCTAGCCAAGTGGTCACGACTGTTTCTTCCCTGTCATCCACAGTTAAATCTTTCCCAAGCAGCTTCTCTCACATAAGGACAAATGAGGTCCTGTGATGGCATCAGCAGCCCGTGATGCTTCCCTGCAAGTGACACATGCACCGTCTCCACCTTCAGTTCTGTTACATACAGAGACTTGCCCCAGCTGACCTCGAGAGGCATTTGGGCACATACTGTATTCGTTTGGCACTTTTCAGCTCCTGGGGTGTTTCTTCTTTGAGAAGCATCTCCTCGCTCATGGCGTCATGGCACGGATGAGCAGACAGAAAGTCAGGTGCACCATAGGGCGCCCGGATCAGCTGGCTGCCTAGGGTGGCAGTAATACTGCTCCATCAGGTTGGAGAGGACTGTGGTCAGAAGGTAAGAAAGCCTCCTGGTCTGGGACTATCAAACCGTGTGTCACTACAACAAGGGATGCAAGATGCAGAAGGGTCAGAGATGATGCTGAGGGAGGCTGGTAGGCCAAAGACAAGGCCTGTGGGCCTCATGTCCTGCTTGGGTTGTTGGACGTATTTGAAAGGAATGGGCTCCAGCAGGATCATAGAAGAGCATGGCACAGTCTTAGTGTAATTTGGAAGAGAGGGCACTGGGACAGGATGGAGAGCGAGCCGTTTAGGAGGCTTGAGCAAAGGTCTATGTGGGGAGAAAACAACCTAACCAAAGGCGTTTCTGACCGTGACAGGCTTCCACGGTCAGGAGATTGTGTGGAGGGCATGGCCGCCTGTTGACGCCTGTGAGGACAGCACCTTCCACTCAGAGTGGTGCTGAGTCACGGCGAGCCGTGCCCAGACAGAGAGCATGAGCTTGGCGTTATTTGGACGTAGGTTCTGGTCTGTCGTTTAGCAGCGAGGTGGCCGTGGACAGGTGGCTTAATGACCTGGATTTAAGCCTCTGCAGCTGCAAAGTAGGGATGCCACTGTCCCCTCCTGGGATTGTTAACTCCGTCTCTGTGAGCTTAAGCTTTGCTCTGAGTGACGCAACTGTGCCAAGACAACTTAAGACGGTACTTGGAATTTGCTTCTGTGACTCCATGGGGGGGGGGGCGCGGTAAAGCCAGTGCTAGCCTGGTGACGGTGACATTTCATGACAGATATTTATTGGCTGCTAGAATAAGGGTCCTGGAAAGAATCCAGACCCAAGCCTGCCTTATAAGGGCACCCCCACTGTTTTCTCTGTGTCCCCAGCTTCTCAAAGAGAGATGAGTGTCTAGTACCAAGGTAGTAGCTGTTTGTCAACTGACTGGCTGAATGTGTAAAAGCAAGAAGTGTCCATCTTTACATCAGATGAGGGGCAGGGAGGAAGTATTGACTACCGCATACGCTCCTCAAGGTTATATACTCTGACCCCCGAGTGCCTACCTCCAGAAGAAATGGGACTTGAAGATGTTTTTCTGGACCGACAAGATTATTGACCTATTTTTAATGCCCTGCAGCGACCCTGACCTGACTTCACGGCGGGGCTTGTCTTAGGAGAGCACTCCATGACAGCGCAGTGGCTTGCAGATAAAACAAGTTCCCTGGAGGAGTGACAAGAGGGGCCGACTGGCTTTGCTGGGACAAGGCCCGCAGAGTTCTTCTCTGTTTATGTGTTGATGAAGTTGCTAGTGAGCCACGGAGCCCTGGGGTGGGGCAGACGCTCTTACAGCTGCAGGGTGCCTGTGGCAAGTCACTGTGCCAGGTCACTATTGCCCTCGTGTGCCCCGCAGATGAAGAAGACTGGGTCGGCAGAGGCACAGGCATGTGACTGCACCTGTTTACCATCCTGTGACTGTCCCCATCAGTACTGGATCCATGCCTATTTGGATTTTTGAGGAGAAGAAAGTTTATGCAGGAAAAAAGAAAAATGACTGTCACTGACTCTACGCTCTTTGCTGAAATGTTTAAATAGACTTTTGACGTGTTTGGACATAGCTCGTGTGGGTTCCGTCATAAAAGGCCCCAGAAGGGAATTGTGCTAAGTTATAGGTTCTGTGTTTTAAATTTTATAGGCATAGATGTTAAACATGCCTCTTCCAGTGGCCACCCAAGAGCATAACGTGATATTTTATCCATGCTTCTGGGACATGTAACTAACATTGCTACTGCTGTTCTGGGCTCTGCCCAAGAGTGGCCATGTAAAATTCTCCCAAACAGAAACCTGAATTCTCCGCTATGATTTTTGATGGAGACGCTGTGTTTGGCATCCATTTCCTATAGGCCTGTAACCTGAAAATAATTGCTGTATTCTTGGGGCCTCTAGCCTTAGGTCTTTCTACCGTAGAGGAAGCCTGAAGTGAACTCTGGCAAAACTAGAATCCCAGTGACCCAGTGCAGAACCAGGCTTATGGGCAAATTGCGTGATGTGGTTGAAGTAAGATTGGCACAGCGTACAATGCTGAGGGTGTGTAAGTGTGCATCTCAGTAAAGTCATTTGAGGCCATTCACCATGCAAGACAAGGTTAAAATAGAAATACAAATGCCCAGAGTTGGACAGACAGAGCCCACGGGGGCCCACTTTTGAATGTATCTCACTAACTTGAGCACAGTGCTTAAGATCCACTTGAAAGGAGACTGTTCATGGCTGTGGAAGCTGAAGGTGAGGGGAGTGGGCAGCGGAGCAGACCGACTGCCCTGCGGCATCCTGAGAGCAGAGGCAGAGGGCATCGATTTGGGGGGGAAGAGATCTGGTGGGGGCACCATACTAGATATGAGGTCAGTTTAAACATTGTCACACATGCTACGTGGGAGCATTGGAACAGTTGATTCAGATGCGTCAGTATCGCGACTACTTCTAAAAGTCACCTGTACATTTGGGTGGTCACTTTGGACAGTTTGTTACCTTCTTGTTTATTTAACATTTTAGTTTCCACATACTGGTTGCCCGTGGACCGAGAGAACTGATATTTTTCAGTGCGATGTCCAAGTAGAACTTTTTCAAGTTTTATGGTTTTCTTTGGCAATTGTGAGTTGTTTTCATGTTTGATTTGGAGGAAAGCTTAAGAAAGATCTGGCAGAGCTTTGTCTCAGAGGAAGGTACCCGGAACAGCTTATGAAGAGTAAAACTGTTTCCAGCCTTAAGGTGTAGTGATTTGGGGCCTGCAGAGGTGTCTCAGTGATTAAGAGCACTTAAGAGGACCTGGATTTCCATCACCCCCAGTGGTGGCATCCAATTGCCTGTAACTCTGGTTCCAAAGGACCCAAGGCCCCCTTTGGCCTCCATGGAGACCAGGCTCATGTCCCAATCACATGCTACACATCTGTACAGGCAGGGAAAATGCTATTGCACACTTTAAAAATGTCGTAATTTTTATTTTGCAGATGCACAGGTTCTTGAGGTAACCAATAAAGTTTCCTTGCTTCCATCTCAACTGTTAATCCCAGTAGAAAGAGACTAAAAATGCGATCACAACAAAACTTCTTTGCACCCATCTGAACTGTTAATCCCAGTAGAAAGAGAACGAAAATGCGGTCACAGATCAGAGCTAGAATTGATGTTGAATACGATCCACGACTAGGGTATTGGTACCCAACACTGGGTGTGTAGTCTACTCTGAAAGCATGGAGAAGTTCACAGTTCTGTATAGTCACGGTTACTATAGGGAGGACCTAAGTGTAGCGCCGTGAAGAACAGCGAGAAGCCAGCAGATGAGGTGGGCAGACAGTCACACCCGCGTTTCCAACGTGGCTCTTTGGAGCTTCTGGATAGAGAGAATGGAACGCAACTAAAATCAGAGGCTGATTTTCCTTCCCAATCCCAGCTTCTACTGCTGACTTCAGCAGAAGCCTGGGCACACTTAGGCGTGGAGGAGAGTGGAGTGAAATGAGCCAAAGGTCCAGGCAGGCAGCGAGGTTGCCTGGCTGAGGCTGTGCATGGTTTAGACAGAAGCCGTTATGCGCACTTGGAACTGGGTGTCAAGGGCACCACATGGGAAAGACGGTTTTCATAAAATGCCAGTGTGGGCCGGATAGATGCTATTTAAAAGCATGTGGGATTTTTGGTTTTGTTTTTCTAATCCAGTTGTTTTTCTTGGATTCAACTGTAAAGGCTAAATTTTTTTTTCAAAGATTTATTTCCATTATTTTTATTTACCTATATGTATGTATGTATTGTGTGTATGTTTTGTTTTCCTTATTCTTGGATTTGTTGTAAAGACTTAAATTTTTTCAAATATTTATTTTCATTGTTTTTATATATGAGTACGTATGTTGGTATGTATGTGTGTGTGAGAATGTATGCCACATGTGCGCATGCCTGTGGAGGCCAGAAGGCTGCCAGCTCCCCTGCAGCTGGAGTTACAAGCACTTGTAAGTGCTGGGAACTGGACCAAATTCTGTCCTCTGGAAGAGAGTGTGCACACTTAACTACGGAGCCGTCTCTTCAACCCCGAAGACCATTTTTTAAATTAAAAAAAAAAAAAAAAGCAAAATAGTTATTGGCATTTGGATTTTGGCTTACTTGCAGCCTTAAAAGTGAGCTTGCTGCTTCTCTCTGGATGCAGAAGGGTGTTTGAGACTTTTTGTTTGAAGGCACGGGATTTCATCCCTCAGGACACATCAGGCAGCTCCCCTGCTGTCCTCTACTCGGGAAGTGTGACCTGGTGGGCCCAGCTGGATGCTATGTCTGCAGTGGGTTGCTGTCTCAGCTGAGAAGACTGTTCTTTGCTGTGAAGGGATGCTGCCTCATCCCTCAGGGGCTCATGCAAACATTCTTGAGAAATGGTCCAAGGGAAGACTGGTCCTAGCCTTGGGTTCATGGCACACAAAGCAGTGTGAGCCCCAGACTGTGCCATACGCTATAAAAACATCTGGGAGTGTGTTGTGAATTGGGACTGATACAAAGCCACCTCACAGCATAGTATCTGGTTATAGTTTTTAAGTTTCTAGAGTATGTTAATTTTTTTTATCACGCTGTTACCATTCGTGATGGTTTCCTGTAGACTTAGGGACCTGCTTCCAGATAGTTCTCTCCCCGATTCCTTCACCTCTCTCTCGCTCAAATCAATCGTCTTTATAAAGCAGTGCCTATGTGCATACTCACAGCTGTTGTGAATATGGAAGGCATAAATGATTCAGTCCTCGGCCTGGGCTTTGTAACCCGAGGACAACAAACCAGCCTGTGAAACATGGTGATGTCAGGGAGGAGAAGGGAACCGGATCATCTCATAGAGTTTCTGTGGGGAACGGTTGCACACCTTTTCATTTTTCTACGTTTCTGTAGCCATTCCCACCGGGCTCCCTGGAGCGACAGTATGCCGATGTTACCCTTCCCCATTTCTCTGTGTTGTGTTCTTTCCTGTTGTCTATATTCTGGTCGGCTCTGTCTCTTTGAGGTGTGAAGTGCAGGTGTATTTGTGGGAAGAAAGCTGTTCAGGCGTGGTGGTGAGAAGAGAGTGGTTTACAGGTGGAATACATCTGAAAGTCTCCACCTGCCCTCGCTCTTTGATGCATTCTACATGGCAGCATCAAAGAGGCCCCCTGGTGTGAGCAGCCTCGCCCTCCACTAACTGCTGGGGCTGGAGCCCTTCGTCACCACACACATTGCTTTGGAGTCCCTGGGGAACCTGTCTGTGAAGATGGCCACATTAACTCTATAGCGCCACGTGGCCCTCCGAATGCTACCATGCTATGGTTGCTTCTCAGCCCTACTCTGGAGTTAGGTGGCAGCTTCTCCATAAACCCCCCGATTTCACCAAAGAAGCTGTACAAGTAACAGCCCGGAAGGTTTTAGAATCCAGACTTTCTGATGTCAAGTTTGCAGTGACTCTTTTGGACTTGCTTGCTGATGTTACATTTGATATGAAAATGTCCACACGAGCACAGAACATCAGTGTTTACTCTTTCATTCCCTCTCCTCTGTAAGTGAGGAGGTACGGGTGGTGGTGGACTCTTTACGTTTGCTGCTCTTTCTGAAAGATGAATAGTATGGGCAGCTGTCCCTTCTGCTGAGAACACTTCGAGGACCATCACTTCCTTCTCTGCTCACTTTCCCTGGTTTTGACCTTGTCCCAGAAAACTACCCTGAGCCAGTGTGGAACTCTGATCCTCCAGGATATCTCTTGGGGGCTCCAGGTTAACCTGACCCATTTCGTGACAGATTACAACTATTTTTAATGTCTAACCCACCTTTTAAAGACACACCCTCATCCTCCTTGAGAGCACACAGCAGCCCTTCACAGAACAGGAAGTGTCTCTGGATGCTGCCTGGCAAGTTGGAACACACAGCTCTCACGTGACTGTCTTCGTGCACTTGGTAGGTGAACTTGCAGACTGAGAATTGCCCCATATGCAGTGCGACAGCAGCCATCTCCTGCACAGCAGCTGCCTGTGCTTTGGCACAGAATACTCAGGTCTCTTGTGGGGGGTTTGGCATTCATGGAGGTTGTAGTGCTGTATAGCCCTCCCCATGTTTCTTCTGTAGGACTTAATCTTTACTAGGCATGAACAAAGAATGTGATTTATCAAAGGCAAGGGATTAAAATCTGTATGCAGGTGGATTTTCAGCAATATCGAATTATGGAAGCAAACTTTTTTGAGGGGAGAAAGGGAACATTTAGAGCCTTTGCAAGAGAGGAAGAGAAATAGAAATTGAGAGTGTCTTTGTCATGTTAGATAGTGATGTTCAGCTTGTCCAGCATCCAGGTGTTGTCAGCTTAAAAAGTCCCTTAATTCTGAAGAACTGTCTATAGTAAATCCTAAGGCATATATCCGGTGAGATGTATTCATACCTCAGAGACCCCTTCTATATGAAGGTGGCTTTCACCCATTTCTAATGGCCGTAGTTGTCTAGTATCCTGTCCTCTAATGATTTGATATTCACAGGGCACAAAGGAGGCACTGTGACTCCCTGATTACCAGTGAGGGGGACAGAGTTAGCACCATGGAATAGTCAACCACCAAGCCCTACAGTAGAGTCCCCAGGGACTGCTGTCGGGAGCCTCAGACACAAGGAAAAAACTGACCTATATTCTATAATTACACTAAAAACATGGAAAAAGAAAGAAAGAAAACAAAAACAAGTCCCGTGGCTTTTCTGAAAGAGTAGGTGAGAGTCAGAAATGCGGACTGAACATCCATAATCCCAAAGTCAAAAATGCTCTATAATTCAAAACTTTTTGAGCATCACAAATGGAAAATTCCATACCCAAAACTATTTTGTGTTCAAAATTATTTTAAAATACTGTGTAAATTTACCTTCAGTGTGTGTCATATTTTATGTTTAGATTTTATGTTTAGATTTTGGTTCTTCAAGATATTTCATTTTATATGTGCTAATATTCTAATATCTGGGAAGGGGGCAACCTTGAAATCTGAATACTTCTGCTCCCAAGCATTTTGGAAGAAGTATTCTAACTGCTTTGGTCCTGCCATGGGGGGTACCATGAGTCACCTCAGCATGCTTCCTGTCCTTGCCACTGAACTTGCAGGAGTCTGGAATGCCATATTCTTCTATAGCAGTGATCTTTATTTTCTATTGTTTTACATTTTAGTTTTCACAAAGGCAAATTGAATGTCTCACTCTTGAGGGTGCTGGGTTCGCGAACTATCCCAGTGGTAATGGACGCTAACTCTGTAGTGATGCCTTACCTTGCCCTAAGAAAGGCCCCTTAATCCATGAATAGAAAACGCAGGTCAGAAACAAAAATAGGTGGCTGGAGGCAGGAGGGCTGTGGAGGGGCAAAGAGAGACTATTTTCTGCCCATTGACCCTAGGTCAGCAGCCTTGAGGAAGTCTGGCTCCTGCAGAGAGGACATGGGACAGGAAGGAGGTGTTATGTCTCGGCCTGCCCTGGGTCCTTTTGCAGAGACATATCTGCCGCAAACACACAGGTGTGTTTCCAGAAGCAGAAACACAGAAGAGGCCATTCGTGTCTCTGAGGGTTCTGTTTGGTTAGGAAGTATCTCTTCTGATGGGATGGGCTGATAAAATTTTCCAGATCTTGAGACGTGGTAGCATTTTGCAGTGGTAATAAAATACTCTCATTGTTTTGAAGAAGGCCAATCTTCCCGTAACTGGCTTCCAAACCGTGGATGTGGATAAAGGGTTTTTAAATCTGGCTTGTTCACTTTTTGTGTGCAGAAGATAAAAGCCGTCAAGCTGCCCTTTTGGAGAGTTTGTGGCAGTGTCTGACAAAGCTTTTCGTTGACTTCCTTTCTCAGCACTGTGATGGTGGCTGGTGTGCCACTGTGAGGGTTTTTGTTGTTGTTGTTGTTGTTGTTGTTTGTTTTTTCCTCATCCAATTGGCAGGGCTCACCTCATATTTCCCTGGGAAAAATAATCTTAAGTTTTCTGGTTCTGTAGATAGTTTATAGAACGTTCCTTCGACCATAAAATTTGGGGTGATTGAAGACAATGGATACATCTTTCAGATTGATTATGCTTCTGCCTTGATGTTTTAAGTCATACAACTTGGTAAATCTGTAAAGGCGTGCTTGAGCACAGAGCTGTGGCCTTGGGTGCTGTTGAGGCATCCTGAGACTTGTCCATGCTTCGGCATATTTAGGTCACTCGGTGTTTGTGACCAGGCAGTATGTAATGGCGGTGGCTTGGGGGGGGGGGGCGGTCTGTACGTTTTGCTGATACCCAGGGAACCTGACAACAGATGTTCAAAATAGAGTTGAGGTGACAGAATATACCAACCTTGTACAAAAACTCCCTCCCTTTCTCCTTCCAGTTTCTACAGTCTGGGACAGTCAGTCATTCAGTGCAAAGGGGCGAGGGTTGGGATGTTGGGGAAAGTGGATGACTGTTACCGGTTTTTAAATTGTGAATCCAGACGATTTGTAGGAGATTAGCCTCTGAGGCCTAGTGTCCACAAGTTAATGCTTGCTCTTCTCAAGGAGGAAGAAAATTATGCAGCCCTGTCAAATGCCTTTCCTGGGGCCCAGTCCGTTCTGTTTTAAGTCCTTACCAGGTTTTGAGCCGTATGGCAGAGTCAGGTTAAAAAGGCGTTCTGAAAGAATCCTGCTGATTACAGATTGGGCCAGAATACTGGCTCTTTGCTTTTATCACCTTCCTATGGCCAGGTCCCTATACACTTAAACCTTTTTCTCCATCATCAATTCAGAGTGAGAGCACTCCCCCAAAGGGCACTCTGAAACCCCCGCTTGTAGGGCAATTGAAGAGGTTCCCCATTTGTTATCAGTAGCATGAAAACAGTCTCAGGCGAAGAAAACATTTCAAAAGGCAGAGTGCCATAATGAGGCCCTTATTTAAGGGCGAGCTGCCTGCCCAAGCAGGGGACCTTTGGAAAGGCATGTAATTGGCACACATTTCTAGAGAAAGTACAATGGTCATGAATGGCTGATTGTTGTGAAAATAGGCTTTCTATTTCTACCGGGGTCTCAGAAAACATTAGACCTCGGCCTGTGGCTACTAGGGGTTTAGAACCGTGCTAGGAAGAGAAGGTAAGGCTCAGGTCCTTTTCCTGATTTGGGTCCCCGTTTTCTTATCTCCATTCTTTCCAGCTCCTTCTGTGCCTGCCTTTTTTTCTTCTTCCCAGATTTCCACGAGACTGTGTTGTGTGTGCGTGTGTGCATATAAAACAACTGTAGAAGACAGTACAGAAGGTACTTTCATGAATGCAAAACAAATCTTAAGATTTAATAACTCTGTGAAGGGTTGAAATTTCTCCCACTAGTATTTTTTTTTTTTAAGCAAATTTTAGAAATACCTTTTCTTGGGTGAGGAGGAAATTATTTACTTAGAAAGGAAGCATAACTACAGTAGTTTATTAGAATAGACAGACCTGAAGTATCAATAGAGGAGGTGGAAGAAAATACAAATTATAAAAAGTGGATTACCATTTAAAAAAAAAAAATGAAGCCATTGGAGCAAACCCTTGCTAGAGCTTTGGTGTGTTTAAAAGCTGCCTTCACGACGTTTATAAACAGTAGGAGTCCGCTCCAGCGTGTGTTTTACAGATTGAAAACAGAGCTGGCTAATCTTAGCTGTGAGGCCATAAAAGGAGAGAAAAGGGAATGTATAGCTTTGCAGGGGGTACAAGTGCAGTAAATCATGAGGGTCCACGGTGACACCCCAGACAAGCCGCGACACCCATATGAGAGTTGTGGGTGTGCCTTTCCAACTCTTCAAACAGACCAATCTGGATCTACTTATATAGTTTTTATTATAGCAAGTATACACAACGCACAAGTTGACATTTTAACTCTCATTGAGTGTGTCATTCAGTGGTTTTACTCAGTGGTAGGCAGCCATCACTACTATCCCCTGAACATTTCATTACCCCAGTGAGGTGTTCCATGCCTCTTAAGCAGTAGTTGGTTTACTCCCCTGGTCCATCACCGGCCAGTGGTAACCCAGCTTTCTTCTCCGTGTCTGTGGATTTGTATATTCTAGGTGTCGTGTGCTAGTGGAATCATATAGTATTGGTGCATGTTTCCATCTCATGTCAGTATTGTCTTCTTCCTTCTGTCTGATAAGTCCATTGTAGGTCTGGACCATGTTGTGGTTATCCACTCATTTTTTGACAGACACTCGGGTATACTCAAGCCATTTGACTCCTGCAAACAGTGTGATTGGAACATTGATAATCAGTGTTTTAAAAAGTTTCTGTTAGGGAGACCATGTTAAGGACACATGGGTGACTAGCAGAATGGGCACGTGACTTTGTGTTGCCCATTCTCCCATAGGTAGCAATGCCCACATACCTGCAAGGCTGCACAGCACAGAATGTGCACCTCAGCCAGAGAGGGAGCCCTATTGCAGGTGCATAAGTGACGTTAAAAGTAGATGGAGAGCAGTGAACGGTGGGGAATGCAGAAGACTCATGGCTGCTTAAGGTGCTGAGAATAAGTGATGGAGGAGTGCTCAGCCCGGAATAATGTCTACACCTCCCCCACTACGTCTTAGGAAGCCTTATGAAAAAAGGAACAGGATGAGTGAAGAAGCGCAGAGGAGGGGACAAAGGCTGCAACACGCCACCTTCTGGAGATGACACAACCATTGTAGTCAAACACAATGGCAGCTGAGTAAAGCCAATCTGGATCTACTTATATAGTTTTTATTATAGCAAGTATACACAACACACAACCTTACACAACTGCCCTGTCAACAGTCCATCATGGATGGGGGGCATTGTTTATGGGGCCCAACTCTTCCCTGCTGAACTAGATAGATTCTTGGGGAGGGGAGTCTGTATTCACTTGCAAAGCCACTAGTGAGCCCATTGGGTTCCAATGGATAGTTCTAAAGCCATGGTCATATAGACGGCCCTATTTAAACTCCGTGGATTACAAAACAAAAGAAAAAGATATGAATGTAGAAAGGAGTTTTGTAGGGAGGGGAGTAGGGTTTGGTAAGGGGTGAGAGGGAAGTAAGAGAGGGCGGTGGTGAGCGTGATCAGATCACACAATACACATATGTGAAATTACCAGTGAACAAATTTAATTAATGATAGAAGTAAACTAGACGGAAGGGAGCTGGGGAGACAGTTCAGTGGGTAAGGGTACTTGTAGCACAATCATGAGGACCTGAGTTCAAGTCCCCAACAACCCTGTAAAAAGCTGGGTGTGACCATGTGGGCCTACAGCCCCAGCACTGTAAGGGGGCAGAGACAAGGAGGATCACGGGGCCTTGCCGGCTTTCAGCCAGGCTCCAGTTTCAGTGAGAGACCCTATCTCCTGGGAATGAGGTGGGAGAGTGAAAGACCAGGACACCTAACCTCCTCCTCCTGGCTCCTGCACGTGCACATGGGTACTGACTCCCCTTCCCTCAGCCCTCCATGTTATTAGATAGCTCAGGATTGATTGAAGAGAGCCACACCAAGGTGATGCCCCTAGTGTGGAGGCGTTCTAGAAATAGTCTAGATGATCAAGTCCTCCTAAGGCTGTAGGAGAGGAGAAGGAAGAAAAGATGATGTGTGGTGGCTGGGAGGTACACACGTGGAGTGAACAGAGAGAAGAATCAATGGTGACAGAAGACAGATGTCCTTGAGGTTGGAGAGTAGGCCTCCAGGGGCCCCCAAAGTGATAGAGAACTGAGCAATAATGATGCGGCCATGCAGAAAGAAGCATCGCCCACAGGTGACAGAAAGTGCAGTCTCTAGGATCCAGAGACCACATGAGAAAACACAGGTTAGAAAACAGCCCCTCAGCCTCCTGCATTGCGACGTTTCAATTTCTCCATTGTCTCTTTCTTGTTTGTTTCATTCTAATCGTTTTGAAAGTCCCTAGAAAATCTGTATGTTCTATAGCCTGAAGAGACTTGCCAGCTACATGAAGAAATCCTCCACTCTGGAATACTGATCCACAGCTCCATTCAGTCACGATTCTCTTATTTAGAACAAGACAGGAGATGTTCCTACCAAGCCAAGGGGAAGCCTTGTGAAAGAGGCTGAGCTTCTCAGGTCTGGTTTTCAGTTTGGGAGAAGAAAAAGTGAAAACCCAGAAATGGCCAGGGGATTGGAAAGAGAAGAGTTGGTCAAAATGCCCAATAGAGAGGTACAGCCATTGGAGGGATGTCTTGGGGGCAGATGCAAGGCAAGCTGCCTGGGGCTGTCTCATGGGGCCATCCCAGACCTGAATCCCCACAAAGCTGATTAATTTAGACGGTGTCAGCCTTTCCACTCATTTTATTTTACTATGTTGAAGAAAAGCCTAGACTTTCCCCTCCGATGGTTAGGATTGGACAGTGTGGAGAGAACATTGTTGCAACTTGTATTCTGGTGGTTTGACATACCCCATAAATCGTGTGTGAAATCACTGCTCCCCTTGGATCTCCCCCGTACTTAGCAGCATCATGCAAAGCCTGACCTACTTAGCTCCAGTGGTGATGGAAGCAATACCTTCTTGTGGGAAAGTTCAACTGTTAAAGTCTCTCCTATAAGTATGAGCAGGCAATAATAGTAAGACATTTTTCCAACAAGACATCGTGTGAGCTGTGAGGTACTGCTCTAAATCATCCAGAAAGAACATGCGGAAACCCACAGAGTTGGTTTTGCCCTCCAAGTATACATTTCTATGCAGAATGGAAAACACTTTTTTTCTGAACATTGGGTTTCTTCTAGAGAGAAGAAAGCTAGAGTGATTCATGGTGACTCTTTTTCTGACCAAGAAAAGACATAATTGCTTTTACCCTAAGTTCTGCTTACTGTGATTGTCACTTATTAAGCACATGACTGTAATTCACCCCTACAGGAATCCTTTCTCTAAGGAAGTTATTGCTATTACTCGCTTGTTTTTGTTTTTTGAGACAGTCTCACTATCCCTGACTGACCTGGAACTCTGTATATAGAACAGACTGGCCTCAGACTCACAGACATACCTCTATGGTGTGCTGGGATATTCACCACCACACTCGGGGCCAGTCATTACTGTTATTCCCAATTATAAATAAGGAAGTTCCTGTCCAAGTGGTGTGGTGGTTTGAATGAGAATGACTCCCATAGGCTCACGTGTTTCAATACTTGGTCCCCAGTGATGGAACTGTTTGGGAAGGATTAAGGGGGTGTGGTTTTGTGGAAGGTGGTGTCACTGGGGTAGGCTTTGAGGTTGCAAAAGCCCATGACATTTCCCAGTTAGTTCCCTCTGACTTGTGGTTGTTGCCTCAACTTGTTATGATCTCTCAGCTACTGCTCCAGCACCATGCCCGCCTGCTCGCTACCATCTTTCCTGCCGTGATGGTCCAGGACTCTAACCCTGTAGAACTGTAAGCCCCAATGAACTCTTCTACAAGTTGTCTTGATCACAGCTGTGGAGGAGCTGCTTATAGATGTCATTTAGAGGCCCCCAGATAAGGCTGTGCGAGTAATGGACATATCTGCCCCCACCCCCATGAACACACACACACACACACACACACACACACACACAGGCACAGCTCAAAAGCGCTCTAGCCCTGCATGTCAGTAGAAGGGTCCCCAGAACGGTGCCCGATGAGGCCGCTTCTGTCCCTGGCTGTGTGGTTTTTGCCTAGTGAGTTGGTCCCACCACCTTGCTGCAGCCTCAGCAAGGTGCCAGCTGTTGGAGCTTGCTCGGTGCTGCCAGGCTGCAGAAGGACCCTTTCCCGGGTCTGTTGTGGTGGTGCCCCAGCATCAGAGGCTGGAGCCTCGGGTCCCCCAAGCGGCGGTCGGTCTAGCAGATAATGGTGGCTCAAATCATGGCTCTCTCGATCAGCTTTTGAGGGGCTGCGCTGGAAACATTTGGTCTGGCAGCTGACCGTGCTTCCAAGTTGTGAGCTATTCTGTCTCATAAATATAGTACGGTGGCAGAAGGTATTTGTGGTTTGGAGTATCAAGCTACCTACCTACCCAGAGCATTTTCTTAAAGAAGGGCACTCAGCCCTGGAGATAAGGAAACTGCCTTCTTGGATTTTCACCACATAAAGCTTAGGTTGTTTGTGTGCCTCCAAAGAATGCTGCTCCCAGTGCAACCCTTTCCTAGCCATCCTCCTCACCAAGGCATGCTTAAGATGGCAAGGACCTGCTGGTGCCAGCCGCTGCAGCCCCGACATCTGTTCTGCCCTCTGCCTATCCTTAGCCCCAAGGGCAGCACTGCTCTTGAAGTCCTTCTGCTCCCGGGTTGCCTTTCACCGGGCGCAGGTTCGCTCCTAGCTCTTACCAGGGCTGGCCAGCCCTCCTTCAGCATCAGAGCCTGTAGGGGCTTCTCACACATCCTGCCCCTCCTCTGTAGTCTAGTTACTGCCTTTGCGTAATTAAATCACTTGTAATTCTCAGAGAAAGCTTCTAGTCCATAAGAATCATAAAACCGTGGGGCAAGCTCTCCCCACCCCCACCTCCCACACATCATTTGGGGTGTGCCCCAGTAAATACTTGGAGGAAAGGATCTAGGAGCCTGGAGACAGGAATTACTGGAGATTTTGCCTTAGAACTGGAATGGCTTTTCTGCACGGTGCCAGCCAGGCCAGTGTTTGAGCAGTGTGGTGGATGATTAATGGAACTAGGCTGTGACTGTAGATAACAAGGATCTAGGCAGATTTGGGTCAGTAAGTCACATGGATGTTATACTTCGCCTAGGAGGAAAGCCTCAAGATAGGAAACCCTGAGCCCAGGAAGATAATTAGAGATTGGGACTTTCGTTTGCTTGCCCCAAGTGCCCATGGGTCCCCATGTTGCCCTCTGCAAGATGTACATGAGGGGCCCCAGCCACACAGAGCTAGCTAATCTTGTCTGGAGGTTAATCCTGTTTAATTTCCTGTTGATGTCTATGTGGTGTAAGGCTCAGGGCCCCTCAGTCTCAACCCATCACTGGCAGATGGGAAGACAAAGGGTTATTCATTAGGATGTTGAATGTTTGATTCCACCTTCCCTAAAATGAAAATCTTTCCTGATTCAAAAGAATAATATAGGTCGTCCTTGACTAAAGGGCCTTGACTTAGGAGTTATCAGCTTTGCTGTGTTGCAAAAACAGCGTGTATTCAGTAGGAGCTGTCCTTGGAATCTTGGGGTTTGATCTTCTCCTGGGCCAGGGGTGTTTGATGGGGGTATTACCCTCTTGTGCTGTGCTGGACAGCAGCTCCCAGTCAGCTGTGGGCATGAGTGAAAGTCCCCAGCACCCTCCATGTGCTATGCTGCTCGACTGTGCCATTTGGTAGAGAAAAATAAAGCACTCTTTGAAAGTAGAATATTTTCTATCTACTGTGAGTTATTTTATCAGGATATAATCCCATTGCGCCTCAAGGAACATCTATTAATTTTGACTTTTTAATGGAATTTGTAAAAATCTGTAGTCACTCGTAATTCTGTTACTCATTGACAAATAGCTATGAGCATTTTAATTTTAAAAAAGATTTGTTTTTATTATTTTATATATATGAGTGTTTAGCCTGTATGTATGTCTGTGTACCATGTGTGTGCCTGGTACCACAAAGGTCAGAAGAAGGCATTGGATACCCAGGGACTGGATGGAGTTACTGATGGCTGTGTGAAGCCCTGTGGGTGCTGGGAATTGAACCAGGATCCTCTGGAAAAGCAGCAAGTGTTCTTAACTGCTGAGCCAGCTATCCAGACCCCCCGTGTTGGCATCTTAAAAGTGTATTAGCATCCAAACATTTTCAAGACAAAAATATTTAATCGTGTTAAGATTATATGTGGTTTTTATTGTTTTTACATTGAAAAGAGTAAGATTTTATTAAAAATTTTCCCAAAAATTAGTTTTTTGGTGCATTTGAAAATAAATTATAGACTTCCCACTAAATATACATTGTTAATTAGAGATATTTTCCTTTACTGAAATGCACAGATCTTGGATTTTTTTTTTTTTTAAACTCATTGAGTTTTGACAAGTGTGAAGGTGGTGAGCCTCACAGTATGGCCGGTCTTGATTGGGCTAAGTGAAGTGGGAAGACCTACCTGCCCATGGAAGGTAGCACCATCTGTCCCACTGGCTTGGCCCCAGACTGTGCAAAGTATAGCAGAGCTTTTCTCCTCCTCTGTTTCCTGACTGTATATACAGTCACCTTCAGCCACTGCTGGATGTGACTTCTGTACCATGATGGAGTCAAACCCACCCATCCTTAAATTGCAAAAGACACTAATTAAAACGATACCTTAAGTCAAATTAGAGCATCGTGGTAGATCACTATAAAATATTGCCAAAAGTAGCCCACAACCTCATAATACATTTGTGTTTGAAAATTAAGTGAAAATGATAAATACTTTCTCTAGTCACAATGTATCTGAAGAAATGACCCATGAAGTTTCTTTGTAAAGGGCACACAGTGTTTTAATTATATTTGTTCATATAATTTTTCAACTCGGCTTCATTTTTCTATGCGTGCTTTTCTTTTTATTTTATTATGCTAGGGAATAGTTTGCCTGTCTTTGGACTGGGTTATTTCCTTCTGGTGAATCAGGAAGACAAAGGCAGATTGTTTTGGGGTTTTGGTTTTTTGGGTTTTTTGTTTTGTTTTGAGACTAGGTCTCTTCTGTAGCCCAAGCTGGCTTATATCTTGATCTTCCTTCCTCAGCCTGCTCAGTTCTGGGAATGTTAGCAAGTGCCACCACACCCAGCTCTTCCCAGAGACAAATTGTGCTTACAGATACAGCTTTATCTTAGGGCAATTGGCATGCTTTTCCAACTTTTATCACCATGCAAGGGCTACTTATCCACTCCCTACTAAAGGAGTCAATCCGGGCTTCTGACATGCAGACTCTGATTGGCTGTTTCGTACAATGCTTGGTGGTGACGTTGATGCCCATGTGTGCTCATGAAGAGTTGGGGAGTTCTTCGTACAGTTTGGGGAGAGGCTACTTTGCTTTGGGTGAATCCTCATTTTATAGTGACCATGACAGTTTTTACAGTTTTGTAGGGACCATGATTTCTCGTTTTTCTATGAAGAATTGTAATTTACCGTCATTACCTTCCATTTGTCTTATATTATTTGGTAGTACATTTCAGAGCAATCTTCCAATAAGTAGGTGTCAAGATACGTGTCCACAGGGTTTTAAATGAATTATTCAGCCACCTCATATAGTACAGAGCAGCGGTGGGTCCTGTTCCTCACGGTTGCGTGTGTTCTACCATGCCATTTTGATCACTGTGTTCCCTGGGGAAAGGTTGTATTTAATAGGTTGGGTGTACTTACTGGGGACCTCTGTCTATCCATGGGCCTTGTGGCCACAGACACTGTGGCTTTTGACAGGCCATTGCCCTTGTCTGTCCCTTTTCACCTCTTCAGGGTTTGGCCGTGGGGAATCGGCTTCTGTAATTATATTTTCCTTCAGCTCAGTGTGTCTTAATATAACTTCCTTCCTTGACTTTGTGGTGTTTTTGCCTGCCGATGACAGTTTTCTGACTGACTTTTCCAAATAAGGATGTGCGCCGTCTGCAGCTCAGATCTTTCAGAACCCTCCTGAGTGCCAGCAAGTGCATCTTGTAGCTGTGCAAGAGGCGCTTCAAGAGTGGGGTGGCTTCCTATAATAGTCCTTTGGGCTCTTTGGCCAAAGGAAGGCAAGACATACTGGGGGTGAGAAAACATGCCAGTCAGAGCTCAGAAAGAAAAGGAAAAAAGATACCTAGAATCTGGGAGATTAAGACTATGTGATCCTTGGAAATGTTGCTCTAACAACCTGGGGACCATGACCAAGAACATAGGATGAGATGTTCTAAAGCTGGTGTCCCTAGTATGAGCATGTCAGCATCACTTGACGTTTCGGTTATGTAACCAGTAATTCATTCTTCCCCTTCCTCTCTCTCTCTCTCTCTCTCTCTCTCTCTCTCTCTCTCTCTCTCCTCCTCCTCCTCCTCCTCCTCCTCCTCCTCCTCCTCCTCCTCCTCCTCCTTCTTCTTCTTCTTCTCTCTCTCTCTCTCTCTCTCTCTCTCTCTCTCTCTCTCTCTCTCTCTCTCTCTCTCTCTCTCATTCTCATTCAGCTTTAAAGTTGGTAGTGTGTTGGTTTGGGCTGCTATAACAAAATGTCCCAGGCTGGGTAGCATACACCACAGCTTCTTACACTGTGGCTCACAATCCCATATCTGCCAGGGCCTGCACATGTTCATCTTGGAGTTTCACTGTTGTCTTGGTGCTGAACGCCTACCCTGCTCACTTTCACTGTGTGTGAGTCGTCACACCTCCTGAGGTCAAAGGACACTGCCTCAGACACCTGGGGTCAGGATGTGTTAGGAATTTTAGAGTTTTTTGCTGATAATAAAAAAATTTCAGCTCTTATAAGAGCGCAATGGTTTAAATACAGAAGTCAAGAGTTTTGTTCTCCTACCATCATTCCTCAGCATACAAGTTCACGTTAGTATCATTTAGGATTATATTGTGTGAAAATGTTTGGTTTTTCAAGATTGTTGTCTAAGTCGCTGACTTGGGTTTTATTTTATTTTATTTTATTTTTTAAAAAAAGGGTTTTATTTTTATTTATTTATTTATTTATTTTGATGAATTTGCTTTGGGAATCGGATAGAATTTCCAACCATTTCTGAAATGGCCCTAAATATACTTCTGCTTCTTTCATTTTTTTCATTTCATGCCAAGTGGTGTTCTTAGCATTGACAATCATAAAATCAAAATATTGATCTACTCTGAAAAACGTTGAAGATGTTTTACATCCTGTGCTGCCAAGTGTTCAGCCAAGATGTCTCTCATCATGTCAAAGTAAACAAGTGCATGGGCCTCATTAGTGTGCAGATTTGCCTTAATCTTTAATAGGTGGAAAAATTCCATGTATAGCAGAATTGCTTTTAGGTGAGTTTCCTTATTGTTTGTTACCAGTAATTGTTGGTTTTATAGTCATATTCTGTATAACTATTGCTTGAAGTCACATGAAGATTTGTTAGGCACAAAGATACCAGGAATAGAAAAGGTTCAAGAAGTCCTGACTTAAACAACAGATGTCTTAGTTTTGGAAGTTGTGGAGTCCAGGGTCAGTGGGATTAAAGGTGTGCGCCACCACAGCCTGGCTTGGACAAGGATGATCTTATCAACCACTCTTCATTGGGCACTTAACATTGGGCACCATGCCCTCCGTTACACATCTATCATGGATTGAATGTTTATCTCCTCCCAGCTCATAAGTTGAAGCCCCTAAGATCCAGTGTGATGGTGTGAGGACAGAAGGATTCAGGTCTGGTGAAATCCAGCTTAGCATGGCTGAGCTCTACCCAAGGCTCCTTGGGGGCTTGCAGAGGCTGCCTCCTTGGGGGATTATCCAACAGGATACAGACCAAGCACTGGTGTCTCTTTCTTTTAGGGTAACATCAATCCCATTATGGTGACTGCACCCTCAGGATTTCACCAGACCTGAATCCTTCTCTCCTCACACCATCACACTGGATCTTAGGGACTTCAACGTATGAGCTGGGAGGAGATAAACATTCAATGGATGTGTAACAGAGGGCATGGTGCCCAATGTTAAGTGCCCAATGAAGAGTGGTTGATAAGATCATCCTTGTCCTTTTGACAGGACCTAGGAAAGGGGAATTTTTCTGTGCCGCAGCTATGATATTTTTCTATTGGACAGAGGGTTGTGTGTCCTCAGCTGCTGCTGTATACCTCTCTTCCTAGGAGCCTGTAGAGGGTTAGGTGATAATGGTGGTTTGAATGAGAACTGTTCCCCATTGGCTCATGAATTTAAACACTTAATCCTCGGTTGTTGGTGCTGTTTGAGGAGGTTATGATACCTTTGGGAGAAGGAGCCTTGCTGGAGGAAGTCCATTACTGAGGGGCAGGCTGTGAGTTAATTGCCTCGCCCATTTCCTGTTTCCTCTCTCTGCTTCCTCTGTGTAAATGGAACTGAAACCAGCCAGTTTCCTGTTCCAACCAGCATGTCCAGCCTTCCTCACCATTGTGGACTCTAGCCCTTTGGAACTGTCGGCCAAAATAAACTCTTGAAGTTGTTTTTGGTCGCGATATTTTGTCACAGCCACGGAGAAGTAACTGCCTCAGATGAAGAGGAGGAAAGGTGACAACTTTCAGCCAGAGCACATTGCATGAAGGCCGGGCTGGTCACAGCCTTTTTTCACACCTTCTAGCACTTGAACGAGAACTAATAGAACCTTTGTACCTGTAACCCTAAAAGGAACAGATACTTCTACCACCTTCTGTGATGGTTAGCTTTAATTATCAACTCAACCTAACCTAGAGTTGCGTGAGGAAATCCTCAGTGAGGGGTTGCCCACACTGGGTTGGTTGTCCTAATTAATTGATGTGGAATAACCCAGCCCAGTGTGCATTTCCCCTCCCTAGGCAGGGGAAGAAGTTGAGCTGAGCACAAACAAGAGGGTGAGCCCTTTGTCTCTTGACTGTGGGTGGGTGTTTGAGGTTTCTGCCTTGACTTCCCCACAGTGATGGCTTGTAATCTGGAGTCACGAACTGGAAGTGAACCCTTTCTTTTGGTTGGGGTGTCTTACCACAACAACAGAAATGAAACCAGAGCACCCTCATGTCTCAGTCTGATGTTTCTCTGTGTGCCAAATCATAAAACAAAACAAAACAAAACAAAACAAAACAAAAGAACAAACAAATAAACTGCTTCTGCATCCGGCTCCCCACACTGACTCATTTTACAATGTCCTCTTTTTTTTTTTTTTTTTGTCTCCACTTACTAACAATTCACATTTTTTAAGCTTTAAACCGACCTTGCCGATTCTGAAATTACTTAAAAGAATTGTGCTTAAAGTAGGAAGTCTTGGTAATTGACATGAAAGCCCAAATAACTGAGCTGGCAAGATGGTTCAGTGGGCATTGTTGCTTGCTGTCCAGCCTGATGACCTGAGTTCAACCCCTGGAACCCACCTGGTGGGAGGAGAGAATTGACGCCCACAAGTTGTTCCCTGGCCTCCGCATGTGTGCCATGGCATGCACCCATACCCCCAATAAAGAAAGCCCAAATAATTGCCTGACTTTTATGCAGTAAGCACAACATGCAAAGGGCTTAAGTAGATTCGGTCTGGATTCACAAACTTTGTTCTTTAAATAGCAATGTAAAGTTGATTTTCTGGTAGTTGATCAGACTGAAAGGTGTACCCAAGTCCCCAGTCCCGCCTTCCACTTAATTGGCACCCACATTTACTCTTTCTTTTCATTGTTTTTAGAAGAGACATGGATCGCTGGGTCATGCTCAGGAATAAGCTGGGTATGAAACGTGCCACACAGACCATCCCACCCCCAGGGTCCCCTCTGTAGAGTCCTCTGTCCCGAGCATTCCATATTGGACCAGACTCTGGAGGAGACCTTTACTGAGAACACAATTATCCCTCACGGTGGCTTGCCTCTCTGCTTCGGGACCTGCATTAATAGTGGGGTACTTGGCTGGTTTCTCCAATCCTTGGGACTTCACATGTATATGTGATACCCGAAGGACCAAGCATATAAAAGACACTACCGGTTTGTGGGACGAGACCCAGGAAGTTGGTGAATAAGTGGCTGCTGCAAACCTGCAGGAGAGGTCCGAGACAGCCCTTCTGTTGTTTTTTTTCAGTATACGTTGTTTTAATTTCCTAACCTTTTCTCATTTGCGTAGATATTGGACTTTGATGGGGGGGCCTTACATACACTGAGCACATGGAGCACCTTGCAGTACCCTCAGCCTTTTGTCGTTTCAAAGACAGTGACATGCACTGTAGATGATGGGGGACTGGGAAGAGCCATCAAAGAGAATGAAAATGGCCCCCTAATGCTGTCACAGTGATCACCAACCTTGTAATGTGTACTCCTTCAACCCACTTTCCTGGATTGCACCTGTAATACATTTGTGTTCTAATCCTGTGGAGATGCTGTTCATCACGTGCACTTTCCTTGTGACACATTGGGAGCATTTCCTGTATCCGCCCATATTTTTCAAAAGCATCACCATTGTATCTGAAGATCAGTGTAGTAGATGGCTGGTTTAAGTGTAGCAGCCTGTATTGTGTACTGGTGATTTGGCTCAAGTAGATTTTAGATACTCTTACAACAACAACAACAATAAAAAAAAAAAGTCAAGTGACTGAAATGCTGCATGTGTTAACTTGCTTGGCTTAGTAATCACTCCACGTGCCTATATGTGTATCGAAGACGTCATCCTGCGCACAGTAAACATACACAGTAAAAAGCAAAGGAAGGTGACTGCGGCGTCTCCACAGCACCCATTTAACTTAGTGCTGTGTGTGAAGAGCATTCTAGCTGAACATCTCAGCATCTGCCCTCGGGGTCCAGCCCCAGGGGTGTGCCAGGACCGGAGTTAGAGCCCAGCTTCCATCCCATTCATGCCTCTCTTGGTGGGTCCTTCCTAACCCAGGTGCCCTGCTTTTGTTGAATCTTATAAGTATCCAAGCAGGAAAAAAACCAAAAAACAAAAAACAATGCTTTGTTTTAATTGTGTGTCATAAACAAAACGATTCTTTTTTGTTTTCTTTTTGTTTTTTTGTTTGCTTTTTGAGCCTGGGTCTTTCTACATAGCCCTGGCTGTCCTGGAACTCACTATGTAGACCAGGCTAGCCTTGAACTCACAGATCTGCTGCCTCTGCCTCCTGAGTGCTGATGTTAAAGGCATGTGCCACCATGCCCAGCTTGAGAAAATTCTGGGATTTTTTTGGGTTTTTTTGGGGGGGGGGTGGAGGCTAGAGTTACAGATAGTTATGAGCCACTATATTGGTTTTAGGAGTCAAATTCCTAAAGTTTGTAAGAGCAGCTAATGCTCTTAACTGCTGACCCATCACTCCAACCCCCACTTTTTTTTTTTAATGCTTCTTTTACCTTGAAAATTTTAGACAAATGTTCCACAAGCTTACACCAGCTAGCCCATTCTTTCCTCACTGGTTTAAAATGTTGCCTGTGTAGATTGCTAAAATCTCATATTCCCTCAATGCTGTTTGTGAGCTTTTTGTTTTGTTTCATGAACCTGTGTAGTGTTGTTGCAGCACCGAGCCGTTATGTTGTATTTCTGTATCTACTAGAGTGACCCTACCGTCATTGTTTCCTTTTCAATGTATCCCTGCCTATTTTGACCAGTTTGTTGCTCTTGATTTAGAATTTTTCTGCCAAAGACTGGGATGTTAAATGCTGTCAACTTTGCAGGTGATGATGGTTTTAACCAGGGCTTAGCTCTGTCTGTGCTGTGCAGAGCATCCAGGGGAGACGGAGGCTGTATCCTCAGAGACTGTATCCACCAGTGCTTAGCTCTGTCTGTGCTGTGCAGAGCATGCAGGGGAGACGGAGGCTGTATCCTCAGAGACTGTATCCACCAGTGCTTAGCTCTGTCTGTGCTGTGCAGAGCATCCAGGGGAAAACGGAGGCTGTATCCTTAGACCGTATCGTCAAAGCACATTTGAAGATCAAGCAATTTAATTTAGCCTCACAGCTCTGGTTTGCTAACCCTGTTCTAGATGAATCCTAGAATCACTTTGTTAAGTCCTTAGAAATTCTGACTATACTCATACACACATACAAAGTACATCATATAGTACACACACACACACACACACACACACACACACACACACACACACAGAGCCTGTTATAGACACATTGCATATGATTCTCACATTACATAGTAAAGGGAGAGGGATTTGGACAAAATGATATTGTCTTCCTAAAGAAAGGTAATGTCTCTATAGCATCAAGTCTCCCCTGTGGGCAGCATTCATCATTACCATTCGTCGATCACCAGTATTTCATGTTTGCCCTCTAGTGGGTTCTGCAGACTTCTGGTGAATGTTAAGCCCTGTAGTTTCTTCCACTCTGGTTGCCAGTATGAATTCAGTCTTTTTCAGCAATCTTATGATTCCCAGCCTTGTCCGTGGTTTGTTAGATCACAGGACTGGAGGAGTCCTCCACCCACAGGCTCCCCGCTCCCAGCAGGCCTCACCCTGATGTGATCCATCCTCCAGCACCCAATGATTCTGCGCCGGAGTTAAGAGCCTTTTGTCTCCGCTTCTAGCTTTCATTTCACATCTGCTTATTTCATTTTCTTCTGGCACACACAGCATCTGTTACTGGAAGACCGGTAAATCCTGGGGTCGCTCTCCGTGGCAGACCTTGGCTCACGGATACACTTTTCCACTATTGTAGATCTGCGTTTATATTGCTTGTGTTAAAGCTGAGGGAACAGGAGCCATCCGTGCTGCCCTTTTGAATTCTCCAAGACAGAATCGCCAGAAGCTTTGGTCTCAGTCTTCTCATCGGAATACACCGACCCCCCCTTAGCTTCAGGGTAAACATGAAAACCTTGGAAAGCTTACAAACTATGGGAAAATGAGTCCCAGACTGAGACAGGCTTCCCTGTCCCTGCTTCAGGACACCGTTTCAATTTGTAGTTGGGCTAGCCTTTGCGGTGTCTTTGCCTGCCTGTTACTGGTTTTCTTCCCCAGCCTCCTAGAGGCTACAAGAGAGCCAGACTTAGAATGTTTTAACCTAAAATCTCTAGCAATAGCTGCAAGGCCTGGCATTCAGAGGGAGGGAGGTACTTCAGGTGGGAACTGTGTTGAGTTAATGAACTCGGCACACTGCTTCTCCTCCTCCTCCTCCTCTTGTTTTGTTTTGTTTTTGTTTTCAGGACAGGGCTTCTCTGTAGCCCTGGCTGTCCTGGAACCCACTCTGTAGACCAGGTTGGCCTCAGACTCAGAGATCTGCCTGCCTCTGCCTCCCAAGTGCTGGGATTAAAGGCGTGCGCCACCACCGCCCACCAGGGTCTACAGCAAGCTTCCTAAGGTGACATGAGTGACAAACACAAGAGCCTCCTTTCAAAGTTATCATGGCACTGGAACAAGGGGACAAAGCTCAGCTCAAGACAGGCCGGGAGAACCCAGGAGGGCACCTCACCCTCTGAGCTGAGCCGGGGATGGATGCAGATGCTGGCCAGCTGGGCTCCTCCCCACACAATTACTCGCTGCAGCTTTCCTTAGAACCAATGGGATCTTCTCAAGCCATCAGGCTCCAAATCCCTTCCCCTTCCTGTGGGATGCTGCTCTTCCTCCACTGTATTCTGTCCCCTTTCATGCTTTATCTTAGCAAGAGCAGTCCCGCATCCCTGCTCATTTGTCCCAGGTACCCCGTGGTGCTCTTGGTCATACTCATGTTTGTGTTTCATACATGTGCGCAGTTTGCTGAGTACAGCAGGCAGTGGTCTCTTGTGATGTCACTACCTGGCCCTCGTGGGATGTGTTCCTGGGGCTCCTAATCCACATAGTCAACCGCACATTGAAAATATTTGAAAAAAAATTGTATGCGTATAGAATATGCATGTGTATAGAACATTTTTCTTATCACCACCTTAATAGTCTAGTGTAGTCTTGCGTATAGTATTTACATATATTAGGCATTATAAATAATCTAGAGATGACTCATAGTATAGGCAAGGATGTTCACAGGTTATATGCAAACACCACAGCATTTTATTTAAGGTACTTGAGCATCCATGGAGTTTGGTATCTGCAGGATCCAGAAAGAGTTCCCTTCCAGAGACTCATCGATGACTGTACCTAGGTAGCACATAGGCCAAGGCCACTTTTTCAGCTTTATGAGATCCTTAAGATGTTGCTTTGATGGTGTTGGGTTGTCAGCAATATTGCAACCTAGATTCTGTTTTCTCCATAAATAAGAGCCTACCACTTTTTAATCTGACCCTTCAGAATACAAGAATTAATTTTGATTTTAGCTGAACAAAGTGTAATTCAGAAAGAAGCCAGCTCCAGACCTGCTTTGTATCTGTTTCTGAAACTACCTGTGTCTGTCTTCTTGCCTTCTCTTTACTGTTAGTTCATCTAAGATGCCCTCTTTGTGCATTAAACAGAGTAACTGAGGAATGAATGTTCCCTAGTGACGGTAATTAGAATGTCAACTACCTTAGCACACCACACCAAACACACACAACCTCATTTAAATGTCACGGAGTGGGGTGTTGTTTTCTCTAGAACCAAGCAGCTCCACCAGGAGGGACAAATGCCAGCTGTCATGTGCGACCCTCAGTAACAAAGCGACGCTTGGATCTTTTTCAGAGTTCCCTGAAGAGAAGAGGCAGCCGGGAAATGTACAAAGAGAAGAAAAGTCTTAGCCAGGTAAGCTGAGGTTTCCATCCCAGAACTCTGGTCCTAACAAGGACGCCACCCCATTCGGAATTTCCTCTTTGCCTCTAGGACACTCAAAGAAACATCACCCGCCGATACGTTGGAGGTCGCTCCAACCTTCTCAGGGTGAACATTTCCTCACCACATCCCCAGCTCCGTCCCTTTGTCTCTCTCTCACTCTGATAACCTGCAGGCTCTTTAGGAAAGAACAAATTGGCTATGTGTGAAGCTGTGTTAAGTGTCGTCCAGGAGTCTATGACAGCTCTCCTAACCTCCAGAAAGTGCTGTGGCCTTCACAGTCACTCACAGAGTGTGATGATGCAGCCGTTGGGTGGTTGGGTCATTTATATGCCATGGTTTTGTGAGTGTGTGTGTGTTTTAAATATGTAGCTGAACAATGCCTTACATTGGCTTGCTGGAAAGTAAAACATTCCGGCAGAAAAAACTTCCGGGCTCTCTAGCTTTTTTGAAGTTGCCTTGCTGGATTCCTTTCCTCTTTTTTAAAATTGCTTTTAGTATTAGGCGTTTGAAGGGAACAAAGATGCTATTGCTATCTAGTTTCAGCAGACTCTAAACAGCAAGTGGTCATTGGAGAGATGCAGTGAGTCAGGCTTACTAGGAGGGCATCAGGGGCCTGTATGCACAGTCCCTGGAAACCCCCTCTTTCTCAGTCCCTCATGTGTTAATTACTTTTCTGTTGTTGTAAGAACACCATGACCAAGGCCACTTCCGGAAGGAAGAGTTTGTTTGGGCTTACGATTCCAGAAGGATAAGAGTCCATCACCGTCAAGGTGGGGAAGCAGGGCTGCTAGAGCAGCCAGCTGAGACCTCACATCTTGAACCGCAGGCAGGAAGTAGAGAGAACAAACTTGGGTTGGCTGGAGGCCTTTCAATCTCAAAGAGTGACATATTTCCTCCCAAGCTTCACCAAGCAGTGTCTCCAATTAGGGGCCGAGTGTTCAAAATGCTGGAGTCTATGGGGAACATTCCAACTGCCACACCCTGGTTCCTGTGTCCTCCAGAAAAATCAGTATCCCTTGAGGACTCAGTATAAGACTGATTTCTCCGTCACCCCCTACTATCGAATTTCAGAATCCATTGATCACAGGAAAATCGAAGGCATCCCCCTGCTGGGTGTTTCTGCTATCCTGAGTTTAGAATATGTTTCTAGTTCCCTGTCTCTTGCCCAGCAAAAGGCTTTTTCCTCCAAGTGCAATCACTGACTGATGAAGAGGTTGGGTGTAACATGCCAGGCACAGGAGCTGTAGCTTCATGGGTCTGTGCCCAAGCAACCCGTACTGCGTGGAGATGCTCCACACGGTCTGCAGGGTGATTGAGAAAGGAGTTTCTATTCAGCAGAATGGTGGAATGGAACGCCCTGGGAACTGCAGGTTGGCCACCAAAACCCAAAGGAAGCTGGCACCAAGGCGCAAGGTAGGCACATGAGCAGTTGGCTGCTGGGGTGCTGGCGAGATGGCAGACTTGCAAGCCAAAGAATATATACCAGCAGTGATATATTTCTGTTGCTTGACAAGCCTTTCCGGCTGCCGGTGATGGTGCTGGTCCCCGTGTGTCTGAACCCACACCGCTGTGCTTGCCTTTTCTGCCCATGGTTGGAATAGTTTCCCTTGGAAAGATGGGTTTGATCTTGTGCTTTCCAACTATGTCTGGAGTTATCCATGGGCTCACGAAACTCAAGCTTGATACTCCCAGTTTAGGATTCAACCTAGATCCATCCCTCCCCTGAAGTCTTGGCAGAGTTTACGCGAAGTCTTTGGTGACAAGCTAATAACATACAGCTGCCAGCTGTTTGAGCCGACCTTGTCTCATTAGGAGTGGGCTCCTCCTCAGAACAAGCTGAGCTCAGCTTCCCTTGGGTAGAGGGACCCCTCCTTCTCTCTCGTGGACCCCACAGAGTAGTGTGGGTCCTGCTTCAGCTGCAGTGAAGGAGACCAACTCCTGCACTTATTTATCAGGTTTCAAGTCCCCCCCCCTCCCCTCTGCTTTAGTTCTGGTGGCAGGCCTTGTAGTGTGCATGGGTATTAGTAGAAATGACAGCATGCTTCATCATGTGTCAGAGCACCCGCTGTTTGTATAGTTTCTTTCTCCGAGGAAAAGAAGACCGGACAGTGATGAATGATCACTTCGGGTGATTGCAGACTGGACATCTTTCAGCCATTGTGGAATCGCAGCCATGACTATCCCTTGGTCTAGGTTTAAGGAGATCGGGACCGTGGTGCTGGGGATGATGTGGGAGTGGAGGATGGAGGAGATTAGTGTGAGGGCCAAGTTTTCTAGACATCAAGGTGACTGTAGGGCCCTGGGATACTCCGTTTGGATAAGCAGATGGTGGTAAACATTGGGAAGCTTCAGAGTCTCAGAACCTTCAGGGACTCCTCTTCCCCAGTCACTTAGTTAACCTTAGTCCCAGGAGAGATTACAGGGAGTCCCTGATCTAGGCTCCTGTTTCACAACAATTGCTTCCAGAGCCAGGCAGGATCTTCCCTGGCCCTCCGATGCCAAGGCCTCACATGGGCTACAACACATGGTCCTGCGCCTCTCTTGCTCTGGCCCGCTTGAGTCTCGGGCTGGAGGCAGGCAGGGGATGGGAGTCTGGTTGAAGGGCATTCTCATCAGTAGTCCCTGCTGAAGGACTTGTCTGCCGTGGAGGTAGTGATGAGATCATTTAGGCAGTTTTGGCCAATGGGCACACTCTGGTTCCCCAGTTAAAGATAGACTTAGTTCTAACAGTTCCTGCACTTAATTCCCAGAAAAATTGGGTTAGAAAGTACTTACAACTTGTCTCCATTGATAAGTATTATAGTTTTCTTCAAACTCCATTTCTTCATGTGAACAGCAGAGACCTGTCGGTGTGTGTGGATTCTGTGCACATCTTTGTCTAACAGGAAGCTGGGAAAGTGGTTTTCATTGTTCTATATGTTCTGAGGAATCAGGGCTGTTTAAAAATATATGCCAATTGTTGTTACTGAGTAAATAGACAGTGAAGGGATGGATGGATGGATGGATGGATGGATGGATGGATGGAAGGAAGGATGGATGGATGGATGGATGGATGGATGAGGGATGGAGCAGGTGTGCTTCGTTAGTGTCAGGATCAAGCACACTGTATGTCCTTACAAACACATGAAGTCCCGTCTCAGAAAGTCCTATCCAACCCCACAATCTATGAACTCATTTTTACCTAGTGGTTAAAAGAGTAGAGCAGCCGGGCGGTGGTGGCGCACGCCTTTAACTCCAGCACTCAAGAGGCAGAGGCAGGTGGATCTTTGTGAGTTCGAGGCCAGCCTGGTCTACATAGAGAGTTCTATCTAAGACAGCCAGGACTACATAGAGAGACCCTGTCTCAAAAAAACAAAACAAGAAAAGAAACAGGGCAGGTAGCCTTACTTCTAGTTAGTCAAAACTAAGTCCTTAGGGTAGAAGTCCTCAGAACTTGAAGACATGTATAGATCACTCTGCATAGTGCTCAGAGGGTGTGTGTTAGGTAAGAGGTCCCAGAGGATAGCAATGGGGGTGTATCACTCATAGGGTACCCAAAGGCTCCAAGGGATACCCATTACATCATGCTTTCTGCAGTTTGCTGGTAGATTTCTTCTGAGTCTTCCAGGTCATTCAGTTGTCTTTGCACTAGTTTGTAGTTAGGGAAAAGTGAGCCAGCAGCAAGCTGGAGTCCCCAAGGAAGCAGTTTCTACATCTCACTCCCAGGTGGCTTTCTGCTGCTAGGATGTGGCAGAGAGTAGCTGCTAGGTGTCTCTGAGCTCAAGGATGTTGTCGATCCTCCTGGATGGTAGGATCACAGCAGTAAGTCACACACGGAAGGCTGACTTGTTCCATCACGTGGTTGACAGCCCGGGCAGCAGCAAGTCTCCTAATTGGCGTCAGTACTTCCTCCGTGTGACGAGGGAGCCTTTGCAGACATCACCCTTGCCCCTGCCAAGCTTTTAAAATTTATGGGGCCAATCAAACAGGGCTGCTTTGTGTAATTAACGGTTTCTATTTATCGAACACAAAGAATAAACCAGTTTCATAAGACCAAGATAGTATGATTGCTTCAAGGCCTGGAGACCCAGGTTGAAAAGGCAGTTGACTTTCTTAACCTCCATCAGGCAAGGGCCTCGGGGGCCCTCTGAATTCTCTGGAATTCGGCTGAGAACCACTTCCCAGGTTTGCAAACACTTAGCTTCTTTTTTTGGTCTCTGTGTTTAATTTCCTGCTGTGCTACAGCAGCTAACACAGAGGCCCGGAACCAAAGGCTCTAAAGTGGTTCTTGCATGGCATGGAGCCCTGGTGTCTTCTCTTGTGGTAGCCAAAATCTCCTCGATGTCAGTGTGTGTTCTTATATAGTACCTCAGCTTTCAAAGCTCCTTGATGCCCGCTGCCGCTGCCATCTGTCTCCTTGTTCTGTTCTCATAGCATTCTGGGAGGCTTGAGGAAGGAGAGATACCAAGAGGGAGGATGAATTTCCCCAGCTCACGTACCTCAGCTAGTCAGTGGAAAAGCTAGCTCCAACTATACTCATTCAACCTCCCAGTCCTAGTGGAACCTTCCAGAACACCAGCACATGAGGCGTTTATAGTCACCTCAGGATCGATGTACTTGCCGAGTCTTGTTAGCTTTACCACCAGCTTTGATGAGGGATTGTGGTGTTTTGTTTTTTTTTCCCCCTGGGTGCCGGCGATGAACCATATTGGCTCCTCATGGTTACCAGGGGCCACCATGTTCCTGATGCATGTTGGACTTCATTTAACTTTTTCCTCCTTCGTATATAACTTGTGTGATGGTTTTTATGTGCATGGTTTTCCCCCAAGACTAACTGTTCATTTTCTTGACAAAGCAACAAGCTATGGGGTCTTCCCAGGGCCCCATCTGCAGAGGCTCTGGTTCCCACTGTGGCTTTGTCATGGTTCCTTTCCATCCAAAAGCCAATGGTACCAACAGGAAGAGTGGTGTGCGTGCGTGTGTGCGTGCGCGAGTGTGTGCGTGCATGCGTGCATGTCGGGGGTGGGGTGTGAGGGGATCATAAAAAACACACATTTGGTATTTTCAGATAACCCTCCCTGGGGCTATTCTTGCCTGGCAGGATGACAGCGCGGATCTGAAGTGCCAGCTTCAGTTTGCCAAAGAGGAAGCCTCCCTGATGCGCAAAAAGATGGCCAAGCTAGGTCGGGAGAAGGACGAGTTAGAGCAGGAGCTGCAGAAGTATAAGTCCCTCTATGGTGATGTGGACAGCCCGCTCCCAACAGGGGAGGCTGGTGGGCCCCCCAGCACCAGGGAGGCAGAGCTGAAGCTGCGGCTGAAGTTGGTGGAGGAGGAAGCCAACATCTTGGGCCGGAAGATCGTGGAACTAGAGGTGGAAAACCGCGGCCTCAAAGCCGAGATGGAGGACATGCGGGCTCAGCACGAGCGAGAGGGAACAGGCAGGGACCACGTGCCAAGCATTCCTACCTCACCCTTCGGGGACTCACTGGAGTCCTCCACGGAGCTCCGTCGGCACCTACAGTTTGTGGAGGAAGAAGCTGAGTTGCTGAGGAGGTCCATATCGGAGATCGAAGACCACAATCGGCAGCTGACCCACGAGCTGAGCAAGTTCAAGTTTGAGCCTCACCAGGAGTTGTCAGGGTGGCTTGGGGACAGTGTATCTAAGGGTCCCGGGGCCAGTGTTCCCCTGCAGGAGGAGCTGAAGTCGGCCAGGCTGCAGATCGATGAGCTGAATGGGAAGGTCCTGAAGCTGCAGTATGAGAACCGGCTGCTGCTGTCCCACGCCCAGCGGTGCGATCTTGCCGCGCACCTGGGGCTGCGCGCCCCGAGCCCCCGAGACAGTGACGCCGAGAGTGACGCCGGCAAGAAAGAAAGCGACGGGGAGGAGTGCCGCCTGCCCCAGCCGAAGCGAGAAGGCCCCGTTGGTGGGGAGAGCGACTCCGAGGACGTATGCGAGAAGACCTCGGGCTTTGGAAGTGGAAAGCCTTCAGAGGCGAGTGAGCCGTGCCCAGCAGAGCTCCTAAGAGCCCGGGAAGACACCGAGTGCCTGGTGACCATAAAGCAGGAGGCCCAGCGGCTGGAGCGGACCGTGGAGCGCCTCATCACTGACACAGACGGTTTCATCCACGATTCAGGCCTGCGGGGCAGTGGATCGGCCTCGCCTGGCGTCCAAGGCGAAGGCGAGGGTAGTAGCCAGAACGAGCCCCCCTACTTGTTGGAGACCATCCACGTGAAGATGAAGGCTTTCAGGAAGGAGCTGCAAGCCTTCCTGGAGCAGATGACCCGGATTGTGGACGGTCTGTCGCCCTTATCCCACCTCACAGAGTCATCCAGCTTCCTCTCCACCGTGACTTCGGTGTCCCGGGACTCCCCCATCGGGACCCTGGGGAAGGAGCTGGGCCCAGACCTGCAGGTAAGGGGTCTCCCGGCTTCGCCTCCCTGCTCCGTCTCGTTCTTCCTCCTTCTGGCTGGTTTTGCTGCTGTGGCGCTCGCGCTGCTCACCGCTGCTTGGTTTTAATTTCAGACCTGCACTGTACTAAAGCCTCGGCGTCAAACAAATCCTCTCTCTCGGTTGGTGTCATATTTTTTTTTTCCTTTCTTTTCATTTTGTTTTATAAGTTCCTTTTTATTTCCTCCTTCCTTCCCCCCCCCCCTTCTCCTCTTTGAATTGCACCACTTTTCCTGGTTTAGAGGGCCTTCCGTGACAAGGTTAAAGCCCAGCGGAGGCGCTAGGGACCGATGCAGCCTTCCACGGCTCCTTTCTTGGTGTCTCAACCAACCAGCCACCCTGACGAAGAAGCTGTGAGGAGGAGTTTAAGACAAAATACCAACTCCCGCCACAGTCAGGACACTTAGACTCAGAGTAACAAGCGCCCGGGCCCCACCCCTGGGTTTACCGCCAGAGGGACAAGTGCAGTTCTGAGAAGTCTCAGGCATCCCCCAGGCCCACCTACCCCCTCTGGATGGGGGAGAGGAGCCGGGCTCTGAGAAGGCTGGTGTTGATGGAAAATCCCTCCGCCACTCGCTCCTGCCGCCCTCCCTCGCTCGCTCGCTCGCCCAGGGTGTGAGGGCCAAGGGGAGCAGCCGTGCAAGGACCCGATTTCCCAGGCTTCGCGCCCCGCCCCGGGTGCATGGCCCAGCTGCCGCCCCGGACTGTGGCTTTGGCCGCTCAACAAGTAAGGAAGGCAGAGAGCCTCTCCCCTGTGTCCTTCATGGGTAGTGCGCCTGTGTCCCCATTGCATGTGTCTCATAGCCAGTGTTACGCATAGCCGCCGCCGCCGCCGCTGCGTTCACCCCGCTTTCCATGTTAGCGCATCTTCTTGCTCATGCTCCTTTTGGTTTCCTTCTCTTAAGTGTTTAAGCTGATTGTTTTCATTCATGCTTTTCCCTGTCTGGTAGTTTTTGTGTTTTTTTCCCCCCATTGTCTACCCACTTTTGTTTTTACCCACCCCTCCTTACCTACCTACCCCTTTGTCTTTTGTTTCTCGTTTAAAAATTCAAAACAAAATAAATCCCCTTCCTTCGTGCACTTAACAGTCCAAACTGAGAGACCAGCTGGAGTGGCAACTCAGTCAGGATAGAGGGGACGAGAGAGAGGGCCTGCGCCCCCGAACCACTCGGGAGCTGCACCGGCGTGCTGATGGGGATCCCGGGAGCCACGGGCTGGGAGGCCAGAGCTGTTTCAACCTAGAGGTAAGTGAGCTGCTGGGATCACTGCTAGTCTGCTTGCCTTCTATCTTCTTCCCCCTTCTCACTGTGTGGCTCATTGTGAAGTTTCCTACCTGTGGCAAGGCCCTGAGGGGATGTGACAGGAGGGATGTGGAATCCAGTAGAACCTTCCTGAATCAACATCTTTGCGTTGAATAACTAGGGATTGTATGTAGTTGCATGTGGGTGACTTGCAACTTTCCTGTCAGACAGAGTGAGGGCTAACTGCAGCCTGCCCTTCTTCCCCCCCCACACACACCAGTACACCTGTGGGTGCCTGGAGATGTAATAAGACATGCTACGCTGACAGTCGAACATTCGGTGCCTTCCTGTCCCACAGCAAAGAAAGCAGGCGTGGAAATCAGGCTGGGTCTTTCCTGATTTCCAAGAAAGCTCCTTAGGGTTTCCCTCCACAGTTCCTCATTGCTTGTGTTGTGCAGGCCGCCCTCACAGTGTCTAGAGACACTCTTCCAGCCTCTGGGCAAGATCAGGACTATCTCCTTTCCACCAGCGGCTTCCTCAGCCTTCTCCCTTGCCATGGTAACCTGGTATGCAGCGTTGAAGCTACCCACACAGTTCCTGTGTTGCTGAAGAGAGATCACACTTCCATACAGGAGGGGCTTCTGAGTCACCAGTAACTCCCAGTACAGAATGGGCTGGGGAGGGTGTTGGACGTCTAGAGCGACAGGTTCCCCACCAGAAAAAGGACCAGAACTTCTGAGGCATTGAAGATTCTGGATATCGTTATCTCTGTGAAGCCGCTACCTACCGCTCAGGTCTGAGGCCTGAGAGCAGCTCCCGCGTGGCAGGGCTGAAGGAGAGGTTCAGATGGTAATCGCTAATAGCAAGCAAATTCACTGGGTGGAAAAATCTGGCTGTGTAGGTTGGGAAAGGGGCCCCATAGCTGAGCTGAGTGGTACAGTGTCATGAAGTAGCTGCTGATGCCACCACCGGAGGTGGTCACAGCCAAAAGAGATCAAACATTTGCTACAACCCCCCCCCCCCACACACACACACATACCATGTGAGAGAATGCATCACATCTTTACCCTTGTGCTTGCATACGCACACACACGCACACGCACAGGCACACGCACGCACGCACTCACGCACGCATACATACACATCTTCACCCTATGGCTAGGCATATGTATATCACCTCCAAAGTGTAGAAATCAAAAAGTGTTAAAAACATCCTGTGCAGTACCATTGCCCCTTGTTAACCTCAGATGACAGGTCACCTGAGAAGGCGCTACCTAGGTATATTCCTTAAGGGAATTCAGTCTGGACTCAGGGTTGTGACAGGAAAAGCCCCTCCTATGAGAGAGCTGAGCGTATATTGGTATTAACCAGAAGCAAGCAGAATCACTATATCCCGTGGAGAAAGCCACTAGGTGCAGAGAGTGGCAGAGTTCCCGGCCCTCCAGGCAGAGCACCAAGCATGAGCATCTGGCACTTTAATGTTTCCCCAGGGCAGTTTTTAGACACAGTTTGGTGTATCCACTTTAAATTGCAAGTTAGACGTTCCCTCAGTTTTATAACTGAAGTCTAACAGAATGGCCACATACTGGAGGTACTTGTTTCCCCATGGATTTCATGAGTGTCTCAGGACTCCGAAACTTTCACAAGAAGCACTTTGGTAGCCCATACACCACACAGGGTCCTCATATGAGAAGGTTGGTAGTGCTTGGGTAGGTGGGGATGCACACAGGGTCCCCATCTGAGAAGGCTGGTACTTGCTTGGATAGACGCAAATGCACACTTTTCAAATGGTGCTCGGGTGACTCATCACCAGACAGCCCAGGAAGATACTTTCCCCAACCTTCAGTGGGTGCTGCACCACTCATATGTGCCTCGGAGATTTTGAGCCCCGGGGCTCTAGCCAAAGTGTCCATTGCAAGCTTGGTCTCCTGAGTAAGGCTTTGTTTTCTCATCTATGAAGTGGGTCGAAGTACTGCTCTGTTTTCCTCCTGTGGTTATATGCAGTGATTCTTTAAGCTGTGAGTAGGAACTGCTTCCCCCACGTACCACGTGCTAATGGACAGCATAAAGGAGGCATAAGAACAAGGGGGCAGGGTGATTGGGGATTTAGCTCAGTGGGTAGAGCGCTTGCCTAGCAAGCGCAAGGCCCTAGGTTTGGTCCTCAGCTCCGGAAAAAAAATAAATAAATAAAAAAAATAAAAGAACAAGGGGCAGAATGTTCTAACAGGTAGGTCACCTCCCAGTCCTTGGGTGAAAACCATAGTTTGTCAGCACGTGGTAGTCCTGGGATAGACTGTTTGAGAACTGTAGCCCCCACCTCAGGAGGCCGGCTCTTCTAGCATGTCCTGTCTAGGTCTGTAAGTGTAAGCCTCAGAGCTCTTCACCGGCTGAATTCCTCCTGGGTCCTGTTGGTGCTGGATGGCAAAGTACTGCCTGCACGCAGGCATCACAGCCTTCAGAAACCAGCCATGGGGTTTGCAGAGAGAAAACTGAGCGAAGTCAAATCCAGAGGGACAGCCAGTCTCCAGGAAAGGCGGACGGGTCAAGCTGGGAGGTAACGCCAGCCGTACAGCCCAGAGAGCCCGCGAGGAGAGATCTGCCTTCCAGACTTGACTCTTGCTCTGTGAATGGCAAAAATGAGGCCTTTGCAGAGAGCTGACCACCAGGCCCTCCTCCTCACTGTTTTTCTCAGCCTGCCCCAGGGTTCTGTGCCGGCGAAGACTGGCAGCCCGGGGTTACACTCTCCACGGCTGTATTTCTGGCCACTGTCATTTGATGACCTTACGATAATACCCACTATTCTTTTGAATATATATTCAGGTTTCTTTCTAGTGTACATATTTTAAAGGGGGAAATAAGTTTAGGAAACTGACAAAGGCCCAGTCAAGGGAGCTTGTTTCCCTAGAAGGGGTGAGAGAACCCACACATCCTTCATTCTAGTATTTTTATTCACAGAGGTATTTCCCATGGTATAGAAAAAAGAATCAAGTATGTAAACACATCTACTTTTTAAAATGTAGTTAACTGTTCAGTAGCCCCTTGATCCTGCTGTAGGTTTTCCTTTTGTCAGAAGGGTCCTCCCTTGTAGGGAGGCTACCTGTCCTGGCACAGTGTGCCACTCCCATAGCCTCGTTGGTTACAGTGTTACATTATGCTGAAGGACTGTGTTATGATGCATAAGAGCGGGACCCTGAGGGTATCCCGTGCATGCAGGGAAACATACTGGCATGCTGGGCAGATGCAGTGGCGGGCTTGTTGGGTAACCCACTCCATGCGGGCAGGGTGGCGGGTGGACTTAAACAACCCAGACGCTACATCCACAATGAAATGGTTTATTATAATAGAGAGAAGAAGAAGAGAAGATAAGAAAGAGGGAGAGAAGAGTGAGGGAGAGGGAGAGAGAAGGGTCGATGGGTGCACACCTTGTGGGAGTGGAGAGAGAGAGAAAGAAAGAAAAGAAGGAGTGGACTTTTTCCTTAAGAAGAGGCTTCTACGTCAGGATGCAGGGTAGCCCTAAGGGGCGGGTCAGAAAATTAGCAGACTGTACTATGGGCATTTCCAAGGAGCAAGCAAGAAAAGCCTCCCAGGGAAGATAGCTTTAAATTTGCTGCTGGTGAGGCCTGCCCCTGAGGCAGCATGGAGCTCCTGGGAGTTAGCAGGGCATCCTGACCACAGAAGTGCTCTGTGTTGAAGACTCACACAGACTTCAGAGTCATGGCAGGCGGGGGTGGGGGGTGAGGGTTGGGGACACAAACATGGACACTTCTGTTTTGTTATGCTGGGGTTGAACCCAGGGCATTGTGAATGCTAAGCAACTGCTCTACCATTGAGCCACACCCCCAGTCCCCAGTGTAGACGTTGATCCAGAGTGAGGCCTGGCATGCAGCTGGGGTGTACCCTGCTGGCAGTTGTCTCTGCCCCCTCTTGTAGTGCCCTTTAAATAACCAGGGGGTCTGTCCTTGAGCCAACTTGTCCCTGTGTGTTAAAACTCCTTTGGCATTCTATCCTTGGTTCTTGGAGGGAAGCGAGGAGGGAGAGTTGGGGGAGAGTGTCTGACAGGCAAGAACCCTGGCATTAAAAGAACATCTTTCAGAGTTTAAATGCAAGTGTTTTTTTAAAAAGGATAGACTTCTCCAGCCCCGTTTGTGAGATGCCTTCTGTAGTTTTGACCTTCAGAGTGCTGCTGTTGAGGCTGGAAGAAAGAGGGCAAGTTGCTACTTTGGAAGATCAATTTTTTTTTTTTTTTTTTGGTGGGGGGGTTGTTTTTGTTTTTGGCTAGGTTTAAGCTATGGACACTGCTAGTAACATTAGTATCAGCATTGCTAACAGCAAGGAAGAAAAGGAAAGTCCACTCTTAGCATATAGTAAACGGGTGTAATATCAATGGCCAGCTGTTCAGATGCCCCCCCTTTACCAAACCTAGGAAAGGAAAGGTGTGTCTGAGCCAGGGTTCTTTAAATAGAAGTCAGAACTCATTCACACCTGTTAGCTCACTAATGAAAATGCACAGAAATTAGCAGCCCCCAAAACTTATGAACAAGCAGACTTAGAAGGATCGACATTCCTGTTGCCTGTTCACCCCGGTATGTACTGGCAGTAGGCTCCCACTGTACTCTGGACTCTTCCCCGACCTTGCCCCATGTTTCCCAGTAAGTCTACCAAGAGATTCCCTTACTTTAAAAGCAAGCATTGTATAGGACATTTCCTATGGAATGTGCAAGGCACCTTAAAAATAGACCCGAGTGAGAAGTGGCCAAGCGTGGACCCTGGTCGGGTTTCATACATAAATGACCCCAAGCCTGTGCCAGCGGGTTGAGTGTCTGTGTCGGATCTCAAAGGGCTCTTCTTGCTCGGTCCTCCTCTTCATCCCTTAATCACGGAAGCACACAGCATCTGCGGTCCCTCATGTCTCAGCTGTGAAATACCAGTCCCAGGAAAACTACGTGGGGTCTGTGCCAAGTATTTGTACATGTGTGGACCTCATATACCAAGCTTGAAAGGAATGGTGGGAAAAAATGGCCAGGAAAAAATGGAATTCACCAGAAATGAAGTCATGATCCTAGAGTAGTTGTGGGGTTCTACTGTATAAGTGATTGCTGGGTGGTGGAGGGGGTCACAGTGAAAAAGCGTTCTCCTTTTGTTTATCGTGGTAGTGACATTAAGCCTGGGACTAATTTATAAGCTGCTTTATCTGGAGCTGGTCAAAAAGTCAGCCGTGTGTTGGGCTGGAGAGATGGCTCAGCTCTTCCAGAGGACCCGGGGTTCAATTCCCAGCACCCACATGGCAGCTCACAACTGTAATTCCAGTCCCAGAGGATCTGACGCCTTCACCACCAATGCACATAAAATAAAGTTAAATAAGTTATTTTTTAAAAAGTTAGCAATGTAGATGAGCGGGGAGGGGCACGGGTGAGGGCGGTCTGATGCCAAGGCTAGTGTCTCTGCAGTCTCAGGACAAGTATGTCTAGTGTTTAATAGAATAATCGGGGTGAGTTCATTTGTTGTTATGATCAAAATAGGTAAGTGAGCAAAGCATGGTTGTTAAATTCGAACCTTGGGGATTTGGTGATAAAGAAAAGTGTTTATTTTTCTACAGGAAATTTGTGTTGTGTGCAAATGTTCCCTAAATGTATGTGATTGTTTGCAGTTGTGTGGAAGTAGAATCATTCTAGAAGGAGTTTTTGACACAGTGTGTTTGTATTTTGTTCTTTGTGACATTGGAGTGACCACAAGTGTTCAGTATTTCACTAGCAAAAGGGACACCACTTGAAAATAAAACTTGAAAGGGCAGGAATCTTAAGTGCACATGGTCTACCTAGGCAGTACTGGCCCTCCGTAATAAATCTGTTGCCCCAGGTAAATCTCTCAGATGACCTCAAGGACTCTTTCTGTGACCCTGTACAAGTGTGGCTCAAATAGAAAGGCATGCTGTCAATCAGATGTTGCTGAAGAAGGAGGCTTATCTCTTTATAATATTTATTAAGATGAAAACTATTATAAAATTATAAAGTAGTATAAGATTGAGCATATCTAAACTGAAAACCCAAAATTCCCCAGTCTGATACTTTTGAATATCCACATAACTCCATAAATAGAAAATTCCATACCATGCCACACACAGAATTATTAAAAATACTGTATAAAATTACCTTCAGACTATGTGTATAAAGTACATATAAAACATAAATAAATTTTGTATTTTGTCTTGGGCGCCATTCCCAAGGTATCTTATTTTATATATATACTTTTCCTCATAATGAACTTGATTAGAATATCTGCTTTGTGTCTCAGTAACACAACACTTTGGCTAGCGTCTAATACACTGAGATCTAGAGAGTGTTCACAGTTCGAATCCATAATGTGTGAGTAGAATGAAAGCTGGCAGCCAGCATCCAGGCCCCCGAAACAGCCCTTTAGAAAACACCTGAGCTGCAGAACCTTCCTGCTGTGACCCCAGTGCTGTGGGTGGTACCCAGAATAGTAAGTTGCACTGTATAAAATGTAAAGCATACCAGGGCTGGAGAGATGCCTTAGCAATTAAGAACACTTGTTGCTCTTCCAGAGGGCCTGGGTTTGGTTCCCAGCACCCACATTGGGCAGCTTTCAATCAAGTATAATGCCACTTCCAGAGGATCTGACACCCTCTTCTGGCCTCTACAGGCACCTTCATATACAGGTGCACATAAATTCACACAGGCACACATATATAAATAAACATAAATTAAATATATATATATATATAATATATATTATATATATCCATTTGAATAGTGAATTCTCAGGCATCTTCTAGAGTTAGAACTCACTCCAAAGTGGGCAGGCAGCAGTATTCGGCCTTTAGACATGTGGCTTTGGATGGTAGTTGCCAGCAGTGGTGATCAATGGCTTCAGTAGTTCCAAGGGAACAGAAGACAGGGCATTGGGCCAACCACAGGGCATCGATGAGCAGGAAAAACATTTGCCTACGGGTTGATAGGCAGAAGTGAGGCACCAGGAACCTGTCCACCAGCACAGGCTGTGGGGTTGAGAGGAAAAGGAACTGTAGCTGACCTTTCTCGGGACCAAACGTTACCAGTTTGTTCTAAGAATCCCCAAGGATTATGTCTAAAATGATGCCTTTGGCAAGCACAAAGTCAGCTTTATAATCACACCCACGCTGTCAACCAAGTCATGTGCGAGACCACTAAATAAATGCCCCTTGAAGATGAACTCACAGTGCAGAACTTCAAACACACAGTTAAAAAATGTCCACCAAGCTAGAGCAGGCAAATCATCCTGTAGCCACGCACGTGCAAACAATCCTAATTAAACAGAGGGATTATAGGAAAAGAAAAAGGACGTGAAAGTGGGGAATGTTGAGAAGGAGAGCGAGTGGGAGGGAATAAAAAAGAGGACTTTATAATAAATAATAAACAGGACTGCAGGTGGCAGAGATGAGCAGAATACATTATATACATGTATGAAACGGGCAGAGAGTTTTTATTTATAAAAATACCAAACTTCAAAATAAATGAATAAAATAAAAATGAAAAAGTACGAGTCAGCGAACAACTGGGTCGAGTCAGGATTCAACTGAGATCTTCAGATAATAAATGGGATTATCAAATGGACAGTAAACAGTAAGTGTGTGGAGCAGTGCTCCACACAGGCATAAGGGAAGAGTAAGTTGTTGTGACCCAAGTCGCCACATATTTTAGAAGAAATTAAGCCATTGGAATCGAAGTTAGTCATCAGGATAAATTCAAAGAGAATCCGCAGCAATGTCCAACAACTCACAGACCAGAGTGAGTTAGCGGTTCATGATCCCCATTCTTGAGTTTCTTAAAGTTGGACGAGTTTAAGTCTTTAATGCTAGGGAGAACCCAGGGGCCTCACACATGCTGGGCAAGTTGCTCTGCCACTGAGGACACCCCCAGCTTTTGTTTTTGGAGACAGGGTTTCAGTGCGGAACCCTGGCTGTGCAGGAACTCATTATGTAAGCCAGAAAGAATGGCTTCCAACTGCCTCTGCCTCCCAAGTGTTGGGACTAAAGGCATGCACTCCCGGCCCCGTGAGCTTAACTCTTTTGGAGCTCTAAAGCTTACTACAAAGTTGTCAAACCCCCAGTGTGCAGCTTTCTCTGCCTGGGCTCTGCCTTTTTGAGTTCTGTGTTTTCTGTCCCGGGAGTGTGGTCTTTGCCTGACGACAAGCCCAGTAACACCAGCATCTAGAACGGCTTTCCCAGTGAGAAGTAGAACTTAGTTAAAGGCAGGCACAAGGAGCCAGTGAGATAATACGTCTTTATTACAATGGTCCACTCTAGGTCCTAGTGTTTAAAACGACCTACCCAGTTAGTTGGAGTGGCACAGTCCTTTGAGAGGCAGAGGCAGGAAGATCTCTGTGAGTTCAAGGACAGCCTGGGCTGTGTAGAGACCTGTCCTGTTTTGTTTTATTTCATTTTTTTTAATCACCTACTTTTAATTAGTACAAACTTAGTGGGTAAATATTTTGCTTAAATTTCAATGGTGCCTTAGATTTTAATAAAATGTTCCTTTAAGAATCATGACTAGCCAGGCGGTGATGGCACACGCCTTTAATCCTAGCACTCGGGAGGCAGAGCCAGGTGGATCTCTGTGAGTTCGAGGCCAGCCTGGTCTACAGAGCAAGATCCAGGACAGGCACCAAAACCAACACAGGAAAACTCTGTCTCGAAAAGCTTTAAAAAAAAAAAAAAAAGAATCATGATTAATCTCCCTTTCATGGCCATTTGGTCATAAAGTGTAAGCTTTATCAATAAGAATAATAGTACAGATCCCTTGGCCTATCCCTAGGTTGGAGTGTAGTAAGTATTAATAGATCTGTGCAGTTCCTGGACATGGTGTGACACAGAGAGGCTTAAAAACAGGTGTCTGTCCTGGAAGGAGCCACAGCCACTCTGAGTGACCAGACCAGGGCCTTGCTGTAAGATAAAGGCACCCTTAATAGGGCAGAAAAATCCCCAATTTTCTGCAATCATATAAGCAGATTGGTTGGACCCCCTAGCAAGACCCCTGATGGCTCAGGGAAGTGCATGTAGGAGGCTGACTGTGATGGTGGCCATGTTGGACGAAGGTGTTTTCACCAATCCTTCTACTTACACGTTGTAACCCACCTAGAAGCCGCTGTGGTATCAGAGAGCCTTCTGGTACACCCTGTTCTTTTTTTTCCCCAGCTGGTATATGGTTGTGGTTCAAGGTTCCCACTTAGTTGCCTCGTCTCCTACGTCAAAAAGTTGCAGGGCCGTTCAAATAGCCGTGGAGCCCCGAGCAGCAGGGTTCCCCTCATAAGAAGCCCCGGGGAGAGGTGGCATGGTCACTCCACTGCTGCAGCCTCTGTGCTGTGTCCCCCCGTGTCTGTCAGCGTGTACAGATGTGTGTCCTGCGTCGTCACCGGAGGCAGAGGTCTCACTTCCACTAAACCCTTCCTTTATCCTGCCGATCAGCTCAGGGGCTCCCCTGTTTTACCTGAGCAGAGTGTGTCCGTAGAAGAGCTACAGGGTCAGCTCGTGCAGGCGGCCAGACTGCATCAAGAGGAGACAGAGACATACACAAACAAGATCCGGAAGGTAACTATTTTTCATGAGGATCCCGGCACGCCTGCTCCGGGGACTGCAGAGCCCCTCAGGAGCAGTGCCGTGGTGCATTTTACGGGGATGCTGTCCATTGCATGCAGGTGCCGAGGCCTGTCGGCATTTAGACAGGTCACTCGCTTGAGAGGTTCCCTCTTAGATGCACCAGAGAAAGCTGTCCACCTTTCTTTCCACTCTGCCGCACGCTTTTCAGTAATGTTGTCCCTCCTAATCCAAAGAGGGGGACATTCTAGAACATTCCAGAGATGCCTGAAACCACAGAGAGTACCAAGCCTCTCCTATGCTGTTTATTCTGGTAATTGTTTAACTTGAAAATCATGCGCAGTAGAGATGAAGAGCAGTAACTAAACCCTTATGACAAGGCCCTGCAGTACACGCTTAAGATGGATGAAGTAGTTATTTGGGGGGATTTCCTAGTCAACATTTGTGGACTGTGATTGGCCCGCGGATTACAAACCACAGTAAGCAAGACCTTGGATAGGGAGAAATGTAGTTTCAGGAAAATCTTCAGGTCTGGCTGGACTTTCCTGCAATGATGCCCACCGGGAACCTAGCATGAAACAAGGTCTTCAGATGTCGTCAGGAAGGAAGCGTGTCTGTCACCGTGAGGGGAGTGAGTGGTCCGAGAGAAACATCAACTCACCCAAAAGCGTTGTCTTCAAAAAAGCAGCCACTAATTGAGCTATGGCCTGATTAACTTGTAGTTATTTTTAAAATTATGTGTTACAGGCTAATTATCCTTTATCCACTAAGGGATTCCCAGATCCTGGTGCTCCTGCCCTGGGCCTCCAGGGACACTGCCCTGCCGCTTGCATCTAATTAAGTTGTGAGCAGGTATCTAGACGCAGAGTGCCACTTCTCCCCTGTGCTCGTTCTTAGAAGAGAGCTGTAGCTTCAAAAGGAAGCAGAGCAGAGCAGTTGGCACCGAATAATGTACCTTGATCCTCCAAAACACATATACTATGCAAAATGAGTCATTCGGTATATCCAAGAATTTGTTTTGGCCAGGACTATGTGCTCTAGGCACATACCTCCATGGTGGCTGGAGCCAAGAGGCTCTAAATGGGTCATGGGCTGAGTAAGGGAGTGTCTGCTATACCTTGCAGCTTAGAAAGTGCAGAGCTGGATGCCAGACTTGTGTCTCCTGTTGTGTCTTTCCAGCTGCACACTCCTTTCCAAAACGTATCCTGTAGAGGTAAAGTTTCACATATTATTACCGAAGAGAAAGAATTACGTAAGAGGGAAATCTGCCCCCCCCCCCATACACACATATGCACACACGTAGGCATTTTCATTGCTCCAAAAAATGCTTCGAAAGGTGAAGCTGTCACTGGAGATGCTGGCGACCCGGTAGCAGAGTCCCAGGTGTGTGCAGCATTTGGGTTTATGGTAAAGGAGTGTGTTGAAAAGGTCTTCAAAAGAGAAGGTGTTATCTTTCAGCTTCTTGAGAAGGAAGGGGACAGAGAGCAAGAGGCCAAGCTCTGGGCTCTAGAGGTACCTAATGGACCAACAGAAGGAAGCAGACAGAGAAGTGTAAGGGAGGTCCACGGGTCCCCTAGGGTCTGGACAGGGTGCTGCCAGGGAACAGTAGAGCATGATGGAAGTCGTTACTGTTGCCTTTGCTTCCCACTGAGGTACTTGGCATGTCCCCAGTTGGGGACAGTGCAGTAAGGAGCTGCAGAGCTGGGTTTCCAGGGCACCAGGCTCTTCCCTGCTCCATGCCATCACGTCCTTCTGGGGACAACCAGCATTGGGACTCTGAGGACTGTGGAGGTGGAGAATAAATCAGTCGTGTTTCCTCTTCCAGCTTGAAATCCAATGTAGAGCCGTTGTTAGGACAGTAGCCAGAGCGGTCCCTGCACAGCCATGCAGACCTTCTCAGAAGGTATCAGCCTCCATTGATCACATCGGGCCATATTGCTATCTCCACCAGGCAGCCCTAATTGTAATCTTATGTATGGTTCTTGAGGATTAATCTAACGCTTTATGAGGAAAACCACTTCCTTGGCCTTTTGGTTTAAGTGTTAAGTCAGAAGGTGGTGGTAGGGCTGCCATTCCAACCCTCATTTTGGTCTGATTCAGAAGCCCTTCTACTACAACAAAGGCTATCCTTGAGTCCTTATCTGCAAAATAAGATTTTATCTCTACCCTTTTGCTTAGTACTGACACACTAATTGCTTCCTGCTTAGAAGAGCTCCATATAGATATTAAACAAAAATAATTTAGCAGCTGGGCAGTGGTGGCGCATACCTTTACTCCCAGCACTTAGGAGGCAGAGTCAGGCGTATCTCTGTGAGTTCGAGGCCAGCCTGGTCTACAGAGTGAGTTCCAGGACAGGCACCAAAACTACATAGAGAAACCCTGTCTTGAAAAAACCACACACACACACACACACACACACACACACACACACACACACAATGATTTAGCCAGGTGTGGTGGCATATGTCTGTGGTTTCCAGCTACTTTGAAAGGTGAGGCAAGAGATTTGCTTTTAACCCAGGAATAGGAGGGCAGTCTGAGGGATATAGTGAGACCCTGTCTTAAAAAAGAAAAAGCGCAGGAACTTAATGCAGAGATGGAGATGGGTAAGTCTTCAGTGGTGCTTTCATTTCCCTAAGCGGTGAACACATTTAATGGGCACACTAAGTCTGAAGTATGGAAACAGGTCGTCACATTTGCTTACTGGTATACACAGTTGAGTCCTGCATGCTCAGGAAGAGTTCTTTTGGCCCACCTGCTCTAAATTTTCAGTGCATAGTAGGTCTTCTGTTGTCTCAGTATTCTCTACCGGGGCTTGAGAGAAGCCAGAAGCCTCAGGAAGAGGTGTATTTCTAATTCTTTTCTTCTCTGCCATAGTAATTGAGCTCTTGTGTGCCAAGCACAGGCACACGGGAAATGGAGTCTCCTTAAATGGCATCTGAGTCAATTGCAAGCCGTGCGTCCAAGTAACATTTTCCTCATGGCAGTTGGAGCTATCTAAAAAGCATGGAGGAAGGTTGACAGGGAAGACCGGTTTCAGTGCCTTTCTTTGAAATATCACTTGCTTCTAAATTCCAAAATTCATGAGGTTTTGCACATCAGGTCGTTAATCACCCTGAACGTATGACTCCCATGTTTCACATCCCCTGTGCACCATCCAGGTTGGACAGACAGTAGGGCTGCTCTCGAGAACCTTGGTTGGGTTTGGCTGGCCCATCGGATCCATCAGCTGCTTTTTCACAGCTTCTTCTCGGTTCTGTTCAAGATGGAAGAGGACCACCTCTACGCTCTGCGGTGGAAAGAGCTGGAGATGCACAGCCTGGCCTTGCAGAACACCCTCCACAAGCGAACCTGGAGCGACGAGAAGAACTTGCTGCAGCAGGAGCTGAGGTCCCTGAGGCAGAACATCTTCCTTTTCTACGTCAAGCTCAGGTGGCTGCTGAAACACTGGCGGCAGGGCAAGCAGATGGAGGACGGAGGAGAGGACCTCAGGGAGGTAATGCCTCCCACCCATGCAGCCCATTGAATTTGCATCTGCTGTATTCCTGACACCCCCACACCACTGTCCCACCCACCCAGTGTGACCTCTTGTTTTCATTTATCCTTCGGGGTCGATCCAAGCCATGGAAACAGAGTTGGCCTATCCCAGCATGCACGAGTGCCACACTTGGACTCAAGTCTAAGCACTTTAAGGTTTTCTTTAATTGCACCCTGGAGTGGTTTTGCTCACTCCTCCTTTGTTGTGGATGGATAGAAATCCTTCAAGTCATCATCACCCCTTGTTCATTACTGTCGCATTTAAACTCACTGGTTTATACAAGCTGGTGCACAAATGTTTCCTGTCCTTGCACGTCCCTACATGCTGGAGCCCATCCCTCCAGCTCTGTAAGAATCTCTTCTGAGCCTCGCGTGGGTCACTTTGTATATGTTTACACATGTCATAGCATGTGTATGGAGGTGAGAAGACAACTTGGAGAAGTTGGTTCTCTCTTTCCATCACGTGGGTCTCAGTGAGTTCATGTCTTTGGCCTGGGCTCCTGCATGTGTCCATGTTTACCCATGTGTCTCAGTTCCTAGATTTAGAGAGCGGGGTTTGTTGCTTTCTATTTAGTTTTGTTTGTTTGGTGTTCAAGAGTCTTACCTGCTTGTAGATCTTGTGCACCATGTGTGTGCCTGGGGCCTGCAGAACCCAGAAGGGAGTGTCAGATCCCCTGGAACTGGAGTTAATAGATGATTGTGAGGGGCTGTGTGGGTGCTGGGAACTAAACCCAAGTCCCGCTCTGTGCAAGAGCAGCCAGGGTCCTTAGTTCCTGAGCCATCCCTCCTGCCCCTTAGGTTTTTTGTTTTGTTTTGTTTTTTGAAACCGCATCTTTGTATGTAGCCTAGGCTGGCTTTGAACACAGAAGTTCTTGTGCCTCAGCCTCCTGACTGCTGAGGTTGCAGGTGTGGGCCGCCGTGCTTAGCACTGACCAGTTCTTGACTGCACAAGTCCGAGTGCCCCATGGCTTTGCATGTCCTGTTCCTCAGTCTCGCTTGCTGTCACAGTACGGTTACACACACAGCGTGGGCAGCCGGTGCAGCCACACAAGCTACTAACTCCGCTGCTCCTGCACTGGGAGTACTCGGAGCCCTTTAAGTGACCCTGTGAGTGGTAATTCTCTTTCCTCAGACTAAAGAACATCTTTAAAAATTAATTCAACCAGGTTCCCAGTGTCCATGACAGGGAAACACATTGTTCAGCCAGGCCTAGATACGGTTGTGAGGTTTCTTGTTGATCAATACCCTGGAATTCCTCCTCCTGTTGTTTATAAAACTGCCACTGTGAGCAAACGTAATCTACAAAGCATAAGGTGTGTCATTAATCGTTTTTTACATGTCAAGCACCTTTGCTGCCTAAGCGAAAGAAGTGTGGTAAGTAAAAACTAGCATCTGAGGGAAACGACCGAGGACCAGATCACCTGCAAGGTGAGCGGTTACCCGACAGGCCACACATACAGTGCCAGTGTGAGGAGGAGGCTTGTGTGAGACAAGGAGTTTGGTCTCACACAAAGGCTCGTCTTGGCTGCTCTCATAATGAGACTCGATCGCAGGGGAAAAGTCGGTCTATAGAACAAAAGAATATAAGCAAAGTTATGATCTTGTGTGCTGCTTTCAGAGTGAACAGCCAGACAATGTGCCTGGGTTTGTGGAGCTCGGCATCCAGGGGGGCCACCAGACAGATGGAACAGACCAAGAAGATGCTGACCAAGGCTGCGGCCTTCCCATGGGAGAGCTTGCCCCACACTCCCCAGTACACATCGGTGAACATGGATCACGGCTGCAGACTACAGAAGGGGGACCACTCAACAGGCAGGTGGGTGCCTAGCTCTAAGCCTAGCATTCTATACAGCTGGAAGAGACTACTAGGCCATGTATCTATAAGGAGAAATCCACGGAGTCTGTTTAAAGGACAAAGAAGTTATTAAGGTTCTGGAACGCTGTTCCAGCCGACCTGGATCTGTCTCACATCCAAGTCTCACGAGGGATCGAAGAGGGCGCTGCCTGCATGCATCTCAGGTCTTAAGGGTCTCAGAGAGGCCACGCCCCAGGGGCTTGTACCTCAAGGTCATAGGTAGATAGGACAGTTACCTGCTACGTCTCTGGGGGTGGTGCTTCAAGGTCATAGACAGAACAGCTACCCACTACATGTATCTGTCATCTTATTCCAAATGGGTGATGTTCCCGGCAAAGTCCTCCACTGACTTGACCACCTGTTGGTATTGGGGGATAGAGTTGGGGTGGCTGGAATGTTATCAGCCGTCAGGCTGCTCATCCATTCACTCCAGTGTCAGCTCATCTATTCATTTGATTAACCCATAACTTAGGACCACTGTAAGATCAAATCTATTGAGTATGTGTGTCCTTGGATCTGGAAAATTGGTCTCAGAAGGAAGATATTCATTAGACAGACTTCTAAGAAGAGGGAATACTCATTTTTGTCATAGCCAGGGAGCAACGTTACAGGACTTCTTGGTTAGTGTTTAACTGAATAGTCATTGCCAACAGCACTGAGGTGGTAACCTAGTTGATAGGGAAGAATAAAGAAGTATTTGTTTAAATTCCCATCATGCACGAAGTATTTCACGTTTCT